>NC_133530.1:6654939-7334772 GCF_048544455.1 Silene latifolia | reverse complement strand
ATAGTTTGAAATGAGAATGTTTTATTGTTTGGAGCATTGTTTGATTTAATGGTGCTTAGATTTGATAAATTTAGTTAAGTATTGATTTGAAATTTGATGAAGTTTTAAGGAAGCATGCTTGCTTAAATATGTAGCACGCGCAAACAGATTGATACGGAGTGGAGTGGAGACGTGGAGTGTTGGAGTAGTGTGCAATAACGTTAACTTTTGGATAACAAAGTGTCGAGTGACAAGAGATAACAAGAACTTAGCTATAGATTAGTGACTCATATTTGATGTAGAATGATGCGTATTAGTAATCACAAAATTGGATAATATAACATCGTGAGAATCTTTTATTCCTATATATGGTTATCATGATCAGTGGCGGATCTTGAAAGAAATTTTCAGGGGGGCCAAAAGATGGGTATTTGAATATTTTGACATACTTTAGATCTTACCAAGATGTACTATATAAACTCTATAATACATAATCAAATATAGATGTAGGGTTTTCATTTTTCAACTCACATGAACCGCTCTCATTATGGGTGTGTTTGGATAGCAAAAGTGGAGGGAAAGGGAGGAGAGGGCGAATGAGGGAAGGGAAAGGGAGAGAGGAGAAGGGGAGGGGGAATGGGGTGTGGGTGTTTGGATACAATTTCCCTCCAAATCTTGCCTATGCCCTATTGTGGAGAGATTTTGATTAGGCTTGAAGAAGGGTAATTGGATCCCTCCAAATCTCTCCCTCTCCATTTCCCTCCACCCTCATTTGCTATTCAAACAAGGAATTTAAAATCCCTTTCTCTCCCTCCCTTTCTTTTCCCTCTAAACCTCCCAATCTAAACACACCCTAAGTTTCACAAATATGAAGTAATACAAATTATAAAAGAGTACGAAACTCTAGATATATTGTATTAATGTACTTCGTAATACATTTTATAGAGTAAGGGAAGACATAAGTATTAGGGTAAATATATGTGAATATATTTTACACTAATATACTTTGGTTATAATATCTCTAGCTAATAATAGACCGTTTCTCTTAAGAATTTGTCAAAATTAATAGAGCATTATACTCCATATAATTTGTGTTGGATAAGATTTTTTTTTTTGATGGAATTTATCAATGGTGAATAGTAAGTTAATAGCAAAAACTTGATCCGATATTAAACAACCTAAGCTATACGGTAATAATTAGAAATAAGAGTAGTTATTGTGTGAGATAGTCTTACACGACGACACTATTATGTAAAAACACAACTCATATTATTAACATTAAATGAACAATTTTTTTATAAAAATGGACTCTCATAGTATGACACCGTCTTACTCTGTAATTTGAGTGAAAATAAAACTGTAGAGTTTTCTTATTTACAAAAAGTGTGTTGTGCACATTTCATTAAAAAGAAATGCATCAATTAAATATTTTATGGTAAAGTTCATGCTATTAACTTGGTGGAATGGTGGGAAACATTAGAAAATGTGATTATCACCATAGTCATTAAATAAGGTAATAAAGATACTCATAAGCCATAATCCCGTAAATGGTAAACTTGGGCCTGGGGTAAAAATACAAGGGGGGCCAACCAATAAAATCATTCCATTTATGTTGCATCTAATACAATATGCTTTGGAGTTGTTGAAACTTGGGCTGAACTTCAGGGGGGGCCTGGCCCCGGTCCAGGACAACCAAAATCCGCCACTGATCATGATAGTGTTAGTTAGAGATGGAAGTGAGTTATGTTGGATTGTTGGTTGTGTCTCGTGTTATCCACCGCATATAGGGGGAATAATGACACAGCTCAGCCGTTCGGGTACGAGAAGGTGGGTTTTGTGCCGTATCGATGAGATAAAACTGGCGGTTTAGGCAACACCTATGGCCCATGGCGTGTCTTGCCTAAACAATTCTCCTTCTTCAGCCTATTTCATGTGTCATGCGTGGACTGGGTATGGTCTTCTTTCTCAAATTTCGGCCCATGGCATGTCATGTTGTGCTGCGCCGCGGTAAGCCCAACGACCCGCGTGTCCACTACCATTTCTAGTGTTACCGTAGTATTTTTCTTATTCTATGCCAAACAAACATAGATATTCTTCATAATTCAAGCATAACAATAAATACATTCTTCACAATTAATGTCCTTAAAATACGATTAGTTACCAATCCAAAATTTAGTTCACAAAGACAAATGACAAATTCTTGCCACACAAACATTCTTCACAATTCAAGCACAAATTACAAACTGTTCCGGGTGTAATTCCAGAGCAAGTATAGTTACCACCCGTGGCTTGTTGAATGACGTCTTGAGTTGGATTCTCCTTTGGTCTTAATCGTTCCTCTCGGCCTCTCCTGCAACAATGAACGAACTGAGGGCTTGGCTTTGTGCCAAGCGTACCCACTCCGACGCCCAAGTCAGTAAACTTGAATGTATAAGTTGTATGCTAATTGGCTAGGAATATATTGTAGAGAGATAAGGAAGATAATACCAGGTGAATAGTGTATTTAGGTTTAGTTGTGGATTAGTTGGATCCTTTCCTCAATGAAGGTTGAGGAGTATTTATAGGCTTTCACCTTTTGTCACGTAGTGGCCAAGTGGCCAAGTGGCTAGCGGTGGAAAGACGATCTACCCCTCGGCCGAGGGACCTATGGCGGGCCGGCGGGCCCTGTTGACTCACCGCCGAGGGGTCTTGGATATGAGTACGCGGATATGTGTCCCGGCCGGCGAGTTGTCATCCGAGACCCAGTCGACAGCGGATGGGCTCCATCGGCTAGGCTTTCTAAGTCGTTGACTTGTTTGTGGATATCTTTGACCTTGCTCAATATGTTGACTTGGTCGGCGGTGCGAGAATATGCCCCATCAATTTGCCCCAGTAGTAGTCTATGCCGTGGTATGGGCTCCGGCGTATGCTTGAGCGTATATTCTGCGCAAGTAATTTGTAAAAAATTTCTGCACGGCTTCTTCTGCGGCGGCTTCTTTTACCCCTACTGGTCTTTCCTTAGGCCGTACCATATCCCCCCTCCACATGGATGCGTAAAGGGCATCCGATGTGGAAAAGAAAGTGACGTTGGCCGAGACCAGGGTTGAGAGTGCTTGGTTGTTTTTGATTGCCCCGGCCGGCGCTTCTTAGCTTGGTTGATTATGTGGTCGGAGAGCGGATGCTTGGGAATTTGTTGAGGAAGGTGAATAGGCAAGGAGATATGAATAGGCGTGTTGAAGACGCTTGGTCACTGTTGCATTGATTGACGTCTAATCGTTAACGATTGACATCCCGTGGTTGCATGTCCGACACGTGTCCGCACGCCGATTAGTTGACGCTTCATGGGTCATTCTCGATTGGTCCTTCTTCATGGGCTTTTCCCTATAAATAGGGCAGTTATCCCGTGAAATTGGCCACCAATTTCATTCTCCAAAATTTTCCTCTAAACTTTCAAGGGTTTCATTGTCTTCTAATTTTCAGAGTTGTTACTCCGGCGAGTGTTTTTCTTCGAGGTAAACAAACAAATTTCTTCACTTTCTATTTTGTTAAATAATTATTGCTATTATTTCTTCTGCTGACGCCGGGACTAGACCTTCTGTGCCGGAGGGTTCCCCGTCGCGTCTTGATGTGCCTGGGGGCCCTAGGTCTCCTTCTCCTGAAGTCGATCCTCGGATTTTGGAGGAATGGGAGGATGATTCTGATGTCGATGATGACGCAGACGATTTCGGTGATGATGCTGAAGAGGCTCGCCCCAAAGAGGTGAGGCGGTACGTTATGGATCATGGTGACGTCTGCAAGGCACGCGTTGACCGAGCTTGGACACATAAGTTTGCCAGTTGTTCTGGTGAGAAATTTTTCGAGGGTCACTTCTTCTTTGGCAGGGGATACAAGATTGTTATCCCTGAGGAGGGCCAGGCCGTCTGTTGCCCTCCGCCGGGCCATACCGGCGTATACATGCGGCATTTGGAGTACGGGCTCCGGTTTCCGCTGAATGAGTACGTCATGGCCATCATTAAGGCTATGAACGTCGCTGTGGCCCAACTGCATCCGTTGGCCATGAGGACGATAGTCGGCTTTGTGTGGCTTTGTCTCTTCAAGGGGGAGGCCCCGACGGTAAATTTATTCCGCGGCTTCATTATCTCCAGTCAATCTCTGGCGCGTCGGTTGGTACAGTGTGCACACGGAGAAAGGTTATGTCTCTGTTGACAAACTTACTTCTTGCAAAGACCGGAGAGATCGGTGGGTGTATGTTAAGGTGCTTGGATGACTATCCGCCCCCTCTCCTTTCGGACCAAGTGAATTTGCGGTGTGAGACTAAGGCGGAGCATGACGGATGGGTCGGTAGGAAGAAGCTTAAAATGGATGCCGGCAGGTCCTCCTTAAGGAGGACGAGAAGTCGCGATGAGGCTTTTTGAGGTGGACAAGAGTGGGCTGCCGAAAAGATGGATCCCCCCAACGCAGATCATTCTTCAGGATGAGCCGCTTTGCCATGTCGGCCTCATACCGGCCCTAGCGCAGGGTGAGTGGGGTCGGTGTGAGGCCCATCACCGTTCTCATTGTGTCTCGAACTTTGATTTATTTCTTCTACTTAACTCTTGCTTTGTCTCTTTCGCAGCCACTTTGGACCGACTGGGAGGATATCCTCCGGAGAATGGGGCCGCACAAAGATAAAACTCTAAGCTAACTTGCATCCCAAGGCCCTAGCCCATGACCGCAGACGTCGCCGAATGATCTTATGGATCGCCAGTGAAAAGCTTGAACGTGGTGGAGGCCCGGGGCGAGGTTGTAAGTAACATGCCGCGCCGCACGCGAAAAACAAAGCCTTCGGCGGTGATGGCGTCGACATCGGCTCCGCCTTCCATCCCCCCTGTTCAGAAGGAGACGGTGGAGATAGTTTATATCTCCAATGGGGATGACTCCGACGAAGGGGAGGGGTCGCCCCTCGTCCGTAAAAGAAAGCAGATGCCTTTACCGCTGCCGTTGCTTTAGCCTGGCGACGAGGAAATGCGCCCTTCGGCCAAGAAGGCCAAGCACGGTATTGATCTATCCTGTGGCTCAGACTTAGCCGGTTCCTTGGGCGCTGCCGGTGACAGGCTCTTCGGCATGTCTGTGTATGTTGATACTGATGCTTACTTTAAATTTTGTAGATCAGCCGCAGTCGTCCGCCGCTCTTGTTGGGCAGCAAGTGGAGGGGAATTCTGTGCAGGCTGGTGATCAAGACGTCACCGTGAACTCTTTGTCCCAGAAGGCTTCCCTCTCCCAGCTACAGGCCGGTGATCAAAATGTCACCACTGTCTCTTCATCCCAGAAGGCTTCCCTCTCCCAGCTACAGGCCGGTGATCAAAATGTCACCACTGTTTCCTCATCCCAGAAGGTTTCCGTCTCCCAGCTTATAGAGGAAGGCACGGAGCTGATCAAGGAGCTGGCGAGGTGGAACAATCTTACCGGTGCTCGTATCGTAGAGCAGGAGAAAACCGTTGCTCAATCCGCTTTTGAGCTTAATGCTACTAAGAAGGTGGCCGCGAAGGCGAAGCTGGATCTTCTCAATGAGCAGAGGCTTAGGGGAGATGCTGAGAAGGCGCTCTTGGCTGAAAGAAAACTCAGGCAGGACGCTGAAAAGGAGGTCCTTGCTGAGAGAGCCAAGGCCGAGGCTGCGGCAGCCGAAGCTGCGAAGCTGCTGGAGAAGTGTAAACTTGTTCAGAGGCACGCCGACCTCTACCTCCAGCAGAGGAACGAATCCAGGGACCTATTTAAGGCCCAGGCGGAGGTGATTCGGAGCAAAGAGGCCGTCACCAGGCAAAAGGAGAAGGACATTGAGATGCTCCAAACCGTCATGCTCCCTAACATGTGTGCTGAATTCCGGGATTTGGCCGAAGGAGCTGCTAGGGAAGTGATTGGGGAGCTCTTCCCTCTTGATGGTTCCTTTCCGTGGGGCAGATATGACGAGCTGCTTGATGACAAGCTTGAAGCCAAGGAGAAGGCCGTGGCGGAGAAGGCCAAGGAGGCGGTGAGGGTGAAGATAGAGAGGGAGGCGGCCGCGGAAAAGGCAGCTCTTGCTGAGAAGGCTAAAGCGGCCAAGGAGGAAGCCGAGCGGCAAGGCAAAGAGGTGCCGAGGCTAAGGCCGAGGCTGCCGCCGAGGCCGCTAAGGGAACTATTTGGGTTACCCATCGAAGGAGAAGTCTTCGCCGCTTCTGATGGCGAGCAACAACGGACATAGGGAGATGATATATGTAACCTTTTGTCTTTTGGCTTATCCTTGTAATTTCTTGTAATTCGTTGAACATTTTTAATAAGAGTTCATTTCTTCTGCCTCTGGCCTGGCCGAGGTTTTTACCTCACTTCTTTTTCTTGCGCTAGTATTTGAGCGTCCCAATTGTACTTTAGCGTCTATGTCTTCGTCTAGGTTGTCTCCTTACGTTATTAATTGAGTGTCTCTTTTGTTTCGCCTCGGCTTGGCGAGCGGGTCTAGAGTGCGTATCTCAATTGTGTTAACGTTTACGAGGTATTTTGAACGCTTTGCGAGTATCACCGCGCCGGTCGTTACCATCGAGGTGCTGCTTCCCGGCGGTGATTGCGCTCTTGTCGGTGTGTGACGTGTGAGCGAGCATCGCTTCTTGTTGTTATTGATCGCCGTGGCGTCTACCACTTGGAGTGACCGCGGCGGCGTCAAACCTCTTGGGGTGATCGCTAGTGGCGTCTACTACTTGGGGTGACTGCGACGCGCTATTTCTTCATGGAGACGTCGTGGCGTCTACCACTTGGAGTGATCTGCGACGGCGTCAAACCTCTTGGGGTGGCTGATCTAGTGGCGTCTACTACTTGGGGTGACTGCGACGCGCCTATTTCTTCATGGAGACTGCCGTGGCGTCTACCACTTGGAGTGACTGCGACGGCGTCAAACCTCTTGGGGTGACTGCCGTGGCGTCTACTACTTGGGGTGACTGCGACGGCGCCTATTTCTTCATGGAGACTGCCGTGGCGTCTACCACTTGGAGTGACTGCGACGGCGTCAAACCTCTTGGGGTGACTGCCGTGGCGTCTACTACCTGGGGTGACTGCGACGGCGCCTATTTCTTCATGGAGACTAGCTCTTGTCGGTATGACAAAGTGTGAGCCGACATCACATGCTTGCGATAAAGACTACCGCTCTTGTCGGTATGATAGTGTGAGCCGGCGTCTGCTGCTAATGAGGTCCAGACCATTTTCAGTTTCGCTATGTCAACCACATGTCCCATGATGGTGACCTGGTTGGCTGGCAGCGGCGTGTCCGGCATTATTGGCATCCCGAACTCCGGTTGGATTACTCCGCCGGTGGAGGGCTGCACGACTCCAGAATTGTTGAAAGTATCATCGTGGTAGAATGCGGTTTCGTCGGTCACGACTGCGTCTTGTTGTTTTGACATCTTCTTAGCTTTTTGGGTGGGTTTTTGTTGTTTTTTTTTTTGTTTGGGAATGAATGTGACTAGCTTCTAGTATCCATTCCCCACAGACGGCGCCAATTGTTCCGGGTGTAATTCCAGAGCAAGTATAGTTACCACCCGTGGCTTGTTGAATGACGTCTTGAGTTGGATTCTCCTTTGGTCTTAATCGTTCCTCTCGGCCTCTCCTGCAACAATGAACGAACTGAGGGCTTGGCTTTGTGCCAAGCGTACCCACTCCGACGCCCAAGTCAGTAAACTTGAATGTATAAGTTGTATGCTAATTGGCTAGGAATATATTGTAGAGAGATAAGGAAGATAATACCAGGTGAATAGTGTATTTAGGTTTAGTTGTGGATTAGTTGGATCCTTTCCTCAATGAAGGTTGAGGAGTATTTATAGGCTTTCACCTTTTGTCACGTAGTGGTCAAGTGGCCAAGTGGCTAGCAGGTGGAAAGACTGATCTACCCCTCGGCCGAGGGACCTATGGCAGGCCGGCGGGCCCTGTTGACTCACCGCCGAGGGGTCTTGGATATGAGTACGCGGATATGTGTCCCGGCTGGCAGGTTGTCATGCCGAGACCCAGACTGACAGGCAGATGGGCTCCATCGGCTAGGCTTTCTAAGTCGTTGACTTGCTGTGGATATCTTTGACCTTGCTCAATATGTTGACTTGGTCAGCGGTGCAGAATATGCCCCATCACAAACAAAACAACTCAATGCATTCACTAGCTCCGACCATTGTCCTATATCTGTGAAGTTTCATGACCAAATTCAGATGATTTTAGTAAAATGGTAAGAAAGTGTTGGCAATACTAGTTTCAGGGGTCGTATATGTTCTATCTTTCTCAAAAATGCAAATTTCTAAAGTAAAAGGCTAAAAAATGGAATCAGTCTACTTTTGGAAATATCTTTAGACAACTTTCAATCGCTGAAAAAAAGTTGGAGAATATTCAAAACCAACTTGGTTCATCTCATTCATCGGTTTTAGAAGTCGCACAGTTAGATTATAAACATGTCTATTGGCAACAAAAAACTCGTATAGACAAAGCTAACTTTGGAGATAATACTACTAAGTATTTTCAAAATCATGCTACAATTAGACGTAATAGAAATGGTATTAAGCAATTTATTAACAAGGATGGTGCTCTTTTTATTGATCAAGATCTCATTGAGCGAGAAATATCTTATGAGTTCAAGTTGAGGTTTACAAAGAATCAACACTGTCACTTTGATAAAAATGAGGACTTCAAATCTATTAGTGGAATAATAACGGACGAAGATAACAATTTTCTTACGAGTAATTAAGATTAGTAAGGAAGAGGTTAAAGAAACTGTTTTTAATTTAGCTGCAGATAAAACCCAGGACCTAATGGCTATCCTGTGGAATTTTTTCAAAAATACTGGGATATAGTGGGAAATTCGGTTACTAAAGCAGTTTTAGCATTTTTTCATTCTAATAAACTCCTTAAAGAAAGCAACCATATATACTTTTATAGCATTAATCCCTAAAATTGATAACCCTCAATCAGCAAACCATTTTCGGCCTATTAGTCTTTGTTCAACAATTTATAAAATTATTGCAAAAATCTTAGCAACTCGTCTCCGAAGTGTATTACATAAGGTTATACATCCGTATCAAGGAGCTTTTACACCTAATCGCTTTATTCAAGATAATATTCTTCTAGCACATGAGATCTTTAACTCCTTTAAGCGTAAAAAAAGTAAAGGAGGGTGGATTGCAACTAAACTTGATATGGAGAAAGCATATGATCGACTTGAATGGAACTTTATTGAAGAGACTTTTATGCAAATGGGTTTTAAACCTACTTGGATTTCTTGGATTATGGAATGTATTAAAACTGTTTCTTTCTCGGTCCTTGTAAATGGAAGACCGGAGAACGTGTTCACACCTACTCGAGGTATTAGACAAGGAGACCCACTTTCGCCATATATTTTTATTATGTGTGCTGAAGTTTTAGCAAGATCTTTACAAAAAAAATAGCGATCTTAGTTCTAGTGATATTGGTATTAGAATTGGACCGAGATTGGAAATCCATTCCTGACTTTTGCGGATGACACTATCATTTTTGCTAAAGCCTCTAATCAGAGTTGTAAAATTATTAAATCTACTTTAGATAAATTTTGCATGATTTCTGGACAATGTGTTAATTTCGACAAATCGACTTTCCAGTGCACTAGAAATATTGACCGCTCACTTCGTAGGTCTTTTAGAGGTATTCTTGGTATGAACAAAGAAGCTCATTTGGGTAAGTACTTAGGTTGTCCTTTGATTGACGGCAGAGTGACTAAAAATATGTTTGAAAGTATTGTTAATTCCTCATGCGCTCAATTATCGAAATGGAAAGCGAATTCTTTATCACAAGCAGGTAGACTGGTTCTTGTTAATGCTAATCTTGCCGCGAAGGGAACCTTTCAAATGCAAAGTTTTCTCCTTCCCTCAAGTATTCATACGCAGCAGGGAGACGGTTTTCAGGCGCTAGCCGATACTCAACCGAGACAACTATCACGCTTAGCCGGTTCGCCATAAGAGCGCAAAACAGGTCAAAATTTGGAGTCGCGGCACTGAGAAGGATAAACCCGCCTCCATGAACATATAGTATAACCGGGAGTTTCACCGGTTGAGGGAAATTTAAGTTAGAGGGTAAGTAGGTTCGAACCCACGTGTTTTTTTATCGGGTTTAGTAAGGTGTCTTTCGAGTAAGAAAGGTCAAAAGAAGTATTTGGCGGGACAACGGGGTAGTATTATTTAATTCGAGTAATTGTACCATTCGGGTTTGGGATAATGTGAAGGAATTTGTAAGGATTGATTGTATTATTGTTATTTTGCGCGATCGACTCTAATGTGATTGAGAATATAAGAAGCAAAAATACTTTGAAATGAGAATGTTTTATTGTTTGGAGCATTGTTTGATTTAGTTTTGCTTAGATTGATAAATTTAGTCAAGTATTGATTTGAAATTTGATGAAGTTTAAAGGATGCATGCTTAAATATGTAGCACGCGCAAAAAGATTGATACGGAGTACATATTGATTGAGTGGAGACGTGGAGTGTTGGAGTAGTGTGCAATAACGTTAACTTTTGGACAAGGTTGTGAGTGACTTATAACAAGAACGTAGCTATAGATTAGTTGTGTGTTGTGTGTTGTGTGTTGTGTGTTGTGTGTTGTGTGTTGTGTGTTGTGTGTAGTGTGTAGTGTGTAGTGTGTTGTGACTTGTGACAAACATTTTTGTTAAGATAAGAGATAAGTAGATAACCTTAAACATTTTTCATAAAAAGTAGTCATTTGATATAGAAATGATGTGTATTAGTAATCACAAAATTGGATAATATAACATCGTCAGAAATTTTTATGTTTATGATATGGTTACCATGATAGTGTCAGTTAGAGATAGAAGTGGGTCACGTAGATTGTGCCTCGTGTTGGTCCATGGTATATAGAGGAGAAAATGACACGGCTTAGACACGAGAAGGTGGGTTTGGTGTCGTATCGATGAAATAAAAATGGCAGTTTAGGCAAGGCTTATGGCCCATGGCGTTCCGTGCCCAAACAATTCCCCTCACTTCAACCTTATGTCGTACCAGGTGGGTCGTATTGTGCGTGGACTAGGCACGGTCTTCTTTCTCAAACTTCGACCTATGGGGTGTCGTGCTGTGCTGCGCCGCGGCAATCCCATGTCGTGTTGAAATGGGTCATAGGTTGTGCTGGACCTTGATGCTAACCTAATGACCCGTGTGTCCATTATCATCTCTAGTGTTAGTGTGTTACCGTAGTTGATTACTTATTTTCTAAAAAACATTTTATTTAAAATCATTTTTATTACTCAATACCAACAAAAATAGACATTCTTCATAGTTCAAGCATAAAAATAAAGACATTCTTCACAATTAATTTCCTTAAAATACAATGAGTTACCAATCCATTACAAATTGTAAATTCTCACAACATAGTCATTCTTCACAATTCAAGCACAAATCACAAACAACATTCTTTCAAATTCTCTCAAAGCCAAATGTCCTTTACAAAATCAAGAAATTCTACTCTTTTAATCGGATCACCACCACAAACAAACATACCATGATAACCTCCATCACTAACCAAAGTTGTCACAATAATTCCTTTTCCTTCTAACAACTTAGCCAACTCCACATTCCTATCAATAAGCGGATCACCATCACAACCCACCACCGCGACCCACCAACCCATTTCCCGAACTTTATCCACCAAACTCGAACCACCATCCATACTCGGGTTGCAATACTCGTGATCCCGACTCGCCCCAACCGGCAAAGAAAGCTCCCAGAATATATCATTAACCTCGAGAGACAAAATCGGGTCATTGACCAACCGAATCTCGGACGCACTCCTATCCAACCCGCCAAAATAGGGTTGGATTAAAACCAAACCCTTAATTACCAAGGGTTTAAAATTATTTACCTGATTTGCGACGGTTAACCCAACATGGTACGTAATATTACCTCCAGCACTCTCCCCCATCAGAACACAATTTGATAAATCACCATATTTTTTCACCCAATCATCTTCACCGTCTTTAACCCAAGTCAACGCCTCCAAAACGTCGTCGTATGCAGCGGGGAGACGATCCTCTGGCGCTAGCCGGTACTTAACCGAGACCACAACTGCGCCAAGGCGTTGCGCAGCCACGGAGCAGAACTCGTGGAAAGGCGGGTAACCAGGGCTCCCGACAACGAATGCTCCCCCGTGTACGTATATTAGGACGGGGAGCTTTTTAGCTGGAATCTCATCGGAATTGAGAGATTCACGAGGGAGGTAGATTCGAACCCATGTGTTCTTCTCGGAATTGAGAGGAACATCTTTGGAAACAGAGGGTGAGTTGGGGTCAGTTGTTGAGGGTGGAACTATAGGGTAGAATTCAGATTCAGATTGCCGAGTGATTGTTCCATCCGGATTAAGAATTATGTGGAAGATATCCCGTAATTTGGTTGACATTATGAAGATATTTGATAAAATTAGTGCTGTTTAGAGATAATTAACGATTAATAGAGTAATAATACTGAAAAATGGTTAGCAATTGACTATCATTCATTCATTTGTTTGTCATTGTAATATACTTGTATTGATTGGAAGTTGCTTAGTCTATTGACGGCCTATAGGAGTCCGGTGGCGGATCTTGGTGTGAACAATAAAGAGGGCCGAGGTTTAAAATATTGATTTTGTGGATTAATATAAGACTTGGTCGTTGAGTCAAGGGGCTGGATTAGAGTTGGCATAAAGGGTCGGGGGCTGGTGTATAGCACGGCGAGGCATGGCCCGGCCCAGCCGGTGAGAAAATCGAGGAAGCACGGGCACGGCACGACTGGGCTTGATATGGGCTCCGACGCGATTTTCTTCAGAAATTTGTGCTCAAGCACGGCACGACGGAGCCCGACACGCTCCAGGCACGGCTCGAAGAATGGCCCGTTGATTATCATTTATTAAACAAAAAAGTACATTAATATTTAATAAAATATACAGAGTATATTTAAACCATTAATCATCATTTATTAAATAAAAAGTACTAAAAATGTATCAATTATACTCCCTCCCATCCACCCTTTTTTTCCCCTTTGAAGTGGGCACGGAGATTAAGGGTGGGAGTATAATATTGATAAAGATATGAGTGGGGTTTGGTAATTGGAGAGAGGTATGAATAATTATGATTAAATATTAATAAAGGTGATGGGTGAGGTTTGGTTATTGGAGAGAGGTAGGAATAATTAGAATTAAATATTAATAAAGTATATAGTGGGGTTTGATGAGTGGAAAGAGGTAAGAATATAATATTAATAAAAACTTTCTCAAAAAGGAAAGGGGAAGAAAACCTGAATAATCCGTTTTAGGAAATAGGGAAGAAAAGAGTGGATAGGAGGGAGTATAACCTTTTTTTTTTTAAAAAAAAAAATTAAAGCACATGGGCCGGCCCACCGACAAGGCACGACCCGAGCATGAAAATGATTGTGCCTTGAGCGGGCCGCGGCGTAGGTTTGTATCAGTGGGCCTGGCACGACACGGCCCGATGAGCCTAATATATGTGCCTGGGCCGGACCAATTTTGGGGGAAGGCACGACGGGCCGGCCCAGCATGGCCCATTACTCTAGGCAGCACTGATAATTTTACATTATAATATGATAACTCAGTGGGTGTCAAACCCCCTCCCGACATAAATAAGATCCTCCACTGCCTAGAAGCTAGAACTACTTCAACAACAATTTGCATTATATAACATTGAGTTATTTCAAGACAAAGCAATGATGTTTTCGTTTTTCGGTTTGTTATTGTGATTATTAATTTATGGACTATTCAACCAGTTGTATATGTTGTACGGTGTAGAATCTGAGTATTGTGATAAAGTATACGAGTTTTATGTTGAAGAATATGATTTTTATTATAAAGTATTTAGTTCATTCATTTACACATTAAAAACATGAACTTTTAATTAGCTCAGAAAGAATACATATAAGCTCAAATTCTTATACCTTAGTTGTACAATACTTATGTATAATTCTATTTGTGATTATACTAGGATACAAGATTGTATACCTCAGTTGTATCTCGATTTTAATATCTTGTTTACGGAGTACATTGGGGTATAATGATGTTTATGTTCGAATTTCCTAACTGCGAGACCCAAAAGGACATCAAAACAATAAATTACACATTCATTTCTCCAAAGTACATTATCAAGTTATAAATTGTGTAACAAAATCAAACAACTCTTTCATTTTAGTAGAATTAGACACAAACATTCCATGAAAACCACCTTGATCAAACATAGACTTAACATTCAACCCTCTATTCTCCAACAATTTCACAAACTCTACATTCCTATCAAAAAGCGGGTCACCATCGCAACCAATCACACCAACACGCCATCCCAAATCCCTAACCCGATCCAACAAACTCGACCCACCACCTACAAACGGATCACAATACACATGACTCCGGTTCATACCAACCGGCAAAGAGAGGTCCCACATTAAATCATTAGCAGATAATGGCAAAGTCGCGTCATTAACCAACCGAATCTCAGAACCAGTCCGGTCTATCCCACCAAAATACGGCTGAACCAAAACCAACCCGAGTATATCCAACGGCTTAAATTCATTAACCCGAACCGCTGCCCTTAATCCGGCATGATACGCTATATTCCCTCCTGCACTCTCGCCTATAATAACACACCTCGAAAAATTACCGTATTCATTTACCCACTCATCTTTACCCTCTTTAACCCACGTCAAAGCCTCCAAAACATCGTCATACGCTGCAGGGAGACGATGCTCAGGAGCGAGTCTGTATTCAACCGAGACAACCAACGCGGCGAGCTTGCTCGCCGCGTTGGTGCAAAACTCGTGAACTACTGGAGTTCCTACACTACATAACACAAACCCACCACCATGGATAAATACTAGGATCGGTAACTTCTCATTTGCTTCGGGTTTACCTTTACCACTAGGAAGGTAAACCCGAACGGAGATGTTTTTACTAATGATAACATCTTTCGAGAGCGAAAGCGAGGAGGGATTACTAACAGTTGGGTGAAACTCCGGTAAACGTGTGATTGTACCGTCGGAGTTTGGAACTATGTGAAGAAATTGATAAGGGTTGATTGGAGTAGTAGTAATTTTAGGGGTTGACATTTTTGGGGAGTGATTTTGAAGTAGAGGTATTAGTTGAATTGAGATTAAGAAGATTAAGAGGAAGATTAGGAAAGTGGATTTGGTGGTTGTTGATATGTTTGTTAGCATCTTAATTGTGGAGAATTAGATCTAGATGCAACAAATTTTTATCTTAGTGAGTTCTTTTATGCTTTTGGGTTTTTTCGAGGTAGGTTCGATCTACGATTTTATTTTTTATTTTTTTTGAAATTGTCATCTCATTAATAATCAACTAGGCGTAGGTTACAATGAAGATAACAAATAGACAAAGGAAAATCAAGATTGCTAACGTAAAAAATACATTCAAAATAACTATCTAAATACTCAGAATGGCTACTGCTGCCTCCAAAATCATAAATTTCTTGAATCTATGAATAATCGATGTCTTTACATCCTTCTTGATGGAGGAAACAATGTAATTGCCGTCTTGATGTATTCATCCACGAAACAAATCTGATAATCTCCCCGTCGATTAAAACTTATTATATTGATAACAATCCCACGAAAAAATGGAAAAACCCCGAAAGAAGGGACGGAACAACAGATCTCACCAAAAGGGAGACTATTATTGAAAATAAGATAGATCTCCATAATATTAGTTGTTTAAGAAAGCTTTTGTGGGGCTTACCATCGATGGATGATCGATGGAAGCCCCCGAATAATAATGGAGGCTAGGTTTTTAGAGAGGGTTTTTTTTAGAGAGGGTTTTCTCTACGATTTTATTTTAGTTGGTCTCTCATAAGACGAAACAGGTTAAAAAAACCATTTAGATAGATAAGACAAACTTTTGATAGTTCCTTGCCGTTGCCATTATATTTTTGATTCAGCTATCGTATTTAATTCGTTTTAGATATTTCGCTACCTACACAAGAAAGGGGATTTAGATATAAGCAAAATGCATTGATCGTTTTAGGTCGTAAAGGACTAGCTTTGACTACTTCGAAGAAACGATCGTCTGTTTCCGTCGACTTTTCAACTTCTTTTTGCAGATTTGCTCGCTCTATCACTATGGTTACCAGGACTAAGAGAAAGGGAGTTCACCCCATCGAATTTGATACCCACTATCATCCACCTTTTAAGAAGTCTTTAGTTACGACTTCCTGTACCTTTTCATCGGTTATATTAGGTAGCTCGGGGGTATCTTATCCCCCTTTGTTTGTATTTTAAATAAACGGTTTGTAGTACTTTATTTTATTTATGAAAGTTTATTGTTGTAAAAAATAAATTGATGGATTGAACCTCCATTTGATGCATGACACATCGAGCAACAGCAAAATAAGACCTTAAAACTTTGAAGTATAAATATACAAACCAATAATCACTTGGATTAAGAAATCAATCTTTTTCACTTTGACACACACAAAAAAAAAATAATAATAATAATAATCACTTGGATTGATACAACTTGTTGAAATCATACTTAATTCAGTACATGTTAGGGAATATCTCGAGATATGTATGAGTAAACTCGAATTTTTTCCGGAACTCTCTCCTAATTCTTAGTAGTACTCCAATCCCATCGGTAAAACCATAGTAGGTAATACGATTATTATAAAAACATGTACCAAATAAAATAGATATAAAATACCGCGAAAAATACATAAATAAGCCAAAGTTTTTGTGATTTCCCAAGCAGTGGTCTTACATCTTTAGATGCATAGTACTCATATTTTTCTTGCTCTTTATCATAAAACTTGGTATGAACCGTCTTTAATATATTCAAAACTCTCGACAACTCTTGATCGTCATTCTGTGACGAGGAGGTCGTTTGAAAAAACTCGTATGGTCGAATCTTGATTACATTGCTCCAATCTTCACTACTCCAAACCTCGTCTAAATCGTCAACAACTAAGACGACCCTTTGATGGGATAAGACAACATCGAGAGATTTTCTATACTTCTTTGTGCAATCATTCCTAGAGATGACCCTTGAAAACTGAACCGGTCCAGTCTCGAGTATTTTCACAATTTCCTTAGCATAAGGCTGAACGGCCATAGTGTAAATCGTTAAATCGAACAATTGACTGGCTTTTTCAAGGAAATCACGAGTTCCGGGTCTTAACTTGACCAAAGTAGTTCCTCGAAAAATTTCATAGACATCGGATTCCTCGTAAGTTGATTTGTTGTTTTTCTTTTTCTTGAAATTCTTATTTATTGTTTCGGTGTGAATTAAGGTATGGTCTAGATCAAGAACCAAATGAAGTTTCTTACTATGCAACAATTTTTGTAAGTTAAGGTCTCTAAGGCGGCGAATAGCCTCGTCAGTGAGGGATAAGTCACGATGGATGAAGCGAAAGGGAACGGTTGTCGGATTGTTGCACTTGTTGACGGACTTTTTACATCCGATGCACGAATTATTGAGGAAAGCATAATGTGGACATTGTTGGTTCTTGCTACTATCAACACTAATTAGAGATGCTAATATTTCTTCCATTCTCTTTAATTAAAACCCTAATTCCACAATTTATTATCTCAAATTCTTTAGTTCACAATTTTGACGTATGCTTTAGTCATGTATATTTGATTCCTTATATTGCAATTTAGATGCTAGTTTCCGAGTAATATTGGGAATATTAACAAATAAAATCTGAGGCTATTTTTGGCAAAGCATTTCAGGTACCTGATTTGACCAAGCAACCTGATTTGACTAATATTTTAGGTAGTTGTTTTACCTAGTGCTGTTTGGTAAAGTCATTTCAGTCACTGAAATGACTTTTCGTGACTGAAATGAAAAGCTACTCCAGTAACTTTTTAAAGTTTCGGAAAGTGAAATGTTCTACTTTACATATTTACCCTTTATTTAAATTAATTTATTATAATTATTAATATCCTTTTATGTCATTTTACAAAAAATCGATTCTACCTTTTCATTAGTTTTACCAAACACTTTACAATTAATCACCTACCTTACCGCTTTCCAATTTTCACTAATTTATTTTTCGTCCTTTTTAATTTCAAATCACCTTATCGGGTTTAGTACCTTTTCGTGTTTCAGTCTGACCATTTCAGTCAGTTTTACCAAACAGAGTCTGAGTATATAATTAGGAAAGTTGACAAAATCTTTGTTGTAGAGTGTCGGACTTCACTTTTTGGGCAATTTTTAATAAAAGTGGATCTTAATGGAGTAATTTTAAAAAACTGAATTTTAAAAAGGAGTTATTTTTAATTTTTACTCTTATATAATAACAAACACTTATATAATAACCTTAAATGACATTGAAAACCAATTGTTGATTGTTGTTTTACTTAACTACCCTATAAAGCTAGTTACACGTTACTTTTACAAAACGTTTAGGCCCTGTTTGGCAAACGGCAAAAGCAAGATAAATGATAGCAGATAGCGTTAGCAAAATACGGTTAGTATATTTTAGTAGCAGGTTTGACCATCATATGAAATTAGCAGAATTTAGAAAATGTGTTTGTAACTAGCAGATTATATGACAAATCTACCATTTCCATGTATAAACTCAATATGTTATTACAATATGCTGCTATTAGCAGCATTCTCAAAAACAGTAGATTCCGGCCAATATGTTGTCTGAATATGCTATTAACCAAACACGTAAAATTGGTAGATTAATTGGTCAAACTACTATTTAAGCCGGAATCTACTAATTTCACATAATATGATGTTTACCAAACAGAACCTTAATGTAAAAACGTCTCAAAAGAGAATTTTCCTCACTATATAAAATGAACGTGATTATTAGTCTTTTAAGAAGACTCTCTTACAAAACAGTTTAGTAACCAAATGACTCAATCAGAATGAACTCTCTGAATTACAAATCTACAATAAATAAACACAAAACAAAATATAACTAGCATTATATGACAAAGTTTCGAGACATATCACCTAAAACTCGAAAGAAAACACTTTTCACCATTACAAGTTACAAAGATAAATTGACCTAAATTATTTTATAGTCAATTCACTCACAACACAATCAAATTGTAAGTTGTGTCAAGGCCAAACCCCTTTCAAATAATCAAGAAATTCTAATCTCTTAACACGATCACCACCAACAAACATCCCATGTTGACCCCCTTCACTAAACATTCTTCTAACACTAACCCCTTTATTTTCCAACAACTTAGCCAATTCCACACACCTATCGAATAACGGGTCACCGTCACAACTCACAAACATAACCCACCAACCTAAATCCCGAACCCGGTCCACCAATCTCGAACCCCCATCTCGACACGGGTTACTGTACTCATGATCCTGGTCCATCCCAACCGGTAAAGAAAGCTCCCACATAAAATCACAAAGCTCCAGCTGTCGAACCACGTCATTTTCTAATTGAGTCTCGGGTTTAGTCCGATTCAAACGGCCCAAAAACGGTTGGATTAAAACCAAACCTTTAATAACCAACGGTTTAAAATCGTTACTTTGGACCGCTGCTTTTAACCCAACATGGTACGTAATATTACCCCCCGCACTTTCCCCCATTAACACACAACTCGATAAATCACCGTATTTATTTACCCAATCATCTTTACCGTCTTTGACCCAAGTCAACGCCTCCAAAACGTCGTCGTACGCAGCTGGGAGACGATGCTCCGGGGCTAGCCGGTACTTAACCGAGATCACCATCGCGCCAAGTCGGTGTGCGGCTTCGGAGCAGAATTCATGGAAGGGCGGGAAGTCGGGACTTGCCACGACAAACCCGCCCCCGTGTATGTAAATCAGGATCGGGAGTTTTGCATCGGAATTGAGAAACTCACTGGGAAGGAAGATTCGAACCCAGGTGTTGTTGTCAGGGTTGACAGGAATGTCTTTGGAAAGAGTTGGTGAGGTGGGGTCAGTTGTGGAGGGTGGGACAGTAGGGTAGTGTTCAGATAAACGAGTAACGGTTCCGTTTAGGTTCGGAGTTATGTGGAGCGCTGCGTATAATTCGGGTGCGTTAGGTAGTGACATTGTGTTTTGGTCACTTTGAAATGAGTGAAACAGGGGGCAGAGATATATTGTAATCGTAAATTGATTTGAGCCTTTGAGGGATTCAATAGAGTTAATGAGTTAATGTGCTGTGTTCTGCAAGGGAATTGATGAATCATGTGACCTATTTCAGATTTTCAGTTTCAAATAGCAAATTGAAATGTGCTTTAGTTTAAACATATTCAACGGACAATCTTTTAACGTGAAACGGGTCAAATGGTTAGATAATCATGGAAATTACAAAAAAAAAAAAAAAAAAAAAGTGTCTCATTTAACAATATGAGTGAATATTTAATCGGTTTTAAACTTAAGATTGCTATAATTATTTTTAAAAATAGCTAACTGATTGGTGCGGAATATATTCTGTATTCACGTGATTAGTCAAGGTAGACAATTTTGATTTTGATTCTATTATGATATTGTTATGAGGTGGACCACTCGAGTCTCGAGTTAGCCTTATTTATAAGGCATAAGATAGTTTTGAATGATTGAGAGTTATCGCCAATTATTTATACTCGTTTCTTTAGATTCCTAGTCTTAACATAGGCACTTGGTTCCTTTGTGATGGCCAAATTCGTCCTTAATTTAAAATCAGTTAAGTACTGAATAGATAAGTGAATCAACTTTATTGTCATTTTCTGGACATTTTACTTTTTATCTAATATGTTTATTTGACATCTTTCATATTTAAAATGGATAATCTTGTCTTAAACAAGAATCTGTGTAATATTCGCGAGTTGACTACTATGGTAAGAACAAGATCTAAATGTCATCTAACTGATCTCCCTTTGCAACTTGATCAGAACGTTTTCGAGTAAGTCAAACTAAATAAAATTGTTTAAAAACAAATAGAATTTTTTTAACAACGAAAATAGATTGTGTTTAGATTCCAGTATCATGACTTTCTGAACCATGTTGATATACTAAAACATAAAACTAACATGATAAAACATAGAACTATAAGTTTCTACTAATGAATTGCAACTGATAAAATAACTACATCTGATATCAAAAACATATTGATGAATTACGGTGGATTGGCCACTAGCTTCTTCACCTAAATCGTCAACAAACCTAACTTATTCTACATGCCATTGGGACGATCGAAGTGTGAGATAAGAACGATGTGTGCACTTATGCTAAAGGAACTTAGAATTTTTAAAGAGAAAAGAAAGCCAAGAAGGCCTACCTCTGTTGGAGATGACTCTCCTAAACCTCATTAACTGATCACTACAGTCAACGAGCCGACAACCAGAGACAGCGGCAAACTAACGAGAAGGAATAAAGAATACCCCTCAACCAACCTCGTGACTCGTGGCCATGGACATCCAGGAAGGCCATTCTTCGGAGTATACAACACAACCATTACAAGTACACAAAAGCTAAGACTACTATTACCTAGCCTAAACCAAAGTCTCCCACACAACGAGATTATTTGGATGAAATAAAAATAAAGGGAATTTAAATAAATCAACATTTAATTGTTGGTGTATAACCACCGCTTCAAGCTCACCCAACATCACATACCACTGATATCAACACAACCAAGCACGCCACTTCCACACTTATTAATGTAAAAAAAAACTAATTAAAGTCCAAGACAACCAAGTACAAAGAACCACCTTCCAAAATAATTATAACAAGAAGCTACTCTTAGCTCACAAACCACACTCAAAAATATCAACTAGTCTTGCTTGTGACGGGTTAATCCCGTCACAAGCTTGTGACCTCTCACAAAAAGGAAGAGGGGACAAGGTGGGGCACCCCCCATGTGCTTCTCACTCACCTCTCAATGGGCATTTTGTGAGAGGAAATGGTATCCGTCACAAGCTTGTGACGGATATCGTCCGTCTTCAATGAGATTTTGTGCAAAAATATAGGCAAAAGTAGGCAAAGATCAATGACAAAAAAAAAAAAAAAAAAAAAAAAAAAATAGACCAATAAAGCCCAAAGCAGTAAATCAAGACCAAGAACGAAATGGAGAACAAGCAAAGGAAGACTGTTAGAACACTTGGTTGATGATGCCAAGTTTCATTATGATTTAATTGTTTACCTCTTAGTAAGTTTTAGCAAATTGAAGCATCCCATGGTTGCTTAAAGAAGTTCAAGATGATCAAGATAAAGGACAAGTCAAGCATGCCCATAGTCTAGAAGAAATGTTGTAAACGAGGTAGTTAAGCATATTTCTTTTGCGCATAAGTTATGGCAAAACCATGCAACAGTTCATGAGACTGTTGCACCATGGTTTCTAGTACCAACGTATGGAGATTTTTCGTGAAAACTCACAAGTGTTTGAAACTCTTTGAAAAGCTTTTCTATGTTTAAAACAAACACTAATTTAAGCTGAAGAACAAAAGGAATATGTTTTGCACAATAGCCAATCTCTTTTGTGCAAGTTGCTTTCTTTATGATAAAAACATGACTTATGTTCTTTTGCTTTATGGGAACACCCTTTTATCTTGAAAGAAATGCGACCACCTTGAGTCTCTCAAAGCATGTTTGCTCTGCATATTTCTAAGATGAAAACCCACGCTGCAAGCTTATGGGTGTTAGATTAAAATAGTAATAAGACACTTCTCCTACATACTATCTTTATCTATAAATAGCCAACTCATGTTTTCATTTATGGTAAGACTTGGAAAGAGCTTTTAACAGAAACACTTTGCAAAACTTTTCAAAGATTAAAGGCTTTGTTATTCAATCATTTGCAAAATCTGTTTTCTTTTTCAAAAGTCTTCAACTTTTTTTTTTTAAAACCGTAATAATCTCAAGGTACTAGTTCGCTAAACAAGCGTTGCATAAACGAATATGTTCAATGATTCTCGTGTTTAGGTCTTAATTGTAATCTCCATGTTCTTAAGTGAACCACTTTGAGATTCGACTCAGAAACCGTTGAGATAGAACCTTAAGTCTTGAAGCGGAGTAGCCTCGAGCAAAGAAAAAGTCTTGAAGCGGAGTAGCTTTAAGCATTGCAACCGGAGTAGGTTGGCGAGTTATTTCATTGTAATGGTTTAGTTAAGTTTGAGTAAATTTCTAAACAAGCAATAAAATAACGGTTGGACGTAGGCTCCGGAGTAGGAGCTGAACCAATTTTTAAACACTGTCTTGTTCGTTTATTTACTTTCATGTTCTGTTATCACTTCTCTTTTACACGTTGATCTCACTCTCAGTGCCGTGCAACAGTCTCTCATCTTTGTTGCATAGACTCTTGTCCGTTTGTAAACTTACAATCCATTAAGTTTCTCAAACTCGTATTAATAGATTCTACTTGTGTTAGTAAATTAACCAAGTAAGGAGAAAATTTTAAAAGGTACACCTAATTCACCCCCTCCCCCTCTTAGGTGTTTATCGTTCTTAACTCTTCAATTGGTATCAGAGCCTCGGCTCTTGATATTGGTTAAAACCAAAGAGTTGATCCCCTAGTTATGGACGATTCAAAACATACTAAGTATCCCATCTTCAAGGGAGAAAACTATGCCTGGTGGAAACATCGCATGGAGCACTATGTTAAAAGTACGGACTACGAGTGTTGGTTGATCATTCAAAATGGTCCCTTCAAAATTGAGGTGACTAATGCCGATGGCACTAAGTCTATCAAAAGCGAGGACAAATATGTTGAGGCTGATTATAGAAAGGTCGAGAAAAACTCTAAAGCCATGTCCATCCTTCAATATGGCATCGGTGAACAAGAGATCAACCGGATATCCGGTTGTGACTCAAGAAAAGAAATTTGGGACACCCTAAACCTTGCTTATGAGGGAACGTCACAAGTCAAAAAATATCGTGTTGATCTTCTCATGCAACAATATGAGATGTTCAACATGGGTAAAGATGAGTCAATTAATAGTCTGTCTTCTCGTTTCTCTAGTATTGTTAATGACCTCAAGAGTCTAGGTAGAAACTTTGAATCCGAGGATGTAGTACGTAAAATCCTTCGTAGCCTATCTGAAAAATGGCAACCAAAGGTTACGGCTATTGAGGAAGCAAAAGACCTCTCTTTGTTATCCCTTGATGAACTTATGGGCTCACTCATGGCTCATGAGTTAACTCTCATGAAGCGATCCGGTGAAAGCTCTAAAGGGAAAGGACTTGCTCTTTATGCTCTCTCAAGTGATGAGGAGGATGAAGATGATGAGTTTGCAATGTTCACCAAAAACATTGTTGGGATGATAAATGGTCGAAACTCTCAAAGGCCTAATAACTATACTAACAAGCGACGCTTTCCCAAGAGAAAGTCTACCTCCACTGTTGGTTGCTTCAAATGTGGTGACAAAGGTCACCAAATCAAAGAATGCCCAAAGTGGAATGACATTAAGTCTAAAGAAAAGCGTGAGTTTGCTAAAAGAGAATACAAAAGCAAAGTAATGACTGCCATTTGGGGAATGTCTGATTCTGATGAGGACGATGTCCTTGAGGAAGAATTGGATGCCAAACTTAGTATCTCGTCTCAGTCAAGCAATGATGTTCCAAAGTCAACAAAGAAAGAAAATGTCAAGTGTCTTATGGCTCATTCAAAGGACTCGATTCGATTCGACCTTGAGGTAAATAAACTCAAGAAAAAGGTTCGATCTTTCTCTAAAGACAAGATCTGTCATCTCTTAGATCAATTCATAGATAAGTGTCGTATCCAAAGCAATAAATTAGAGGCTATGCAAACTGAAATTGAGGATATAGCTGAAGAAAATGTTGGTCTAAAAGAATGTCTAAATGAGGTAGATCAACCTAGTTCATCTTTGAGTCTTGAAAAGGAGATTAAAAAACTCCGAAAACAGAATCTGTTTCTTGCTAAAAAGGTTGATGAAATACATATAACAAATCAATACAAAGCTGCATCTGGGTCTAACAAGGGAGAAGACTCTCTTGACAAAACTGTGTTCTCACTAACCAAAGAACGTGACCAACTCTTGATTGATCTTACAACATGTCAAAATGAAAAAGAAGATCTTATCAAAATATCTGAAATGCTAAATGATGAGTCAAGTCATGCTAAAAGTGCCTTAGATCGAGTGCAAAACTCAAATGATGATCTTCTAGTTCAAATTGAAACTTTGAAAAGGATTGAACAAATCCATGCAACAAATGATGAAACCGCTGTTGCATCCGAGTCTATGAAGGAAATTGAGACTCTCACAAAACATGTGTCTTCACTAACTAAAGAACGTGACTCCACGTTAGGCGACCTCACCCCGTGCAAAAGAGATAACAAGCAACTTGAGCAAATTGGATTACTGCTTAGTGACGAAGTAAAGCATGCTAAACATGCGTTTGACAAAGTAGGTAAATTAAATCTTGATCATCTTGCTAAAATTGACAAACTAACTAAAGAGCTAGATGAAGCTAAAATGTTCTACTTGAAATGGGAAGGAAGTCAGAATGTCTTGGAGTTTCTTCTAAAACAATCTCAAGAATATGAAAACCATGCAAAAAATGGTGGACTTGGTTTCAAGTGCAACGATTCTACGACTGTTGCACTCGAAATCAAGACCCAAGCATAACGATTTTCGAAGAAGAAAGTATCTTTGGCCTTCCCGAGTACATTATCTGCAATTACTTGTGGTAAACCGGTCATGAGTTCAATGGTTGTGAAAAGAGAGTCCTCGACCTAGAAAGGAGTACTAAAGTGGTTAAAAATATTCATACTAGAGGGAAAGAAGTCAAGAAAGGTGTCGTCAAGAAGGAACCCAAACTTGTTTGGGTTCCTAAACTAACTTTTTTAATCTCTTGTAGGCATTAGCGAAAGGCGTGAGAATTGGTACTTAGATAGTGGATGTTCTCGTCACATGACGGGAGATGAAAACCAATTCCTTTCGCTAGAAGCCTACGATGGTGGCATGGTGACCTTCGGTGACAACAAACGAGGTGAAATCATTGGTATTGGAAAAGTTGGTAAGTCAAGGTCACTATGTGTCGACAAAGTGTTGCTTGTCAAAGGTTTGAAACACAATCTTCTAAGCATATCACAATTGTGTGATCGAGGTAACATCGTTGAATTTCTTGCTAGTGAATGCAGAATAATTGATGGAAAAACAAAAGAACTCATTCTTCAAGGTAAACGTGTCAAAGATGTTTACATGACTAACTTATACTCATTGTCAAGTCAAACACTATCATGCATGAGTGTCCAAAAGAATGACCCTTGGCTTTGGCATAAACGACTTGGTCATGTAAATGCTAAAACACTTAACACCCTTAAGAGGCTTGATTTAGTTGATGGCATTCCTAACATCAAATTTGAATTCAAATCACTTTGTGACGATTGTGTTAAAGGCAAACAAGTAAAATGCTCCTTTAAATCCAAAAAGATTGTTAGCACTTCCTTACCTCTTGAACTTATTCACATAGACTTATGTGGACCAATGCGTATTGTTAGTAAAGGTGGAAGTCGCTATATTTGTGTCATTGTTGATGATTTTACAAGATTTGTTTGGCTTCTTTTCTTAAGCTCTAAAGATCAAACTTTCGATGAATTCTTAATTTGGGTTAAAAAGGTCCAAAACAAATTTGGTTATAAACTTATCTCCTTGAGATCCGACCATGGAACCGAATTTGAGAATTTATCATTTGAGTCCTATTGCAATGAGTACGGTATTAGCCACAATTTCTCGGCCGCAAGAACTCCTCAACAAAATGGGGTTGTGGAACGAATGAATCGAACTCTTGAAAATATGGCTAGGACAATGCTCATTAGCTCTAAAGTACCAAGAAATTTTTGGGCAGAGGCCGTGAACACATCTTGTTACATCTATAATCGAGTCATGATTAGAAAAATCATCGAGAAAACTCCTTATGAATTACTACGAGGAAGAAAACCTAACATCTCACATTTAAAATGCTTTGGTAGTAAATGTTTTGTGCACAATAATGGAAAAGATAACCTAGGCAAATTTGATGCTCGTAGCGATGAAGGTGTTTTTGTTGGTTATTCTGATCATAGTAAAGCCTACAAAGTTTATAACAAGAGAACCATGAAAATGGAAGAAAGCGTTCATATAATATTTGACGAATCTAGTCTCTTTGTTTCAAAAACACAGGTTAATAATGAAGATGATGATGAGGAAGACGATGACTTTGAAATTGGAATGATACGTCATGACATGGATCAAGTAGTGGAAGAAGCTGAACAACAGTTGGAGCCACCGTCACATGAGGAGGCTGACCAGAATTCAGGGGGAATTAACCCTCCCTCATCTCAAAGTGAAGCTAGCTCATCCAGGGGGAATGAGGAGTGTAGTGAACCAATCACTAACCAAATTGAGACCAATCCACAAACACACTCACACAATATTCCCCATGCAACAGTTACTGACACTGTTGCATCAGAACCAACCGAAACAGATGAAACTTCTAACATCCTTGCTCCAAAGAAATGGAAGCATCAAGGCTCCCATCCTCTATCAAACTTAACCAGTGACCTTACCTCAGGAATAAAAACCAGATCATCACTCCAAAATCACTGTGCTTTTGAAGCATTCATTTCACAAATCGAACCCACAAATATCACAATGGCACTAACCGATGAATATTGGGTCACGGCTATGCAAGAGGAATTGGAGCAATTTGAGAGAAACAAGGTATGGCATCTGGTCCCTAGACCATCTCAACGTACTGTAATTGGTACGAGATGGGTCTATCGCAACAAGCTTGATGATGTTGGAGAAATCCTAAGAAATAAAGCTAGACTAGTGGTACAAGGGTTTAATCAACAAGAAGGGATTGATTACGATGAAACCTTTGCACCAGTAGCTAGGCTTGAAGCCATACGAATGCTCGTAGCCTTTGCATCTCATATTGGCATAAAACTTTTTCAAATGGATGTTAAAACCGCTTTCTTAAATGGCTATCTTGAAGAAGAAGTTTTTGTCGAACAACCCCCGGCTTTTTAACAATGAGTTCCCTAATCACGTATTTAAACTTGACAAAGCACTCTACGGTTTAAAACAGGCTCCCCGAGCCTGGTATGATAGGCTTTCCAAATTTCTATTAGAAAACGGCTTTGTACGTGGTTCAGTTGATAAGACATTGTTTATCAAGTCACAGTCAGAGGAACTGTTGCTTGTGCAAGTATATGTCGATGACATTATTTTTGGAGCAACTAACAACATTCTTTATAAGTACTTTTCGGATCTTATGACTTCTGAATTTGAAATGAGCATGATGGGAGAACTTGGATTTTTCCTTGGTCTTCAAATTAAGCAAAATGAAAAAGGGACTATGATTCACCAACAAAAGTACTTAAAAGAAATGATAAGTAAGTTTGGGTTAACTAGCTCGAACCCTATGCCTACACCTATGATTGCCAAGCTTAATCTGGACAAGGACGAAAATGGTAAGAGTGTTAGTGAAAGGGTATATCGAGGTATGATCGGTTCATTGCTTTATTTAACCGCTAGTCGACCCGACATACAATTTAGTGTATGTGTGTGTGCGCGCTTCCAATCAAATCCTAAAGAATCACACTTCAAAGCCGTCAAACGGATTTTTAGGTATTTGATTGGAACACAAGGTTTATACCTTTGGTACCCAACTCACTATGACATTGATCTTGTAGGATTTTCAGATGCAGATTATGCAGGGAGTTCATTGGATAGAAAAAGCACCTCGGGTATTGCCACCTTCTTAGGACCGTGCCTTATCTCATGGGCATCCAAGAAGCAAAATACCGTTGCTCTATCCACGGCCGAAAGTGAGTATGTAAGTGCCGCTCTTTGTTGTGCTCAAATTCTTTGGGTACGACAACAATTGCGTGATTACGGTCTTATTTTCGAAACTACTCCTATATTCTGTGATAATACAAGTGCCATTAACATCTCGAAAAATCCAATACAACATTCTAGGACTAAGCACATTGATATAAGGCATCATTTTTTACGTGATCAAGTGGAAAAAGGAAATATATGTCTAAACTTCTGTAGAACGGAAAATCAAATTGCGGATATTTTTACAAAACCGTTAGAAAGAGAACAATTCGTAAAACTTCGGTTGGAAATTGGTTTGTTAGGCGACATGTGACATAAATTAAAATTATCTCTCCTATATGATTGACTAGAGATGAAATGATGCCTATGTGTTCTCAAGTTTAAAATGTCTAAATTACCATATAAACAAGTGTGCCGAAACAATTGCATTGGACTCTACATTTTGCATTAGGATTTTTGTGCATTGAGCTTTGCGCCACTTTATGTCTAATCCAAAGCACATCATATACCACTCTTGTCTCCACTTTTACTCCACCTCAACTCTTACCCACTCCCTCTTTAATACCCCAACCGTCCATCAATCCCACTTTCCCATTTACCCACAACTCCTTCAAACACTCAAAGATTCCCTCAACCTCTTTTCATCTCCCAAAACCGTCAAAACCATCACCCACATAAATGGCTCCCAAAAATTCAAAAAGAAGAGAACTTCAAAACCTTCGAAATACCTTCAACCCCAAATTCATTGCCCAGCAAAAAATGGTCACACAGTCCGCTGCATCTACTGAAAAATCCGACAAACCTACCCCGTCTCCTACCAAACCACCAACAGTCAAAACAAGTGTTGCACGAAAAAAATCCATGGCTGTCAGAGGAAGAGGCCGTGGTAGAGGAGGCCGTGGTGGATTAAAAAGAAGTCCACCAATCTCCTTAATGTTGGACTCCAATGTTGATGTTGATTCCGAGGAAGAGGAGGAGGTAATAGTTACTACTGTTGTTGAAGAAGAGAAAGAAAAAGAGGTTGTTGATGCTGTTGAAGAGAAAAATGATGATAAGGAAGAAAAGGATGAGGAAAGAGAGAAAGAAATTGAAAAAGAAAAAGAAACAATGAGCGAAAACAATGCTGAAAAAATTGATCCTCCAAATCAAGATTCTGAAACGGAAGTCTTTCATGAGAAAGAAGCCACTCCCAACATTGAAAATATCAATACACCCCCAAATGAAGACACTGTTGATGATGATTTCGAACCCCTTTTTCCCAAAAACTCCAAAACAAAATCCCAAATCAAAATCACGGAACTGTTTGGTGATGATGACGATACTGTCAATAAAACCCCTACCCAGCCAAAGACAAAATCTACAGTCGGTTCCAAAAGAAAGAAGGAATCTAAGTCACGAACGGCTAAAAAGCCGAGGTACCAACGGAAGAAGGAGGTGGTCCTTCCAATGGAAGAGGATGATGTCATTGAGGATAAAGTTCCTCTCAATACATGCACGGAGTTGATGGTCACCGTCCATGATGAGCCATTCAAAAACGAGGTCCTTGCTCATCTCAACTCTCTTGGCCTTCCTGATGACACCCTCAGGCTCTGTCACGGCATACTTGCATGCTGCTTCCACAGTGGGAGACGCTACAAGAAAACATGGTATGATTCTTCCCCGGCTTTTGCATTCTTCAAATCTGCTATTATTGGTCAAGGGTGGTTTAATCTCCTCGACAAACACTCTCCGGTTTATCTATCGAGTTGATTCGATTCTATGCAACATCAAGGTTGATATTGCTTCAGTAATCTCTCGGCATTTATCAACCAAACACCTTTTGTCTTGACCATTGACCAACTTGCCTCCTACCTTGAGGTTAAAGCCGAGGGTCTTACCACCTTTCCTAAGACCACCTGGGGTGATATTGATGAGACCATGGCTAGTGAGGTTATGAGAACCCTTCGACCCGACAATGGCAGTGGCACCACCAACATATACGCCTATGAACTTCTAGCTCCTCACCGTTTCACCTTTAACCTTGTTCACCGAGCCATCTTACCAAGTAATAACAGTAGGGGACGATGCTCTCTCCTTGAGATGCTCCTCATTCACCACATTATCAAACATCGTCCCATCAACCTACCCCAATTAATCTTTCACCGTATCAATGAGATTGCCCCCGACCTCCAAAAAGAAAAATTTGACAAGAAAACCGTGATTCCATATGGTATGTGGTTGTCCATTGTCTTCACGAAAATGAAGACAGTCATGAAAGGTAGCCCCGGTATTGAAAAACTCAGTGATGACATGACCATGGGTTTGCTTTCTCAAATGACTTTGGCAATCAACAATGGCAAGTTAACCCGCAAGTTCTCGGGCAGAGGCAAAACTGGTGCAACAGTTAGTTCAACTGGTGATATGGGTGTTGTTCTCCGTAAGTTAGACAAGCTTACGAACATGGTGTCCAAATTGGTCGTGGATAATGAGTCTCTTAAGGAAGATGTTGCTGAGCTCAAAACCCTGAATGAAGATCTTATTGAGCGTGTGCAAGCTCTGGGTAGTCATGTGTCCGATGATGAATGAGGCAGCCTCACCTACCATTGCCTTCCTATCCTTTTGACTCTCTGTTCTTAATTCTTATGCAAACTGGACTGTTTCTTTTCTCTTATTTCGCACACTTGTTGTTGGTTTAATTTTGTACTACTTGAACATGTTATCGTCTTTCTCTTGATGATGTCAAGAGGGGGAAGTAGTTAAATTATGTGTTTATGTGTTAACTAACAACTCTTCGGCTAACGTTCACCGTAAATTTATCTTAGCTATAATGATTGAACGTTCTACTTAGGCCAAGCATGTTGACCCCCACTCATCTTGATCATGTTTAAATGATGTTCTTTCTATTTGGCTCAAAACCAACCCACCATGGGCTTAGGGGGAACTTCACATATTTAAAACTTGCCATCATCAAAGGGGGAATTTGTTAGAACACTTGGTTGATGATGCCAAGTTTCATTATGATTTAATTGTTTACCTCTTAGTAAGTTTTAGCAAATTGAAGCATCCCATGGTTGCTTAAAGAAGTTCAAGATGATCAAGATAAAGGACAAGTCAAGCATGCCCATAGTCTAGAAGAAATGTTGTAAACGAGGTAGTTAAGCATATTTCTTTTGCGCATAAGTTATGGCAAAACCATGCAACAGTTCATGAGACTGTTGCACCATGGTTTCTAGTACCAACGTATGGAGATTTTTCGTGAAAACTCACAAGTGTTTGAAACTCTTTGAAAAGCTTTTCTATGTTTAAAACAAACACTAATTTAAGCTGAAGAACAAAAGGAATATGTTTTGCACAATAGCCAATCTCTTTTGTGCAAGTTGCTTTCTTTATGATAAAAACATGACTTATGTTCTTTTGCTTTATGGGGAACACCCCTTTTATCTTGAAAGAAATGCAGCCACCTTGAGTCTCTCAAAGCATGTTTGCTCTGCATATTTCTAAGATGAAAACCCACGCTGCAAGCTTATGGGTGTTAGATTAAAATAGTAATAAGACACTTCTCCTACATACTATCTTTATCTATAAATAGCCAACTCATGTTTTCATTTATGGTAAGACTTGGAAAGAGCTTTTAACTGTAAACACTTTGCAAAACTTTTCAGCATTAAAGGCTTTGTTATTCAATCATTTGCAAAACTGTTTTCTGTTTTTCAAAAGTCTTCAACTGTTTTTTTTTTAAAACCGTAATAATCTCCAAGGTACTAGTTCGCTTAAACTGTTGCATAAACGAATATGTTCAATGATTCTCGTGTTTAGGTCTTAATTGTAATCTCCATGTTCTTAAGTGAACCACCGAGATTCGACTCAGAAACCGTTGAGATAGAACCTTAAGTCTTGAAGCGGAGTAGCCTCGAGCAAAGAAAAAGTCTTGAAGCGGAGTAGCTTTAAGCATTGCAACCGGAGTAGGTTGGCGAGTTATTTCATTGTAATGGTTTAGTTAAGTTTGAGTAAATTTCTAAACAAGCAATAAAATAACGGTTGGACGTAGGCTCCGGAGTAGGAGCTGAACCAATTTTTAAACACTGTCTTGTTCGTTTATTTACTTTCATGTTCTGTTATCACTTCTCTTTTACACGTTGATCTCACTCTCAGTGCCGTGCAACAGTCTCTCATACTGTTGCATAGACCTGCTGTACCGTTTGTAAACTTACAATCCATTAAGTTTCTCAAACTCGTATTAATAGATTCTACTTGTGTTAGTAAATTAACCAAGTAAGGGAGAAAATTTTAAAAGGTACACCTAATTCACCCCCTCCCCCTCTTAGGTGTTTATCGTTCTTAACTCTTCAAAGACTGACATAACAAGGAGACATGTAAGAGCCGATTGATGGTGGAGGTAGGGGCGTGAAGGAAGGGGAACACTAAGTCGGGTGGATGCATAACCAACCAGGACAAAAGAGCTGTCATAAAAAACATCAACAAAACCACAAACCAGTCGACTCAGTAATAGACGTCTTAGGACAACAAGAAGTTTTTGTGTTTTTAGGTTCAAGTGAGGATAAAATGAGCCTAAAAGTGGACATCTCATCTTTGGATCGAGTGTATTACATGCGACGTTATTGAGATGAGTTGTTATGGTTCATCACTGTAACAACAAATACTCCGTACTTAAGTAAAATGTTTTGTTCGGTAGTTAATTACCTTTATCTAGCTATTTATGTTGGTAAATTAAGGTTAGAATAAGTTTAATATAAAACGTCTTACAAAATAACTTCTGCTAGTACTCCCTCCGTACCAGACCAAAGGTAACACTTACTATAAACGGACGTATCACACCAAAGGTAACATTCCTTATTTGGCCCACAACATTACCAAGTTATCCTTATACCCATTTGATATTTACACAAAATGTCATTACATACCCCACCTACCAACCCACAATTACATACCCCACCTATTTTTCCCTCTTTACCCTTACTTTTTCCATTTTTTCTTAAATACTCTAATTTTTCCTACGTTATCTTTGGTGTGGTACGGAGGGAGTACTAAATAACCGTCGTAAAAATTAAACAAAAAATAACCCAAATGACTACATAATATAGTCGATTCTTTCACAACATAATCAAATTACAAGCCGTTTCAAGGCCAAACCTCCTTGACAAAATCCAGAACCTCAATTCTCTCACCACTATCACCACCGGCAAACATCACATATATTCCATGTTGACCTCCTTCACTAAACATAGTCCTAACATTAACCACTTTATTTTCCAACAACTTAGCCAATTCCACACACCTATCGAATAACGGGTCACCGTCACAACTCACAACAATAACCCACCAACCTAAATCCCGAACCCGGTCCACCAATCTCGAACCACCATCTCGACTCGGGTTACAATACTCGTGATCCCGGTCTGTCCCAACCGGCAAAGAAAGCTCCCACATAAAATCACAAATCTCGAGCCGTAAAATCGGGTCATTTTCTAATCGAATCTCGGACCCGGTCCTATCCAAACCGCCAAAAAACGGTTGGATTAAAACCAAACCTTTGATTACCAACGGTTTAAAATCATTACTTTGGACCGCTGCTTTTAACCCAACATGGTACGTAATATTACCTCCCGCACTCTCCCCCATTAAAATACAGCTCGAAAAATCACCGTATTTATTTACCCAATCATCTTTACCGTCTTTGACCCAAGTCAACGCCTCCAAAACGTCGTCGTACGCAGCAGGGAGACGGTTCTCCGGGGCTAGCCGGTACTTGACCGATACCACCACCGCGCCAAGGCAGTGTGCGGCCAAAGAGCAGAACTCATGGAAGGGCGGGAAGTCGGGACTCGCCACGACAAACCCGCCCCCATGTATGTAAACAAGGATTGGGAGCTTCTCATTGGTATTGAGAATATCCCGAGGTAGAAAGATTCGAACCCAGGTGTTCTTGTCAGTGTTGACAGGAACATCTTTGGAAAGAGTTGGTGAGGTTGGGTCATTTGTCGAGGGTGGGACTGTAGAAAAGTATTCAGCTGAACGAGTAACGGTTCCGTTTAGGTTCGGAGTTACGCGAATCGCTTCGTATAATTCGGGTGCGTTAGGTAGTGACATGGTGCAATGAAATTAGTGTAATCGTAAATTTGTGACTTTTTTTTTTTGGTCGTGAAAACGTAAATTTGTGACTTGTGGAGTTGTGGTAGAGAACTGGAGAAGTGTTATTGGTGGAGAAATAGTTTTTTTTTTTTTTTTTTTAAGTAGACGTAATTGTCAAGTCCCTGTCTAAATTGATTATGTTTCTTTAAAAGTCTTTATATTGGCTTTGGCTAGCTGGCGACCATGACAAGAAAAATATGTAAATGTCAACTTCCTCTCCAAATTGATTTTATTTTTATAATTCAATTGGGTCGGAATACAGTATAATAGCGTAGGTGGGGAATTTGAACTAAGGATATATTTTTTTATTGCGCTTCATCTTAACTATTGATAAGTCTTTTTAAATTTAAAACGACTCAAATATATACACTCACTAGTATGAATAGGGCAAACAATTTGTTACTTTTATCTATGCAATATTCGTTTATCTCAACTATAATATTCAATCTGTCTTAATGTTAAAAGAATAGTGTCGTTTTAAACAAAAATCTATGATTAACAGTAAGACAAGTCGAAAAGTCCACTTCGATATATCCCTCTCCAAATTGATAAGATAGCACCATAATGTGCGTCCATTTAAATAGTAAAATGGTTTTAATATAAAAAAAAAATAGAGAATATGGACACGTAGAGATGGCAATCCGGGCCGAGCGAGCTTGGGCGACAGGAGTCCGGCACGGAACGGCTCGGCCCGGGGTGAATAGTAACCTAGGCACGAGCACGACACGAGTGGGCTTAAGTCAGGCCGCGGCGCGGAATTTGGAAAAACTCCGTGCTTTAGCACGGCACGACACGAGCCCGAATGGCACGAGCACGCACCTAGCACGGCAAGGCGCGTGAAATGGCACGTAGGGGAAGAAAGCTAACTGTTTATGGTTGTTTTACTTAATATCGAGCCATCTTTTTTTTTTTTTAATATCGGTTCTTAATTATTTAATTAAATCGAGTATAAAATATACAATTAATCAATTACATTAACATTTAATAAATTAAGTATTTAAATCATTGTTATTATTCATCGGTTATTAGACAAAAAATACTAAAAATATAACATTTTTTTAAACAAGAAAAAAAAACTGAAGGCCCATGGGTCGGCCCACGTGCAAGGCACGATTAACCCATGGGCCAGGCACGGCCCGGGCACGAAAATGGACGTGTCAGGAGCGGGCTGCGTCGGGGGTTGGAGTGAATGGGCCTGGCACGACACGACCCGAGGAGCCCAATATCCGTGCCTGGGCCGGGCCACATTTGGGAGAAAGCACAACGGGCCGGCACGCGGGCCGTGCGGCCGACCCATCATGGCACATTGCCTACTCTATGGACACGCAATACATTAGCTCTTTGATGATGCATTATAATGTTTTTTAACACCCCCAAAATACACAGAGTCGGGGAGTAACAAAATAACTCTGTTATTAATAATAACAACATTAGAATTATAGGGCATTACCATCGTATTTCCCTTTTAGAAAATACAAGGCTTTTAACAAGAAAGATAAATATAGACATATAGTGGTAAAACCTAAAACTTAATCAACTCTATTTATTATTTAATATAACTATATACTCCCTCCTAGTCGTTTATTTCTTCTCCCTTTCGTTTTACACAACAAATAAGAAAATGATTTTGGACCACATAAAACATTTTACCCCACATGCAAATCAATTTAGGCAATACAAACTTTTTCGAAAAAAGGAAAAAGGGAAGAAAACCCGATTACCATGAAAAAGAAAAGATGGAAGAAATGAGCGACTAGGAGGGAGTACATTTTAATTCCTAAGCCATTTTCTCTATCTCTAGTTTCTCACACTTAACCTTCCTTGATACTTGTACTTGGGGAAAAAAATTGAACACGATGGGATCAACCAACAACCAGCTCAATATGATTCATGTCACCTCCACGGCTCCACTGGCTTAGATTCCTACTTTCCTTATTTCGCTATTTTATTTCATAGGTCATATGAGCACGGTCGAATCATTATAAAATAGACAAGCACAACTTTCATTTCAGCGTGAATCATTTCAATTAAGAATTATAGCGGCCAACCATTATCGAGAAGAGAGACATTACGGAGTTGAAATTTTCTAAACTTAAGGTCTTGTTCTTTTATACTTGAATCAATCAATTGAATTTGTTTAATCAAATTTGTTGAGAAAAATAGAGATGGAATAAGCTGAACTGAAGTAAAACTGATCATGTATGTGTCGGGCCACTAGGTCCCCTTAGTAAGCGAGCTTGGTCATAAGAGATTACAAAAATGGGTAACGACAACGACAAAAAAATAGGCTTTGCAAAAAATAATAGGCGTGTACGGATTAAAGAAAACGTCCATTGGCCGGCCTAATAAGCCCGCTAAAAAAGTTATTTTATGATTTTTAATTTATTTTTCTCTTTGACAACCTCATAAATAGACCAAACAAATTCTACGTAACAAACAAACTAGGCTTGCTACACAAAATTGAGCCCAAGACTAAGAAACCCATTAATATATATTGCGACTATTTGACATACACTGGAGCCCCAGCAAAGAAAGGACATGTTCGAACGCATCTTCCTGGCCCGTGGTCAGGACCGCTACTGGGGTTGGGCGAGTATGGGCAGCACCGCAGCAGTAGCTGGGCCCCTATAATGGACACGGAGAGCATTTGCTGGCCCATTGGTAATTCATTTAGGTTGGCGCGGCCCAAGTCCCCCAATGATCAGCTCTTAACTGAAGTGAGCTGAATAAGAGCTAAAATTAAATTGAAATGAACAGGTCCTAAACCCACATTCATCACTTCATGCACATCGGATAAGAAACCCAAGTCTAAGACCTACCTCAGTCGTTGTCGGATAATTATAACCATAGTTCACATGGAGTCGCGTCCAAACCAATATTCTACAATATTGAATAATACAATACTCAACCCGTGACATAATGCGCTCATTTGAACCTAAAAAACAAAGAAAGGAGATTCTATTTGGATTATATTCAATCCCGTTAAAAATGAACTAAAATCAATAAAAACGCACATCTCTTAAAACTACACATCTTGACTATACAACAATAATTTAACACAAATTATTTCATAGTCGATTTTTTCACAACATAAATAAATTACAAGTCGTTTCAAGGCCAAACTTTCTTAACAAAATCAAGAAACTCAATTCTCTTAACACGATCACCACCCACATACATCCCATGTCGACCCCCTTCATTAAACATAGTTCTAACACTAACCCCTTTCCTTTCCAGTAACTTAGCCAATTCCACACTCTTATCGAAAAACGGGTCACCGTCACAACTCACAAACAAAACCCACCAGCCTAAATCCCGAACCCGGTCCACCAATTCCGAACCCCCATCTCGAATCGGGTTACAATACTCGTGATCCCGGTCAGTCCCAACCGGCAAAGAAAGCTCCCACAAAAAATCACAAAGCTCGAGTCGTACAACCGGATCATTTTCTAATCGAATCTCGGACCCACTCCTTTCCAAACCGCCAAAAAACGGTTGGATTAAAACCAAACCTTTAATTACCAACGGTTTAAAATCGTTACTTTGGACCGCTGCTTTTAACCCAACATGATACGTAATATTACCCCCAGCACTCTCACCCATTAAAACACAGCTCGAAAAATCACCGTATTTATTTACCCACTCATCTTTACCGTCTTTGACCCAAGTCAACGTCTCCAAAACGTCGTCGTACGCAGCAGGAAGACGATCCTCCGGGGCTAACCGGTACTTAACCGAGACCACCACCGCGCCAAGGTGGTGTGCGGCGACGGAGCAGAACTCGTGGAAGGGCGGGTAGTCGGGGCTCGCAATGACAAACCCGCTCCCATGTATATAAACGAGGATTGGGAGCTTCTCATCGGTATTGAGAATATCCCGAGGGAGGAAGATTCGAACCCATGTGTTCTTGTCAGGGTTGACAGGAACGTCTTTGGAGATTGCGGGTAAGGTTGTGTCAGTTGTCGAGGGTGGGACTGTAGGAACGTGTTCAGCTGAACGAGTAACGGTTCCGTTTAGGTTCGGAGTTAGGTGGAGCTCTTTGTATAATTCGGGTGCGTTTGGTAGTGACATTGTGTATTTATACTCGTAGTTTGTTCTGGTCACTTAACTCACTTTGTTGTAATGAGGCGTGATATATTATAATCGGGTAAATTGTGACTTGTGGTCTGTGGAGAATTGTTTGTTGGAGGGATTTAAGTAGAGTTAATGTGTCGTGCTCAGCAAGGGAATCAATAAATTATGTGACCCGTTTCAAATAGAAAATTGAAATGTTTACTTTAATTAATAGCCGACGTATTTGATTAGTTAAAGTAGACAATTTTGATTTTGATTCTATTATGATCTTCTTTTCACAATTTTCGTCTCTTTAAAACTGTTAATATTGACGAGTTGGCGACTTTGACAAGAACAATATTTAAATATTGTCCCCCTCTCCAAATTGATGAGATAGTGTCTTGATTAAGTTAGTTAGTAAAATCAACGGTGATACTTATGACCTTGCCTAATCACAATCAGCGTTAAATTGCTCTTTCAAATCCATAGCGTTATCTTTATATGTATCCCTCTTAGTCTGACTTTTGACATTGCTTTGATGAAATTCCTCAGCTGTGTATTTGTTGGGAATAGACTTGAGCAAGTTTAGATGCCGATCGAAAAAATGGACTGGACCGGACCATTTGATCTGGACCGTAACCGGAACGGATTCATTTTGTAATACCCACATACCAAGCGCCGCTTTACTAAGGACGCTTCTAACATCTCGGTTGCCCGAGGTTAGTATATCAAATGTAACCATTCCGAAACATTTATTAAAGTATAACGTTTAGCGATTACAATGTCTCAAAGAAATACCAAAACGAAAGTGTATAAATCTCAATACAAATGAAATCCAAAACATCTAAACTCGTAACAGCATTAGAATTATAGGACATTACCATCGTATTTCCCTTTCGAAAAATACAAGACTCATAACAAGAAAGATAAATATAGTGGTAAAACGTAAGCCTAATAAACTCTATTTAATATAACTATATACATTTTAATTCCTAACCCATTTTCTTTATCTCTAGTTTCTCGCACTTAACCTTCCTTGATACTTGTATCTGGGAAAAAAATTGAACGCGACGGGATCAACCAACCACCAGCTCAATATGATTCATGTCATCTCCATTGACCTTATTTTGCTATTTTATTTCATAGGTCATATGCGTATGGTCGAATCATTATAAAAATAGACATGCACAACTTTCATTTCAGCATGCATCATTTCAATTAAGAATTATAGCGGCCAGCCATTATCGAGAAGAGAGACATTAAGGAGTTGAAATTTTCTAAACTTAAGGTCTTGTTCTTTTGGACTGAACTGAATTGAATTGAATTGGAAGGAATTAAAATTTGCTAAGATAAATAGAGATGAAATAAGCTGAACTGAACTGAAGTTGAGCAGATCATGTGTGTGCCGGGCCACTAGGTCCCATTAGTAAGCGAGCTTGGTCATAAGAGATTACAAAAATAGGTAACGATTGCTAAAATTAATAGGCGAGTACGGATTAAAGAAAATGTCCTAATTTCCTAAAACGCAACTTCACAATCATTCACTAATTTCCTAAGCTCCTTAAAGATTTCAGAGAAAAGCTCAAGTAATCCTCATAATTAATAGTACAATAAAAAAGAAATCAGCAAAGAGGGAATAATAAATAAAAGAAGAAGCAAGGATTCGGGAAGACAACGGCATTACATGTGCAATAGTATAAGCAATGGAAAAAGGAAACAACACAAACTCAACACAGAAGCGGAAGAACTACAACGGGAAAGAAACAAGTAAGTATTCATAAGAAGTTTTATACTTATCTCACTACAACAAATAAGGTCAAAGGCGACCATATAAGGCGACTGAGAACAGTCGCCATTAAGAATATAGCGACTAAGGCTCGTCGCCCGCACTTGGTAGCTAGGTTTAGTCGCTTTTGGCGACGGGGCTTCGTCGCCAAATATGGCGACGGAATTTTTTGAAGCGGGCGACAGAAACCCGTCGCCAAATTGGCGACGGTTTTTGGTCGCCATTTTGGCGACTGTTTTTGGTCGCCAATTTTGCTTTTTTTTTTTAAAAAAAAAAAAAAAAAGTACCTGATCTGGAGAAGAATGACGCTGCAATTATTTCGTTTCATCACTATTCTTCACGAAATAACAACAATAACAACACAAGCTCGAAAACAAACCATGGTTATAGGACATCAATTTTTTTACATTTAGTAAAAAAAACATTTGCTCATTTCTATATCAAATTTAAATTTACATTTACATTACATTAACTTTACATTCCATTACAATGAAACTTAACATCAAACTAATTACAATCAAACTACCAACAACAATACCAATTCGAATAACACAAAAAAAAAAAAACAAATTACCGACACGAAAAAACTAATTACATCCCTTTCTTTCTGGCCTCTTCTCCTTCCTCTGTCGTCGTTGGCGTGTCCCGCGTTGTCGGCTTGTCGTCGACCAAAATACTTTGAAATTTGTTACTTTGAAATTAAAACAAATGAAATTGGTATTTTTGTAGGTTTGGGTAAGATTTGGTAAAGGATGAAGAAATGGTAAAGTAAAAATAAGATGAAGAAATGGTAGATTTAATAAAGAAGGAAAAAAGAGTAAAGTAGAAAATTGAGAGAAGAGGGAGATGGAACGACACAGTGAAATGAATGAGGGGAAAGGAGTACTTTTTTTATAATAAAAGGAAATAAAAGAGAATATGGGGTTATGTGGGGGAGGTGGGATCTCAATTGTCAAAATAAAATGGCGCGTGAAAATGGCGACGACAATCAGTCGCCCGAATTATTTCGCCAAAATAACAGGCGATTGGCGACCGTTTATGGTCGCCAAAATGGCGACGAGAAGTGGTCGCTAAATTTGGCGACTGTTTTCGGTCGCCAAATTGGATAATTTTCGGTCGCCAGTGAATTTCGTACAAATTTTTGGATAAAAAGCAACAGTCGCCAAATTGGCGACTGTTTTCCGTCGCCCGAGTTTTTTTTCCTGTCGCCAAATTGGCGACTGTAGCTTCTCCGTCGCCTTTGTCTTGTTTTCTTGTAGTGTCTTTCCATGCCTCGAAAATTATTTCTCAAACATACAGCTTCTGTGTTCAGCCATCATCCAAACATAACAAAATAAATGTAAAGCAGAACCTGAAAATTCAATAAAACAAAACATTTAGTATGTCAAAATATTTCAATTAAGAATAATATATACAAATAAAAACTTAATAAAAATAGATAAAAAAGATGAAAATTATTGACTTAACTTTGGTGAAAATATCCCAAATAAAACATCAATAGTCCCAATTCTCTTTATGCTGTAGATGAGGCATTCAAATAAAAATGCTTAGTATTGGTGAATCAGAATACAAAATCAGCTATAAAAAAATGAAATTCAACCATTGTTCAATGTAAATAACAGTAATTAAACTTATCTCAATAACTGTAGGCATACTCTGATTGCTTACCATTTGAAACAACCTAACAGAAATCAACACATAATCGTTACAACAAAAGATTTAAAAATAATTACTCAAATTGGCTCTGTTTTCAAATTATTTAGGATTATGGTTTTCAACATTAAAAGTTTCATATCTGGGTATTAAGTTAGATATTTGACTCGGGTTCGGACTCGGTTGACTCGGGTTCGGACTCGGTTGACTCGGGTTCGGACTCGGTTGACTCGGGTTGGGACTCGGGTTTGGACTCGGGTTGGGACTCGGGTTGGGACTCGGGTTGGGATGGTTGGTGATTGGGTTGTGACTCGGGTTGGTGATGATTTGGGGATGAATTTCTGGGTTTCAAACCCAGAAATTAATGTATGAACCCAGAAATTTAACATTTTTAACCCAGAAAATTCAATTCACCCAGAAATTGACGATTGTTAACACAGAAAATTCAATTAACCCAGAAATTTTCGATTTTAAACCCAGAAAATTCAACTTTTAACCCAGAAATTCAATTATTAACCCAGAAATTAAATTGATAACAATGAACACGACAATTATGTTAATCATTTTCGAATTAATGATGAAAATGAAATAACAAAAAAATCACATAAATTAAACATGCACAAAATTTTCGAGTGATGTAACAATTTATTTAGGTCGATCTAACAATTTTATTGATGCACAAAATTTTCGATCGATTAACAATTTTCGAGTAAACATGTTTAACCCAAAAATTCACCTATTAACCCGAAATTCAATTATTAACCTAAAAATCAATTGTTAACAATGAACACGAAAATTACGATAAAACATTTTCGAATTAACAATGAACATGAAATTATGATAAACATTCGAGTAAACATGCATACAATGGTCAGATCTAGCAAAGCCTTCAACAAAAATCAAGCAATAATTTGAAAAATATAAAGAAAAATGAAAATTACCATGAAATCAACTTAAACTTGAATGGTTAGACGAACACCGAGTTAACCGAACTGATAATGGCAGATCTAAACTTTGAATAAGTAATTTAGTGAGATGGGAGAGTGAAGGCGAGAATATGAATAGTTTAGTGAGAGGGGAGAGTGACGGTATGAAGAGTTTAGTGAGAGAGGAGAGTGAGTGACGGCCGAAATAGTTGCATTTGTGGTAATAAGGGTTGGGACGGAGGGTTATAGGGTATATAAGGGACGGGTCTATTAGGGTTTGTGTTATAGACTTAATTAATAATTGTCTTTGATTGAATTGGGTTGGGCAAATAAAAAGTTGTAATGTGGTAATAAGGGTTGGGACGGTGGGCCATTGTCATCTATATTATTGCATTGGGTTGGGCTTTCTTTTATACTTATCAAAAACATGGCTCAATATTTTTCGGATGCCATCGGATATCGGACCCGTACATATATGACATATACTACTATTTTTTTCTTACTTATTTTTTTAATTATTATTCGTAATTTAAATATTAAATAACTTTCATATTGTGTATTAGTTATTAGCATGGAAAAAAATTATTTCACGGCTATAACAAAAATAACTAATCTAATAGCCATTTCGTATATATTAGCTTCGACTAGACGACAAGCAAGACGAGTGACATCAGCTGTATCTGTGCAAATAGATACTCAATATTCTACTCCAACCACGCCACTTAGTTCCACCACCACAGGTATATAAAATGCCGTTTATTATAAATAAAATATTTAACAAATCCAGTATAAGTTTTATTACTCTCTAAACTGGTGTTTATTGCATTATTTCACAGGTATCGATAGTCCACGGATGTAATCGAACGATTAGTAAGAGACTTATGTTCAACCTTTGGCGAATCATACGACGAATGTAGACCTTCAATACCGAAAGCCAACTAGTCATCACCGGACATGGTAGGTGGTCATTTGCTTTACGCGAAGAATATTCCTTCGGCCAACAAAATTAATCCTCCCAATTCATTAACGATGGTTATTTTGTTTTAAATTATTATTGAATACTATCTTAACAATTTGTATATAACAATCGTTATTGTTATTACGTGCTTTTATCCTAACTCCGTTGTTTATAACATGACTACTTAGGTATCGATAGTCCACCAGATGTGGTGGAGCGATTAGTAAGAGATTTATGTTCAGCCTTTGGCGAATCTTATGATGACTTTAGCGGTTTAGTTTCTGAAAACCAAGAAGTATTCACTGAACGTGAAACGAGCTCATTTCGCTCACACGGAGAATGTTCCCGAAGTCAACAAAATCAATCTTCCCAGGGGAACGACGGAGGTCATTTTATTTTTTGCTAATGATCGAAGTATTATAACTTGATTTAAATAGCTATATAAATCAAACTATTTAACTTTTCCATATTGTTGTGACATTTAATGTTTCAAAGATCGAAGGATATTGGGATATTGGTGACCCAGAATACGAGTGCACAAAATGTAGAGCGCAAATGTGGTTTCAAGAAAGGAAAAAGAAAAAAAAAAAGGGTACTCGATGCCCTAAGTTCTCATTGTGTTGCTCTGATGGCAAAGTTAAGCTTCCATGGTTAAAAGAACCGCCTCAACTCCTAAAGTCTCTACTAAGTAGACAACATCCATATAGTAAGCATTTTATTGAGAATATCCGGGCTTATAACGGGATGTTTTCTTTCACATCTATGGGTGGGAAGATTGATCATTCCATCAATCAAGGTCGAGGTCCCTACACATTCAGGATGGGAGGCCAAAATATTCACCGAATAGGAAGTTTGTTGCCGTCAACCGGAGCAACTCCTAAATTTTGTCGATTATACATATATGACAGAGAAGAAGAAGTTGAAAATCGGAAAAAAGCAATCAGGTATGTCATATACAAGACAAATACGTTAGAATATTAGTTTAACGCATTATTTGTAAAGATCGATGTTTTGGTATTTAGTTACCCAATATAAATAAACACAACTTATTATTAATTACCTATGAATGCAGCCACGATACTCCGGAGCGATATAACGATGAGTGATTGAATTACTTTGCAAAAGATGGTCGACTCACATAATCCTGTTGCAAAGACATTTAGGATGGCTAGGGACGATTGTCTTCCGATGAAAACATCGACGTGAGTATCGACTCATCAGTAGAAGAGACAGAGAGATGGGAGAATGTATAATCGTCCAACGGTTTGGAGAGGTAGCAGCATTGATCGAGGGTGATTTAGGTCCAAACATGGATAAACGAGATATTATTGTACAAAAGTCATGCGGAAGTTTACAACGTATATCCGAGTTATACCCATTATTCATGGCCCTCCAAAGTATCCTTTATTATTTCCGTGGGGGAAGACGGTTTACCGATTGGGAATTTATCACTCGAAAACTCTCTTCGAAATAGTAATTAGAAAATCCGCGCGATAAATTAACTCTTAGAGAGTGGTATGCATTTCGTATTCGGGATAGACCACTTTGTCGATTGAATTTCCAACTCTGTTACAATCCGGTAAAGCCTATCACCAGTTTTTAGTTGACGGATTTGCATCGGTTGAATCTCATAGACTAAAGTTTATACGCTACAACCAAGATCTTCTTCGCGTGGACAATTACAATAATCTTAGAAGAGCTGTTGAACGAGGGGACGTTGAGCCGTCTTCCGCCGGTAGTCGTCTTATTGTTCCTTCTTCTTTGGTGGGAGGTGGCCCATATATGAGAGTAAACTACCTTGATACTATGACCATTTGTAGGTGGTTCGGTTACCCTGATCTATTTATCACGTTTACGTGCAATCCCAAGTGGCCGGAAATCACCCGGTTTGTTAGAAATAGGGGACTTAATCCCGAGGATCGTCCTGATATTTTGTCTCGTGTATTCAAGATTAAGCTCGAAGAGTTGATGATTGATTTAAAAGAGCGCCATATCTTTGGTAGGGTTAGAGCAGGTGCGTAGTCTTTCATCTGTCAGGTTTAATATTTGGACATATTTTATCTAGCCGTAATATATAATCTAATATGTTTGCGTAATTCTATCACAGTTGTATATACTATTGAATTTCAGAAGCGTGGTCTTCCACATGCTCATATCCTTTTGTTCTTACATCGAGAAGACAAGTTCCCTGAAGTCTGCGGATATCGATAAAATAATTTCAAATGGAGATCCCCAATCCGGTTGAGAATCCTGTGTTACATGTTACATGCCGTCGTTTGCACACACATGATTCACGGACCGTGTGAACCGCAAAAACCACGATCACCGTGTATGGTTGGGTCTACATGCTCAAAACATTTCCCCAAAAAGTGTACCGAAAGAACAACTATCGGCGAAGACGGTTATCCTATTTATAAGAGAAGTAAAACAGGACCAACAATATATAAGGACCGAGTGGCACTTGACAATGGATCTGTCGTGCCATATAACCCGTACTTATTGCTGAAATATCGTGCACATATCAATGTGGAGTGGTGTAACCAATCTAAAGCGATCAAGTATCTTTTCAAGTATATAAATAAGGGATCGATCGAGTGACAATGCGGTCCTCTTATCGACGCCGCAACGACCAATTTCCTGAGAACAGTGGACGAGATTAAACGATACTACGATTGTAGGTACCTTTCAAAGATGTGAGGTTTTTGGAGGATATTCGCGTTTGACATTCACTACGGGACTCCCCGCGATCGAAAGGTCATTTCACCTTCCTGGCGAACGCAGCGTTGTGTTTGATGATGAAGATCCTATTGACGAGGTCTTAGAGAAATCATCGATGGGAGTGTCAAAGTTTCTATCTTGGATGAAAATTAACGGTAGTGAAGAGGAAGAGTTGCGGATAGCGAAGGACTTATTGTCTTGTCAATTCCCAACTAAATTTGTGTGGAATAAAGATCGGCGAGAGGACCCTTAGAAAACAGAATTTTAAGATAGGCAGGTTGCAACATGTGCCGCCGACTTGCGGTGAATTATATTTCATGAGAACCATGTTGAACCATGTAAAGGGACCCAAAAGTTATGAGGACATAAGAAGGGTTAACGGCACTCTCTATGACACGTATAGGGAAGCGTGTTATGCATATGGCTTGATCGGTGACGACAAAGAGTACATTGATGCGATAGAGGAAGCAAGCGAATGGGCCTCTGGATTTTATCTTAGAAACCTCTTTGCGACTTTATTGTTATCTGGGACGTTGTCCATGCCAAGTAGAGTCTGGGAGGCAACATGGAGTCTTCTAGCGGATGATATCCTTCACAGGCAACGTAATATTCTTCAAAACCGAGGTACTACTTTAATATATTGCTTTCTATTTAGTGCATCTAATTTACATTCTTTGCACATATAATAGTTATCAATACGTTATGATGACACTGCAAATATCATCATAGGTTTGGAACTAACTGATGAAGAATTGAAAAACTATGCTTTGATCGACATAGAAGCATCACTCCAATTAAATGGGAGTAGTTTAGCAAGATTTGAAGGGATGCCCCTACCCGATACATCGTCAACAACACATCACGCGAACACGATGGTTATGGATGAGTTGTCTTATGACAAAGAATCGCTCCAGGCGAACATGCGTCTCAACTATCTTCAATGACCGATGAGCGAGCGACGGTTTATAATGAAATTATGGAAGCTATTGCATCTAATCAAGGAGGGTGTTTTTTGTGTATGGCTATGGAGGGACTGGCAAAACATTCATCTGCGAACTTTATGTCTTTGCCCTCGAAGCAAGGGTGAAATTGTTTTGCTGTTGCATCTAGCGGAATTGCGCAACGTTGATACCTGGTGGTAGAACAAATACGCGAGACTTGGCATTCCAATCAATCTCACCGAAAACTCCACTTGCCCCAGAATTAAACCTGGTAGTGATTTAGCGGAATTGCTGATCAGAGCGAAGCTAATTATATGGGACGAAGCGCCGATGACTCATAAACATGGTTTCGAGGTCACATTGATAGAAGTTTGAAAGACGTCATGCGTGTTGTAGATCCGCGTAATGCAACACTACCATTTGGCGGGAAAGTGGTAGTTTTTGGTGGCGATTTTCGCAAACATTACCGTTGTTTCCAAAGGAGCAGGGTGATGTTGTGCATGCTTCTCTTTGTTCGTCGTATTTGTGGAGTTCATGTAACGTACGTTCAAAACATAGTTTCCAAATTGGTACTAAAACGCTATTCAATTAATTTATATTTTCTTTCAATGTTTTAAGATGTGTATGTCTTAAATTTCAGGTGCTTACATTGACTAAAAATATGCGCTTACAAGCCGAAAGTGAAGACACTAATGAAGATGAGATACGAAAATTCTCGAGTGGATTAAAAATTGGAGATGGGTTGGTCGGGATCCAAATGATGGTGATCTTTGAGGTTGACATAGAGTTCCCCGACGATTTACTTATTCAAAACGTGACTAATCCCATTGCCTCCTTAGTAGATATCACTTATCCTGATCTTCAAAATCGGTTATGGGACCCAAATTATCTTCAAGAAAGGGTAATTCTTGCACCCACTCACGAAATAGTTGAAGATGTAAATGATTATGTGTTATCTCTTATCCATGAGGAAGAGAGAATTTACTTAAGCTCGATGAGGTCGGTAGAGATGATAGAACTATGGGCGAGCCCGACCTTTACTCCACAAATTCTTGAACAATATTAAATGTTACGGCCTCCCAAACCATGAATTGAGATTGAAAGTCGGTGCTATGGTTATGCTCCTTAGAAATATTGATCAATCGCGTGGGTTGTGCAATGGTACCAGTTAATAGTGACGGACTTAGGGAGACGCGTAATTAGTTATACAGTGTGTTGATAGTAGTCATAAAGGCGATAGAGTGCACATTGCCCGCATTACACTCACTCCTTCGATTCCAAAGTAAATTTCGATCCGGTTTAGTAGAAGACAATTTCCCATTGCTGTTTGTTTTGCCATGACAATAAACAAAAGCCAGGGCCAGTCTTTATCTCAAGTGAGCATTTATCTTCCAAGACCGGTCTTCAGTCATGGAGCACTTTATGTCGCGATCTCGAGGGTTACAAGCAAACAAGGCCTTAAACTATTAATCTGCGACAGTAACAAGCGTACATCGAATATTACAACCAACGTTGTTTACCAAGAAATTTTTGAGTATTTGTAAAGTTCATATTACTTCTACATTTGTTGGACAATTTGTATCGTATGGTAGGGATTAGCGTAGTAACAATCCTAATAACATATACTTTGAATATTCAATTGTGGCTTTTTTAAATTGTCAGGAGTATGGAAATTTAATCATGCTCATTTATATGCTTACGTTTTCGAATCTAATTTTAGCGATTGTTACTACGTCCCGTGCATTTTTTGCACGGGTTTAACACTAGTTACAAGTCGTTTCAAGGCCAAACTTCCTTAACAAAATCAAGAAACTCAATTCTCTTAACACGATCACCACCCACATACATTCCATGTCGACCCCCTTCATTAAACATAGTTCTAACACTAACCCCTTTCCTTTCCAGTAACTTGGCCAATTCCACACTCTTATCGAAAAACGGGTCACCGTCACAACTCACAAAAATAACCCACCAGCCTAAATCCCGAACCCGGTCCACCAATTCCGAACCCCCATCTCGAATCGGATTACAAAACTCGTGATCCCGGTCCATCCCAACCGGCAAAGAAAGCTCCCACAAAAAATCACAAAGCTCGAGTCGTACAACCGGATCATTTTCTAATCGAATCTCGGACCCACTCCTTTCCAAACCGCCAAAAAACGGTTGGATTAAAACCAAACCTTTAATTACCAACGGTTTAAAATCGTTACTTTGGACCGCTGCTTTTAACCCAACATGATACGTAATATTACCCCCAGCACTCTCACCCATTAAAACACAGCTCGAAAAATCACCGTATTTATTTACCCACTCATCTTTACCGTCTTTGACCCAAGTCAACGTCTCCAAAACGTCGTCGTACGCAGCAGGAAGACGATCCTCCGGGGCTAACCGGTACTTAACCGAGACCACCACCGCGCCAAGGTGGTGTGCGGCGACGGAGCAGAACTCGTGGAAGGGCGGGTAGTCGGGGCTCGCAATGACAAACCCGCTCCCATGTATATAAACGAGGATTGGGAGCTTCTCATCGGTATTGAGAATATCCCGAGGGAGGAAGATTCGAACCCATGTGTTCTTGTCAGGGTTGACAGGAACGTCTTTGGAGATTGCGGGTAAGGTTGTGTCAGTTGTCGAGGGTGGGACTGTAGGAACGTGTTCAGCTGAACGAGTAACGGTTCCGTTTAGGTTCGGAGTTAGGTGGAGCTCTTTGTATAATTCGGGTGCGTTTGGTAGTGACATTGTGTATTTATACTCGTAGTTTGTTCTGGTCACTTAACTCACTTTGTTGTAATGAGGCGTGATATATTATAATCGGGTAAATTGTGACTTGTGGTCTGTGGAGAATTGTTTGTTGGAGGGATTTAAGTAGAGTTAATGTGTCGTGCTCAGCAAGGGAATCAATCAATAAATTATGTGACCCGTTTCAAATAGAAAATTGAAATGTTTACTTTAGTTAATAGCCGACGTATTTGATTAGTTAAAGTAGACAATTTTGATTTTGATTCTATTATGATCTTCTTTTCACAATTTTCGTCTCTTTAAAACTGTTAATATTGACGAGTTGGCGACTTTGACAAGAACAATATTTAAATATTGTCCCCCTCTCCAAATTGATGAGATAGTGTCTTGATTAAGTTAGTTAGTAAAATCTGAACGGTGATACTTATGACCCGAGTCTAATCACAGTCAGCGTTAAATTGCTCTTTCAAATCCATAGCGTTATCTTTATATGTATCCCTCTTAGTCTGACTTTTGACATTGCTTTGATGAAATTCCTCAGCTGTGTATTTGTTGGGAATAGACTTGAGCAAGTTTAGATGCCGATCGAAAAAATGGACTGGACCGGACCATTTGATCTGGACCGTAACCGGACCGGATTCATTTTGTAATACCCACATACCAAGGTGCCTTACTAAGGACCGCCCTAACATCTCGGTTGCCCGAGGTTAGTATATCAAATGTAACCATTCCGAAACATTTATTAAAGTATAACGTTTAGCGATTACAATGTCTCAAAGAAATACCAAAACGAAAGTGTATAAATCTCAATACAAATGAAATCCAAAACATCTAAACTCGTAACAGCATTAGAATTATAGGACATTACCATCGTATTTCCCTTTCGAAAAATACAAGACTCATAACAAGAAAGATAAATATAGTGGTAAAACGTAAGCCTAATAAACTCTATTTAATATAACTATATACATTTTAATTCCTAACCCATTTTCTTTATCTCTAGTTTCTCGCACTTAACCTTCCTTGATACTTGTATCTGGGAAAAAAATTGAACGCGACGGGATCAACCAACCACCAGCTCAATATGATTCATGTCATCTCCATTGACCTTATTTTGCTATTTTATTTCATAGGTCATATGCGTATGGTCGAATCATTATAAAAATAGACATGCACAACTTTCATTTCAGCATGCATCATTTCAATTAAGAATTATAGCGGCCAGCCATTATCGAGAAGAGAGACATTAAGGAGTTGAAATTTTCTAAACTTAAGGTCTTGTTCTTTTGGACTGAACTGAATTGAATTGAATTGGAAGGAATTAAAATTTGCTAAGATAAATAGAGATGAAATAAGCTGAACTGAACTGAAGTTGAGCAGATCATGTGTGTGCCGGGCCACTAGGTCCCATTAGTAAGCGAGCTTGGTCATAAGAGATTACAAAAATAGGTAACGATTGCTAAAATTAATAGGCGAGTACGGATTAAAGAAAATGTCCATTGGCCGCCTGGCCGGCCTAATAAGCCTACTAAAAAAATTATTTTATGATTTTAATTTTTTTTTCTCTTCACAAATTGTTGTGTTAGACCAATTTATCCATAAGACTAGCCCAATAACTAAAAGTCCAAATAAAATAGTTAATAAACTTGTAAAAAATTATTTTATTTTAATAACCTAAAATTTTATATTGATAAAATTGTATATTTAGATATATTAGTTTTCATCATAAAATGTTGGGTTGCTAAAATAAAATTAAAATATAAATAAATTTGATTGTTTTGTCTGGGCTTTTCTCCTTTTGACTCGGTCATATGTTATAAGACGGTCATATAAAAGAGTTGCTGTTTTCTCTTGGACAACTTCATGAAATAGACAAAACAAATTCTATGTAACAAACAAACTAGGCTTGCTAAACAAAATTGAGCCCAAGACTAAGAAACCCATTAGTATATTGGACTGTTTGACATACACTGGAGCCGCAGCAAAAAAAGAGTAAGGACATGTTCGAACGCATGTAGTCATATACATCGGATAAGAAACCCAAGTCTAAGACCTACCCCAGTCATTGTCGGATAATTATAACCGTAGTTTACATGGAGTTGAGTCCTTTTCTATGTACATACATAAGTTAAAACAATAGCCTGCAATACTGAATTATATACAATACTCAACCCGTGAAATAATGCGCTCATTTGAACCTGAAGAAAACAAACAAAGAAGATTCAATTTAGATTTTATTGATTGATGATGAGGAAGTCTTACCATAACATTATTAAACACTTTAATATCCAAATAATCCTGTTAAAAAATAAACTAAAATCAATAAAAACACAAATCTCTTAAAAATCAGAAAATCTCACTTTAAGAGGACACTAGACGGGTCAAATATATCGCCACTTTCATAATAAGACAAACAAAAAAGAGAATGGTGAGGGTTGTCTTATTATGAAAGTGATGACATATTTAACCCGTCTACATTTTTAGACGAATATACCTGTCTCACTATCTACAATGAAACTAATTGTTTAAAAATACACATCTCGACTATGCAACGATAATTTAACACAAATTATTTCATAGACGATTATTTCACAACATAATCAAATTACAAGTCGTTTCAAGGCCAAACTTCCTTAACAAAATCAAGAAACTCAATTCTCTTAACACGATCACCACCGACGTACATCCCATGTCGACCCCCTTCATTAAACATAGTTCTAACATTAACTCCTTTATTTTCCAGTAACTTGGCCAATTCCACACTCTTATCGAAAAACGGGTCACCGTCACAACTGACAAAAATAACCCACCAGCCTAAATCCCGAACCCGGTCCACCAATTCCGAACCACCATCTCGAATCGGGTTACAAAACTCGTGATCCCTGTCCATCCCACCCGGCAAAGAAAGCTCCCACAAAAAATCACAAACCTCGAGTCGTACAACCGGATCATTTTCTAATCGAATCTCGGACCCAGTCCTATCCAAACCGCCAAAAAACGGTTGGATTAAAACCAAACCTTTAATTACCAACGGTTTAAAATCATTACTTTGAACCGCTGCCTTTAACCCAACATGATACGTAATATTACCCCCAGCACTCTCCCCCATTAAAACACAACTTGAAAAATCACCGTATTTATTTACCCACTCATCTTTACCGTCTTTGACCCAAGTCAACGACTCCAAAACGTCGTCGTACGCAGCAGGGAGACGATCCTCCGGAGCTAGCCGGTACTTAACTGAGATCACAATCGCGCCAAGACGATATGCGGCCACGGAGCAGAACTCGTGGAAGAGCACGAAGTCGGGACTTGCCACGACAAACCCGCCTCCGTGTACGTAAACAAGGATCGGGAGCTTCTCATCGGTATTAAGAAGCTCCCGGGGAAGGTAGATTCGAACCCAGGTGTTCTTGTCAGGGTTGACAGGAACGTCTTTGGAGATTGCGGGTAAGGTGGGGTCAGTTGTTGAGGGTGGGACTGTAGGAAAGTGTTCAGCTGAACGAGTAACGGTTCCGTCTAGGTTCGGAGTTATGTGGATCGCTTTGTATAATTCGGGTGCGTTTGGTAGTGACATAGTGTATTATACTCGTAGTTTGTTTTGGTCACTTAACTCACTTTGGTGTAATGAAACGAGTAAAATAGAGGGCGTGATATATTATAATCAGGTAAATTGTGACTACTGGAGTTGTGGTGGAGAATTGTTTGTTGGATGGATTTAAGTAGAGTTAATGTGCCGTGCTCAGCAAGGGAATCAATCAATAAATTATGTGACCCGTTTCAAATAGAAAATTGAAATGTTTAGTTTAGATAATAGCTGACGTATGTTCATTTGATTAGTTAAAGTAGACAATTTTGATTTTGATTCTAATATGATCTTCTTTTCACTATTTTCGTCTCTTTAAAAATGTTAATATTGACGAGTTGGCGACTTTGACAAGAACGATATTTAAATATCGTCTCAATATTAACGATAGATAGTGTCTTGATTACGTTAATTAGTAAAATCTGAACGGTGATACTTATCACCCGAGTCTAATCACAGTCAGCGTTAAATTGCTCTTTCAAATCCTAGCGTTATCTTTATATGTATCCCTCTAAGGGCTCGCTTGGAATGGAAGTAATTATTAAGGAAGTAATATAGGCTAAAATAAGAAATAATGGAAGGAGATTGGTGATTTGGATGGTTGTGGAAGGTGGAAAGAGGTGACGAGGGAGGAATTATTACCTCTATATGGAGCTAATGCATTACTTGAGGGGGGAGGTATGTAATTAACTAATTATTACCCCCTTAATGGATAGACTATTACACTATCTTACTCCATTTCTATCTCCAATCTCCTATCACTTTCCTCCATTTTCTAGTTCATTTAAGCTCTATTACCCCTTAATAGTTACTCTCATTCCAAGCGAACCCGAAATCTGACTTTTGACATTGCTTTGATGAAATTCCTCAGCTGTGTATTTGTTGGGAATAGACTTGAGCAAGTTTAGATGCGGATCGAAAAAATGGACTGGACCGGATCATTTGAACTGGACCGTAACCGGACCGGATTCATTTTGTAATACCCCATACCAAGGTGCCTTACTAAGGACCGTCCTAGCATCTCGGTTGCCCGAGGTTAGTATATCAAATATAACCATTCCGAAACATTTATTAAAGTATAACGTTAGGCGATTACAATGTCTCAAAGAAATACCAAAACGAAAGTGTATAAATCTCAATACAAATGAAATCCAAAACATCGAAACTCGTAACAGTGGAAGCTAGACTCGAAGTGATGACATCCCATCCTTGTCCCCGCAGCTAAAGACAACCGTCACCTGTCACAATCTGCTCACCATCCCCGAATGAATCACCACAGTTTTACAAAACAACAACGAGGTCAGTTTACGGCATAATCAAGATAAGCAATATACACAAAACAACAACCACAACAGCCATTCTCCAATGCCAATCATGCCTCATAACTGACTACACACTCCTGTCAGATTAGTGTCGCAACAGTTAATGCACACCGCCAGTGGGGAACCGCAGCCTTGCCCACCTAAGCCCCGCTCATCACAACGAGCAACAACTCATGTTCATTAATGTGCACATCCCCCTTGTGACGAGTTCCACAAGAAGAGAATCAAGGGCATGAAGCCACTCCCGCAAGTGTTAGATATATGTTCCATAGTGATGTTAAATTATGTATATTAAGGGCTTAATGAGCCATATGTGGTTGCATTATTCTCATTCAATTATGAAGTATGCACTATGTTCTTCTAGCTAGTCGTCTTCATTAGAGTAGACAACTGATAGAGACGGATGGAAGGAACTGAAACAGAAGATGTTGGAGTATATTGTCATCTTTATTCTTTTTCCTCTAAATCTGACTTTTGACATTGCTTTGATCTTGTTCCCCAATGTATTTGTTGGAAATGCCTTTCATTCTTTGGCTCGATTTTTCTTAACTGAAAAAAGTTGAGCTAAAGTAAATCGCACTAAGGCTCTGTTCTTTTGAACTGAAATGGATCTCGATCTCGAATCGAATCAACTTATAGGATCGAATCGAATCGAATCGAACTTATAGGATCTCGAACTTAACTTATAAGATCTCGAATCGAATCGAACTTATATGATCCGAATCGAATCGAACTTATAGAATCGAATCAACTTATAGGATCTCGAATCGAATCGAACTTATAGGATCTAAACTGAACTGAACTTATAGAATCTGAACTAAACTTATAGAATCCGATTTTAAATTAACTTAAATTAATTTAACTTAAATATTATTATTATTATTATTATTATTATTATTATTATTATTATTATTATTATTATTATTATTATGGGTCTTATTCTTGTTCTTGTTGTTATTTTTATTATTATTATTTTGTTTTTTTATAAACCGCAACTTTTGATTATTATTATTATTATTATTATTATAAAAAAACGCAAATTTTTAGTGAGATTAAACAAAAAATTTACATGAAATTAATGGGCAGCCAAGAGAGAACACTGATAAGAAAATATAGTCTAAAACACAAGGTAAAATAATAACATTTTTCCGCTTTATATACATTGGTTTGTTCATACATTATACCACGGTTACATTACGATAAAAAATAATGAGAAAAGTGATAGTTTTGTTTTGAAAATAATAATATAATGTATATATGTATCGAATAATTAATAACGTCAAATGTTTTTGCGTCGGTTTTTAAAAATAATACTCCGTATATTACTTTTCTAAACTGAATTTATAAGATCTGAACTTATAGGATCTGAACTGAACTTATAGGATCTGAACTAAACTTATAGGATCTGAACTGAACTTATAGGATCTGATCTGAACTGAACTGAACTTATAGGATCTAAAGTGAACTTAAGTTAAGTGACTTTAAGTCCAAAAGAACAAGGCCTAAATTGAATTGAGCTGAAATTAAGTTCAAAAGAACTGGGTCTTAAGAGTTAATTTATGAAAATATGAGTTGAACTGAACTGAACTTGAACTGAATTAAATATAGCTAAACTGAACTGAGCTGAAATTAGCCTAAATGAATAAGGCCTAAAGAGTTAATTTGTGAAGAGATGGTCTGAGTTGAACTCAACTAAACAAACTCAAATGAAACGGAATTAAATAGAATTGAAATGAGTTAAAATTAAGTAAAAAAAAAAATGGGGTCTTAATAAAAAAAGGAGGTAGAAAACTAGAAATTGTGAGCTGATTATGTGAATGAGTTCATAATAAAGAGAGCCTATTATTTGAAGGGGTCCTGCTATACGTCGTCGACATTTTACTAATTATCGTCGACAATTAATGTAAATTTTTAAGTTTGCCCTCCATATCATAACTCCATATCCGTCTCACCAAAATGCAATTTCCGTCTCAAAACACAAATGCAATTTCCGTCTCACTAAAACACAAGTTACCGTCTCACTAAAAAATTTCAAACAAAAAAAAGAAGACGGGTTTTGTAATTAACAACATGAACGGGAACGATTTTAACAACGATTCCAACAATGAAGCTAGTAACGAGGTTAGTTTACGATTTAGTTTTGTTAAAAATTTATGTTTTATTATCGATTGAATCCCGAATTAGGATAGATGCCATGAATAAAGACGGAATTATGATAGAATTCGTGACGGATTTTTGTTGAAAATGCAATCGAAAAAAAAAAAAAAAAATAGGACGAATTGGGCTGGACGAAGAGAATTTTCGTCCAGACCTGGTGTTGGACGAAAAATCCTTTCGTCCAAGGTGCAATTCGTATTTTTTTTTTTTTGCTTCCATCTTATATTTTTTTTTCGACTCGTTTTGTATAAATCAGTTAAAATAATTAATTCCCGTCTTTGTATTATATTTTTTTATTTTTTATTTTTTCCGACTAGTTTTCTATAAAACAATTGAAATAATTAATTACCGTCTATATATTTATTTTTTATTTTTTCCGACTAGTTTCGTAGAAAATAATTAATTATTAACTAATTTATCGAAATGCGTGCGCAGGTGAATAACGATGGAGACAGTATTGATTACTCAGATCATTTTACGACTACTTTTTTCTTTGCTTCAAGTATTGAAGCGTTTAATTGGGCATATGAGATCGGACTCCGACTCGGGTGGAAGCTTGTGATGAGATCCGGGTTTCATAATCATGCTTTAACGTTGTATTGTGACGGCGACAGATACTTTGCAAAGTTCGATGACGAGGAGTTGGGTTATATCGATGCCCAAGTTAGAGCTCACGTTAGACCGGCAATTATTAGTGCGGGTTTGCATCAGCGGAATTCGGAAAAGTCAAGACCTAATCGGCGACAAATCTACAATCGTTCTCAGAAAGTAAGAGCCGAGGAAAGAGATGGGAGAAACCCGGCACAACAGATGTTAGCACTTGCGGTTCAGCATAAGTACGTTCATTATTGGGTCACTGATCAGGAGACCGATGAGCTAACCCACGTGTTCATGGCTCATCCGTGCGTTAAGATGTTTCGATCATACTATTATGTGGTACTGATCGATTCCACGTACAAGACAAATGAATACCGTCTTCCGCTTGTTGAGATGGTTGGAATCACACCCGTCGGGAAGAGCTTTGTCATCGCGTATGCTCTTGTGACGCATGAGTCCGAGGATGGATATCTGTGGGTCCTACGGAAACTGAAGGCCCTTCTCAACGATGCCGTTCAACCTAATGCTATTGTTACTGATTGCGAGGCAGGTTTGTTGAACGCGATTCCCACTGTTTTTCCAGATTCGTCTTACTTGCTATGTCTTTGGCATATATATTCTAACTTGGAGACGAAAGCACTTGATATCACGGGTCAGTTACTAATTTGCAATCGTTGTCAAAGAAACGCTATCATCAAGATTTCCGGGTCAGTTACTAATCCGAAGAAAGCGTATTTTAAGTGTGTACCTTGCGATCATTTTGTGTCGTGGTTGACTGAAGATCATTTGACAATAACAAAAAAATTGAATATAGCATGTGAAGATGAAGGTGATGATACATCAAGTGGAAATGTCATGAAAGAGCAAGTGATAGGTATAAAAAAGGAGATTTCGGAAATGGCAAGGATGATGAAGTTTTATTTCAAGTGTATCTAGCTTGTATTTGTTTGTTTTCATTATGTTGGCCATTGTCATGAAGTAATGAGTATTTCCAGAAATGTATGAATTTGCATCAGTTGCTATGTATTCAAGAAATTTAAGAAATTTCAGAATTTAAAACCGTCATGTTTTTTGAATTAAACAAGGTTCAAATAGTTAACTAACATACACTACAAGAAAAAGTGGCTTGGGCGACAAAATATTTTGTCGCACAAACCCCTTATTTCGTTGCCCATACATTTGTGCGACGAATATATGGTCGTCGTGACTTTGTCGCCCTAGGGTCGACGCCCATTCCAACATGTGCAACGAAGATGTTGTTCATTGCCCATTTATGACTTTGTGCAACGAGCTAGAATCGTCGCTAAATGTGTGCTTTGGGCAACGAGCTTTATTTTGTCGCCAATACATATGCTTTGGGCGTCGACTCAGTCCGTCGCCATTAATCAATTTTTTGTGCAACAAGTTTTTCAATCGTTGTTCAAAAGTAGGAGGATGTGCATCAAATATTTCGTAGCCCATATGTTGCTAGTTATGGCAATATTAGTATATTTTGTGGCCAGCATATCCAATTTTAGTCACGTAAAATGCACGACAATTTATGGGTACGAATGATCATAACCCATATTCTTACGAACTACTGAATTCATTTTGGTAAAAAGATGGTTTTTATAAATAACAATATGGCATTAATGAGAATAAATACAATATGCTTCATATACAAATACGAACCACCCAAAAAAGTCTAATGTACTAAACAATAGGTCTTGGTATAGACGGGTGAGGCGAACAGACGGGTAAAGACCTCTAATAAAATGGGTAGAGGGGACAAGGTGGGGCACCCCTCATATGCTTTACACTTTATGGCAAATGGGTATTTTGTGAGGGGAAATGGTATCCGTCTATACGTATAGACGGATAGTGTCCGTCTATAATGAGAATTTGTGTGTACTAAAAATGAAGCCTCAAAAAGTTATTAAATTTACATCAACGTAGACTTCAGATATGAAGAAGATAAATAGGAGTTCAAGGCTTGGATAGTAGACCAAAAAAAGAAGCTCGTAATATGTCAATGCAACTTCAAACTCACATTTGGCCCAAAAAATATCCGATGAATCCAAAAAGAATGTGACGCCATTAGCATTCACACCTCCTGTAAAATAAGACGTAAAATATTACACAAAGCAAAGTTTAATAACGCATACCTAAGTTAGACATTGTGCAATATATAGAAAATTAACTTTTTAATGAGATATGCTTCATTTTACCAATTGGCATACATGTGCTAGTAATATCATACAAAGTTGAAAAATCTAGTATAGAGTATTTGATCAAATAAGAATGTCAATAACACAAACTAAGAAAAGTATACTAACATGAAACATCCGAGTAAATTGTTACAACTTGTGTAAATGTCAGTGAAATATGAGCATAAGGACACTAGTATAACAATTATGCATGACCCCATATTTTCTTAAAGGAACGGGACTCACAGGAGGGAAAAGGGACAAGGGAAAAGGCGTACCTCATTTCATCAAACATTTTCCTTAAGTCGATATCGCCAATGTCTATATAAAGTTGAGCATTGAAAGCTCAAAGAGTCGATCCCAGGCTTGTCATCAACTGTTTAGGGTGACTTGTACTTTCCCTGCAATACTCAAAGAACCATGACAAATACAAAGGTATGAAAAAAACGAATAAGAAAATTTATCATGATTTTAGTTACTTACCAAAATTTTGGAATAGAGTTGCTCTTTTTTGTCTGGATTCATTTGAGCCCAATTCCTACCATCAGAAAAATAGATTCATGAAAAGCTAGATATATTACCTAGGACAATAAATCATTAATTTACATGAACATACACCATATTTAAAGGACAAATGTCCTCAACCCAGTTGCTGCAATCACATATGAATTGAGCTGCCTTATCGCCAATGACACGTCGGATAGAATACATGAATGTCACCCTGTGCTACTCAAATGAGATTTTATCTTTCCACAAAACACTACCAAAACATTTGGATGGCACAATATTACACAACTCGTCTGATAAATGCACAATGTTACAATGCACGCATCATAAACAAAAATGGCATCTCATTTCACCAGTCACATATAAATCTATATAAATAATGGAAAAATAAATAAATATCATTAGTTAGAACTATACAAGGCATGAAAATTTTTAGGCATTTCACAAATCAGTAAGCAAATGAAAATCTGACAATAGTTAATTCCCAATTTCTCACACTAATATATACTGAGACAATTCAACTAAGTAAAACAAAAAAGTAAATAAGAAATTAGAAGGAAAGACATTAGAGGTAATCACAAATGAACTAAGAGATCAAAAATTGAAACCTCAGTTAACTAGTTAAGTTAAAAGTACTAAGAGATTAAGCTTAATAAAAGATTACCATGCCAATATAGCCGGCTAATGAACAATGTGTGTTTCACATATTCAGCGTGTACTGAAACGCATATTGGAATCGATTCACTTTGCGGCTAAAAACGCTATGTAGTATAATAGATATCAAATATTGATGCTTGTTGTAAGATGGTGAGCGAAAAATCATCAAAGCGAGTGTAAGTAAGGGTATTGGACAACTATTGATGCTTGTAAGATTTCCTTAGATTTTGCACAAAATCACAATATATGTTGAGATTTTATAGGGTTTATGAATGCACTTGATCGAAGAGAGCGATGAACAATTTATAGGAAGATTGAAATAATAAAGATTGATAAGCCCAAACAATTGAATTTCGAAGAACATTTTAATTCACAAGAACATGAGATTTCAATTTAGAGCATTTGATAAAAAAAAAAAAAAAAAAAGAGAGAGAAAATTAGGTAAGTTTAGTGGGGAAATAAGAACGTGGAAGTGGCAAATAAGCCCCAAACGTTTGCTAATATGTGCAAATTCATCCCATCTCTTTTTTTTTAGTGCAAATCCACCCCATCTGTTATGATGTATGTGCAATTAAGCCCCACACAATATTTTCAGGTCAATTTCTCGCCGGAGAAAAATGACATGACACCGGAAATATGACTAGGATTAGATGACTAGGATCAAGTTAGAAAATTTTAAAAAAAATGACACACTTTACCCATTGTAGTTTACCCACTGTCGTCATCCATTCATTAGATCAAATAACATGCCTATCAAATTAAGTCACTCCCTCCCAATTTCCTATCTCCCTCTCCCTGCAAATTAATTAGCTCCCAAATTAATGAGCTCTGTACACCTCCATTTTTAATCAAATCTACAAACTCAATGCCCACAAGTCTATCCTTATGTGGTAAATGAAAGTTTGCCCCAAGTATCAAATGAGATTTCAAAATAAAATTGGGGAAAAACTAAGTTCATGTATTTTTTTTAAATTTAATTTGGTATTATTTTTACGGAAACATGATTTTTTCTGTTTTAATCTTAACTTGGGGAAAAGCTCAAATTAAGACAACTCAGAGCTGAGCAGTGAATAAGGTATGCTCATCCTGGCACAACCATGATTTTTTTTGTTTTTAATCCTAACTTGGGTAGACATGTCTGCTAGAGAAGAATTATTCTGGGATGAAGATAAAGATGGAATGAAGATAATGATAGGTCTGATGGAGGAGACAAACGGGCGCAAGAATGAATGAAAAACCTAGACTACTGTATAGAAGAATAAAGGATTTCCCCTTGCATTAATAAATCATTTTTTTTTAAAATTTTCTAACTTGATCCTAGTCATCTAATCCTAGTCATATTTTCGGTGCCATGTCATTTTTCTCCGGCGAGAAATTGACTTGAAAATATTGTGTGGGGCTTAATTGCACATACATCATAACTGATGGGGTGGATTTGCACTAAAAAATAGAGATGGGGTAAATTTGCACATATTGGCAAACGTTTGGGGCTTATTTGCCACTTCCCCGGAAATCAGAATTGGGATTTTCTTGGTTTTGACGAAAATTTTAAGCCAAATATTTTGCGCCTAGTTTTGCGCCTTTTTTTCCAGCAAGGGCCACGAAAGGAGTGGTATAATGGCAACAATTGTATATTTCGTTGCTTTAAAATTAGCACTTGGGCAACGACTATAGATATTTGTTGCACAATAAAATATTTGGGGGACATAAATGTACTTCGTCGCACAAAAATTACGCTTTAGCAACGAAAAACGGTTTGTCGCCCATGTTAATATTATTGTGCGACGAGTTTGATATTTGTTGCCCATATTCAGCCGTTTTGTCGCCCAAACCAAGTTTTCTTGTAGTGATAATCATCCAACATAAAAAAATGTCTTCAAAAACGTACAACATAAATGAAATAAAAAAAAAACTAGTCTTCCGACTACTGATCATCCTCTTCCTCGCTATCAGTGTACACACCATCGATCTCGATCTACGCCAACACGATCACGGGTGTTTGACGAGGTCCTCTATTACGTATAATCTCCCTAGCCCTCTCAACAAATGGATCGAAGTTCTTTATCATATTGCGGAAATAGGCAAGTTGTTTCTTGTCATCGACAATCTTTCCGGCTTCGGCCAACTGAAACATTACAGCACGTGCAGTCTGCAAATTGACAAAAACACCTAAAACATTATAAACATTATCCCCGAACAGTAAGAAAGTTAAACAATTATTACAACAACTATAAGTAAAATTATTACCTCAGCAAGAATATCAAAATCATCCTGTGGCGCGGGGGCATCATGGTGGTCGGGATCAATGATCAACGGGTGAGAATTCCCATTATACCAAGCCTCATAATCTGGAGCCGTCTCACCCGGAACACTAACTGGTCTCGATCTACGAGAAATGTGAACCACGTGATCCTGCCAGCAATCACAAAGATGATCAGTCTCCGCAACCCCAACCCTAACCTCATACCCTATCCCCGAAGCAGGACGATGCGCTACCAATCTCATAATGGGATTGGGTATGATCTGCACATACCCAAACTGTCGTAAACATCGATCGGTGGTGCACGGCTCGGCTATGTCCATGAAACGAACACAACCGGCAAACAGAGTACGAGGATGATACTCCTCCTGACGCGGCCCGTACGGATCCCACCTAATGGAAGCATAAGTAAGCCCATCTAACAACCTCCGATACTCCAACAATTTCTCCGCATTTTGAGCGAAGGGACCAACGGATCTCCAAGAACACGACCGAGGCTGAGTAGGGTCAATTACCGAAGGTGGACCGGGTCTGAACATAGGAAAATACTCATAGATCCACGATTGCAACAAAGTCAAGCAACCACCAATAGTCTTCACACCAGCACGTGAAGCCACACCCAACTGTCCGTACATGAAGGCTAGTACACCGGCTCCCCAAGCGTAGTCGTGTACACTATCAGTATCATACACTAAAGGAAACAACTGAGGATGTAACCTATCACCTGATTTGTCGACAAAAAGTGTCGACCCCAACACCGCAGCCAAAAACCCCTGAGCATAAGCAACATCACAACTAGCTGCCGCCATGTCACAAACTGCATCAACCAATATACCCCACTCTTGTTAATAGGGACCTTCTTACTAGGGTTTAACGGCAACCTCAACTTGTCTGATGAAATCTCAAAGAAGCCACAAACAAACATAAGGGGATCCGCCAACTTCCCGTCATTATTCTCCACCTTACAACAATTACCATCAACCCGAACACCTAAGATCTGCGCAACATCATGAAGGAGTATGGACATCTCCCCAAAAGGCATGTGAAAACTGTTGGTGTCGGGTTGCCATCTCTCAACGAAAGCAGAAATAAGGGGCATGTTAAAATGCTCAGCCATGGAATCTAATAGGTGAGAAAGACCACTACCGTCATAAATAGTCTGAATGGCCGGAGGTAGTTCTCAACAACTCAACAACCTCGTCTTACCAAACCGGTGGTAACCCGTCAAAAGTGGTCGACCGACCTCATTAGGAGTCGGCCATAAGGTGTTGGCAATGTGGCCCCCAAAGCTAGAAATCACGTGGGGAAACATCGGACCATCCGGAACACGATGATCGATCAACCAAGAGACATCCTTACCCGACTTCTTCTTCTTCGGAGCCACCACACTACTAGAACTACCATCCGACATCCGCTGAAAACGCCCCTCCTCATTCCGTCTACGTGGCACCCTAAGCACTCGCTCATCACCCGCCTCTTTCTCACCTATCACATCACCAGACCGAACCAGCTCCTCCTCCAACCGCTCCTCAGTCCACGACTCGGTACTACCATCTCCAACCTCAGACTCAAACTGGAGCCCCTTTCGAGCTCGAACGTGACGGTCATTTCCTCCACCGGCCATCTATTCAAAAAATAATAAAAACGCATTGATTACTTAAATTAATAAAACAAAGAATTTATAAATATAAGTTTAAGTAAATTAAAAAATTAAAAAAAAAAAACAAAATAACCCCGAACGAGGTTTATTAGTAATAATTAATAATTAATATTTTACGTAAACAAAACGAGACGGAAAAAAAAAAAATTTACAAAGACTTCGCCACGGACGAGAATTATTATTAATTTTATCTTTATAAATACAGAAACATTTAGAGCAATTCTGTGCGTCCACATCACCAAATCCAATTTTTTTTTCTTTTTTCTTTTATACCATTAAATGCGGGCCCACAGAAAAATTAAGGATATAATTAACAAATAACTGTCATTGTTGATGTTTTGTACGTAAATGATTACATTTATAATTTATACGTAAATATTTATGAATAATTTAACGAATTAACTATTTATGAATAATTTATATTACAATAAATAACAATAAATTACAGCAATTTACATTACAATAAATAACAACAAATTACAAAAAAAAAAAAATTGATACAAATACAATACAAACTTCAATTAGTATTATCTCCCCATTTGGGTAGTATTTGACCATTCGCAAGGTTGCGACGCATATGCCCGTCACAAATGAGAATTTGCGTACAAACTTTTACTACACTTTTTACTACGGTAATAAATTAAAATAACACTAACGCACACAAAAGATCCACCACTTATGTCGATTTACCAAAAAATTAAATACTAAATACAAAATGCAATTATAAATTACCTGTAAATGAACAAAGAGACTAAAAACAAAATTCTTTTTAAAAAATAAATTTTAAATAATGATTTATGTTTAATCATTCATATAGTTGCAATAATCTTAAGAAAATATAAACTCGACTAATAAAATTATATAATTTTTTTTAGAAAAAAGGAAATTAAAATTTAATTTTAAAAAACTAAAATTATATTTTTAAAAGCAAAAAAGTTGTTACAATTAACGATATAATTAGTAAAAATATAATTTAAATTTTAAATATCCTCTCAGATCTGGACAGGTATCCAATCATCACCGAGAATTAATTTGGAGCAAAAATTTCCGGCAACTATCTACCGGCCGCCATTTCATTTTCGGAAGGTGGCAATGATAGGCTACCAATTAATTTCCGTTACCACAAGTTCGTTTTTATGGCCAAATTATCATCATAATATCATAATAGAACGTAGTCTTGAATCGAATCGCCAAATAAATTATTTACGATAATAACAAATTCATAATTGGAATAATGGGCTAACATCCATTCACAACAGATTCGAATGAGCTTACACTTTCTCATAATCACCAATCAACAATCGTGCAAGTCCAGAAAAAACCTGATGTAATTAAAAGACGATTTGAAAGTTTATTATTATGGAAATAAATTTTACATAAGATAAAATTCGAGTCAACTAAACAAACTTGGTCAGGTCAGCTCCTACCTATGTGGGTCGGGTCAGATCCATGTGGGTCAAATGGGGTCAAACACACGTGGATCAATTCGGGTCAGACCCATGTGGTTTAAGTCGGGCCAGACATATATTAGGGTTAGAGCCATTAGTTTCAACTCGATTCAGCTTGACTCAATTGTTTCGGGTCAAGTAGGACCTGAGATTAATTAATTTCACAGATCATTTTACGAAATTATAACATTTCATAAATTAATTTATTAAAATTACAAATAAAAAATCCTATTTACTTAAATTAATTAATTTAAAATTCCATATGTGAAAAAAATAATCAATTGTCAATCAACAAGAAAACTCAGATCTGAGTATCGAGAGCATTAAATGTCGATGCTCTTATTCAAACGCCTGATCAATTACAGGCGAAAACGGCAAGAGAGAGAAGTAAAACGTTTTTCACTAAAAAACGTACTGATAATGTCAGTAATGTCTTTTCTCAATTGAATCCTCCTACTACACCACTTAACTCCACCACTACAGGTATATATCTATCTCTATTTGTTATATATCATAGTTAGTCATGCGCGTTAACATTTTAATTCATAATTGTTTATAATAACGTGATTTAGGAGGTATATGTAGTCTAACCGACGTCGTTGAGCGATTGGTAAGAGATCTATGTGTCGAGTATGCTGAACCTTTAAATGAAAATCTTCCTTCTATAACTCCAAATGAAGAAAGACCAGGTCGTTATGTAATAAACTTATCCTATTCACGTGGAGACTGTTCACAAACTCAAGAAAACTCATCCGTTGACTTAATTAATGACGGTAAGTATATTTTAAATATTTTCTTCGGTATTTTGTGTTAGTAAATAATTGAATTTGTACATAATAATTATTACGTATAAACATTTAACGTATAATTTTAATATATTATATATCATGTTATAACACCGAATTCGTACATTAATATCACGGATTTAAAACATGTGCAAGTTTTAAACCCTTATATGTTTTGTACGTGTTTTAACCTGTTATCAAAATAAAACAAATAGAGTATAAAATATTCATGTATTTTGATTTACATTTTTAAATGTTAATAATTATATCAATGATCTTAAAAACATATCCGTGCAATTTTGCACGGGTTGAAAACTAGTAATTTATTAGTTTTTAACACTAACAAAAACGACGGAAAAATAAGTTTTTAAAATTTTAAACGAGTTCGGCACGGACGAGCTTTATTATTAATAATTTATTAGTTTATAACGATAACAAAACAAGACGGAAAAATAAGTTTTAAAAAAAAAAAAGGAAACGAGAAACTCAAAAAAAAAAAAAAAAAAAAAAAAAATTTTGGGCTTGGACGAAGAACATTTTCGTCCAGGCCCAGACGAAAATGTTTTTCGGCCAACACCCATAACGGACGAAGAACATTTTCGTCTGGGCCTGAACCTGGACGAAAATGTTTTTCGTCCCAGCCCAGATTACGTTTTTTTTTTTTTTTTCGAATTTTCCGCATGATTTTGACATAAAACGACTTATTCCGATTCAAATCAAAGCATCTATCCTAATTCCGTCTACAATAAAGGCATCTATCCTAATTCCGTCACAAATTTACAATCTAAGAAAATACTAAAAAAAATATTAATAACAATCACATACCTTGTTGAATGTTTGAATTCGTGACGGAATTGATGCGGTCGATATGTTTTTTTGTTGTTATTTGAGTCGGGTTTTTTTTTTCAAAATTTGGAGTGTGAAAGGTAGTTTTTGAATAAAAAGGAAAATATAAGGGGGAGTGTGAGGGTGGGGCAATTTTGGAAGTTCATTAAAATTGTCGACGATATTTAGTAATTTGTCGACGATCTTTAGCAGCTAGGATTTGAAGAAGATAAGTGGCCCATTTATGTTGGACCAAGTATCGCAGTTCACCATTGTTTGTAAGCCACTTAATTTGGGCCCACTGCCAAACAAAGTAGAACAATGTGCATGTGGGCTATGGGCTAGTTTCTTATTTGAAGCGATAAGTTGCCCATTTTTAGTTATTGTACACCATGGTTGGCAAAAAATTCGAACCGATTTTTTTTTTCCCGAATCCGTTCCGAATTTCGAATATATGGATACCATTTAAATTGGATATCTGATTTGGTTTTTTTCCAAATAGACTGGATTGGATGTGGATTGTGATTTTATTAAAATCGGATATCCGAATCTGATCCGAATTTTAAAAATTTATATATATATATGTTTATGTTTAGTTTATGCGGTTTTTAGACTGGTTTTAAAATTTCTAATAAAGACTTGTAATTTATGCAATTAAGACTTGTAATTTATGCGATTAAGACTTATAATTTATACGATCAAGACTTGTAATTTATGCGATCGAAGACGCTATCTTTTTTAGAGGGTTAGAAAATGCGAAATGGGCCGAAATTGCCTTTTGTTTTAGTCTGCCAATAGCCCAATACCTCAGGCTCGGTGGAATTTTTATTGTACATTTAAATCTGAATCCAATCCGGCTTCCGAAATTTTATTGTACATTTTTATTGTCGATTTCGGGTCTCGGGTCGGGTCAATCGTCTCGGGTTAATTTTGTCAGGTCTAATCATTTTGAAACAAAAATCAAGAAAATACACTGTCACACCATATAATTAAATTTGAACTACACAAACACACTATCCCACCATACAATTAAATTTGGATCACACAAACACTTCCCAAAAATGAAAATAAGAAAGGTATTGTGAATAGACAGAAAATGAAATACGAAACATTATTCAGAATAAGGAGTATGGGTTTTTCTAACATGTGCCCTGGGCACATGTTAATAACCTTAATATGGTAAGATTGACAATATATTCTCATGAGATATTTAACTATAAACTCATTATTACCATAATTAGTGAGAATATATTGTTAATCTTACCATATTAAAGTTATTAACATGTGCCCTTAGGGCACATTTTAGAAAAACCGAAAATTGTTTTACAAAAAAAAAACAATTCTTTTATAACAGTGTTTTATAATCATATTTTGAAAGCCCAAACATAAAGTCGTCCCTAAGGTGTACTTAAATATTTACCTTTTTTTTTTTAAAAAAATCTTTGGGAGAAATATTTTAATCAAAGTTAAATAAATAATTGTATTACAAAGAGGGTTATTTATTTGACCATATAATTTTATTGATAACCTAATTCGTTTTAGTGTAAACATATTTATTTATATATGTCGATTATTATTAAAAGCAAAATGAAAAAAAATGTAAATAAGGAGTTTTTTTTTTTTTTTTTTTTTTTTTTTTTTTTTTTTTTGTAATGGGCCCATTGAGATGGGTCTTACATTTCAAAACCTTACTAGTCTTAATCCCGTGTAAATTGCACGGCCATGTTATTTGAGTTTTGTTATTATAAAAGTTGTAATTTTTTATAGTAATTATTATGTTTTTTTACGCTGAATGTATTTATAAATAAAGTTTTAAAATAAAGCATTAAAATATTTCTACTTTTTTAAAACAATTTTAATACTCCAAATGTAATAGTTAAGTATAAAGTCATTCTCTTGTAGTTGTTGCCGTTTTCGTTGTTGCATTTGGCTGAGTAGTTGTCATGACTCATGGTACGATATACTATTCTCTTATAGCTAAGAGTGACTTTATAAAAAAAACTCGACTTATATATAAAACCAATTTTTTTAAAATTTTAGATAATATCATTTTTTTACGCGTTTTACATGTAGTACTATTGTTAGTTAGTGAAACATGATAAAATAAAAATTGTGACCCGTGTAAGTGTAAAATGATTTAGTCAAATTGCTAAATAAACCTGTGATATTGTCACATAAATATATACTTCGTAATAGTTAAAAAGTAAATGATAACGTTATAAAATTACAAATAACCACCAGGTATTTGCGTCTTTTTACAAATTACCACCATGTATTTTCGTTTTTACAAATAACCCCCAAACTTCAATGTATATTCCCCAATCACCACCGTATTTTCACCCCGAGCATCGTTTTTCCTATTTCCCGACTTATTAAGTGACGATTTATGCGGAATTCCATGACTACCCTCGTTCACTTGCACTCACTAATTCATTATGTGATTCAATTACACCAATCTAACCCTAAATCCCAACTTTCTAATCTATCTCCCCCAATTCTTTCAATTGATTATTTGTATCACTCCCTAAATTACTCAATCCATCAATCGCTAACCAATATTCAGTCAATTAATCTACCACCAAAAAACAATCGTCGATATTAGTGACTGAAGAATGATATGGGTGGTTAAGCTTAAGTCTAGATCGAGCCAGATCCGACAACCAGCAGCAGCCCCTCCTCCTTGCAACGCCACCATTGAAGACCCGAAACCGTGCTTAAGTCTGGATCGATTAAAAATCCGAATCAATTGAATTGATGATAGTAATGAAGAATGTGAGGAAGAGTAGCCGGGTTCATAACGACCCGCTCTGGCTCACTGGTACTGCGACAATGAGGAGCTCCAATATCGGGTTTTTGGCGAAGAAATGGAAATGGTGGAGGTAAATGGAAATGAAAATGGGAATCATGGAAGTTGGCAATTAAATGGAAATTTGGTAAATTGTAATTGACGAAGAGTTGAGGTTGAAGGGGGTTTGGGTGATTTTTGTGAAGTCAATTGGCAAGCTTGACTTTGCTTTTTACAATCCATTTCATTTAATCATTTTCTTCCATTTTTGAAGACCCATAAATTCCAAAAGACAAACAACAACTAGTACCCTTTATATCAGCCAGCACCAATTTCCTTCTATGTTGCAACTTCTCGATCGTCAAAGTCAAAAATTTTGCTAATATGAAGTTTGAATCTGGAATTGTGTTGTTTGCTTGACTTTTGAAGACCCATAAATTTTTACTTGTCGAAATTGACAGATTGAGTGATTTTGGGAATGATACAAATAATCATTGAATGAATTGGGGAGGAGAGATTAGAAATTTGGGGTTTACGGTTAGGTTAGCGCAATTGAATGAATTGATTAGTTATTTGGTTAATGAATCAATGAGTTTCAGTCAATCAATGAGGGTAGTCTTGGAATTCCGCAGAAATCATCACTTAATAAGTCGGGAAATAAGAAAAATGATGTTCGGGAAAAAAATACGGCGGTGATTCGGGAATATACATTGAAGTTTGGGGGTTATTTGTAAAAATGAAAATACGTGGTGGTAATTTGTAAAACGATGCAAATACGTGGTGGTTATTTGTAATTATTCCTTAAATATTCTATCAATATAAGACGCACTATCAAAAAATAACATTATTTACATAACAAACATAAAATATCACAACTTGCCACTGTTCCGAGTGTAATTCCGGAGCAGGATTTGTGACCACGTAAGCTTGATGAATGACGTCTTTTTGCTTGTCTCTTCCTTTTGGTCTCTCCTGTAAAGATGAACAAACTGAGGGCTCGGTTTGGTGCAGCGTCTTCACTCCGAAACATTTCAAGTCGATGGCTAACTTAAAGGGATTAAGTTGTGTGTTAACTTGGCAAAGTATATTGTAGAGAGATAAGGGAGTTTATACCAGATTAATAGTGAGTTTTGGGATAGTTTTTCGGATCCTTTTCTCAATGAGAGAAGTGAAGTATTTATAGACTTTCACCTTTTGTCACGTAGTGGCCAAGTGGCCAAGTGGTAGCAATTGGAAAGATCGTTTCTACCCTACGGAGGACCCATGACAGACGGTGGCCTGGTTGACTCCATCTTGAGGGGATTTGGATGTGAGTCGCGGATATCTTCCCATTTGGCTAGTTGCCTAGCCGGACCCAGTAATGACAGGCAGCTGTGCGTCGGTTAGGCTGTCTAATACGTTGACTTGCTGTCTTTTGGCTTTGACCTTGCTCAATATGTTGACTCGTTCAGCGGGTGCAGAATATGCCCCATCACTATGTAATTTTAGTCTCAATAAAGCTATATTGTATTTAGTAGGTTTGTCGTGTATTTGCATTCTAAATAACTAATTCACATTAAAGAAGTGGTCCCTTAGAATTTCTACTTTTAAGGAGAGGCTGACACATAAGATGTGTGGTTATTGGTTTAATAGATAATAAGAAATAATTTATGTTTGTATTTTGCTTAGAACTTTAGCTCTTATCCTATTTTGCTTTGAAGTCATCAAATTTTATTATTTATTTTAATGACGTAAGATTTGAAATATGTCCATGTTTAGTGATCCAAAGTGGAAAGCGACGGAAAGGGAGAAGCGACATTTATTTAATTTACGATGACATTTACTTTAGTTGTAATTTGTTTGATGTTGTTAATTTCTCTTTTGTTAGTATTTAGTAGACGTTTCAATAGGGTAGCTCACATGTTTGCTCATGCTACCCCTTGGAATCTAGATAGGAGAGTGTGGGTCGATGATCTACCACAAAACATTTCTGATGAGTGATGTCACTTCTCTTGATTTGATTTTATCTAATTAAGGGGTTTTTATTAAACACAACCTTTAAAAAAACAATTTCCAACCACCAACTTTAAAAAAATATTTGTCATCAAACACAACCTTTAATAAATGTTTTTTGTCAAACACGTCTTTTTGACCGGATTCCGACAACTTAAATCATTTAATTTCCCGACCACTTGTAATGGGTGAATTTTAGTCGATGTTTGAGATAGTAAACAAGGTCGGTTTGGACTTGTTGAAAACGTGGAAGTACAGACTTTCCAGGGGTTGTCAACATAGGGAGATGGAGCACAGAAAAAAGGGGAAGCAGTTAATGAGACACGACGTTCCATTTCTTTGCAGTCTTTTATACTTCCAACACTCAATTTTCATCACACTTCTCCAAGCATATACTCCATAACTTCCTCCCACAGTGCTTAAAGGTGGCCTTATGTGGAGCATTTTTGGTTACTTAATAGAGAGAATCTACTTTGACTTTTCTATTTTGTTCTTCCCTCCAATTCACTCCCCTAGAACCACTACTTACAACCTACCAACACCACCACAAACAATACAAATACGACCTACCTTGCAATCCCCTCTACCCACATACCAAATTTCAGACCAAACAAAGCATCATAACTCTATTAAAAACCCACTAAAAACCCCCCGACCACCCACTGTAGACCAAGACTTGCAGCAACCGTACCTTACTTAACACACCAATCGATCCCACATAAGGCCACCTTTGACCACTATGTTGATAACCCCTGGAAGTCTGTACTCCCACGTTTCCAACCAGTCCAAACAAGAACATCTCAAACCGACCTCGTTTGCTATATGAAACATGGGCGGAAAAGCACTCCATTGTAAGTGGTCAGGAAGTTGTCGGAATCCAGCCAAAAAGCACTCCATTAATTTGTACAAACAAAATACTCTCTTCCTCTTGATCCTTTGTTTACCTATATTATGTTAGCGTTTCTCAGTCAATTGTTTATCTTTTTATTTGAGAAATGTCTTTTATGGCAATTGTATTTACACTTAATTTAGTTACTTGTCATCTAATAATTAATTATCTCGTCTTTCATTGGTCTTTGTATCAAGTTCAAAGATAAATATATAACCAGGACGAAGGGAGTATTTATTGAGCATAATAAAGTTGCAACTTTTTCTCTTTATAACACCATGCAAATATTTATCTTATTTTATGTAGAAGATATCCTACTCCAAGGAAACACGTTAAAGGTGTCTACAGTCGCCAATTTGGCGACTGTAGCATCTTATCCCAAAATCCGCAGGAAATCTAAGAGCGACGGAAATACGGAATAATATCCAAATTGGCGACTGAAAACGGTCGTCAATCGTCTGATATGGTTTTTTTATGCTTCCTTCTATCACCCGTCATTCATTACACAACCTTCATCTTAAAAAAAAAATCGCCACACCATCACCGTCACCACCCGACGGCACCACCATCTACCACCACCACCGGACGACAACACATCCACACACCACATCACTACCGACCACCTTCCTTCACTGTTCTTCTTTTTTCTAAAGGTTTGTTTTCGACTCAAATTGATTTAATTACTTCAATCCTTCATATTTTGTTTAATTTGCGATGCCTATTTAGTATCTAGTTGTAATTTATGCATTAGTGATGCTTATTAATGTCTGTAGTTGTAATTTAATTAGAATTTTTCTTAATTAATTTTAATTAGGGTTAAAAATTGGGGTTTTTGTTAAATTAGAAATGTCATTTGATTAGGGGATGTAATTGAATGTTATCTTGATAATATTAGTATTATTGAAGGTAGTAACTTAGTTTTAGTAATATTGAAGTTAGTATTGTTGAAGGTAGTATAGTTTCATGAAGGTAGTATAATGTTAGTATTGTTGAAGGTAGTATATAATGTTAGTATTGTTGAAGGTATGTAGTATAATGTTAAGATTGTTGAAGGTAGTATAATGTTAGTATTGTTGAAGGCAGTATAATGTTAGTATTGTCAATTTTTTCATACTTTAGTTATAAAACAAATTTGCTTTATAATTAACGAAATTAAGTTAGAATGAGCATGATGTATAAATTGTATTTTTCAAAATTTTATTTAAAATTTTGACAACTTGTTTAATATATAACTAGTTTTGAAACCCGTGAAAAATCACGGGTCCTATACAAATTTTCTTTTTTATTAATACTACTTGTATAAAACAGAATTTGATTTGGAAACATTGCAGACGATAAAATAAGATGGAAATTATGAGATTGAACATAATAACACGGTAATATAAACAATAATAATATGAGATTAATGGGGAATAATAGAGGCATATCATGAGTAACTCTTCTTCTCCTCTATTAACAACCTAGTAAATTAATGGGATTTAGGCATTTAGTATAGAGTTTTTTTTGAATGTATATGTTGAACGAATGACGTTGCTCATTGCTCTTATGATTCATGATTTATGCTAACTCGTAAATTCAATAATGATTTGCATTCTCAATTCATCATACTCAAATTAAATAGTCTAATTACATGTATATAGACATAAGTTGTTTATATAGAAATCAATGATTAATACTTATACATGGGTTATGTATTATGTAACTTCAAGATATTGGTGATCCGGAGATTGAAGATTTTCTTAACCGCCAATTTAGCAAATGCGGTCAAGTTTTTCTCCTTCAATAGGTAAAAGAAAAATAGTCTAACAAAGTGAATGAAATAAGACTAATATAGTAATTGAATACATTGAATACGTGTCTCTCCATTTCAAATTTAATTATCATTTGATGGTTTTTTTTTTCTCTTGTAAGATTATCCGTCGATGTTGTGTCGATACTATCACTACAACTAAAAGGCCAAGAATAACTAATAGGCTAAAAACATTAGCATAATTATTGGAATAAAAATAGATAGGCTAATATCAATTAAAATATCAACGACATAAAAATACATCCTCAATATGGTGATTACTCCATTCACGAGCTTCGGATATGATCATCCATATGAACACATCCTCCAACATCAAATATCGTGTTAATTGATATTGAACTAATATCAAAAATAAAAAAAAAATTGATAATTCTTAAATTGTGTTCTGTACTCACCGATTGTCATGTATTAATAATTAAAATAGGAAAATCTCCCAAAAAAACAGAAATTCCAAGAAAAAAATGAGAAACATCATGCTACCTCTTAAAAAATCCACATACTTGTCGATTGTCATTTGCACGTATTGATCTCCAAGTATGTCATGCTCCTGAAAATTCAATCAATTGTACAAATTAGTATTATGCCAAAATTATTTGTACACAAAATACAAAATTGCATAAGATATACCGAGTATATGTAAAATATTATCAAATGAGTTTTGTATTAATAATTAAAATAGAAAAATCTCCCAAAAAAAGAAATTCCAAGAAAAAAATGAGAAATACTATGCTACCTCTTAAAAAATCCACATACTTGTCGATTGTTATTTGCACGTATTGATCTCCAGGTATGTCATGCTCCTGAAAATTCATTCAATTGTACAAATTAGTATTATGCCAAAATCAATTGTAAACGAAATACAAAATTGCATAAGATATACCGAGTATATTTAAAATATTATCAAATAAGTTTGACCAATATAGTAAAATCTTATAATGGATAATAGAGCATGAGAAAAACGAATGAGCTGTAGACTGATAAAAAATTATAATAAAAATGCATGTCTATTGTTGTGCTCATGGAATAAACGTTATCATCTCAAGAAAAAAAAAAGTAGTAATTAAGAAGTCATAATATCATCAAAAGATTTAAGGTAAACTAAAAATATGAATCATTATAAAGAAACTTGAGAAATGAGTTATTGAGAAAGAATATGAAAAGTATGGTTAAATGCTTGTGGTGAATTGAATAAAGTATTGAAGTGGAAGAAGATAAAAAGTTTGTTGTCTTCTTTAATTTTTTTTAATATTGTAATTGTAAGAATAAATATTAGAGGACATAAAAGACAATAATGATGACATGATGAGACTTGTAATATGGCTTCTTGAAATCATATGATTATATCAAATGTCATTTAAAAGTGTACTCAATGTTAGCCTTTTTATACTATTTATTATATAGATTTTAAAGAAATAAATAAATATATACTTTAATTTTATGAGTTGTGTTAATATGAAAAAATTTAACCGATTCATTAACATCTATGTTCTCTTCCAAAAATTTCAATTAAGATGTGAAATATAATTGTAAATTATGAAACTTTTATGTGAATTTTGGTAAATTACATCTTTTTTTGGTTTTTTAGCTCATCAAACCTTTAATATATACATTTAGTTTAAGAATATTAATGATGTCTTTTGATTTTCTTTATTTGTATGTTACACAATATGTAATGACTTTTTTGTAAGGACTTTTAGTAATCATTCAATTTTTTTTAAGAATCATATCAAATAACCAATAATCTAATAATAATTAATAAATAATAATTAAACAGTCAATAAAAATTAATGGAAATTAATGGGGTATAAAATGTTAAATGCTAACACCATGTGAAATTAAATTAAATGCTTTAATCTAGCCTTTTAACTATATTGTATAGATTTACTTAAGTATTTACAGAATTTGTTTGTAAATTACTTAAATTAAATAAATATTTTCTTTTCCATATATTTTATATTTTCCAAAACCTTATCCTTTACGTGAAATAATTTCATGAACTAAATACGGTATTTTTACCCTTTTAAAATTCTACTAGTATTGGTGCCCGGCTTCGCCCGGGCTACCTCTACTTACTATTAATTTTTTTTCATTAAATAAAATTACTTAAAGTTGTATAACCCATAAATTATCATTAATATATTTTTTATAACATATCCTAAAATTACGATGAAATAAATTTTGAGACAAATTCACTACTCCCGCTATTAATATTTTACTCTTATATTAATGAAACAATAGTAATAACATTTCACTACTTGCCTATAATCATTGTTACTTTCGCACTACTCCCGCCGTAATTATTGTTACAGTCACTACTGCCGCATTAATATTGATAATTTCACTACTCCCGCCGTAATTATTGTTACTTTCACTATTGACGCATTAATATTGATTATTTCACTACTCTTGTTGTTGTTTTTACCACTCTCACTAATCTCGTTGATAATATTGTTAATTTTACTATTCAAATGAGTGATTACTATCATATAACTATATTTAATGTTACTACAATTCTTTTCTTTACTGACGAAATTACTTTTACTACTTAGATATGCAATTTTAAGAAGATTATATATTTATATAAATATATTACATATAATGAATCTAACTTGAATTATTTATAACCTACTTATTATATTTTTGTATGTTAAATAATTAACATCTCTTTACACATCTAATAAACTATAAAGTTTAATAAATTTGCATAAAGTTTAAATTTAGTATATAATTTTATGATGATAATAATTAATACCATAAGTGTGCATATTCATACTAATTAATTATTTAACTAGTTTAGATCCCGTGCAAATGCACGGTATTTTAGATTGTAATATATATAGAAATGAGCATTATTAATAACTACACTTTAAATTTACTGTTAATGTCTACAATATTGATGTGTTCTATTAATTATTAAGATAGAAAAAGAAAAATATGAGGACAATTTCACATACAAAAAATCAAAATATCATTACATTTACTAATTTTAATAAATATTGTGTATTTGGTGTTGTATATTAAGGAGATTTTTGTATTTTATAAAATCACACTGATTAGTATTCCGGCGATGTATTTTTCAAATAAGAAATCGAAGATATTTGTGATGGAGAAAATTCCTAAATATAATAATTAAAATATATTTATGGTTAAAATGTTAATAATAATAATAATAATATGAATAAAATATATAGTAATCTTACAAACTGACATATATCATGGAATATAGCATATGTAAAAATATTTGGTAGTTTAAAGTATTTAGGTGTAATATATTTCTTTACAAATATTGAGAAATAAAAATAATAAAGGAGACCAACATTTGTATAGAATAAACAAAAGTTTAAGCCCAATATTTGAGAATAACCAAACTTATTTACTATTAAGGCCCAATTTGTAGTTGAGGTTAATTTAAGCGGGAAAATTCCTAATTTCACCTATTCATTTAGTAAATAGAGGATTTTAAGAAAATTGACTATCTTCTAGTCTTCTATAAATATTTTGGAAAATTACCAGAAATTTTTTTTTTAGTCTCCTTGAAATTGACCATCTTAATTAATTATTTTATTTTAAGGAAATTGACCATCGTAATTAATTATTTTATTTTAAGGAAATTAACTATGTTTAGGAAAATTACCAAGCTTCTATATAATTTAATTTTAACCCAAACTATATAGTATTTGCATTGAGATCCCTTAATCGGGTCCATTACACGGTGCTAGTGATTTAAAACTATATAGTATAATTAATTTGTATAACTTTCTTTAATTACCAGTAATAAATGCGGGAGTAGTGAAAGAAAAAATAATGACGTCGGGAGTAGTGAAAGTAATAGTAGTCACAACATATGCAATGAAAGTAACAATAGAAACAACGGAGAGAGTACGAAAAATTAATTAACAATTCGATTTTAGAAAAATATTAATTTATTTAAATATATGAGTTTGACAAAACTAATGGATTAACCGTAAAAATAGTAGGAGTAGTTAAAGAAACAATTCTAACCGAAAAAGTAGTGAACGTAATAGTGTTAACATGGGATGTAGTTAAAGTAATAATATTAATAATTTGTTGATTAGTTTTATATCTCATCATAATTTCAAGATATAAATTGTAAATGTATGTGTTAACCAAATTTAGCGAATCATATTTCATAGAAAATAAATTTTAAATGGTAAATAAAGGTAACCCGGGCGTAGTCGGGCATGGCTTCGCCCGGGCTACCTCTACTTACCATTAATTTTTTTTTCATTAAATAAAATTACTTAAAATTGCATAACCCATAAATTTATCATTAATATATTTTTGTAACATATCCTAAAATTACGATGAAATAATTTTGATATAAATTCACTACTCCCGCTATTAATATTTTACTCTTATTAATGAAACAATAGTAATAACATTTCACTATTTGCCCGTAATCATTGTTACTTTCACTACTCCCGCCGTAATTATTGTTACTGTCACTACTGCCGCAATATTGATAATTTCACTACTCCCGCTATAATTATTGTTACTTTCACTATTGCCGCATTAATATTAATTATTTCACTACTGCCGTTGTTGTTTCTACCACTCTCACTAATTTCGTTGATAGTATGGTTACTTTTACTATTCAAATGAGTGATTACTATCATATAACTATATCCAATGTTACTACAATCTTTTCTTTACTGACGAAATTACTTTTACTACTTAGACATGCAATTTTAAGAGGATTATATATTTATATAAATATATTACATATATGATTAAATCAAATCGAAAGAATTATGCAATATTATATATTATGAAATCTAACTTGAATTATTTATAACCTACTTATTATATTTTTGTATGTTAAATAATTAACATCTCTATACATCTAATAAATTATAAAGTTTAATAAAATTGCATAGATTTTAAATATAATATATAATTTTATGATGATAATAATTATAATACCATAAGTGTGCATGTTTATACTAATTAATTATTTTATTTTAAGGAAATTGACCATCTTCTAGTCTTCTATAAATATTTAGGAAAATTACCGGACATCTTTTTTCTTTTAGTCTCCTTGAAATTGACCATCTTAATTAATTATTTTATTTTAAGGAAATTGACCATGTTTAGGAAAATTATCAAGTTTCTATATAATTTAATTTTAACCCAAACTATATAATATTTGCATTGAGATCCCTTAATCGGGTCCATCACACGGTGCTATTAATTTAAAACTATATAGTATAATTAATTTGTATAACTTTCTTTAATTACATTGAAGTCCCTTGGTTTCTGGATTTAATATATAGTATTGATTATTAGTGTTTAATTTCACTTAAGTATTTACAGAATTTGTTTGTAAATTACTTAAATTAAATAAATATTTTCCTTTTCATATATTTTACATTTTCCTAAGAAAATATTTTATATGATTTTAATACTTATTTGTCGATTAATTAGTTCTGTAAAACATCTTCTATATACAACAAAGTTATAGTAACAATAATAGTGAGTTAATGCCTTTTAAAAAAAAAGTAGTGAATTAGTGACAATACAATTTTTTTTGTTTTCAACTTCATTTATTCTTCTTCGTTTTTAATTTCTTATGTATTCAATTTTTTTTTTATTTCGAATACATATAATAGTACTCCATATGAAATACCTTGAAATTATTAACTTATAGTTAATGCGTATTTTTTTATTGTAGTTTTTTTTGAGTTAATTAAATTTAAATCTAATGGAATATGGATGGATTTTTAAAGTAAATAAGTGAATTAAATTAATGCAATATAATAATAAATTGGATAATCCACGTCATATTAGTTTGCCAAGTCACATGTTATTGTATACATGGCTTTTTTTCATCCAATGTGGCATTGTCTATGTGGCATTTTTAGGCTAGCCTTTTAATAGTATTTATAGATGACCTAGTACCTAGGGATGGCAGTCCCACCCTTACCCTGTGGATATTCATCCACCCGAAATTAAATGGGTGGGATATGGATGACGAATTTTTTTCGAATTTAGGGTAGGATATGGATGTGGGTGAATTTAGGGTGGGATATGGATTATCGTCTCTCACCCGCTTAATCACCCTGTGGATATCCGAAATTAATATTTATTACTAAGTTAATAATTATTTAGGTCATTAATGATTTCCCTTAAAAAGTATATTTTTTTTATCAGAAATTTTACTTAATTTTAATATCATACTGTTATTTAGGAAAAGTAAAACTTGCGTTTATGTGGATATTGTTATTTTCACTAATCAAAGTAACTTACTTTTATTAGTTTAATCAATAATATAATGCGTTGGTGGTTTCTTTGTAGTTGGCATGGCGTATTTGTATGATCACTTGCTTTGTAAAGACACTTTGTTGTTGGATATATCCGGGTTGCTATTTGCTAAGACATATTGTTACTTGATTTATGTATGCCTTTTAATATTATCGCCACAATTTTTTTACGATATATTATCTTTAAATTTTATAAGCTGTGAAAATATCCAACGGGTACCCGCTCCACCCGCTTCACCCGGTGGATATGGATATGGATGGATGAAAAAATATTAAATGGATGAGGGTGGGATATGGATGATCATAAAATAAATGGATATGGATATGGATATGGCTCCACCCCATCCATATCCCACCCATTGCCATCCCTACTAGTACCCGTTCAAGAATTACTCATTAGGAGCAATTCTTGAATAGTCCCCATTTGGAACTGTCTTTATACGTTTCAAGTTACTTAGGTAGTAAACACATAGTTGTGATTTTATTAATGAGAAAAGAATTTGGTTGCAATTTCTTCAATGTTCTCTGAATACATATGTGGAATATAGATCTATTCCACATTGTGTATTTAGAGAACTAAGGGGAAATGCTGCCGAATTTTTTTTCTCATTAATAAATCACAAATGTGTGTTTGCTAGTGACTCGAAACGTACATTGATGGGTTTAGGTTGAAGTGATAAGGACCCAATTGAAATCTTGAAATTAGCATAAAATGGAGGATGCGATAAACATTGTTGATGTACTATAATGTGACAAGTTAGTACAAATTTAAAGTAATTTTTTTTTTGTTGAAATTAAATATTATTATTTAAAATGGTTAGTTTGCTATATATTGCCTTGATTAAAATGATGAGATCTGAACGTAGCTGGATGTACGAAGAAATAGTAGATAAGAAGAAATGTCCTATCGCTAGATTTGTAAAGGGAGTTTGTGAATTTATTGAATTTGCTAGATGTCAAGATTCATATGATTTGAAACAACATAAACTTTTTTTTTTTTTTGAGGAAAAACACCCCGAAGGTTATTACTATATTAAAGATAAATCATACGCCACCGCAGAGTCCGCAATAGGAGGTAACAAGTTCGACCATACAGTTTTACCAACTATCCTAGGAAAAACATGAGCTAAAGCATGAGCCACCGAGTTATTAATGCGACTCGTATGTGACCAAATAACAGAATGAAAACTATTTGAAAGCGATAAAATGTCTTCAATGAGTAATAAAAACAAACTCCTCCCATTGCGATGTGCTTGCAGTGCTTCAATCACCTGAAGGCAGTCACTTTCCACCACTACCGCTTGATGACCGCGTATCTGTGCCTCTTGCAGACCGTCATATACAGCCACCGCTTCCGTAAACCGGGGTTCCCACTCCGAGCTCCTCACTACCGTCAAGCCCCATAGCACCTCCCCTCTTGTATCCCTACAAACTACTCCCGCGCTAACCCCCTCACCTTCCTTGACCCCCGCATCTACGTTAATCTTGACATAGCCATTCGATGCCGGCTTCCACCCATCATTCTCCCTCTCCTCCGTCCTCGCCTTTCGCTTATTAGAATAGCCAAACCCTCCCTCACCCCCGGTCTCCATCTCCGAAATGATATCCCTGACACGCCTTACAATTCTATCCGGTTCAATCATGGCTCCGTCAAACGCTACCTTGTTTCTGTGCTCCCAGATCGCCCAACATCCAACCATGTACCTCTCCACCTCCCGCTCGTCACCAGCCCTCCAAATTCCCTCCACCCAGTCCCGAACCTCCCCCATTCCAGCCGCCCTATCCTGCTCCTCGGCACCATCCAAGTTGAGAGAGCTCCACACCCACTTAGCCACACTACAATCTCGGAACAAGTGTAAAGATGATTCAGAACTAGAGGTACAAAAATAACAAGAAGAAGACTCACCTCTTACTCGGGCTGCTATGTTATCCAAGGTTGCCAATGCTCCGCTACACAGCTGCCAGAAGAAAATATTGATGCGAGGCCACACCCGAGTTTTCCAAAGCCGATTCCACAACCATCGTTATGTTATCCAAGGTTGCCAATACTCCGCTACACAGCTGCCAGAAGAAAATCTTGATGCGAGGCCACACCCGAGTTTTCCAAAGCCGATTCCACAACATAAACTTAAGTGTCCTTGTATTAAATGTAAAAACTTAAAATATTTATTTGACATTGAAGTAGAAGAGCATCTTGTTACAAATGGTTTTTTTTTTTTTTTTCGTACCAAAAAAAAAAATAAATGGTTTTTTTTTTCAAACTACTAGAATTGGAACTCCCATGGAGAAAAATATTATCCCGAAGAGCCTCAAATCCAATAAAATGAGAACCCATATAGAGATATGGTACTTGATGTCTTTCAGTCTTATGATTTCATTAATGACGACCGTGTACCAATGATTGATGAAGAACTACCAAACCCAAAAGCAAAAGTTTTTTTTGACATGCTAAGTGCTTCCGAAAACCTTATATGTCATTTAAAGCCGTTGATAGTATTGCTACGTTGGTTGAGGATGTTATACCCGATAATAATGTTATGACCCGAAATTTCTACGATACCAAGAAAGTGGTTAAAGGTCTTCAGCTTCCACATGAAAAGATTGATGCATGTCCTAAAGGGTGTATGCTTTTTTGGAAAGATGATGCTTTGTTTGACAAATGTAAGAAATGTCAAAGGGATAGATATGAGACAAGTGAGGAAAATATTGTTTTGAAGGGGAAGAAAGGTAATAAGAGGAGTGGAAAGAGAAAGAAAGCAATATTAGTAAACACATTAATTTATTTTCCATTAGCTCCAATACTTCAAAGAATGTATGCCACGAAAAATCTTGCCAACCAAATGAGATGGCAAAAAGAAATTCCTCGCACACCAGGAAAGATGTGTCATCCGAGTGACGGAGAGGAGTGGAAGTGTTTTGATAGGTTATATCTTGATTTTGCCGAGGAACCTCGCAATGTGAGACTTGGCTTGTGTACGGATGGGTTTGACCCTTTTGGTCAATTTGGTAGAAATTACTCGTGTTGGCCCGTTGATAAGCGGGGTTTGTCGCACTCCCCCGATCAAACAAATAACTCAACTAATGTAGTAGGGTAGTCGAGGTCGAATCCACAGGGAGCATGGGTGATTACTAATCGTTTTAAATCTTTGTTTAGCTAAGTCGGAAATATTTGGATGAGATTGTTAAACTAAACAACTAACATAAATGAAATAAAATGCAAATTAACTAAAGATGATAAATGAGTAAGAGAGGAATAAAGTTGTAAATCAAATGAATAAAAGGCCTAGAACTCGGTTCTCCCACAACAATTCGTAATTCCACATACTAATTCCCTAGGCTAATCACTCGGGTAGACAAGTAAGGAGGAGATGGCTCTAATTCGCCTAAGACCCCCCTCTCGGGTTCGAAGTAGGACACTAGCACTACCCACCAACCCCCCTCTCGGGTTCGAAGGTAGGAATCCCTAACTCAACACTCAACAATCCCAAAATCATGCACAATTCCGAGGAGGTCAAGAAATCGGTCAAGGTCATTAAGTACCCATCGTTTTCCGGGTCATCCCACTCCCTCTCTCAAGGGTCGATTTCAAACGCTAATTTAGAGGTGCCCTACCCTGTTCTCCCTTTCGGTCTCAACCTAGGTTAGCAATAGGGTCGAATTAGGGTATCCAAATCACAACCTAACCAACTCTCGTTGGTGGACAAGGGTCATAAATCGACACTACCCAAAAATCAATCCATAAACCCAAATCAATCCTCTAAACTACCCTCACCAATTTCCCCAAATAATTAGCCTTTATGAGATTCAATTAGTGAAATTACTCATATTGGGTCAAACCGAGTCCTAGTGGAAGACTACTCACTAATCATGTTTCTTAAGACAAAGGAGATAATAAAGATGGATTCTTTAATCATGAACATGGTGGGAGAATAAATTCTACTACTAATCATGTAATTAATCAACAAAATTATGAGGAAAGACAAATTAATCTAAGATGGAAAGAGATTAATACAAAAAGACACAAACTTTAACAATAGCAACTCAAAGATTCAATCTTTGAGAGCAACAACAATGGAAAACAAAGAAAAGATGAACAAGAGAGAGATTAGCATCAATTAAACAACAAGAAATAGTATTCTAACATGAACAACTAAACAAGAATTAAGAGAAAAACAAAATGTAAACAAATGAAAATAAGGAAGAGAAATTATACCAACTCAATAGCAAAGAAAGGAACTTGGATTGAAATATGGAAGGATTCTTCAATTCTCCAAATACAACCCAAAATTACTAATTGTAAACTAATAAAAAGAGAAGAACTTGAATGAACAAAAGAAGAATTAAACTAATAATTAAAGAAAGATAATAACTTTTTATTGAATGAAAATAAGAGAGGAAATATGAGGGTTTTTACAATATTGAGAGAGAATAAGATGAACTAGTCTAATTTAATTCTAAGGTAGTAATGGGTGTGTGTTTTGTCTAATGTTGTGTGGTGTGTCTTTATACTAGGAGTACTAATCTAATTATAATAATAATAATAATAATAATCCTAATAATTCTCTAATTCCCTCAAAAAACCATCGACACAAAGTTTTACACAAACCAAGCAATTGAAAAACAAAGAAAAAGGAAAAAGGGGAAGGGGAAACACGATTAAAACGCAGTAGAGGTGTTCTGCCGGTCCACCGGCGGCCGGGGCTTGTGCCGGCAGCGAGGCCATTGAAGAAAGAGCAGAAATCAAGTGGGATGTGTGTTTTGCCGGTCAGTCGACCGCCGGGGCACCGGTAGAGAACAACAAGACTGATGCAAAATTGTTGATTTGGTGCGTTTTGCCGGCTGGCCGGCTGCCGGTCCCTATACCGGTAGCGAGGCCTTCACAAAAAGGAGAACAAATTGGTGTGTTTTGCCGGTTGAGGAGTCGGCTGCCGGGGCACCGGCACGGAGAACAAAGCTTCATAAAAACTCAGTTTCGATCCCGAGTTCGAATTCGACTTTGAATACGATGGCTACGGTGGTTGATGGTGATTTGGGATTAAAATGTCGATGTCGGGTTTACGGCAAACAAACATGGTAATGGCGTGTTGTATGGTGATGCAGGGGACATTATGATGAAGGATGTTGGTGCGTGTTGTTGTTAATGCAGGTGATGAGCGGGAATGAATGATGATGGTGAATGAATGAATGTCGAGATGGGACGGTAATGGTGGTGGATTAAAATGGTGGCGAGGTGGAGCTGAATGATGAAGATGACGATGGTAATGGTGGTGATGTCTGTTAATGGAGGACGATGACGGATGACATGAGGAAGGTGAATTAATGGTGAAGGTGAAGACGGGTTTGGAGTATGGTGATGTCGGGTTGATGATGAATGATGAAGGTGGCGTGAATGGAGGAGCAGATGGTGACCGGTTTTGCTGGGTTTTGTATGTATTGAAATGATGAAGTTGGTGTACTGGGTTTGGACAAAAGAAATGGTGTAGTTGTTGCGTGTTGTTGATGATGAAGCAAAGTGTTGGGGTTGACTTTGTCAAATGGTCAGCTTTGACCATTTCTTTTGTTTTCATTTGATTCACATGCTTTGCTCCATGACCCGTCTCACTCCTCGATTTCCGCTCCCTTTTATTCTTACTCGAATCCCCACTTTATTATATCGCCTCGCCTACAAATTATAAACAATAAAATAATATTAATACTAATGTTATTGAAAACCCGAGTAATTATTAAATATAACTAATATGACTAATAATTATAAATTAGTTAATTAAATGAGCTTTAGTTCGATAAAAGCACACAAAATCGAGTCGAATAAAAGGTTAAAGTATGAGTAAAATGTCGCTAAAATATGAGTTATCAAATCTCCCCACACTTAAACCTTACTCGTCCTCGAGTAAGCTCATTAAATAAACTAAGACCCGTAATATAAAAGTATTATCTAAACTACTAATATCCGATGAAAGACAATTAACGGGCCTTCTCCGTCCCTTCAACTCACATTGAAATACAATGAGGTATGCATTCCGATGCAAGGCAAGTAGGGGCTTGCGGAAAAATGCGACACATCCAACATTAAGCACACAAATAAGCAATGGATGCATCTACAAAAAGTCAAACCGCTTTCCTCATCTAAGCGGCCGTTTGTTTTCAAAAATCGAACCAAGAGAGTCATTAGTGGAGAACGTCGTCTCCGGGTCTTACCAAGGTGCCGACTCCCTAATTCTAGCTCAAGTAACCAACATTGACGACACGGGGTGCCTAAGAAACAGATTCTAGGCGGGAAAGAGGAAGTACTTCGCTATACTCCCAAGAATGACACGACACACTCAAGATTCGACTCCATATCAAACCCTTGACCAAAAGGAGACCAAAGACCGACTCTCACGGGTTTCACTAGTCACTCAAATGAAAGAACGGGGTGATTTTTGTGACAAAAAGTAACCAAAATCACTCTCCTAACTCGACTTGCGAAGCATGCCCGCAATCTAATATGGTACTATATCCAATATCCGCAAGAGAAATGCCAAATGATGCACATACAAGAGACAATCGGGTTGTAATGGGGCTTGGGTTCGGTGAAAAGGGGTTGGTGCAAGCACCGTTTTTAGGAAATGTGGGGCTAAAGATCGAGTAGTCGCCACATCTAACAAATTCACTAAACTCAACCAATGCAAATGAATTCCTTCACAAAATATGACAAGATTGTCATTTTCCAAAATTATTCAATACTCTTCAAAACAAACTCAATTTGCAAATTACCAACCCTTTATTTGAGACAAAAATATACATTCTTTTCTTTTTGATTTTTCATTTCATTTTTCTCTTTTTCTATTTGTTTTTCTTCTTCATTTTTTTTTTCTTTTCTATTTGATTTTCTTTCTCGCATTTTTCACGACTTGTTCACCTCTTATTAGACAAAAGTAGCCAAAGTTGCACTTCACTCATGTGGCATTTCGATTATACACCTCAAGATAAGTCAAAATTTCAACCCAAATATACTCCACAAAAGAACCACAATGACGAACTACTCAACCAAGGTGAGTTGTTTATGGGATGTAGTTAAATTGTTGGCAATAGAAACGATAAGGCTTAGGCTCAAAATGGGTTAACAAAAGGAAATGATTGGCTCAAGGGCATAACAAAAGCTTATTTGGCTATTGTGAGGTTACTTTATTGAATAAAATTGTCTCAATATGCACATCTACACTTCTACGGTAAGGAATGAGCACCACACTTGTGCGTTTTGACATGACATACCACGTAAGGAGAACTACTCTCATGACCTAAACGGGACCGGTTTGATGGACCGGCCATATGGAGGCTCTATCCTCACATTTTAGTAGCTATGTCGGTCTAAGGTCAAGTCTTGGGCCTAATACGGTCTCACAAGGTGGTCGCAACTTGGTTGTTAAGCTAAACTTCCGGGTTTTTGCAAGCAAAAACCCTAACATGTGTCGTCAAAAGGCACGAGCTATCAAGAGGGAAAAGACACGGGCAAAACAAGTTATCATCATTGGCAACATATGCCCTCCACTTTTAGACCTTCTATGCAACTATTTACATACGAGATGCAACGTGTATGAAATGCAACTAAACATATGAACAAACTACGTGAATGCAAGAGTGAACACATATATTCATGTCTAATCTAAATGCATACAAGTTCTAGTCCTAACAACACACCAACAACACACGCATCTCCAAAACGGTTCCCAAAAGGAACACCCACATCACATATCCCGTCCTCCTCCATGCTTATATATACAAAAAGAAAAGGAAGGATAAAGGAGAAAGAATTGGAAGAATTTTACCAAGCGTCTTCTCCGATGATTCATGTGTTGCCTATCAAAATGGTTAGGACAAATGCAATATATATAATATAAACAATGCAATATTTTTGAAATTTTTTAATTTTTAGGCATTTTTGTGATTTTCTCAAATTAACAAGCAAATATATACAAATATAAACAATATGCACAAAGTGGATATTTCCCTCCCCACACTTGAAATTTACATTGTCCTCAATGGAACAAAGTATAGGGAGAGAATAGGAAGAATAAATAACATATTTTTGTTGATTTTTTGAATTTTCCAAAATGTAAGAACATGTTTTTGATTTTTTTTTGAATATTTGAAAATAAATAACATATTTTTGGTATTTTTGAATGATGGAATTTCCTCCCCACACTTATTTATTTACATATTTCAAATGGAAATAAATGTGTGGAGGAAATTTCGAAATAAAATGCATGTTTTTGAAGAATTTTTTTAATTTTTCAAATTTTTAGTGGTTTTTGGTTAAGTAAACTAAATGCAAATGCAAGCAAAACATAAATAAAGCAAGGGAAGAGAATACTAACAATATGGTGGTTCTTAAGGGACTCCACCAAACCTCCAATCCAAAATTTTGTTTCTTGAATTTTCAAGTAGCGTGATCCATGTCACTCAAGGCACGAAGAAGACGGTCAAATGCTCTATCAAAACCTTCAACTAGAAACAAAGAGTGCCAAGCTATAGCAAACCGCACCCGACCTCTTTTCCAACGCTTCTTGCCATTCTTCCTCTTACTCATCCTCTCGGTATTGTTTCTAGCATCCTCATGGTGACTAGGATCCTCCATTTCAATGTAGTAGCTAGAAGGAGAGACGGACGGAATCTCATAGACCTCATAGAATGAGGAAACAACCTCGTTGTCATCAAAGGAAGGAGAATGGTACGAAATGAGAGGTGGAGGAGTCAACTTCTCAACATTGAGGTTCATAATGCTATCATTCATATCCCAATTTTCTTGACTCTCCTTTACAATCGAACCATTTCCATTGAGAGCCGCCTCCAAGGCATCAATTTGAGCTTCCCAATCACTTGAAGAATTATCCAACCAAGGTTCAACTTCAAAAGAGCTTAGAACAAATGAATCCGGAGAGTTCAAATATAATTCAATCTCATCATCAATTTGGTCTTCAAATTCATCTTTTCTTGAATCATTTCCACCCAAATGTCCTTTAACATCAACTCCCAACACAAGATCACCTCCATTTCCCTCCTTGTTTGTTGGACAAACTTCCAATGGATCCAAGTGTGAAGGCTCAATATTATCCTCATTCAAACAATCCTCCAACACATCTACCCTACAACAAGAGTCACTCATAGAAGGAGATTTCATGGAGTTTTCCAAGGAGAATTCTATCTTGTCATCACCAACTTGAAGAGATAGTTTGCCATTTTTCACATCAATCAAGACACCCCCCGTAGCTAGGCAAGGGCGCCCTAATATTATAGGAATGTTTGAATCTTCGGGGATATCCATCACATAAAAATCACAAGGAAATTCAAGTTTACCCACTTTGAGTGAGACATCTTCCACAAGGCCAATTGGATACCTCACCGATCTATCCGCAAGTTGCAAAGATACTCTTGTAGGTGAAAGTTCAAAACCCTTCAATTTCTTGAAGATATTGAGAGGCATGAGGCTAATGCTTGCCCCCAAGTCACATAAGGCTCTCTCAATATGAACGGTCCCAATTGTGCATGGTATGGAAAAACTACCCGGATCTTCAAGCTTTGGTGGCATCTTGTGCAATAGGATAGCACTACATTCTTGTGATAAATTGACCATGGTGCTTGGACCCAATGAATTTTTGTTGGAAATCAACTCCTTCAAGAATTTTCCATATGCGGGTATCTCCTTGATGGCATCAATAAAAGGCATGGTGATGTTCACACCTTTTATCATGTGCATGAATTTCCCATACTTTTGCTCAAGTTTTGCTCTTGCCAACCTTTGAGGGAAAGGGATTGGTGGCACATACGGTCTCACAACATGTTGCTTGGTTTCCTCAACAACCTTGGTGGGTTCATCAACTACCATGGGAGTCTCCACAACAACCTCTACAAGATCATCTTCAACCACTTTTGGTGCTTCAACCACAACTTCCGGTTTGCGACTCTTTTTCCTCTTTACGAACACCCGGTCTTCCAACTCCCTACCACTCCTCAAATGTATAGCATTAATGGTCTTTGGGTTTTCCTCGGTTTTACCCGAAAACTTTCCATTTGAGGCTTGAAATTGACTTATTTGAGAAGCCAATTGAGAGATTTGATTATCCGTCACTCTTTGGGAGGCTTGCATTTGTGTCCATAGTTGGTTGATAGAAGACGTGGCCTCCTCTTGCTTTTGGTTGGAATGAGTGATGAATTGGGTTTGAGAATTCATTAATTGCTCTATCATGAGCTCCATGTTTGATTTAGGTTGGGTGGATTGTTGAAAGGGTTGAGAAGTTTGTTGGAATGGTGGTCTTGGTTGAAAGGTGGGATTTTGCTTTTGGGCTTGGAAATTTGGTGTAAATTGTGGATTTTGTTGGAAAGTGGGGTTTTGGGCATTTTGTGAGCCATTGGAAAAAATTGGGTGGGCTCTCATTCCGGGATGGTATTGATTGTTGTTGAATGATTGTCTAACCGGAATTGATTCCCACACTCCATTCACTTGCTCCATACAATTTGCCTCTCCCATCATCAAAGGACATTCATTTGGTGGATGCCCTTGATCTCCACAAATCTCACAACAATACACTTGAGACCTACTTGATGAAGAGTTTCTAGAGGTGTTACTTGAGTTCAACAAGGCAATTTGTTGCTTGAGTTCTTCTATCAATCCTTTAACCTCAACATTGTTGGCCGACTCGACGGTTGACTTTCCCTTCCTCTTGTGCCTATCATTATTCCAATGAAAAGTACGGGAAGCCATTTCCTCAATAAGTTCCTTGGCCGTCTTGTGATCAATTTTGTCTAATGCCCCCTTTCCCGAGCCGGAATCTAGGTTCATTTTCATTTCATTGCTCAACCCCTCATAAAAGTTGTTGATCAACTCATCATCTCCGATCCCGTGGTGAGGACACAACCTTTGGAGTCCTTTATACCTTTCCCATGCTTCGTAAAGGGTCTCATCATCATGTTGGGTGAAGCCTTGAAGCTCACTTTTGATTCTTGCGGTTCTTTGTGGTGGGAAGTACTTGTTCAAGAAGGCCTTGGAGACATCATTCCAAGTTCTAAATGAATCGGGCTCACAACTCTTCAACCATTCCTTAGCACTCCCCCTCAAGGAATAAGGAAAGAGTCTAAGGCGGATGGCATCCTCCGATACTCCATTTGCTTTGAACATGTCACAACTATCCAAGAATTCATTAAGGTGTTCATTGGGGTTTTCGGTGGCTCCCCCTCCGAATTGGTTTCCTTGGACTAGTTGCAACAAAGTAGCCTTTACATCAAAGTTTTTGGCTTGAATAGGTGGCTTGACAATACTTGGGTTCACCACCTTCTTCGGAGCCAAATTATCCCTCATAGGAACCGCGGCCATTGTTGCTTCTTCGGGAATTCCAAATGGAATCTCAAAGAACTCAAGATTACCCGGTTCTTCTAAAATACCTTCCACTTACTCAACAAAGGGATTAGTAACAAAGAAAGACCTAGTCTAAACTAGAACAAAACAACTAATATCATGCCAATGCTCCCCGGCAACGGCGCCATTTTGATAAGCGGGGTTTGTCGCACTCCCCCGATCAAACAAATAACTCAACTAATGTAGTAGGGTAGTCGAGGTCGAATCCACAGGGAGCATGGGTGATTACTAATCGTTTTAAATCTTTGTTTAGCTAAGTCGGAAATATTTGGATGAGATTGTTAAACTAAACAACTAACATAAATGAAATAAAATGCAAATTAACTAAAGATGATAAATGAGTAAGAGAGGAATAAAGTTGTAAATCAAATGAATAAAAGGCCTAGAACTCGGTTCTCCCACAACAATTCGTAATTCCACATACTAATTCCCTAGGCTAATCACTCGGGTAGACAAGTAAGGAGGAGATGGCTCTAATTCGCCTAAGACCCCCCTCTCGGGTTCGAAGTAGGACACTAGCACTACCCACCAACAACCCTCTCGGGTTCGAAGGTAGGAATCCCTAACTCAACACTCAACAATCCCAAAATCATGCACAATTCCGAGGAGGTCAAGAAATCGGTCAAGGTCATTAAGTACCCATCGTTTTCCGGGTCATCCCACTCCCTCTCTCAAGGGTCGATTTCAAACGCTAATTTAGAGGTGCCCTACCCGGTTCTCCCTTTCGGTCTCAACCTAGGTTAGCAATAGGGTCGAATTCCGGGTATCCAAATCACAACCTAACCAACTCTCGTTGGTGGACAAGGGTCATAAATCGACACTACCCAAAAATCAATCCATAAACCCAAATCAATCCTCTAAACTACCCTCACCAATTTCCCCAAATAATTAGCCTTTATGAGATTCAATTAGTGAAATTACTCATATTGGGTCAAACCGAGTCCTAGTGGAAGACTACTCACTAATCATGTTTCTTAAGACAAAGGAGATAATAAAGATGGATTCTTTAATCATGAACATGGTGGGAGAATAAATTCTACTACTAATCATGTAATTAATCAACAAAATTATGAGGAAAGACAAATTAATCTAAGATGGAAAGAGATTAATACAAAAAGACACAAACTTTAACAATAGCAACTCAAAGATTCAATCTTTGAGAGCAACAACAATGGAAAACAAAGAAAAGATGAACAAGAGAGAGATTAGCATCAATTAAACAACAAGAAATAGTATTCTAACATGAACAACTAAACAAGAATTAAGAGAAAAACAAAATGTAAACAAATGAAAATAAGGAAGAGAAATTATACCAACTCAATAGCAAAGAAAGGAACTTGGATTGAAATATGGAAGGATTCTTCAATTCTCCAAATACAACCCAAAATTACTAATTGTAAACTAATAAAAAGAGAAGAACTTGAATGAACAAAAGAAGAATTAAACTAATAATTAAAGAAAGATAATAACTTTTTATTGAATGAAAATAAGAGAGGAAATATGAGGGTTTTTACAATATTGAGAGAGAATAAGATGAACTAGTCTAATTTAATTCTAAGGTAGTAATGGGTGTGTGTTTTGTCTAATGTTGTGTGGTGTGTCTTTATACTAGGAGTACTAATCTAATTATAATAATAATAATAATAATAATCCTAATAATTCTCTAATTCCCTCAAAAAACCATCGACACAAAGTTTTACACAAACCAAGCAATTGAAAAACAAAGAAAAAGGAAAAAGGGGAAGGGGAAACACGATTAAAACGCAAGTAGAGGTGTTCTCAACGGTCCACCGCGGCCGGGCTTGTGCCGGCAGCGAGGCCATTGAAGAAAGAGCGAAAATCAAGTGGGATGTGTGTTTTGCCGGTCGGTCGACCGACCGGGCACCGGTAGAGAACAACAAGACGATGCAAAATTGTTGATTTGGTGCGTTTTGCCGGGTGGCCGCTGGCCCCTATACCGTAGCGAGGCCTTCACAAAAAGGAGAACAAATTGGTGTGTTTTGCCGGTTGAGGAGTCGGCTGCCGGGGCACCGCACGGAGAACAAAGCTTCATAAAAACTCGCGATCCCGAGTTCGAATTCGACTTTGAATACGATGGCTACGGTGGTTGATGGTGATTTGGGATTAAAATGTCGATGTCGGGTTTACGGCAAACAAACATGGTAATGGCGTGTTGTATGGTGATGCAGGGGACATTATGATGAAGGATGTTGGTGCGTGTTGTTGTTAATGCAGGTGATGAGCGGGAATGAATGATGATGGTGAATGAATGAATGTCGAGATGGGACGGTAATGGTGGTGGATTAAAATGGTGGCGAGGTGGAGCTGAATGATGAAGATGACGATGGTAATGGTGGTGATGTCTGTTAATGGAGGACGATGACGGATGACATGAGGAAGGTGAATTAATGGTGAAGGTGAAGACGGGTTTGGAGTATGGTGATGTCGGGTTGATGATGAATGATGAAGGTGGCGTGAATGGAGGAGCGAGATGGTGACCGGTTTCTTTGGGTTTTGTATGTATTGAAATGATGAAGTTGGTGTCTTGGGTTTGGACAAAAGAAATGGTGTAGTTGTTGCGTGTTGTTGATGATGAAGCAAAGTGTTGGGGTTGACTTTGTCGAATGGTCAACTTTGACCATTTCTTTTGTTTTCATTTGATTCACATGCTTTGCTCCATGACCCGTCTCACTCCTCGATTTCCGCTCCCTTTTATTCTTACTCGAATCCCCACTTTATTATATCGCCTCGCCTACAAATTATAAACAATAAAATAATATTAATACTAATGTTATTGAAAACCCGAGTAATTATTAAATATAACTAATATGACTAATAATTATAAATTAGTTAATTAAATGAGCTTTAGTTCGATAAAAGCACACAAAATCGAGTCGAATAAAAGGTTAAAGTATGAGTAAAATGTCGCTAAAATATGAGTTATCAAATCTCCCCACACTTAAACCTTACTCGTCCTCGAGTAAGCTCATTAAATAAACTAAGACCCGTAATATAAAAGTATTATCTAAACTACTAATATCCGATGAAAGACAATTAACGGGCCTTCTCCGTCCCTTCAACTCACATTGAAATACAATGAGGTATGCATTCCGATGCAAGGCAAGTAGGGGCTTGCGGAAAAATGCGACACATCCAACATTAAGCACACAAATAAGCAATGGATGCATCTACAAAAAGTCAAACCGCTTTCCTCATCTAAGCGGCCGTTTGTTTTCAAAAATCGAACCAAGAGAGTCATTAGTGGAGAACGTCGTCTCCGGGTCTTACCAAGGTGCCGACTCCCTAATTCTAGCTCAAGTAACCAACATTGACGACACGGGGTGCCTAAGAAACAGATTCTAGGCGGGAAAGAGGAAGTACTTCGCTATACTCCCAAGAATGACACGACACACTCAAGATTCGACTCCATATCAAACCCTTGACCAAAAGGAGACCAAAGACCGACTCTCACGGGTTTCACTAGTCACTCAAATGAAAGAACGGGGTGATTTTTGTGACAAAAAGTAACCAAAATCACTCTCCTAACTCGACTTGCGAAGCATGCCCGCAATCTAATATGGTACTATATCCAATATCCGCAAGAGAAATGCCAAATGATGCACATACAAGAGACAATCGGGTTGTAATGGGGCTTGGGTTCGGTGAAAAGGGGTTGGTGCAAGCACCGTTTTTAGGAAATGTGGGGCTAAAGATCGAGTAGTCGCCACATCTAACAAATTCACTAAACTCAACCAATGCAAATGAATTCCTTCACAAAATATGACAAGATTGTCATTTTCCAAAATTATTCAATACTCTTCAAAACAAACTCAATTTGCAAATTACCAACCCTTTATTTGAGACAAAAATATACATTCTTTTCTTTTTGATTTTTCATTTCATTTTTCTCTTTTTCTATTTGTTTTTCTTCTTCATTTTTTTTTCTATTTGATTTTCTTTCTTGCATTTTTTTCACGACTTGTTCACCTCTTATTAGACAAAAGTAGCCAAAGTTGCACTTCACTCATGTGGCATTTCGATTATACACCTCAAGATAAGTCAAAATTTCAACCCAAATATACTCCACAAAAGAACCACAATGACGAACTACTCAACCAAGGTGAGTTGTTTATGGGATGTAGTTAAATTGTTGGCAATAGAAACGATAAGGCTTAGGCTCAAAATGGGTTAACAAAAGGAAATGATTGGCTCAAGGGCATAACAAAAGCTTATTTGGCTATTGTGAGGTTACTTTATTGAATAAAATTGTCTCAATATGCACATCTACACTTCTACGGTAAGGAATGAGCACCACACTTGTGCGTTTTGACATGACATACCACGTAAGGAGAACTACTCTCATGACCTAAACGGGACCGGTTTGATGGACCGGCCATATGGAGGCTCTATCCTCACATTTTAGTAGCTATGTCGGTCTAAGGTCAAGTCTTGGGCCTAATACGGTCTCACAAGGTGGTCGCAACTTGGTTGTTAAGCTAAACTTCCGGGTTTTTGCAAGCAAAAACCCTAACATGTGTCGTCAAAAGGCACGAGCTATCAAGAGGGAAAAGACACGGGCAAAACAAGTTATCATCATTGGCAACATATGCCCTCCACTTTTAGACCTTCTATGCAACTATTTACATACGAGATGCAACGTGTATGAAATGCAACTAAACATATGAACAAACTACGTGAATGCAAGAGTGAACACATATATTCATGTCTAATCTAAATGCATACAAGTTCTAGTCCTAACAACACACCAACAACACACGCATCTCCAAAACGGTTCCCAAAAGGAACACCCACATCACATATCCCGTCCTCCTCCATGCTTATATATACAAAAAGAAAAGGAAGGATAAAGGAGAAAGAATTGGAAGAATTTTACCAAGCGTCTTCTCCGATGATTCATGTGTTGCCTATCAAAATGGTTAGGACAAATGCAATATATATAATATAAACAATGCAATATTTTTGAAATTTTTTAATTTTTAGGCATTTTTGTGATTTTCTCAAATTAACAAGCAAATATATACAAATATAAACAATATGCACAAAGTGGATATTTCCCTCCCCACACTTGAAATTTACATTGTCCTCAATGGAACAAAGTATAGGGAGAGAATAGGAAGAATAAATAACATATTTTTGTTGATTTTTTGAATTTTCCAAAATGTAAGAACATGTTTTTGATTTTTTTGAATATTTGAAAATAAATAACATGTTTTTGGTATTTTTGAATGATGGAATTTCCTCCCCACACTTATTTATTTACATATTTCAAATGGAAATAAATGTGTGGAGGAAATTTCGAAATAAAATGCATGTTTTTGAAGAATTTTTTTAATTTTTCAAATTTTTAGTGGTTTTTGGTTAAGTAAACTAAATGCAAATGCAAGCAAAACATAAATAAAGCAAGGGAAGAGAATACTAACAATATGGTGGTTCTTAAGGGACTCCACCAAACCTCCAATCCAAAATTTTGTTTCTTGAATTTTCAAGTAGCGTGATCCATGTCACTCAAGGCACGAAGAAGACGGTCAAATGCTCTATCAAAACCTTCAACTAGAAACAAAGAGTGCCAAGCTATAGCAAACCGCACCCGACCTCTTTTCCAACGCTTCTTGCCATTCTTCCTCTTACTCATCCTCTCGGTATTGTTTCTAGCATCCTCATGGTGACTAGGATCCTCCATTTCAATGTAGTAGCTAGAAGGAGAGACGGACGGAATCTCATAGACCTCATAGAATGAGGAAACAACCTCGTTGTCATCAAAGGAAGGAGAATGGTACGAAATGAGAGGTGGAGGAGTCAACTTCTCAACATTGAGGTTCATAATGCTATCATTCATATCCCAATTTTCTTGACTCTCCTTTACAATCGAACCATTTCCATTGAGAGCCGCCTCCAAGGCATCAATTTGAGCTTCCCAATCACTTGAAGAATTATCCAACCAAGGTTCAACTTCAAAAGAGCTTAGAACAAATGAATCCGGAGAGTTCAAATATAATTCAATCTCATCATCAATTTGGTCTTCAAATTCATCTTTTCTTGAATCATTTCCACCCAAATGTCCTTTAACATCAACTCCCAACACAAGATCACCTCCATTTCCCTCCTTGTTTGTTGGACAAACTTCCAATGGATCCAAGTGTGAAGGCTCAATATTATCCTCATTCAAACAATCCTCCAACACATCTACCCTACAACAAGAGTCACTCATAGAAGGAGATTTCATGGAGTTTTCCAAGGAGAATTCTATCTTGTCATCACCAACTTGAAGAGATAGTTTGCCATTTTTCACATCAATCAAGACACCCCCCGTAGCTAGGCAAGGGCGCCCTAATATTATAGGAATGTTTGAATCTTCGGGGATATCCATCACATAAAAATCACAAGGAAATTCAAGTTTACCCACTTTGAGTGAGACATCTTCCACAAGGCCAATTGGATACCTCACCGATCTATCCGCAAGTTGCAAAGATACTCTTGTAGGTGAAAGTTCAAAACCCTTCAATTTCTTGAAGATATTGAGAGGCATGAGGCTAATGCTTGCCCCCAAGTCACATAAGGCTCTCTCAATATGAACGGTCCCAATTGTGCATGGTATGGAAAAACTACCCGGATCTTCAAGCTTTGGTGGCATCTTGTGCAATAGGATAGCACTACATTCTTGTGATAAATTGACCATGGTGCTTGGACCCAATGAATTTTTGTTGGAAATCAACTCCTTCAAGAATTTTCCATATGCGGGTATCTCCTTGATGGCATCAATAAAAGGCATGGTGATGTTCACACCTTTTATCATGTGCATGAATTTCCCATACTTTTGCTCAAGTTTTGCTCTTGCCAACCTTTGAGGGAAAGGGATTGGTGGCACATACGGTCTCACAACATGTTGCTTGGTTTCCTCAACAACCTTGGTGGGTTCATCAACTACCATGGGAGTCTCCACAACAACCTCTACAAGATCATCTTCAACCACTTTTGGTGCTTCAACCACAACTTCCGGTTTGCGACTCTTTTTCCTCTTTACGAACACCCGGTCTTCCAACTCCCTACCACTCCTCAAATGTATAGCATTAATGGTCTTTGGGTTTTCCTCGGTTTTACCCGAAAACTTTCCATTTGAGGCTTGAAATTGACTTATTTGAGAAGCCAATTGAGAGATTTGATTATCCGTCACTCTTTGGGAGGCTTGCATTTGTGTCCATAGTTGGTTGATAGAAGACGTGGCCTCCTCTTGCTTTTGGTTGGAATGAGTGATGAATTGGGTTTGAGAATTCATTAATTGCTCTATCATGAGCTCCATGTTTGATTTAGGTTGGGTGGATTGTTGAAAGGGTTGAGAAGTTTGTTGGAATGGTGGTCTTGGTTGAAAGGTGGGATTTTGCTTTTGGGCTTGGAAATTTGGTGTAAATTGTGGATTTTGTTGGAAAGTGGGGTTTTGGGCATTTTGTGAGCCATTGGAAAAAATTGGGTGGGCTCTCATTCCGGGATGGTATTGATTGTTGTTGAATGATTGTCTAACCGGAATTGATTCCCACACTCCATTCACTTGCTCCATACAATTTGCCTCTCCCATCATCAAAGGACATTCATTTGGTGGATGCCCTTGATCTCCACAAATCTCACAACAATACACTTGAGACCTACTTGATGAAGAGTTTCTAGAGGTGTTACTTGAGTTCAACAAGGCAATTTGTTGCTTGAGTTCTTCTATCAATCCTTTAACCTCAACATTGTTGGCCGACTCGACGGTTGACTTTCCCTTCCTCTTGTGCCTATCATTATTCCAATGAAAAGTACGGGAAGCCATTTCCTCAATAAGTTCCTTGGCCGTCTTGTGATCAATTTTGTCTAATGCCCCCTTTCCCGAGCCAGAATCTAGGTTCATTTTCATTTCATTGCTCAACCCCTCATAAAAGTTGTTGATCAACTCATCATCTCCGATCCCGTGGTGAGGACACAACCTTTGGAGTCCTTTATACCTTTCCCATGCTTCGTAAAGGGTCTCATCATCATGTTGGGTGAAGCCTTGAAGCTCACTTTTGATTCTTGCGGTTCTTTGTGGTGGGAAGTACTTGTTCAAGAAGGCCTTGGAGACATCATTCCAAGTTCTAAATGAATCGGGCTCACAACTCTTCAACCATTCCTTAGCACTCCCCCTCAAGGAATAAGGAAAGAGTCTAAGGCGGATGGCATCCTCCGATACTCCATTTGCTTTGAACATGTCACAACTATCCAAGAATTCATTAAGGTGTTCATTGGGGTTTTCGGTGGCTCCCCCTCCGAATTGGTTTCCTTGGACTAGTTGCAACAAAGTAGCCTTTACATCAAAGTTTTTGGCTTGAATAGGTGGCTTGACAATACTTGGGTTCACCACCTTCTTCGGAGCCAAATTATCCCTCATAGGAACCGCGGCCATTGTTGCTTCTTCGAGAATTCCAAATGGAATCTCAAAGAACTCAAGATTACCCGGTTCTTCTAAAATACCTTCCACTTACTCAACAAAGGGATTAGTAACAAAGAAAGACCTAGTCTAAACTAGAACAAAACAACTAATATCATGCCAATGCTCCCCAAGAAACGGCGCCATTTTGATAAGCGGGGTTTGTCGCACTCCCCCGATCAAACAAATAACTCAACTAATGTAGTAGGGTAGTCGAGGTCGAATCCACAGGGAGCATGGGTGATTACTAATCGTTTTAAATCTTTGTTTAGCTAAGTCGGAAATATTTGGATGAGATTGTTAAACTAAACAACTAACATAAATGAAATAAAATGCAAATTAACTAAAGATGATAAATGAGTAAGAGAGGAATAAAGTTGTAAATCAAATGAATAAAAGGCCTAGAACTCGGTTCTCCCACAACAATTCGTAATTCCACATACTAATTCCCTAGGCTAATCACTCGGGTAGACAAGTAAGGAGGAGATGGCTCTAATTCGCCTAAGACCCCCCTCTCGGGTTCGAAGTAGGACACTAGCACTACCCACCAACAACCCTCTCGGGTTCGAAGGTAGGAATCCCTAACTCAACACTCAACAATCCCAAAATCATGCACAATTCCGAGGAGGTCAAGAAATCGGTCAAGGTCATTAAGTACCCATCGTTTTCCGGGTCATCCCACTCCCTCTCTCAAGGGTCGATTTCAAACGCTAATTTAGAGGTGCCCTACCGGTTCTCCTTTCGGTCTCAACCTAGGTTAGCAATAGGGGTCGAATCCGGGTATCCAAATCACAACCTAACCAACTCTCGTTGGTGGACAAGGGTCATAAATCGACACTACCCAAAAATCAATCCATAAACCCAAATCAATCCTCTAAACTACCCTCACCAATTTCCCCAAATAATTAGCCTTTATGAGATTCAATTAGTGAAATTACTCATATTGGGTCAAACCGAGTCCTAGTGGAAGACTACTCACTAATCATGTTTCTTAAGACAAAGGAGATAATAAAGATGGATTCTTTAATCATGAACATGGTGGGAGAATAAATTCTACTACTAATCATGTAATTAATCAACAAAATTATGAGGAAAGACAAATTAATCTAAGATGGAAAGAGATTAATACAAAAAGACACAAACTTTAACAATAGCAACTCAAAGATTCAATCTTTGAGAGCAACAACAATGGAAAACAAAGAAAAGATGAACAAGAGAGAGATTAGCATCAATTAAACAACAAGAAATAGTATTCTAACATGAACAACTAAACAAGAATTAAGAGAAAAACAAAATGTAAACAAATGAAAATAAGGAAGAGAAATTATACCAACTCAATAGCAAAGAAAGGAACTTGGATTGAAATATGGAAGGATTCTTCAATTCTCCAAATACAACCCAAAATTACTAATTGTAAACTAATAAAAAGAAAGAAACTTGAATGAACAAAAGAAGAATTAAACTAATAATTAAAGAAAGATAATAACTTTTTATTGAATGAAAATAAGAGAGGAAATATGAGGGTTTTTACAATATTGAGAGAGAATAAGATGAACTAGTCTAATTTAATTCTAAGGTAGTAATGGGTGTGTGTTTTGTCTAATGTTGTGTGGTGTGTCTTTATACTAGGAGTACTAATCTAATTATAATAATAATAATAATAATAATCCTAATAATTCTCTAATTCCCTCAAAAAACCATCGACACAAAGTTTTACACAAACCAAGCAATTGAAAAACAAAGAAAAAGGAAAAAGGGGAAGGGGAAACACGATTAAAACGCAGTAGAGGTGTTCTGCCGGTCCACCGGCGGCCGGGGCTTGTGCCGGCAGCGAGGCCATTGAAGAAAGAGCAGAAATCAAGTGGGATGTGTGTTTTGCCGGTCAGTCGACCGCCGGGGCACCGGTAGAGAACAACAAGACTGATGCAAAATTGTTGATTTGGTGCGTTTTGCCGGCTGGCCGGCTGCCGGTCCCTATACCGGTAGCGAGGCCTTCACAAAAAGGAGAACAAATTGGTGTGTTTTGCCGGTTGAGGAGTCGGCTGCCGGGGCACCGGCACGGAGAACAAAGCTTCATAAAAACTCAGTTTCGATCCCGAGTTCGAATTCGACTTTGAATACGATGGCTACGGTGGTTGATGGTGATTTGGGATTAAAATGTCGATGTCGGGTTTACGGCAAACAAACATGGTAATGGCGTGTTGTATGGTGATGCAGGGGACATTATGATGAAGGATGTTGGTGCGTGTTGTTGTTAATGCAGGTGATGAGCGGGAATGAATGATGATGGTGAATGAATGAATGTCGAGATGGGACGGTAATGGTGGTGGATTAAAATGGTGGCGAGGTGGAGCTGAATGATGAAGATGACGATGGTAATGGTGGTGATGTCTGTTAATGGAGGACGATGACGGATGACATGAGGAAGGTGAATTAATGGTGAAGGTGAAGACGGGTTTGGAGTATGGTGATGTCGGGTTGATGATGAATGATGAAGGTGGCGTGAATGGAGGAGCAGATGGTGACCGGTTTTGCTGGGTTTTGTATGTATTGAAATGATGAAGTTGGTGTACTGGGTTTGGACAAAAGAAATGGTGTAGTTGTTGCGTGTTGTTGATGATGAAGCAAAGTGTTGGGGTTGACTTTGTCAAATGGTCAGCTTTGACCATTTCTTTTGTTTTCATTTGATTCACATGCTTTGCTCCATGACCCGTCTCACTCCTCGATTTCCGCTCCCTTTTATTCTTACTCGAATCCCCACTTTATTATATCGCCTCGCCTACAAATTATAAACAATAAAATAATATTAATACTAATGTTATTGAAAACCCGAGTAATTATTAAATATAACTAATATGACTAATAATTATAAATTAGTTAATTAAATGAGCTTTAGTTCGATAAAAGCACACAAAATCGAGTCGAATAAAAGGTTAAAGTATGAGTAAAATGTCGCTAAAATATGAGTTATCACCCGTAATGACCACGCCGTACAACTTACCTCCTTGGCTTTGTCTGAAAAGACAATTTATTTTCCTCTCTTTACTTATCCCCGGTCCTGATAACCCAAAAATCCATCTGGATGTTTATTTACAACCGTTGGTGGAAGAATTGAAGTATTTGTGAGAAGTTGGTGTAGAAACATTTGATGTGTCGAAGAAGCAAAATTTCCAACTAAGAGCTTCATTGTTATGGACTATAAATGATTTTTTCGCATATGGTATGCTATCAGGATGGGCAACCGCTGGGCGAAAGGCATGTCCTTATTGCATGGATATGAGTAAAGCATTTTATCTTCCTAATTCCAAAAAAAAATAGTTGGTTTGATTGTCATAGATGTTTCTTACCGGATGGACATATCCATAGCAAGAACAATAAATCTTTCTTAAAAGGTAAGGAGGTGCGTAACAATGCTCTGGTTCGACTCCAAGGGGATGAGGCACAAGAGGCTGTAAGTGATTTGCCATCAACTGTCGATGGGACTGAAGAAGAGTTTAAAGAGTTGAAAAAGAAAAAAAATGGCTGGTTTAAAAGAAGTATTTTTTGGGAGCTTCCCTACTGGAATACAAAATGCTGATTAGACACAATTTGGATGTGATGCACGTAGAGAAGAACTTCTTTGAGCTACTTATTCATACGATTATGGATATAAAAGGAAAAACACATGATGATATTAATTCAATAATAGAATTGAAGAAATTTTGTGATCGTCCTAAACTTCATATTCATAAGGATGGAGCTAAACCAAAAACCATATTTACTCTTGACAAAGCTCAAAGAAAGGTATTATGCGATTGGATAGGAAACTTGAAGTTTCCCGATGGATATGCATCCGATTTGAGCCGTTGTGTTGATTCGAAAGAACTGAAGTTGAAAGGGTTGAAAAGTCATGATTGTCATGTTTTCATGGAGCGCTTATTACCCGTGGCTTTTAAAAATTTACTCCCGACTATCGTTTGGAATGCAGTTACAAAATAAGTCAATTTTTTAGAGATTTATGTTCCTCCACGATATCAGTTGAGGACATGAGTCGTTTAGAAGAGAAAATATCAGAAATTTTATGTTAACTTGAGATGATATTTCCGCCTTCTTTTTTCAATTCGATGGAGTATCTACCTATCCATTTGACATATGAAGCTAAAGTTGGTGGACCCGTCCAATATAGGTGGATTTATCCTTTCGAAAGGTTTCTTAATCATGCGAAGAAAAAAATTGGTAATGAAGCTCGTGTGGAAGGTTCTATATGCAATGCCTACCTAACGGAAGAGATTGCCAATTTTTGCTCTCTTTATTTTGAAAAACATATTGAGACCAAAGCAAAAAACTTGAATATTGATGAAGCGGATGAACTAGACACAAGTATACCCAAGTGTTTCCAAATGCAAGATAAAATAGGGTGTTCATCAGCTGGGGGAACAAGATTTCTGGATGACAAGGATTATAACCGTGCCCACCTTTATATGATATCTAATTGTGAGGTTTTGGAGCCATATGAAGCTCAATTTGTGAACAGAGAGGATGCTTGGAGTAAGCATGAGGAACAATTTCCAGCCTGGTTTTGGAAACATGTATGTGAGCTAAATATTCAAGATGATGTGATAAGAAGCTTGGCTTTGGGTCCCTCTCGAAAAGTTGTGACGTGGAATCGATATTCAGTTAATGGGTTTAAGTTTCAAACATTTGACTTTGGGAAAAGTAAGGCTAGATGCAACTACGACGTTACTTTTTCTTCTCTTGACGGCAATGAATATTATGGCATATTAGAGGATATCTTTGAGTTGTGCTACAATGGCCGGGATCGGGGTTATAAAACTGTCTTATTCAAGATTCAATGGAGGGATAATTGTAATACTCCGTATTTATAAGTCTTGGGGTACTCTATCGAGTAGCCCTTACTCTGTCGAGTAAGGGTAAGTTGCGAAATAAAATAGTTTCTGACCTGTTGGGTACTCGATCGAGTAGCTGGGGCACTCGATCGAGTAAGGGGGTACTCGATCGAGTACCTTGGGTACTCGATCGAGTGTCCGGTTTTACGGGGAGTTTTCTCGGGTTTTGTTAATTATGCGATTAAGGTATTTAAGTTTCGTCGTCATTGTTTTAAATCACTTTTACAAAACCTAAAACCCTGTTTAAGAGAGAAAGTAACAAGTTCATCTTCCTAATCGCATTCTTAGCAATTCCCGGAGTTCAGACGGTCAGTTCTTGTCGTTATTCGTATCGTTGAGTTCCTTGCGTCGAGGGTAAGATCTATGTACCCTTTTTATTGTTTTTCCCTTGATTTGGTTAAACCCTAATTTAGAGATTGGGGGTTTTTATGTGTAGTATGTGATGTGTAGCCTCTATGTGTTATATGATAGGAGGAGGGTTCATAGAAGAGGCTTTTGACTGTTGACTCAGCAGAGAGACCGTCGATTGTGTGCATACCAGGTAGGATTTCCTACTCGGTATTAGTCCCATAATGGGATATTGGTTGATGTATTGTATTTGGTTGTTTGATATAATAATTGTCTTGTGATTGTGGTTGTGATCGTTGTTGATGGTTCGCGAGGCGTGGCCTCGGCTGAGTGGGGTCACTTGCGGGAGCGACTTCACGCCCTAGTTTCGCCCTTCATGGAACCCGCCACGGAAGGGGATGTGCACATTAATGGACAGGGTTATCGCTCACTATGTGGAGCGGGGATTTGGTGGGTACGGCTGCGTCCCCCATCGGCGTGGTCGGGTCCAAAGGGATGCAGTCAAGATTGAGATGATGGGAATTGGTTGGTAGTGTGTGTGTGTGTGTGACAGTTCAGCTGTCTGTTTATCTTATTATTGTTATCTATATTGATTGTGTGATTAGTACGACCCGATGTTGTTTTGTAAACTGCGGTGATCCATTCGGGGATGGTGAGCGAGATATTGAGCGGTATTGAGATGAGTACTGGGATAGCTGGGATGCCACGACATGATGATAGGAGTCTTCCGCTGTAGCCTTTAGTTTATTTACATTTCAGTTAGAACAGTCATTTTGATATAATGTATCGTACTTTCGGTTTGGTTTTGAGGATTGTAACTGTTCGCTAAATTATTTATAATAAACGTTGTTTCTTTATTGTTGTTTGATTATCATTGCCTCGGGTAACCGAGATGGTAATGTCTTCATACCTGAGTGGTCCTGGTAAGGCACTTGGAGTATGGGGGTGTTACAAATGATATCAGAGCGACGATCCTGAAACCTGTAACCAATGAACTTAATGAACATAGGGAGTCAATTAAAATGAACCCGGGGTAAAAGTTGTAGGAGCTAGTGCAAAGGCTTGGGAGACGTCCTAAAGTCGCAGGGGTCGCCCTACAACTTTGAACCGGTCACGTGGGGGAAGTGTTTGTCGAGTCGTATGTGTGTTTGGTTAACTTGTGTACGGATGTGATGGAATGTGTTAATTGTTGGGTGTTGAAGTAGAAAGTTGAGCCTGTGAAAGAAAATGGTGATATGGGGGGAACTTGTTGATGAGATGATAACATGTTGGATGATTTACAATGTGGCATTTAATAACATGATGAAATGATCTCGTAGATAGTAGAAAAGATGCGTAGCATGTTTATTATGATATAATGTGGTTTATAAAGTTTAGCATGTTAGCATATGACGTAACATGCGGGTAGCTGTGGACAGCGGGCCGCCCACGGGGGCGCTTGGTGAGAAGCGAAAACAAGCGTTTGCATTTTGTATGGAGTCGCCACCAATTTTTATGGGAAATTGGAACCGTTAGAATACCTCGTGCCATGTCAAGACACAAAGTAGTGACATGAACACTAAGCAATCGTTACCCTTAGCATTCTATGTCTAGAATGACTCTCGTGGATGCCAATGAACACGGGTGCTCACGGAGATCTGGAGTAAGGGGTGAGGGTACGTATTAGGAAGCTCTTTTGATCGAACACCTAATCCCGCCCGCCTCGATAGCGGCCTCTACTAATGATTAGGGAAGTTATTCGTACTTGATATACCGTCGGCTATATGCATGCAATGCAACATCCAAGTTTTAATCCTAGCATGTGAAAATATAACTAAGTCGGTGAACAATTAATTAGGCAAACAATTGGGTCGAAGTTGGGATTTAAGGTTCATTTACATGTGAGAAACATACAAATGATACAAAATACAATAATAAATATAATTACAATAAAGAAAATTACAATAATTACAATGGAACAGGCGATTTATGTCGAAAATACCTTTAAAACGGATGATTTGATAAAAAAGAATAAAAGAATAAATTACGAACAGAACAGAAGGTGATAATACGATTATTAGTTAGTTGATACGTAGCTAATTAAACTAGGTCAAGGCAGAAAAGAGGTTCAGAGACAGAATTCACCTGAACAAAGCAGCAGAAAAATCGCCCTTTGGAAGAGCGCGGCGATTCTTGCGTCGGTTCCAAGGGTGAGTTCTCTAATTTAACTCGCAAATCGTTAATGTTATTTGTTAATTTAAGGGATTGATTAAATTATTTGCTCGGATGAAAGTTATTAGCAGATTAATTACATGTGAATGATGGTCATAAAAGCGATAAAACATGGATGAGACGGAAACAAGACGGATTAATCATGTGAAGGGTCGATGTTAATGAATGAATAATTAAACCAACTAACTAAACGAATTATTAACTAAACATGGTGAATGATGACGAACTAATGACGAACAATAAATAAACAGATGCAAATTTATCAACAACGAATCCCAGAAACTCAATATGAACGAATTGAATCTCTAAAATCCGGAACTTGAATTTAATGACGAAAACCCGTAAATATGGATTATTAGGGATTTGAGTCGGATTTATGACGATTAAAACATGTTAATGAATGATGAATTATATACAACATACACATGAATTATAAATCTCCGTGATGAAGAATTAAAGAACAAAACAAAAGAAACAATTTTGGTACGAATTACAGAGGACGGAGGAAGAAGAAAAGAAGCAGAATCTGGCGGCCTCACGAAGAGGCGCAGCAGTGCTGCGCTCCTTCAAGAGGCGCAGCGATTCTGCGTCTTTTCTCGACGTCCTCGCTCTCACCGGGAATCCGCAAAAAAAGGTTTTAAAGATGGTTTTAGAAATCGATTTTAATGGTGTTTCCGACATAAACCTTACAATTGTTATACAATAATTAAAAATACAATAAATAAAAGAGAGATTAATACACCCTCAGACTTACATGTTGACGGAACGAGAAGAACTAAGAAGATCGATTAGTGAATGCTCGACGCGAATGCAAGGAAAGAGTGCCCTCGAAAGAGGAAAACGATTTAACAAGTTGATTAATTAGATTGATTGAGTGTAGTGGTCAAATTGGTCGGTCATGCAACGGAGAGGCTGGTACCCGGAAAGATCCGAGCTTACGTGGTCGGAAGTCCAAGCACGTAGGCGCCAATTAGTAAGAACGAAGTCTAGAATGCAAAGGGAGAAGAGAAGGGCGGACACTCGCGTGAGAAATATGAGGAACGAAAGCTCCTATTTATACTCATCACGTGAAGGAATAGGGTTTCGGAGACTCTTTGGAAGTGAATCTCGGAAAGATATAAAAAAAGATACGTAAATCATGCAAAGAAGGGCCTGGGAAGAGGCGCAGCAGCCCACCGTCTCTTGGAAGAGGCGCAAAGACTCTGCGTCTGTTCCCGGAGGTTTCCTCCCGCTAAGAAAGATTTCCGTGTTTAAGTTATGGTAGGACGGATTTAATTCGATTATCTTTTGAATATTACGGGATATTGTTTGCCAAAAGATAAAATTTGATAAATATGGAATAGAAATATCCGGAACATTCCGAGAACATTCGACTCGGGATTTAACAAATATCGAGGAAATGGAGACGGTTTTGACCCGGACTCGAATGTACTCTAATTATCGCCAAAACGACCGTATCGGCATGTAGATGACAACTAAGAGGTTGACATAAATGTTTGAGCAATCACTTGACGATAAACTTACGAACTGTCACTAATCGTTCCGCGTAACAAACATGCGGCCCAATCATCACCGGGTGGTTTGCGAGGGGTGCAGAAACGAGGTGTCTACAGAGCCCCCACTTTGACTGAGGCTTGGACAAGGCGAAAGTCAAAGTATAGCCATCAGTCAATCGAAGATTACAACCTGACGACTATGGCGACGCGAGGGGCTCAAGGGGTCTGAGCCAAGGACCTGTCGTCGGAACATTTTAGAGTCTGTCGACTATCGGGGAGGGTCGTTTAAAGTCCATTAGACTACGTAAGGAGGCTCGCCAGCCATAAGAAGAGATCATACCGAGACTTAATCGAACTTCGCGGGAATAAGAGATATTGAAAATAGCAGGACGTCGTAGAAAACTGGGGGAATCCGTCAAGCTTGGTCTCAAGCGAACTTTGGCGAAATTTGGAAGTTGAATCTGCTTGCGTCGGTCTCAAGCGAACTCTTGTTGGGGAACATATCGACGACTAGGAACATCTTGATCGTCGTAGGGGAAACTTTGAATGAGCAAAGATCTGCAAAATATCACGCGCGGATAAAATGATTGAGCAATATCACAAATCTTTTGCTGGGATAAAATGATTGAGCAATATCACAAATATCGCTGCGCGATAAAATGAATTCGGACAATACTACAAAATACTCGCACACCGGATAAAATGCGGGCCGGAACGAAAGGAAATCGTCGAAACGGACCAAAGTGATAAAATGTCATCGAGGAAGAGGCGCACCAAAGATGGGCCCACGAATAACGAACTCATAACGGATTTTTGAAAATCCACCAGGAGGGAAACAAAGGAAGAGGCGCAGCAAGAGCTGCGTCTCTCGGAAGAGGCGCAGAAATTGCCGCGTCTGCTCCCCAATTCAAAGAATTCTCAACGTAAAAACGCGAAATCAGAAGGGTTTTATTTCATTATTTCGAAACACAAATCCCTCAATTTCTCTCTCAAATCTTCACCATTTCTATCAAGATTGGATTCAAAAGCTTGCTTAAAATATGACTAATCGAGGTATGTGTTTTAATCTTGCATTAATCTTCCATATTTGTCGAATTTTGAGCCGCGAACATTAGGGTTTTCGACCCTTTTGATCGAAAATTTGGGGCTTTTCCCCCAAATGGATTTTTCATGCCAAATTGATACTAGAAATGAGTAGTAGGCAATGTTAGGGACATAACCATGTATTTACTTCGAATTTTCATCAAGTTTTGAGCCCTTGAGCGAATTTTGAGACTATTTCATGACTAGATCGAAAATTGCTTCGAAAATGGCCTTAGGATTGCCCATTTGTGATGAAATTTGATATTAGGGACCCTTGGATGATGGGTAAACTTCCTGTCATCTCGGAATTTTGGTTGGTGACAACTTTTGCAGGGCACCTTTCTAGGGCATAATCGCCGTTATAGCGAAATGCTGCCGAATTTACGACTCGAACTCGGAACTAGGCTTTGACTTGGACTTGACTTGACCCTGTCCATCACGTGAGTGATTGATTCGGCGGGAATATGGCCGAGGATGGCCAGAAAGGGGCGATTTCTGGGCCCTGAAGGCTCGAAATACTACTTAACAAAGGCTTGTCATCATGTGATGCGGCCTGGATTTGCTTTAATCGTTGCAGGTGACGATGCTTCTACTTCCGGGAGAGATCCCATGGACATAGACGCCGCCGTTGTTGAGGAGGCTTTAGAGCGAGCCTTCACCGCCGCGGTGATGGTCAGCCGCAGAAGAGGTTCCCGAGGAGGAGATCGGCGATGAGGAGGAGATTCCGAGACGGGCTCATCTCGACGAGGAGGTCGCCACCGAGAGGTGCTGCTCCGCGTGGGCTGAGACCTGGGAGAGTAGGCATCTTGTGTGGGCTGCAGAGGGTCACTTGTCCTACAGGACGGTGAAGAGCTTGGTAAATAGGAATTCCCTAACTCATTACCTATCCTTTTCCATTTTTGTTCAAATCTCCTCTAAATTTATTCTAAAACTAAAGATAGCTTTGTTTCAAATCATAATAGGAGGCCGGGAACATCTGGTCGTTCTCGGGTACACGACGGCGATGGAGCATTACGAGCGGTTCGGAGGAGGAGAGGGCCATGATCGAGCGCGGGCGTTTGGTCCTCTCGGTTCAGGTTTGAGGGATATCGTGAAGAGGAAGTTGCGGGCCAACCTTAGCCTGGTCCGCGCTTTCTTGGATCGATTTTGGGATACGACTTCCACGTTTCACCCGCCTTTTGGTGAGGTGGGAGTCACCTTGGAGGACTACGGCATGATTTCTCGTCCGTGCGCGGGATCGAGGAGATGGTGTGGCCGGAGACTGGCATGAGGGCGGATTCGGCCGAGGCGAGGAGGTTGATCGGCCGGAACCCGTCGCCGAAGGTCATTGCGTGCCGGGTTTGGTACCCGCACCTATGTTCGAGATTACTTTGCGGGGAAGACCCCGACATCGGTGGTGATCGATGGGAGGGAGACGGCTCCTCCTCCTCAGTACAGCCGAGCGAGGGCTCGTCTGTGGCTTTGGTGGTTCTTGTCTTCGATCTACCTCGGGGACAAGGGTGAGAGGTCATCGACGAAGCTTCTTCCCTTTCTTTCGACTTGAGTTCCCTAGGGCGCTGGGACCGGGTCATCTTTGCTGGTTTTGCGGTCCTCATCCGCTTTATGAGGACCATGGTTCGTCCGGAGTTGATGGAGAAGGGGACTTCTCCCGGCGCCGTCGGACTGGACTACTTGTTGGAGGTATGAACCTTCCTTTAGATCAACGTAAATTCCTTTCTTTTATCAAAGATCGTCATTGACTATTTTGTTTTATAGGCGTGGGTGTACTCCTACTTTCCGGGCCTCGCGCCCAAGAGGACGGAGCCGTTGGAGAGGGCCTATCCCGTGGTGAGGGATTGGGTCATGTGCCGGACGAAGAGCAAGCGTTCTTCTCACAACGTCTACCGGCGGGATGTGAACGCCCTTCAGCTGAGCAGCGTGAGTATCCCATTTGTATTCATTCATATTTTTGTCCTTTGCTTTAATTTGATCATAGGAATGACCTTTGCCTTCATATTGTCGCAGTGGGTGCCCCGACCTTGGGCGGAGTACGCTAGAGCGCCTCCTTTCGTTGCTGAGACCCTTCGTCCTAGAAGCTCGAGTCATTTCTTTGTTGTGGACGTCGATGGGTCCCGTATGGTATCCGGGCGAGCGGTTAGCTCGTCGGTGCTTTCGGGGTGCGTTGACGGTTCCGTCGATCCTCCTAGGATGATGTTCGGGGGAGCCTTCCGAGGCCGAGAGGAGGCGGACTTGGCCGGTGCGGTGGCGACGACCTTCTTCTCCCTGAGGAGGATTACTCGGCGTTCCTTTACGGGAGGTTGGCCTATTGGCCGGTAGTGGTGAGTATCCTTTGTTTTCTTGTTGATTTGATTTTGAAAATTACGACGAAGGATCATCGATTAATGAGAGTCGTTTTGTCTTTGTAGGAGGTTGAGGCAGCGGGCATCGAGCCCCCAGAGTACCCCGAGACTCTCGAGTACACTGACGCTACTGGGAGGACGACGATCTCCGAGTTACGTGACTTTGACGTAGCTGTGACGGATGCTGGCCTAGATGACTGGCAGCATCTGATTCGGAGGGTGAGTTCCCATTTTGCATAGTTTTCGTGTAAGAACACATTTGACTGAATTTGTTTAATTTGCTGAGAGTTTCCTTTTGAAATGCAGGTCGCGCCATCTCGGTTCGTGGCACTATGGAGGGTGGCCAACCGGCTACGAGCTACGGCCATTGAGGCACTCGTCGGCGGTCGAGGTCGTCAGGTATGAACCTTTATACCCATTTTTCGATCTTCTCTCTTTTTTTTTTTTTTTTGATTTTTGGTTTTCCAATTGAGTTGATTGACATGAGCCAATTCGTTGCTTTCATTTGCGGGGTGACCGCGAGTCGACGAGAGTTGGCCTGTGCTCGGGAGGAGACGGCTCGCTTGTCGAGGGAGCTCGAGTTTCGGGATGCCGAGATCGCCGCTCTTATGGCGAGGGTTGCCGAGCCGGAGGGCGCCAAACAGAGCTTGTGTAGTTTTGTACATCCGATTTTGAAACATTTTTGACTCGGTTTGGGGCGCGAGCCCCCGCTTACTTGGTCTTTTTGACTTGTTTGGGGCGAAGCCCCCGCTTGCTTGTACATTTGTACCTTGTTCGGGGCGCAAGCCCCCAGTTTGCTCGTACATTTGCTTTTTGTTGTATATACGACGGCCTGAGTGCCTTTGCTGCTGGGTTGTGTTGTTTGTACCTGCAGGTTAGTTCTTGAACAGGTTTGGTAGACAACGGTCTACGCCGTCATGCTGCCGGAATTTACATAGAAAAAAATCACGCAACACATGCATTTTATATATACATAAGGCCTTTAATTAGTGCAAAACGAGACTCAAAAGGACCAAAATGCAAAAATTTGTCGGAAATGACCGGACGGTAGGGAGGGCTACCCCCTTAAAAAAAAGAAAAAAGAGAAATCTATAAGTTAGAAAATGGAGAAATATAAATATTGAATTTTATTAAAATGAAAATAAAAAATGTGTCAAAAAGAAATGATTTAAAGTGTGCTGAAATGGCGGAAGTGTCGATATCGCCTCGAAATGCGTGCCCGCGAATTAGGAAACCTGAAGCATGGTAAATTTCTCGGATTTACCAAAATAAAATCCCGTAGGAATAGGAAATTATTCGTTATAGGATTAGGAAAGATCCAAACACGGAAATCACGAGTGAGTCTGGGAAGAGGCGCAGATGAGTCCGCGTCCCTTTGAAGAGGCGCAAAGAGTGCCGCGCTGTTCCCAAGCATGTCGATTCCGACGGATTTTTGGAAACAAAGAATTGGTATAAATAGAAGCGTCGACGAAGCTTTAAATTATATAATTCTTCCGTCTCTTCTTCGTCGCCTCACATAAAATTCTCAAAACAAATTCTCAAGAGAAAATTATCATCATGAATACTTTGGAGGTCCGCTTGAAGGAATGGACCAATGAATTTTCGAACACGGAGAAGCACGATATGGGTGCTTATAACCTTGGGTCTTTGTTGAGTTTGAAACTCATTAAGGTTGTAAAACCGTTCTTGGATGCTTGCCTTGATTATCGGGGATCCAAATTATCATGTTTTTGCGTTCCCGGAGGTGATATTTGTCCTTTCCTGAGGAAATTGTCGCTATTGGCGGGTGGGACCCTGAACATTTACCTGCCATCCCTTCTACTGCTCAAGGGTATAAGAGCAAGTTTAGAGATTTGCTTGGACTTACCAGACTCGAGGTGGATCGTCTTGTTACTGCGAAAGGCGTGCGGATGTTGGATTTTATAGATCGATTCATCAACAGGGCCGACCCTACTTGTCTCTTATGTTGCTAGAAGGAGAGCATTTGGCTTCGTTTGCTTCATGTATATGTCTTTCGTGGACATGTTGACGAAGAATTGCGAGGTGATCCCCGTCTATTGGGTCTTATTGAGCAAATGGAGTCGCGCAGAGCCCACCCCGCTTACCTATGCTTAGGGAGATTATCTTGGGCTTGGATAATAGGAAATCCAACCGCGATCTTCCATTTTTGGGGAGTCCCGTCATCCTACAGTAAAGACACCTTCTTTTTTTTTGTTGTTTTTTTTTTTTTTTTTTTTTTTTTTTTTTTTTTTTTTTTTTTTTTTTTTTCTGGTGTCTAATACCTTTTTTTGGTAGGTTTGGCTTATGGAACAGCTCCGATTGCTCGAGCCCCCTGTTCATGCACTTTCCTATCATGCCCGTATGATTTCGATGAGGACGAGGTTGTACATGGTGGATTTCACTCGGGTCCGTGACTATTGGAAGAACAAGTCACAGATCGATGATGGCCCTTTGATCGTGGGGTTGTACCGTGGTGGCACCTCAAGTCCGTCATCGGAGTGTCTTCTTTGGATCCCACTAGGTCCTTGCGCATTCCTGGATTGGAGTTTATGGTATGCATCTTTCCCGAGAGGTTGATGAGGCAAGTCGGGTTGAAGCATGATCCCTAGGCTTGACACTGTCCCCGCAGATGCTATGGCGCCGACTACCGAGAGCCGAAGAGAGTGGGCTATGAAATGGGCCCAAAGAAACATGTGGTTCCTGAGTTTCTCCGCCAATGCTTTGTGGGTGTCGGATTCCTATCTGAGGTGGAGAAAGGCTGCAACTTCGGAAGAGCGCGAAAGACTGAGGAAGCGCGAGCCCGTTGACTACAAAGTGCGCGAGGGAGAGAAAGAGAAAGAGAAGCATCCGATCAAGGAGAAGAAGAAGCCGGCTTTCAAGTCATTCATCCTTCAAAGAAATCGAAGACTACTCCCGTCGCGAGATGGTGGTTGGCAAGAACGGAAGAGTCAGGCCTCGAGAAAGACCGTTGGTGATTAGGTCTGAAGTGGTGCAAGAGCGCCCGGCTCGAGGTCGTGACAAGAAATATGACAAGAACGACAAAGGCAAGGGAAAGATGGAGGAGTAGCCCAAGTCTCATTTATTATTATTATTTGATTATTATTATTATTGTCGTAATGAAAAGGAGGGATTTTTAGAATCCTAGCCTATCTATTTTTATTATTTGTCGTACTATTTTTATAGAAAAAATGGATGAATGAAATAAAAAAGGTTAAATGGTTATGAAACCGTTGGTATTTTCTTTAATTATCCTTGTCGAATTTCAAATGCAATGCAAATGTCCTTCTATTTACATTTTAAATATAATGGTGGGTTGAATCCCGTGAAGGATTGCCTACGTATTCACTTAAAAAGCGAAATCAAACCCTTGCGCGTAGTTCGAGTAAATGTAAAAGAATAATTGTTCGAAGCAAGAGCTTGTAATGAACATAGAAAATAAGCATGAGCTTTTGCTTACTCTGGAGGTGCGAATTTAGTTTGTTTGATGATATGAGGATGACAAGTTTGCCAAGATGCAAGAGCATAGTGACATTCAAATAGGCCAGGGGCCGTTTATTTAGTGCCACAAGAGCGACACGTGGGTTTACGCGAGGCGCGTTTCTGTTCTATCCTAGGCATAGTATCGTTTCAGTTGGTCGAGATTTGTGGGGTTTGAGAACTCATTCCCATCTAGGTCTGTGATTCTAACCGCACCCCCTGGGAGTATTGATTTGACTAGATATGGTCCGGCCAAGTTAGGTTTGAATTTTCCCCTTGGGTCGACAGGTAAAAGAGCTCTAACCGATTTGAGAACTAAATCTCCTTCTTTGATGTTTCGTGGCCTAACTCTTTTGTTGAAAGCTCGTTTGATACGTGCTTGATATGTTTGGACATTATGTAAGGCACGTAGCCTACGCTCATCCAGGAGGATGAGTTCTTCGTATCTATCTTTCTTCCAATCGGCTTCCGGATTTGACTTTCTAGCGAGAATGCGCAGAGATGGTATTTCTAGCTCAACTGGTTGTACGGCTTCCATGCCGTAGGTCAAATAGAAAGGAGTAGCCCTGGGCGTCCTAATCGATGTACGATACCCCCACAAAGCGAAGGGTATTTTGCTTGGCCAATCTCTCGTAATTGTCGGTCATTTTCTTGAGAATTGTGACGACATTCTTGTTAGCAGCCTCTACCGCGCCGTTAGTCTGTGGTCTATAGGGCGAGGAGTGGTGATGCTTGATCTTGTATTTGGCTAGCAATTGTTCGGTTTCGGCTTGGAAGTGTGACCCATTGTCGCTGATAATCTCATGCGGGCAACCATATCGACAGATGATGTTGTTCTGTATGAACTTTGCCACATTTTTAGCTGTAAGAGCGGTGTAGGAAGCTGCTTCTACCCACTTGGTGAAGTAGTCAATCGCTACTAGGATGAAACAAAGACCTCCCTGTTCCTACCGGGGTTATTTTCCGACATGTCGATTCCCCATGCGGAGAATGGCCAAGGAGATGTCATCGTATAGAGCAACGAAGGAGGGACATGTTGTACGTTCCCGAAGATTTGACAGTTGTGGCAATGCCTCACATATTTGATGCAATCGGATTCCATTGTGGTCCAATAGTACCCTAGACGTGTGATTTTCTTTGCCATCATAGGCCCGCTCATGTGAGGACCGCATTCTCCGTCGTGGACTTCTTCCATTACTTTTCGTGCCTGTGAATGATCAAGGCAACGTAGGACTACACCAAGAGGTGTTCTTTTGTACAATTCTCCTTGCATCAGGAAATATTGGGAAGCTAGTAGGCGTATAGCGCGTTGCCCCCTTTTGTCCATATCCGGCGGATAGGTACCATTGAGCTTGAAATTCAGGATTGCTTGGAACCAGGGCTCCTGCGCGATTTCTTCTTCATTGGTAATTTGATGGACGTAAGTTTTGCTCCGACCGTCGTTCGATACACAAAGGCATTTCCATCATGTAATCCGGCATGTTTATCAAAGATGCAAGTTTCGCAAGAGCGTCTGCAAATTGATTTTCTTCTCGAGGTAGGTGTAAGTAGGTTACGTGATCAAAGAATTGAGCGACTTGGTCTATTCTAGCCTGATAGGGTGCTAGACTTTCACTTGGATTTTCCAGATCCCGTAACTTGGTTGATGATCGGTGACGAATCCCCGTGCACTCGGAGGTTTTTGATGCCTAAGCTTATCGCGCTTGTAGTCCAATTAGACAAGCCTCATACTCTGCGGCGTTGTTTGTCACCTCAAAGTCGAGTTTGACAAAGAATCGGTGTATGCTCACCTTCGGGAGAAATGAGCAACACTCCTATCCCAAATCCTCTTAGGTTTGATGCTCCATCAAAGTATAGATCCCAAGAGTCTACATCGGTTTGAAGTATATCCTCGTCTGGAAATGACCAAGTATCTATGGTTTGTGCGTCGTTGATGGGATTTTCTGCGAAGAATTCGGCGACGGCGCGACCCTTTATAACTTTCAGTGGCACATATTTGAGGTCAAATTCTGAGAGCATCATGGTCCATCTTGCCAGACGTCCGTTGAGAACGGGTTTCTCGAAGAGGTATTTGACTGGATCCATTTTGGAGAATATCTTGACAGAGTAGCTAAGCATGTAGTGACGTAGCTTCTTTGTTGCCCACACAAGAGCGAGGCATGTCTTTTCGAGTTGTGAGTATTTGCACTCGTATTCCAAGAACTTCTTACTTAGATAGTAAATAGCTCTTTCTTCACTTCCTACGGTTTGAGCTAGCATAGCACCCATGGCGCTTTCGATTCTTCGTGAGATATAAACCAAGAGGTTGATCTCGTTGTGGTGGCATGAGCACCGGTGGTTTAGCCAATATCTCCTTGATTCTCGTCGAACGCCTTTTGGCGATCGTCGTCCCACATGGTGTGGTCTTTTTTCTTGAGCTTCTTGAAGATAGGCTCGCAAATCATCGTAAGTTTCGATATGAATCGACTTATGTATTGCACTTTTCCCGTGAATCCTCGACTTCTTTTTCTCGTTTGAGGTGTGGCATTTCGATCGAGCTTTGATTTTGGACGGATCTATTTCTATGCCTCGTTGGCTAACGACGTATCCTAGGAGTTTGCCAGATGTTACCCCAAATGTGCATTTTTGAGGGTTGAGTCTCATGTTGTACTTCCGTAGCCTTGCGAAGAACTTGCGAAGGTTCGCAATATGTCCCTCTCTTTCCTTGGATTTGACGATCATGTCATCCACATATACCTCGACTTCTTTATGCATCATGTCGTGTAGGAGTGTAGTCGCGGTGCGTTGGTATGTAGCTCCGGCGTTGATCAATCCGAACGGCATTATCAGATAGCAATAGGTTCCCCATTGGGTGACGAACGCAGTCTTATGCATGTCTTCCATGGCCATTTTGATTTGGTTGTAACCCGCATATCCATCCATGAAGGATAGTAATGCGTGGTCTGCAGTATTGTCTACCAATATGTCAATGTGAGGTAGAGGGAAGTCGTCCTTTGGGCTTGCTTTGTTCAAATCCCTAAAGTCAACACAAACTCGGATTCTCCCATCCTTTTTGGGTACGGGTACTATGTTAGCTACCCAAATCGTAATACTCGGAAACTTTGATGAACCCGGCTTTGAATTGCTTGTCAACTTCTTCCTTAATCTTTAGAGCCCATTCTGTTCTCATTCGTCGAAGCTTCTGTTTCACGGGTTTGAAACCTGGCTTAATCGGAATCCTATGTTCGGCGATATCCCTGTCGATCCCCGGCATGTCTTTGTAGGACCAAGCGAAAACGTCTTTGAATTCATTTAGGAGGTCTATGAAGTCGGCCCGTTCGGTAGAGCTCAAGGTAGTCCCTATCCTAAGTTCTTTGGGTTCTAGTTCAGTTCCTACATTGATGGGTTCGGTGTCCTCAATTACAGGTCCCCCTTCCCCTTCCTGTAGTATTTCTTTGGCTACGTAGGGAGGTATTTCGGGTCAAGTCCGGGTTTTGGTCATCTTCGCATCATCATAAACAGAATTGCACTCAAGATAACGCAAAGAGTAAGTAGAACCTGATTTATTCATATTAAGATTTGAGTAAAGTTGAAACAAATGAGCCAACTGATCGATGGATAGTGGCGGCAAAGGGACAGTAATTGGGGCATTTCCCGAACTACTGTGACTACTTGAAAATAAGCTAGGAGAAACGAGGGGAGTGGGGATGACGACAGGAGTAGACTCTCTAATGACTTCTCTAGACTCTGACTCTGACTCCGACTCCGACTCTGATTCGAACTCGTCGTCTTCTGGTTCTTCTTTGAACATCTCTCCTTCTCCAGTGGTGAGCTTGAAGAGTCTTCCTTGTTTGTTGGTCCATTTGATTGATTTTCTCCACCCTTTCTCTTTGTTTTGTGTCGATTTCCGTGATCAAGGCGGTGGGGTTGAAGCGATCGTCTTGAAGTATCGTAGTAATGATCTCATCCTGCGCGGCCCTAACAAATCGGTCCTCTCCAAACAGGAGGCTAACAGCTTGCTCGTCTAAGCAAGGTGCTTGACGGGTTTTGACGGTAGGAACCGTTTCTGGAGGGATGAAGTAGCAATCGTGAAAGATCTCGATTCCGGCTAACTTCTTCTCGAGGTAATGCCAAGGTTCGGGAAATCCATGAAAAAGTTCCGAACTTCCTTCTTGAACGAAGTATCCATTCAAGGTAGGGAGATATGGTCTCATTTGGATTCCTACATACTTGCGATTTTGGACTTGGGCGAGCATTTCGAGAACTTCTTCATTGTGGGCTTGTACCCTAGTCCAAGTGGTATTCTTGATGAGTTGCCTTTCTTGTATGGCGCGAAGGTGTTCTTCCGCATCTTGGTTCAAAGGCATTCCAGGGAAGTATCCCTGGTTTTTGAGTATGTGGTTGACCACCAAGTTAGAGTAGGGATTATAGTATAAGGGTGCCAACTCACTTTCTATGACATTTACACTTTGGAAGCCCCCAAGTTCGTATATGGGATCTGCAAGGACTTGATTATTTGATTGCTTCTCGATTATGGCCTTAATGGGTGACGAAGTGATTGTCACAACTTTGCCATTTAGTGGGATCTTGATCTTTTGATGAAGGGTGGATGTTATTCGCTTTAGAAGCATGAATCCAAGGCCTTCCCAAGTATATGTTGAATGAAGCTTCGATGTCCACTATTTGGAAGTTAACCTTTCGTTCGATTGGTCCCGTTGCTATGTTTAGGTTAGCAAGTCCTACCACTTTTCGTCGTGTACCGTCATATGCACGTACACCTTGATTTGTAGGAGTCCAGTCCGACTCTTTCATGCCTAGTTTGTATGCCGTTTTGAGGGGTATGACGTTGATCATGAGCCATCATCTACCAAGGTCATTGGCACATTCTTCTTTAGACAGATGACGGTGATGTATAGAGCAAGGTTGTGGACTGGCGCGCAAAAGGTGGCAAGTCTTCGTCTGAAAAAGTAATAGGATTACTTAGCTTCGGTGATTCTTGGAAGACCAAGTTGACTACATCTTCGGGAGTAGAGTTATGCGCCACATTTAATTTGGCCAAAGCTTGCAGAAAAGCTTGGCGGTGTGGAAATGAGCTTGCCACATTGCCGATCAAAGATCACCTTGGTTCTTTGTAATTGCTTGAGCAAATGATCAGTGGGGTCATCTTCGTTGTCATTTGGTGTGATGACATTGGTTGGACCGTTTTGAGTAGTGCTTTGGTATGGACGACCCGAGCGAGTTAGGTGATCTACATCTTGGTCTTCGCCATTTTGGACTATTTCCTTGACTAAGGAGTTTTCAATGAGATATTCATCTTCATCGTCATCGGCCCAAACCCCATTGATTGCGGCTAGTTCCCTCATCCTCATGATGTCACTCTCTAGTTGTATGATTTGATCGACTAGTTTATCGACCACGGCGACTACTTCTTGCATAGTGGCATTTTGAGAGAGAAGGTCAATGGTACGCGCTCTTTAGGTGTTGCATTGGGATTGCGCAAGATTGTTACCATGTTTTCTAGTTCCCACACTTGTCTATCTACACTCCTTGCCCAGGCGATGAAGTCGGAAATGGTAGGGGAGATGGTAGAGTAGAGTCTTTCTTTCTCAATTGCATGAATTTCATCCTCGGTGGGAGAAATGAGATGTGAGCAATCTAAGGTAGATTCATCACTTGTAATCACTAGAACTCCAAGAGGATTCTGAGTGTTATTGGGCTTACCTCCTGGTGGAATTGGAAGTCGACCATCTTCAATCATATCCTGAAGCACGTGTTTCAACTTGTAGCATTTTTCGGTGTCGTGCCCCTTGCCCCTATGGTATTCACGAGGAGTTTTCTTCCCAGAATTTGGACTTCCTTTCGGGTTCGGGAGTAGGTCCAATGGGTTGGAGTTTGCCTTGCTTCACTAGTCTTTTCGAGCATTGGAGTATGTATCCCCAAGGTTTGTGAACTTCCTTGGTGGGCTAGTTTTCTTGGATGGCTCGAGAAGGTTGACTTCGTCGGTCTTGCTAGTAGAGCCGTATGAACGACTTGTGGACCCTTGGTATCCCCGACCTACCGTTTTGGACAAGAGTCCTTTGCGGATGTCATCTTCAATTCGTGTCCCTAATACGGTTAAGTCCTTGAAAGTCTTGATGTTTTGATATCTCAAATGGTTGGCATATATGGGTTTGAGATTGTCCACGAATTTTTCCACCAGAGTGGCCTCATCCGGGCGTTCTACTAGTTGAGTACTAGTCTTCCTCCACCTACTTAGAAAGTCGGTGAATCCTTCTTTGTCATTCTGGGTAAGAACCTCTAGAGTACGCATATTGACTTGGATTTCGGCATTATCCGCGTATTGTTTTGAGAATTCGATCGCAGCGTCCTCCCAAGTAGCGACCTTTTTGTGATCTAAAGTGTAGAACCATTGCTTTGGGATGGTGTCGAGAGATGAAGGAAAGATCCTTAAGAACATCTCGGGTTTGATGCCTTTGATAGACATGTAATCCTTGAAGGCACGGATGTGGTTCAAAGGGTTCTCGTGTCCTTTAAACTTAGGGATATCCGTCATGCTAAAGTTAGTGGGCAATTTGGAATTGACGGCTTCATACTTACGATTGTTCTCCCTGTAAATGTCATCCCCCTTAAGGTACATCAATTGCTCCTCTAGGTATTGGAGTCTTTTCTCAGCTGCGGTCATCCCCATGGGAGGACTTTCATCCTTAGACTCGTCATCGGAAAATTGTAGTACTTCACCTTTAATGGGAGGCAACCTTCCCTCTACGTCAAAGATACGGCCTTCGATGAGCTCGAGGCGGTCATAGGTTTGGTTTTGGGTGACTTGCATTTGGGCTAGCGCGGCTAGGATTCGATCATTACTTTCTTGAATTTGCTGGAGGTTCGTATCATCACTTGACCCAGGCATCTTGAAAACTGGATAAGAGATCGGCGACGAATCAGAACACGATCGACCTTTCTATCACACTCGCTAAAAGAGGAAAAAATTTGACTCGTGAAGTGGGTGTGTGCCACTTGTGTTGAGTGAGTTTTGGAGAAAGACAAGGTCTCTGAAAATGTGTGTCCTAGTCAACTGTAGTGTAGTTGTAGGAGTGGACTCGAGGTGAGGTTTGAAATGGGCTTGTGGCCCGAATTTTGACACGACAAACGGACAGAGCTTTGACCGGATTTGTACTAATTAAAGGCCCTATTTCGAAATTCTTGATTGAAAACGGGTTTTGATTTTTTTGAAAATTCGTCATGGTTTTGTTTAGAAATGGTGATCACGTAAGGTTTACATATTTATACAAGCATTATAACGGGATGCTGAGTGCTTTTAGAAGGGTTTTGGTTTAAAGGGTGGGTTGCCATACCGAACCATCAAACCCGAAGTCTGTGGAGAGGCTCGTGCCAAACAAGAGTAAGGCCGATTCCTAGTCCATTTCCTCAAGTAGTGAAGGCCCTTGATACAAACAAGAGTAAGCATCATGGTATGGATGACGTCAATCGCTATCCATCCTTAGGCCCAAATAAGAATTAGGACCGTTTAGACGGGACGATTGGTCGAATGGGTTGGGTTGGGCCTAGGAAGGCCGAATTAAACGGTCTAGGAAGACCGAGTTATGAAAACCGACAATTGTCTTGTACAAACTTATTCCCTAACCTTGTTCAAGTTTCACCCTAGCTACACGTAAGTGTATAATCCCCAGCGGAGTCGCCAAACTGTGGACAGCGGGCCGCCCACGGGGGCGCTTGGTGAGAAGCGAAAACAAGCGTTTGCATTTTGTATGGAGTCGCCACCAATTTTTATGGGAAATTGGAACCGTTAGAATACCTCGTGCCATGTCAAGACACAAAGTAGTGACATGAACACTAAGCAATCGTTACCCTTAGCATTCTATGTCTAGAATGACTCTCGTGGATGCCAATGAACACGGGTGCTCACGGAGATCTGGAGTAAGGGGTGAGGGTACGTATTAGGAAGCTCTTTTGATCGAACACCTAATCCCGCCCGCCTCGATAGCGGCCTCTACTAATGATTAGGGAAGTTATTCGTACTTGATATACCGTCGGCTATATGCATGCAATGCAACATCCAAGTTTTAATCCTAGCATGTGAAAATATAACTAAGTCGGTGAACAATTAATTAGGCAAACAATTGGGTCGAAGTTGGGATTTAAGGTTCATTTACATGTGAGAAACATACAAATGATACAAAATACAATAATAAATATAATTACAATAAAGAAAATTACAATAATTACAATGGAACAGGCGATTTATGTCGAAAATACCTCTAAAACGGATGATTTGATAAAAAAGAATAAAAGAATAAATTACGAATGTAATGGAAGGTGATAATACGATTATTAGTTAGTTGATACGTAGCTAATTAAACTAGGTCAAGGCGAAAAGAGGTTCGAGACAAAATTCACCTGAACAAAGCGCAGTAGTAAATCGCGCCCTTTGGAAGAGGCGCAAAGATTCTTCGCGTCTGTTCCAAGGGTGAGTTCTCGGGCCGTGAGTTTTAACCGCAAATCGTTAATGTTATTTGTTAATTTAAGGGATTGATTAAATTATTTGCTCGGATGAAAGTTATTAGCAGATTAATTACATGTGAATGATGGTCATAAAAGCGATAAAACATGGATGAGACGGAAACAAGACGGATTAATCATGTGAAGGGTCGATGTTAATGAATGAATAATTAAACCAACTAACTAAACGAATTATTAACTAAACATGGTGAATGATGACGAACTAATGACGAACAATAAATAAACAGATGCAAATTTATCAACAACGAATCCTTAAACTCAATATGAACGAATTGAATCTCTAAAATCCGGAACTTGAATTTAATGACGAAAACCCGTAAATATGGATTATTAGGGATTTGAGTCGGATTTATGACGATTAAAACATGTTAATGAATGATGAATTATATACAACATACACATGAATTATAAATCTCCGTGATGAAGAATTAAAGAACAAAACAAAAGAAACAATTTTGGTACGAATTACAGAGGACGGAGGAAGAAGAAAAGAAGCAGGAACTGCGGCAGCCTCACGAAGAGGCGCAGCAGGTGCTGCGCTCCTTCGAAGAGGCGCAGCATTTGCTGCGTCTTTTCTCGACGTCTGTCTACTGGGAATCCGCAAAAAAAGGTTTTAAAGATGGTTTTAGAAATCGATTTTAATGGTGTTTCCGACATAAACCTTACAATTGTTATACAATAATTAAAAATACAATAAATAAAAGAGAGATTAATACACCCTCAGACTTACATGTTGACGGAACGAGAAGAACTAAGAAGATCGATTAGTGAATGCTCGACGCGAATGCAAGGAAAGAGTGCCCTCGAAAGAGGAAAACGATTTAACAAGTTGATTAATTAGATTGATTGAGTGTAGTGGTCAAATTGGTCGGTCATGCAACGGAGAGGCTGGTACCCGAAAAGATCCGAGCTTACGTGGTCGGAAGTCCAAGCACGTAGGCGCCAATTAGTAAGAACGAAGTCTAGAATGCAAAGGGAGAAGAGAAGGGCGGACACTCGCGTGAGAAATATGAGGAACGAAAGCTCCTATTTATACTCATCACGTGAAGGAATAGGGTTTCGGAGACTCTTTGGAAGTGAATCTCGGAAAGATATAAAAAAGATACGTAAATCATGCAAAGAAGGGCCTGGGAAGAGGCGCAGCAGCCCACGTCTCTTGGAAGAGGCGCAAGACTGGGCCGCGTCTGCCCCGGAGGTTTCCTCCGCTAAGAAAGATTTCCGTGTTTAAGTTATGGTAGGACGGATTTAATTCGATTATCTTTTGAATATTACTGGATATTGTTTGCCAAAAGATAAAATTTGATAAATATGGAATAGAAATATCCTAACATTCCAACATTCGACTTTCGGGATTTAACAAAATATCGTGAAATGGAGACGGTTTTTGACCCGGACTCCGAATGTACTCTAATTATTGCCAAAACGACCGTATCGGCACGTAGATGACAACTAAGAGGTTGACATAAATGTTTGAGCAATCACTTGACGATAAACTTACGAATCATCACTAATCGCCCGCCGTAACAAACATGCGCCCAATCATCACCGGTGGTTTGCGGTGCGTAAACGAGGTGTCTACAAAGAGCTTTTATGAATTAGTGTTACTCGATCGAGTGGACCGACTCGATCGGGTGGGTTTTTGCGATTTTGAGTCCGTAATCGAAGTTTTAGGGCGGTCGATCGAGTAACTAGGGGTACTCGATCGAGTAGGGGTCACTCGATCGAGTAGCCTAGATACTCGATCGAGTAGGTAAGAGATCAGAAGGTCCGCTTTGGGTCTCAAGTTTGGGTACTCGATCGAGTACGTGGGGCACTCGATCGAGTAGCCTGTTACTCGATCGAGTGTGTTTGGGAACTCGATCGAGTGGGTTCTGGGTGGCGTGTTTTCGTGTTTTGAGGTTTAGTACATATGTTCATATCTACCCTTTCTTATATATGTATAGTTTCAAGATGCCGCCCAAGAGAACTGCTTTGTATGCGAGAGCTGAGCTTATGACCGTGGATGACATCGTTAAGATGTTAGAGCACCAGGATGCTCTTACTGAGACCCTAAAGAAAGTGAATGAGGACAAGAATAAGGATAAGGAGAAGGAGGTTGATCATTCAAAAATCAAATTTTACATTCATGAGGTTTAACCCGAAAGAATACAAGGGAGTTGGGGAACCTAATCTTCTTGATAGTTGGCTGAGAGAGATAGAGAACATCTTAGACTTGGTTCATTGTCCCGATGAGATGAGGGTGGAACAGGCTGCGTTCTATCTCGAGGGAGGCAAAGAGCAAGTGGTGGGATTCAAAGAAAGTGAGTGCTAAGGAGATATATACAAACCAATGCTTACCCGCTATACCTTGGGAGGAGTTTCGTAGGGGTCGTGAGGAAGGAGTTTGTACCAGAACATGTGAGGAGTAAGATGAGAGAAGAGTTTGATGGTTTTAAGATGACTCCGAGATGTCTGTGGGTTTGAGTACTACAGGCTATTCAATGAGAAGTCGAGGTATCTTTGAGGATATGGGTTTGAGTGAGGAGAATCTGGCATTGAGGTTTGAGAGGGGGTTGACCCCTAAGATTATGGATAAGTTACCCGTGGGAGTCCTTACTGATGTTAAGGAAGCTTATGAGAGGGCTGGGAGAGCTGAGAGGTTAGTGGAGATGGCTCAGGAGAGGTTAGGTGGTGAGAAGAGGAAGTCTGAGAGCGAGGGTGGTGGCCAATCTAATCACAAGAAAGGCAACCACAATCAGCCTAAAGGATTTTCTTCCTCGGGTCTAGGTTTAGTGTCGGGCTTCCTTTGGGCGTGGCCGTGGAAGTGTGAGTAATAGTTGGGGAGTGACCTGCTATAGCCGTGGTGGTGTAGGCCACAAGAGACATGAGTGCACAAGTGCACCGGGATCTTTCCAGAGACTGCGCAGAGTTTCATGAGCAACAGACCAGGGCCGGATCATGGCCAAACCGGGAAGTCGAGTTACCAGAGTGGAGGCAACCGCAACGGGCGGTAATTTTATCGAAAAAACACCAAATAACAACAACAACAACAACAATCAAGGGTCGGGTGCTAAGCCGACCACATCACCTAGTACTCGTAGGGGAGGTGGGCGTAAGACCAAAGGGCAAGTTATTCATGATGGAGAAGAAAGCAGATGAGGAAGATGCGCACGTTATCACCGGTACATTCCTTGTTAATGGTATTCCTACCTTTGTTTTGTTCGATTCGGGAGCTTCTCAGTCGTTTGTGTCTTCGAGTCATGTTAAACATTTGGGTTTGAGAGTATATGAATCTGTTAGTGAGCAAGTTTTCATACCTTCGGGTGAGTCTGTATCGTGTGGAGATTGTTTAGAGATGTATCTTTGATAGTCATGCAAGTTGATTTCCCTGTAGACTTGCTAGAGTTTCCTTTAACGGTTTTGAGATGATAGTTGGGATGGATTGGTTAGGAAAGTATAAAGCTAAGATAGACTGTCATCAAAAGAAAGTGTCTTTAAGAGGTCCTAAGGGTGTTAGTGTGTCTTATCGTGGGTTTCTAGTCAAACCCAAAGTTAAGTTGATTGCAGCTGTCACCTTGAAGTCTTATCTGAGGAAGGGATGTCCGCTGATCTTGTGCCATGTGAGAGATGATCGGATAGAGAGTCCCAAGCGATTGATGAGATACCAGTGGGGGGAGTTTGCGATGTTTTTCCAGAGGAGATTCCGGGGTTGCCACCGAAGAGGGAGATAGATTTCACCGTTGAGTTGAAGCCAGGGACGGGGCCAATCTCTAAGGCACCGTACCGCATGGGTCCTAAGGAGATGGAGGAGCTTAGGAAGCAGTTGGATGATTCGATAGAGAAGGGATACATTAGACCAAGTGTATCGCCGTGGGGAGCACCAGTTCTTTTCGTGAAGAAGAAAGATGGGAGTTTTTGAGGTTATGCATAGATTACAGGGAGCCGAACTGCAGACGATAAAGAACAAGTATCCTTTGCCAAGGATAGATGACCTGTTTGATCTCGCTGAGCGGTGCAACGGTCTTTTCTAAGATTGATTTGAGGTCGGGGTACCATCAAGTGAAGATTAGAGAGGTGGACATACCAAAGACAGCTTTCACGTCAAGGTATGGCCATTATGAGTATGTGGTGATGCCGTTTGGGTTGTCTAATGCGCCGGGCAGTGTTTATGGACTTGATGAATAGAATCTTCTTACGCTTCTTGGACCAGTTTGTAGTGGTGTTTATCGATGATATCTTAGTCTACTCTAAGACTAAGGAGGAGCATGAGAAGCATCTGAGGATCGTGTTGCAGACTTTGAGAGATCATGAGTTGTATGCTAAACTGTCCAAGTGTGAGTTCTGTTAGAGAAAGTTGCTTTTAAAGGGGGCACGTAATCTCTAAAGATGGAGTAGTCAGGATCCCAAAAAGATTGAGGCAAGCGGACAAAGTGGGAAGCACCGAAGAATGTTGCTGAGGTTAGGAGTTTCTTGGGTTTAGCTGGATACTACAGATGGTTCGTGAAAGATTTCTCCAAGATAGCTAGACCGATGACAGCGTTGATGAGGAAAGAGAACAGGTTTTGTTGGGATGAGAGTTGTGAGACGGCGTTCCAAACATTAAAGGAGCGTTTGACCACAGCTCCTGTCTTAGCATTACCTGAAGGGAGCGAGAATTTTGAGGTTTATACAGATGCCTCGAAAAATGGGCTGGGATGTGTGTTGATGCAGAATGGTAAAGTGATTGCCTATGCTTCTAGGCAGTTGAAGCCTTATGAGGAGAATTACCCCACTCATGATCTAAAGTTGGGTGCGGTGGTGTTTGCTCTCAAGATTTGGAGACATTACCTTTATGGAGCAATCTTTAAGGTATTTTCTGATCACAAGAGTCTCAAGTACATCTTCACCCAGAAGGAGTTGAACATGAGACAGAGGAGGTGGATGGAGCTGATTGGCGATTATGACATGGAAATCATCTACCATGAAGGGAAGGCCAATGTTGTTGCTGATGCTTTGAGTAGGAAGAGTGTACATTCCTTGTGTACAGCTCTATCTTTGATGAGGCTGAGGGATGAGGTAGCGAGTTTTGGGATACATATGATGCAGAAAGGAGATGCCATGGGTGATATGACAGTACATCTGGAGTTTTATGATGATATTCGGGATAAGCAGGCTTTGGATCCTAAGATAGTGGAGTGGAGAGCGGGAGCAGAGAAAGGGACAGTGTCCCGGTTTTCTATTCATACAGATGGTAGTTTGAGATTTGATGGTAGGTGGTGTGTTCCTAATGATGAGGAATTGAAAAAGACAATCATGACGGAGGCGCATTGCACACCATATTCAGTTCATCCAGGTGGAGACAAGCTATACAAGGATTTGAAGAAAACGTTTTGGTGGCCTCGGGATGAAGAAAGAGACAAATGAGTTTGTGTCCCGTTGTCGACATGCCGAGAGTTAAAGGGGAACAGCGACGACCACAAGGTAAGATTCAGTCTTTAGAGGTACCCGAGTGGAAGTGGGAATCCATTTCCATGGATTTCATTGTGGGTTTGCCGAAGAGTCAACAAGGTAACAACATGATTTGGGTGATAGTGGATCGTCGACCAAGTCGCTCACTTTGTTCCAATGAAAGATACATGGACTAAGGCACAATTGGCTATGGCCTATCGAAAGAACGTGCTTAAGTTACATGGAGTCCCTAAGGACATAGTGTCCGACAGAGATGCGAGGTTTATATCGAGGTTTTGGAAGGAGTTACAGAATCGTTGGGAACAACTTTGAAGATGAGTACAACATTTCATCCTGCGACAGACGGACAGACCGAGAGAACAATCAAGACTCTTGAGGACATGTTGCGAGCTTGTGTGATGGATTTTGGTGGTAGGCGGAGCAGCGAGAGGTTGGACTTGATAGAATTCTCTTACAATAACAGCTATCACACCAGAAAAGGTATGGCACCGTTTGAGGCTTTGTATGGGAGGAGATGTAGGAGTCCAATCTGTTGGGACGATAGTCTTTGAGGCAAAGGGTTTTAGGACCAGAGATGGTGCATGAGATGGTGGAACAGTTAAGATGATCGGGAACGGATGAGAGCAAACCGATCGACAAAAGAGTTATGCAGATCTACATCGTCGGGACATAGAGTTTCAAGTTGGGGACAAGGTTCTTCTGAAAGTGTCTCCGATGCGTGGAGTTATGAGATTTGGGAAGAAAGGCAAGTTAAGTCAGAAGTTTATAGGGCCTTATGAGATCTAAGAGCGAGTTGGGGAAGTTGCTTATCGTCCGGCTTTACCAAATGCGTTAGAGAGAGTGCATAATGTGTTTCATGTATCGCACTGCGAAGTATGTGAGTGACCCGTCACATGTCTTAGAGGCAGAGAGCTTAGAGCTAGATGAGTCCTTATCATATCTTGAGGTGCCTAAGCAGATTCTAGACCGAAAGGTTAGAAAGACTAGGGGTGGTGAGACAGTTTTGCTTAAGATCCTGTGGTCTAACCACGAGACCGAGGAAGCTACATGGGAGCCAGAGGAAGCTATGAAAGAGCGTTACCCTTTCCTTTTTGATCAGGTATGTATGGTTACGGGGACGTAACCTTGTTTCTTTTAGGGGGTAGGAGATGATCGCGAGCAGTTTTTAAGAGTTTTATACCCCTTTTATATGTTGTGTCGGTATGTTTGTCGGGATGAGTTGGGTTAGTATCATGTTTTATGTTAAATTTTGTTTGGCTTTTGAGTCGGGAATGTTGTGGGAGTACCTTTGGTTAGTAGTGGTTTGAACTTCGGGGACGAAGTTCCTTTTAAGGAGGGAAGACTGTAATACTCCGTATTTATAAGTCTTGGGGTACTCTATCGAGTAGCCCTTACTCTGTCGAGTAAGGGTAAGTTGCGAAATAAAATAGTTTCTGACCTGTTGGGTACTCGATCGAGTAGCTGGGGCACTCGATCGAGTAAGGGGGTACTCGATCGAGTACCTTGGGTACTCGATCGAGTGTCCTTTTTACGGGAGTTTTCTCGGGTTTTGTTAATTATGCGATTAAGGTATTTAAGTTTCGTCGTCATTGTTTTAAATCACTTTTACAAAACCTAAAACCCTGTTTAAGAGAGAAAGTAACAAGTTCATCTTCCTAATCGCATTCTTAGCAATTCCCGGAGTTCGACGGTCGATTCTTGTCGTTATTCGTATCGTTGAGTTCCTTGCGTCGAGGGTAAGATCTATGTACCCTTTTATTGTTTTTCCCTTGATTTGGTTAAACCCTAATTTAGAGATTGGAGGTTTTTATGTGTAGTATGTGATGCGTAGCCTCTATGTGTTATATGATAGGAGGAGGGTTCATAGAAGAGGCTTTTTGACTCAAAGAGAGACCGTCGATTGTGTGCATACCAGGTAGGATTTCCTACTCAATATTAGTCCCATAATGGGATATTGGTTGATGTGTTGTATTTGGTTGTTTGATATAATAATTGTCTTTGTGATTGTGGTTGTGATCGTTGTTGATGGTTCGCGAGGCGTGGCCTCGGGCCGAGAGTGGGGTCACTTGCGGGAGTGACTTCACGCCCTAGTTTCGCCCTTCGTGGAACCCGCCACGGAAGGGGATGTGCACATTAATGGACGGGGTTATCGCTCACTATGTGGAGCGGGGATTTGGTGGGTACGGCCGTGGTCCCCCATCGGCGGGCTGGTCCAAAGTGGACGGTCGAGATTGAGATGATGGGAATTGGTTGGTAGTGTGTGTGTGTGTGATTCAAATTGTCTGTTTATCTTATTATTGTTATCTATATTGATTGTGTGATTAGTACTGACCCCGGTGTTGTTTTGTAAACTGCGGTGATCCATTCGGGATGGTGAGCGATATTGAGCGGTATTGAGATGAGTACTGGGATAGCTGGGATGCCACGACATGATGATAGGAGTCTTCCATTGTAGCCTTTAGTTTATTTACATTTCGATTAGAATAGTCATTTTGATATAATGTATCGTACTTTCGGTTTGGTTTTGAGGATTGTAACTGTTCGCTAAATTATTTATAATAAACGTTGTTTCTTTATTGTTGTTTGATTATCATTGCCTCGGGTAACCGAGATGGTAATGTCTTCATACCTGAGTGGTCCTGGTAAGGCACTTGGAGTATGGGGGTGTTACAATAATTCCGTAGCTGGAAAGAGAGTCCATGATCGTTACAAATCGTGGAAGTGAATCATACTCGAACCTACTCTAAATATGACCCATTTATACTTGCACAACAAGCTCATCAAGTTTATTTTGCATCTTTTCCGAGCACAAGTAATGATAGACAACAAAAGCAATGGTGGGCGGTTTTTAAAACAAAGGCACGATCAGAAGTTGATTCATCTTTTTTCCAAGAAGAGGTTGTATCAGAAACAGTTTTGTCCTCAGTTGATCATGATGAAATTATTTATGCAAATGAGATGGAAGCGGATGAGGAGTTAGAAGAGGGGGAAGAAGAAGAGAATGACGAGGAGAGGGATGAGATAGAAGAGGGGGAAAAAGAACAGAATGATAAGGAGGGGGAGGAAGAAGAAGAGTATGAGGAAGAAGAAGAAGAAGAATATGATGATGATGATGATGAGTAAGAGAAGGTATTGAAAATATACATATCAAAATTTGAAAACAATTATTAGCGTTTTATCTTATTCTTTTATATCTGTTTATTAGGTTTTATTTTTTTTGTATCTTATAATAATTATCCTGTAATATCTGCTAACACTTTTTCTTCAATTTTAGTGCACATGACTCGTGGAGGAGGTAGGCAGCGGGGCGGCTCTAGTGGGGGAGGTAGTAACTCCCGAGAGCAGGAGGAGGACGTTGACCGTTCTACTACGGAGTTGAGTGAGGAGGAGGAGGAGGTCGCTATACCCCGCCATACTAACGACAAGATGATCCTTGATCCCACCCGTCTTTGGTAATTTTTTATTCATCCTAGTTTGTAATTTTTTATTTAGTAATAAATGACTTTTTTTAGACATATGTTATACATTATTTTTTTTCCCATATAATTATGTTTTTAACATGTTTGTTTTCAGGTTTAAGAGTCAAACAGTTGTTCGTGGAGTGACTGCTAGCACCCAAGAGAACATGACGCACGACGTCACTTGTTGGAGTAACGCTAGTGATGAAGATAAGGAGATGTGGTTCAACAACTTCCGGGTATCTATTTATAAAATATATATTATTAGATATAATTTATTTATTCTAATTTTCTTATTATTGATTTGTTTCTCATGAGTTTGTTTACTTTTTTGTAGCGTGTGTTCTATTGGCCAACCGACCTTGAGCGCCTAGTTTGACAAATGTATAATGACATTGACAAGAAGATGCTAAAGGACAACATGTATAAGGTGTCTAGGAGGAAGAATACGCCATCTTTCATGAAAGGTATTTAGTTCCTTTTAATACCCGTAATTAGTTAAAATTCATAACATATTTTGAAACTATATTAATAGTTGATATTTTATTGATTATAGGTACGTCATATGAGAAATTTACCAAGTACCGGAACAGTCCTGAGTTCAAGGAAGCATCGGCCCGGGACAAAATCAACAAGAGAGGATGAGAAAAGGACGCGGAAGTTAAGTCTACTCATTACGGAGGGTCTCAATCTTTCCATGATCGAGTGTTGTCAAGTGTAAGTTATTAGTCTTAGCTTTTAATTTAATAGTCTTCTAATTTAGTCTTATTAGTTATCATGTTTGAGTAACAATTCCTTGTTTTTTTTTTCCGGAAGGCCAAGAAGAATAAGGGCAAGATGCCCACGATTGTAGATCTCTTTGTTGACACTCACGCAAAGAGGACAAGCAAGGGCAAGTTGATCTTTACGAAGGCAAAAGATCGAGACTTATATGTAAGTGTAAAAAAAAACATTTCTTAATGTAATAAGTATATGTTTTAACAATTTTTAGACAAGTAACCTCTAACCATTAACGTTTTATCAATTTTGTATAATCGATTCCTTATCCGAAAGAAGAACAACCCAGACATTGACGACAACGAGCTATGATTTGATAGATCTTGTTGAGGGGTTCCAAAGAGGAGATGTGTACGGAGCCGGGACTGTAAAAGAGTTTTACTACGACCCTCCAACAAGAAGATGGTCAATTTTCTCCCAACAACAACCTTATACCCCGGGTATCGTAAGTGTGCTCCAAGCTCAATTAGGCGCCAAGGAGAAGCGGGATGCCGAGAGAGATGAAGAAATAAGGAGGATGAAAGAGGAAATGGATAGGATGAACTCCTTTTTCGCCAATTGCAACAGTGGGTGGCGCCAGCAAGAAAAGGATCTTAGAGATCCTAATTATGGAGGTGGTAGTGGAGCGGGAGCAAGTTTCCTGGTTATGTAGTTTTTTAGAGAAAATGTTATTGCCGGATGATGTTAGAGCACCAAAACTCGTACTTGTGTGTATGAAACAAGATTTTATTTATAAAATTTGGTCGTGTTTGACTTCCCATGTGTTCTCTACTGGTGTTGTTGGTTTATTTGCAGGTTTTCACGTATTTGGCTAGGCCAAAAACGATTTTTAGGCTAAAAAACATGTACAATTGTCGACTGAAACTGGGCAAATGGCGACGGAAAATAGTCGCCAACCTTCTGATCTAAAATTAAAAATGGCGACAGTTTGGCGACTGAAAACAGTCGTCAAAATGGCGACAGATACCCGTCGCCAAATTGGCGACTGAAGCTCGTTGCCAATTGGCCCCATATGGAGGTGACGTGGCCTCTAATTGGCGACTAATGACAGCAGCCAAATTGGCGGCTGAAGAGTATAATCAGTCGCCAATTTGATGACGGGTATCTGTCGCCCGCTTTTAAAAAATCAGTCCCCAAATTTGGCGACTATGACCCGTCGCCAAAGGCGACTAAACCTAGCTACCAAGTGCGGGCGACGGTTCTTAGTCGCTGTATTTATAATGGCTTATATGGTCGCCTTTGTTCTTATTTGTTGTAGTGTTCTACAGTTAATATATTATACAACTGGTTGTATATACAACTTATTCAATATAGTTGAGCTTTGTTATAAAGTTATCGAGCTCTACTAACAAAATTATTGAGCTATGATATAAAGTTATTGAGCTTAACAGAATAATTATTAAGCCCAATAACTTTGTACTATAGCTCAATAACTTGTAAAATAGCTCAAAAACTTTGTGTAAGAGTTCAACAACTTTGAGACGGTTGTACAATGGTACTATACAACTGGTTGTAGGATAGTATTTGTGATATCTTAAGGCCTATTACCAAAGTGAAAATGACCCACATATCTCATCAGTTAATGTATTATAGAACTGGTTGTATATACGACTTAGTTAATGTAACTGAGCGTTGTTACAAAGTTGTCGAGCTCTATTAACAAAATTATTAAGCTATGGTACAAAGTTATTGAGCTTACCAAAATAATTATTAAGCTCAATAACTTCGCAAAATAGCTCTATAACTTGTAAAATAGCTCAACAACTTTGTGTAAGAGCTCAACAACTTTGAGGCGGTTGTACAATGCTATTATACAACTGGTTGTAGGATAGTATTTGTGCATATCACATGGACACAACAATTCCAAAGTCAAAATTAGTCAAACCAGCTGCAAAACACCAAAATAAAATTTTGAATTTATGAAACTAAAGTAAAAGCATAATAAGATAAAAATTTAAAAAATAAAAATGCGACCCCTTGATTTATGTCGCAATACAACCGACACAAAGGGGCTTTAGGACCGACGCAATAGGGTTTTTCCGTGTGATGTTTTGATGATCGATTTAATTAGCAGGAATCAAAGACGACTATGATTATCGAAAATTACAAATTTTATGTAAGATGGTTTTGCTTAATAAATTTGCAAGCGGTTTTTTTTATAACTAAATAATATTCTTATTTAATGAGTCATGATACTGATTATAAATGAACTCGAGCTTACATAAGAATAACGGATCAAAAATCAATCTTAAATGCCATCCACTTCATATATTTAAAAAAGGATAATTAGACAATGCCACTAACCCAACTAAAGCATAAAAAATAGAATAATGATGATAATTATTTAACAAAACGAATTAATTATTGTTCTTTCTATGGTGGTTGTCATTTTTTTAGGAGTTTAAATTCAGTTTAGCAGCTTTGAGTATCTGTTCACAACTTCACATATGTTTAATTGTAGCCACTTTGTAGGTTTATTCATTACACATACTAAAAGAAGATCGAATCCCTTGATTTGCTAGCTAGGTTAATTGAACTCGTACAAATAACTTTCGAGCATTAGTTATTATATAATGCCATCATTAGGTCTTTTGTCCTTGTTTTTAAGGGACAAAAGAGATTTGTAAGACACAAGCATTTTACACCTAAGGATACGTATCCATGTACGGAGTATTGTGTATTCTTCTCATCGAGTTCAACAAATAATTACCGATAGTGCTCGAATAAGAGTGGAGTATATTTGACCCATTTTCTTGTTAAATTGATGCATACTAGTGTAGCTCCCGTGCTATAGTACGGTATTTTTAAGATGAAATTTATAAAGAAGAACTTTTAATAAAATTATTTGCATAAATTAAAGCTACTTTTAATTTAATGTTATAATATACTACTGTAAATATAATATTAGTAAGGAGATAGAAAAGAAAGTTTACTATTAATAATAACACTATAATGTTAAATCGATAAGGGAAACTAATTTATGAAATTAAGTTAAATGTAAAATCTAGTTAAAAAACATATTAGCCTTATTAAGAAAACTGGAAAAAATAATATATTACGCGTCTAAAAAGACGATTTAAAAATTATTAAAACTAACATTTTCACTTTCTATTTCCTATAATAAAATACATAAAAATTGTTTACATTATTTAAAAAATACACCATAGTCCATATTACTAAAATAAAGATTTCATAATTCAAGAGTGCAATTGATATGTTGTAAAATTGCCTAATATATTAGGGACAATTGATTGTGATTGTATATTTTCGGAATAATATTGTAAAGATTGCATAATTTGAGAGGTTGTAGTATAGGATTGCATTATTCGAAAAGTCAAAGCATACATTTGTTTCCATGTATAGGTTTTCAATTGATTCAAATCATACGTTAGACTTGACGCAAAAGCAAATTTGATTTAGTAAAAGTCGGCGGCCCAACTTAGACTGTTCCATTAAAGAGTAGTGTAAGTTAGGCGGGAAAACTAGTTGATAATTTTATTCTCTTAGTAGTAAGGGAGATTTGTGGTTCATCAGCATAATCACTAGCTACATCTGTAGACACCGAAATTTTATATTTTGGTAAATACTTATTGGATGATATATTTATTATTTAGAGATAACTATCATTAAAGATTGTGATACTATCGAGGATAATAGAGAATATTTTCGTCTTGCCCTCTAAACTAACTAGACTATAAATACAACTATTGTATTTAGGGTTTGAAGAGAGGAGATGGATTAAGTCAAAGGACCCCGTCTTCCTACTATCAAATTGTAGATAGGTTGAAATAAGTCAAAAAACGACCCCATCATCTTCCCTACGAGATTAAGTCGATAAGACCCTCGTAACATTAACAAAACCTTAAATCCCTTATAGATGGAATCACGAGAATTACGGAAATTGTAACCTTCAATCTTTTAATAATAAAACTCTTGTTTTCATATTATTTTGTTCCTCTTTATCGTTTATCGCAGGTACGAATTTTTATGGTTTACAAATTTGTAACATCAAATTTTGCAGTGCGATAGCTGAAATACAAAATAAGGAAACAAACAAATTTTATTAATAATTATCAAAAGTATCCAAGTACGTGTACAATCTCTAATGTATCCTCTAATTCTAATATGTCGTAAGGGGGTATGTTTACGCGGTAAACGTGAGGGGTGGACGTGTAGACAACTTTAATTGCTCTACGCGCGATGCAGATTTGATTTCTTGAGAGGGTCGTGATGACTTGAATCTCTTTTGAAGGTTTGAATTTGTGATTGAATCTTCAATGCAGACAACACGATTTGATGTGCTTGTTAACTGCTTGCAATGATTTTGATAGAAAGAATTTGTAGGAATGTGTACCTTGTTCTCTCTATCTCCTTTGCAATTATGATTTTTTCAACCTATCAATTGAATGAGGAGAACTCTATTTATAGAGTCTCAAATCTCCATGTTGAACTTTGGTGATCACAAGTCAATTTGTGGGTTTATTAGCAACCTTGGCCCAAATTTGATTCTTTCCGGGTTTAGTTATACGAATACCTCCTTTTGTAATCCGAACTGACCCATATTTCATTTAATCGGGACAAAATAATTAAATTAAGTTAAAATTTGGTCAAAATAACTAATTTATTTTATTCATTTGGCGCATTAATAAATTTTCCGTGCCTACAAATAGCCCCTTCGGGACTGGTTGTAGAAACTTTGATGTCGCTTGCAACTTGGTCTCGAACATCTTCTACTGTATTTGATCCTTGAGAATAAAGATAAAGAGCGAATGATCCCACCGAGTGTGCCAATTTATAAACCATAACAACTTATGAACCTGCGATAAACGATAAAGAGAAACAAAATAATATAAAAAACAAGAGTTTTATTATTGAAAGATTGAATGTTATAATTTCTGTAATTCTCTTGACTCCATCTCTGAGGGATTTAAGGTTTTGATAGTGCTGCGAGGGTATTATCGACTTAATCTCGTAGGGAGATGATGAGGTCATTTTCTGACTTATTCCATCCTAACTACAATTTGGTACTAGGAAAGACGGAGTCATTTAACTTATATGTAAGGTTCTTTGCCTTTTAAGTATTTGGGTCTTCCCATCTCTGCTGGCACACTGAGTATTAAGCATTGTTCTAGCTTGGTGGAGAAGATCACAATGAAATTAGAGGTTTTGCTGCTAAGAAGTTATCTTATGCTGGGAGGCTTACTCTTGTTAATTCAGTTATGACTTCTCTTTACTCTTATTGGGCTACTATTTTTTTTTTTTTTGAGAAAAGATCATTATCATTAATAAAAAGTCATACGACATCTACAACATATGCCAAGCTCAATCGGATACAAATCGATTACAACCATAGGAAATAAATTCTTGTTCAAAGAATGAAACACTGCAACAGAGTCTCTATCATCGATTCGCCGTAAAAGGCTTTCATCCATAAGAGGATCTCCGAATCTTCCTTGACGAGTATCCATTTCTTCTGACGTGATTGATTGTAGCCATGAATCGGACAAAATATGTAAAACCATATAACGATCTATAACAACGCCGATCTTCTCACGACTTATTAGAAAACCGCAAACGAACCAGAAACGAAAGCTCTCAAACCGAGAGAAGGACACCACCGATAGACGGAGACAGAGCCCTCGGAAAAAGAGACGAAACAAAAACGAAAGCGGAAATTAAACAAAAACATAAAGGAAACAAAGCGGAACACAAGAAAAAAACGGAAGTCACCGCCTCCCTACCAACCCACAACACCGCCGATCAAGCACCACCCGCCACACCACCTCAACAAACTCGTCCGATAAGACCCGAACAGCCCACATACACCACGCAGACCGAGAGGAACGGGCAGACCCGTATGATCCAGAACCGGGTGTGGGTAAGAAAGGGGAGGAGGGTTAATCGGAAGAGAGGAGACGGGTCGCCGGAGAAAGGTCTTGAGAGACCCCATCCCCGGCGCCAAGGTAGGGGGTTGATGGGTGGCGGTGGGAGGAAGGAGGAGAACGGCGGCAGCAAAGGGGGAGGATTTAGGGTTTTGTTTTTTAGAGAGAAGGGGGAGAGAAAACTAGAGAGAGAATTAAAACAACACCTTTTGTCATTAAAAATATATAATATGTGTTGAATTGTCATCTAGTGAGAATTAAAACAACACCTTATTGGGCTACTATTTTTATTATTCCTAAGAGTGTTCTAAAGAGAATTGATGGCCTGTGTAGGAATTACCTTTGGGATGGATCCACTGAATATCTTAGATCCCCTATGGTTAGTTGGGAAAAAGTCTGTGTGCCAAAACATGAAGGAGGTTTAGGTATTAGAGACAGTCATGCTTGGAATCTTGCTGCCATTTGTAAACTGTCTTTTTGGATTTATAGTAATCCTGCTAGCCTGTGGGTTCAATGGGTACACCACATTTATATGAAAGGGGTACCCTGGAACATTTACACTCCAAAAGCAGATACTTCATGGAGTTGGAAGAGAATATGTAAGGTTCGAGATAAGTTTGCAGGAGGGTTTTCTAATTCTAGTCAGTGGCTAGCTGCACCTGCAGGATACACAGTTACCAGTGGCTATGAATGGATCTGGAAACCTCAGCCTGTTGTTCCATGGGATAAGATCACTTGGAATTCGTGGTGTTTAACAAAACACAACTTTATTAACTGGCTAATTGCTAGGGAGGCACTGCTGTTAAAGGATAAGTTAATGCAGCTAGGGATATCTCCTGATTCTGACTGTTGTATCTGTAGTACCTATGCTGAGACTCACAATCATCTGTTTGTTCACTGCCCTTACACAAGAAAGCTGATTGGATTATTAAGCTGTAAGTTGAATATCAGAATGCCCATCGAGAAGCTACTTACCTGGATTCAGACCAAACCATGGGCACAAGTGAAGAAGAAGGTACTGATTGTATGGTTTCAAGCCCTATACTATGCTGTCTGGCATCAACGGAACAAGGCAAGGCTTGAAGGAATGATTTACCATCCAGCTCGTGTAATTCAATAGATTAGTAGCATTATTATGCATACTCGTTCTATTTTTTGGCTTAAATGTATCAAAAAGAGTAGTGATGAAACATAGATTAAGTCAATTAAATATTGATTGGCTAATTTATGCTTCATGAATTGTACCTTAGATGGTAGTTTGTAATAGTTTGTTTATGAGCTTAATGGAATTTCCTAACCTTTCACCAAAAAAAAAACCCTAAACACAACAGCTGTATTTATAGTTCTAGTTAGCTTAAAGAGCAAGATGAAAATATTCTCTATTATCCTAGGATATTATCACAATCTTTAATGATAATTATCTCTGAATAATAAATATATCATCCAATAAGTTTCTACCAAAATATAAAATTTCGGTGTCTACAACATCCACATGATCCAGAGAGCAAATTTCACTATGGTGGCCAAAAGTACTACTCATCCAATTATACTTACAAATTCGGTAATCTTAAAAGACAATAAGACTACCTCAAATAGATGAAAGACAAATGATGTTGAGTTCACCTAGATCAGAAAACTCATTCGATCTCTAAAGACAGCAGAACTAACAAGTGTGAAAGCAATTGGGACACTATCAAAAAACTTCTCTTATCTCCTTTTTCTCTCTAAAAAACTCTAAGCTCCATCAATCAAATCCGGGGATTCCATCGACAATTAATCGATGGTAAGCCTCAAAATAGCTTTATTTATCAATTATTAGTATGAAAAGTTATAAATTAATCAATAAAAGTTTTCCTATTGGTGAGATCCGTTGTCAGTCTCTATTTACAAAGTTTTGTTGCCCTTTATGTTTTTCTAGGATTTAGTTTTTATTGAAATTTAGATAAGAGCGGTTTGTTCATGTTTCGACATACGACCCTATTCGTTGACGATCTATGGTGCCAATAAAAGATAAATTTTCTCCATCAATGAATCGAAAGAAGGATCCCCTTAAAAGTTACATGAAGAGAACGATACAAGGACGAGCCGAATGTCATATCATGGTTTAAGATCATTAGTTTTACAAGAGGACTTTTGTCTTTGCCTTCTCTTAGAATTGTTTTCGATTATACCTATCTTTTATAACTGTTGTTTGACATTTGATTAATGAATTAATCTTTCCATAAAAAAACACAGTAGAACTAACATTAACCAATTTGAGTTCTAAACAAATTGAGACTTCCTCATAGAAAAAACCTCACAAATCGACTCTCATAATATTGTGCTGACCAGTTATCTCCCTGTCCTTAATTAATTTACGGTAATTTAACGATCTTTATATAGTTTTGTTATATCCTAAAATGAAATACCTAGACTAATTAAGAACCGAGCGAGACAATTAGGAAAATTATATCCTAAACAAAGACAATAAGGAAATTTAACAATTTCTTGAACCAATACAAAGACCAAACACAAAACAACTCGAGTCATATATATCGGGACACAATTCCTAAATCACCAAATCGTCCTAACAATCTCTATGTTGACCGAAATTGTACAACAAGAACCAAAATCAACTTCTATCAAACACTCGATCGTCAAGCCATTACTTATCCAAGTAGTCTCCATTCTGACTTGCACTCAACTTTCAAAACCGACAAACGAACCAAGTGTGCAAGAAATGTAACCAATATAAGAAGTACCAATTGACGGATTCATTGGTCTGACTTGTAGATACAAAATCAGATGTTAGTAGCTTGTCTTGAGGATTCATTGACGTGACTTGTAGATACAAGAGTAAACTCCACCTTACTGTCATATCTACACAAGCTCGTCAATCTAATCGAAAGACATGTTAACCTTCGAAATATTCGCTATATTGTTTCTTTCAAAAATCAACAAAATTAGTCAACTTTTGTATAATTTGTCTGCCATTAAGATAATTAATTATTAGGGATCCTTAAGAAAAATACACAATTAATTGGATGATCCATGGATGCAAAAATGATTAATTGTGGAAAGGGATTAAGAGAAATAAAAGTAGGATTTGCAAATGAGGGGGGTGGGAGGTGGGGGGTGGGGGTGTCATTTCAAATCCACGTAAACCAATATAAAGACTAAACAGAAAGCAACTCGAGCTCTATATATTGGGAGACAGTTGCTAGGTCGCTAAACGTACACATTAGTAGATTATCATTCTTATAAATCTTATACGATAGTAATTAAAACTATTCCAAATGCTTGCAACAAACTTTATCTAGTCTAGTAAACTATGATGACACATTTGACACACATAATTTAATTTGGATGCAGATGATGAAACAATAACTTAACCAGCTACAAATTTATAACTTGATTAGTAGACAAGAAAGATCAATCTCTGGTGAAGTCGGTCGATGTCGATGCATGCCATGTCACCCACCTGAAACAAATAATAACTATGATGAAGTTGACAATAACTGAGTACTAGAGTATTACTCCCTCTTATTCACTAACATCTTCCACATTTCCTAAAACGGAAAATTCACAAAGATCTTCTACTTTCCTTATTTGTCTATCATTTATGGTTAATATAATTTGTAACCCCACATTCTCTCTCATACTTTCATTTTCCTCCACATAATACCACTCCACTAAATGTTGATCCAAAACTAATGTGGAAGATCATATAGAATAGGAGGGAGTATTATTTATCGTATACAGATCTTTCATCGTAATTACTGGACTAAGACCTCGCTGACATATCATACATTTATCCTATTTATTCTTATTATGGAGTGTTTCTTTACTCTTATGGCAAATGCAAGAAAGATAATTAAGAACGTAATTAAATACCACAAATGTAATATGGTTCATCATCAACAATGTATTCGCTACGTCAACAAGCATACAAGAGATAAATATTATTGATCTTGAGGAGTACAAACTTAAAAGAATATAGCTAGCTTATCACTTAATTAGAGAATATATAGTACTCTCTAAAACAGATGTAGAATAAGTCCCGAAAAAATAAGAGCTAAGGGAACTTAACCGATTCAAGGCATATTCTTAATTTATTTCCTCATTTTCATTCGATAATTAGTTATTATTGCAACGTGCATGTATATTAGATGGTCCACGGATAGTCTAGTTCAATTATTTATGTTTTGAGTTGCACATACATGCATGCATAATGAGAAGAATGCATGGATGTTTTATTATTGTGTGAGGCTTTCATTCAAGTTATGTTTCTTTGAGTAAGAGATTTTACTAGGGTTCTTAAGTTTGATAGTATTTGACTTAAACTCATCAAGTTATTATTCTTAGAAGTTACTCCCTCCGTTTCAACTGCATGTTTACACTTTTATTATTTTGTGAGGAGGATTTTAATCAAATGTAAACAATCTGTTGAAGGAGAGAGAGTACCACATACATTTGAGAGTACAATAACAAATTAAACTTTTTACCACAGTCGAAATTGGCGTTCTCACATGCACAAATTTCTCCTTTGTGACGCGTCATGAGCATGTGACAGAGAAATGTAACCATTTTAATTATCTGATATATAAGAATTTGCGGATGATTATTCTTTATCATAAAATGATCACATTTCCACTGATATAAGAGAGACCAACTGTTTCGCATGTGAATTGTAATTTAATACCAACATATGTATCGTTGAAAATCACCATGTTTTAGTAAGCTAAATGCTCAAATCACACCTTCATATACTAAGTTACCAAAATGATGCACAAAGTTCAAATGAGAATTGTGATCCAAGAGAAGAGAACCAATCATACCTCGCAGACTATGTTATGAACTAGTCTATCATCGATTTTGGTGGAAGTGTAACTTGCAATACCAAGTCCTTCTTCATGGATCACATGAAGGGCTGTCGATAGAGAGAAGACTTGATTTTCGTACCAAACATTGATTTCTATATCAAGCCCACCTAGACGAGGAACCAACACCACAGTCCCCGGAGATGGGGTTGAGTTGCTCGAACCACCTACACCGCCTTTCTCTTTGGAGCTTGTCGATCCAATTGATGCCTTTACTTTGTCTCTTTTTTCACCAAGCTCCTTTACATTCTTCTCTAAGTCCTTGATGTAATTCACAGCTTCTGCTAAATGATCACTTGTAGATCTCTTTCCCTATAATAACCATCTATTCCCCATCAATAATTATATATAGAGGTTAATATTAACAACAACAACAACAACAACAACAACAACAGAAAAACCAAAAATAAATAAACAAAACATTTTCCAATCAAGAGCTCCATGAAGGTGAGCTAAAGGATAAATTGATGATAAGCCTCTTTACCCTTGTGTAATCAAAATAACAAGGTTATTTCCGAATGAGCCAACATGAAAACTACGTTTAGAAATTACATCAAATGATTCTCATTTCATATAGTCAAAAATAACCGATACTATCTGTCCATCTATTTTTTTTTTTTTTTTTGGTGTAAACCATCCAATTGAGTCTGGATTTGAGCCAAGTAAGATCACTTGGGCAGTAAAGTTTTCCCTCATGAGTTCTAACACATCTGCATTTCTAGGACTCAAAGCCGAGATATAAATCTGGTTAAGCTATAACAACCCTTTACCAATTTATCTTATTAGTCAGCCAAGAGGTGAGGTTGTATAATTGAGAATCTAAAAAGAACATATTAGTAAAGTTATGGAAGCCCTAGGTCACTGAAAAAATAAACCCTAGGACCACATATATGTGACATATAGATTAATAAAAAAATTCCACATACAACAACAAAAAAAAAAAAAAAATAAGATCAATAGATCACCCAAATGAATACATATTCTTTCAAATTAAATTCCATATAATTATTATTATCCAAAATAATAAAATATAAAATATTGTGTACCTTAATATATTCAGTAGGAAGAGCAGATCTTAAAGAAGCACAAAGATCAGACATTTCCTTCCTCCTTTGACGCTCAATTTCTCTATGCATCAACTTCTTTTGTTGGTCATCATCAGCACTAACATTATTTATAGCAGTTGAGGATCCTGATGATTTTCGACCCCTTCCTCGACCGCTTTTTCTTGAATTATTAGATGGGTTTGAGGCTCCTACCCTATCTAATGCACCACCATACTCACTCCAAATCTGATCTTGTACATTATTATCATCATTTTGGTCTCCATTATTATCAGAAGTTTGGAATGAAAGCATATTTGTTCTTTGGTTAGGAAACATTTTCTTTTACAATTTTGTATTTATTTGACTAAAATACTGATTAATACTACAAGCTAATACAAAGAGTAAAGAAGGAGATCTGTCATATCTTAGCTTGTTAAAAGAGTGTTATATATATTTATATTTTATGACGATATTAATTAATAGGAGGAGTCAAGGGTTCTCTATCTACTTGGGGCTCCACATTTCTCATATATGTTTATTTAGCTACACAATCTTTTCTGACCCTTTGATGATTTAATGAAAATGATGGTATTGATGTATGTACGAGGGATTATACGATTGGGGGTAAGAGTTATGCTTTATTGACAATCATTCTAGTGTAGTGCTATGGACTTTTTTTTTAATTATTCTGAAAAGGGTACCCGCAGTCGCTATTTTTATTGTGCATTAGGTGAACCCCTTGATATATGTGACAACATCAAAATCACGTATACCAGGTAAGAAATCCAAGTGTGACAGACTCGAAGTCTAGAAGGTATATAGTTTGAGGTCGTAAACACTCCACAAGCTAATATTGCTCTTTGGGAAGTTTGAACCTGAGATCCCTAGAAATTTCAATCAGGTTTTAACCACTAAATTCTACCCTTGCAGACAATAAATTTGGTAAATAAACGGGTTAACGACTCGGCTGGCTGCGGGTTGGGTGAGTTTGGACCAAGGTCATTTTTGTTTGCAAAAATTCAGGTTGGATCGGATCATTTCAGATTTGGGTCATTTTAGGGTTTGTTATTATATTAAGTTATTAAAGGACAATGGTCATTGTGCAGCAAAAAACATTCATGTTACAAGTCAACCTAAGCTCGAGTTCTCGGTTCTAGTGTCGGTTATGCTTATTGAAGTCGGATCAGTCGAAACGATTCAATTTTATCAGGTCTTGCTAGCAGGCGAGCTTAAATTATAAGGAAAAATCAAAATCAACCACTTATCATAGGAGTGACGTATGATGTTTATTCATACTTTCCTTCCATTCAATATATTCTTTACGTTTCATTAAAAAAATTCTCATAACAGATTGAAAATATAAAGAATTTGTTGGATGAGACAGATATAAGTTACCCTTTTCTTGAGGCAGCCTTATAGTATGAGAAACTGGTTTAAATTAAAAAGAGAGTAGTAGTTTAATACAATAAGAAATTAACATAACCCGATTAAAGAAACAAGTAATTACTCTTATGTATTAAGGCTAATTTCTTAATTAGCCAAGTACGAGGTCAAATATATGCGAATATGTTGGATTCCATCAAATAGATATGTGAAAGTATTAATTTAAACATCTATAACTACTTAGTAATATACATTTTTATCAGAATTCCGATTTGATCCTACGATTTTACTATTCAAAAACGCTTGACCGCTCTTAAATCTTACGATTCTATTATGGTTGTAGAATCTTACGATCATATTTGGGTTTGAAGTTTTCTAGAAGTAGGATCATAATACGCGCGATCCTACGATCCGGTGTTGTAGAACCATGTTCAATGAGTTTGTATGATCCTAATACGATCCAATTCTAACGATTCAATCTCATCGATTCAAAATAAAATCTCGATTCTGACAACTTTAATAATACATAAAATGTTATAACTAATACATACTCTGTATAATGTTACAAATTGCTAATATTAATATCATATAATGGTTTTATATTGAAGTATTTCTTCAAAACAAGATTCGAAGACCAAGTGATTAAACAAATTGGGATTCTAATATTTTCAATTCAATCAAATAGATATGTGAATCAAATAATTTAAGCATTAGTAGCTAGTTCACCAACTTTCGGCTTGTCTGTCTGTCTGACTGTGTTGTTGAATCGATCCTATATGCGATTCCCAAATCATGCAAAAGAACGATTTCATTACGTGCTTATATATGAACAGTTGAGCTATTTTTGAGGTTTTACACGTGGCTGCCTAGTTTGACTCAAATCAACTAAATTAGGTGTTATAAAATTATTTTATAATCCATAATGGATTAAATGTCGGGTCACCAAATATATCCTTTCAATTTCTTCTCTAAAACTGAAAAAGAAACCCAAAAAAAAAAGTCTTAGTAAATGAAGAGGATCATTTCTCAATTTACTTAAAATTTTGCTTGATTTACCATTAATCTTACTCAATTGCTTATATTACTGCCTCGTTAAAGTATGTGCAAACTTTAAAGTAATACTCGTAACTATTTTTGTTAACTTTCAAGTTAGGCCCCGTTCTTTTAGGCTGATATATAAGAGCTAAACTAAGTTGAATTGAACTGAATTAAATGGAGCTGGCCTAAACTGAATGAAATTGAATTGAAATGAGTTGAAATTAAGCCAGAAAGAAAGGAACTTGGTATCTATTAAAATGGAGATATTCATTTTTTTTCCAACTAAAACGAGTTAAATACTACATTTTTAAGTAGATAGGAGAAACTTTTGTCCTCAATTAAATTGTTAATATGGATACAGACTCGATATCAGTCCAGACTAGATACTAAGTATTTAGAAAGGAATTTTTTAACTAAAAGAATTTACCATTTAACCCTTTGAAAAACAATAAAACTCGATTTATATAGTTTGATAATGTCTTTTTCTTGCCTTTATCTCGCAAGGAAACATAGTTACTATTATTACACCTTAATAACTTCTTGATAATTATCAGTGGCGGATTTAGGGAGGGCTTGCAAGGTTGGTCCCCTTGGAAATTGGTAATATATTTCGAATTTCTTAGTTAATTTTCGAAATTTTCCGAGGTTTACTCTATAGCATTACCAGTTTGCTCCCGCTGAAATTTTTCGCCCCTTAACAGAGAATCCTAGCTCCGCCACTGATAATGATCATATACAAAAACTTACTTATAAGAGACGGTATTAAGTGATTATATATAATTATTTACCTTTTCATGTGTGTTTAAAAGAGAGACATAAAACGGCCGCAGCTATTTTAGAGAATTATTGATAGCTCTGTATTCACGCACCAACAAATCAACATGTTTATTGCATGTTACGTAAATAATATTTCTTGTCATTTTCAGTGATAAAGGTTAAGATGAAATTTGTTGTTATTTACTAACGTTACTACTTATTTGTTTGGTCCAACGTAGAAAAAAATAGTAGATCTTGATTCTTGATTTTGTTGTTTGACTAATTAATGACTAATGTACAGGTTCACTATAATACAATACCATCGTCGACATATAATGCCCTCACCATGGATAAAATGAAAACAGGGTATGTATTATTATTATTTCTCCAAATCTATAATAATTCCGCAATATTGAAAAAGATGCAGTGTTAAAAATAATTCTGATATAAAATTCTTTTATAAGTATTATGGTAAAACTAAGTAATATTTTACCTAAATAACTTCGATTCCTTCAACTATTTTTCTATAATAAGAGCATTAAGGTCTTTTAATATATGATTTTACTATATTTTATCGTAAAAAAACGTTAGTTAAGATGGAGGTCCGATGGATGCGCTCATGTGCTACTAAGTTGGGTTGAACTGGTTGAGTCGGGTTTCAACCCTAAAACAACGGGTTATTATGGGCTCGTATGACTCTTGTCGTGCGTCAAGAATTATGGTCTTTAACCTTCAAAATCAGGAGACTTGTCGAAATGGTGACCTAGGGGCGTTTAAGGCCATGGATAATCACGGGCGCCAAAACTGGGCCTTCGATTTTGGTCACATAATTTACAAGCTTAATTGATTAAATTCAATGCAAACTTTGAAATGATCACACTTATGCATTTATATTTAGGGTCTCATTTTTTTATAGTGTATCGAATCTCCATTCGTTTTAAGATACCTCTAGATAAGGCACGTAACATTTTGTTATTAAATAATCTCATCTTATTATAAAATATTTGACATTTTTATTTTATGTAAAAACAATGAAAACGGTAATTATGAGACGCTCACGTTATCTATTGGACAAAGAGAGCCGCAAAATGCACAGTTGAAAATGAACGGATTAAATCAAAATATTGTAGGTCCACTTCTCAAAAAAAAAAAAAAAAAATTGTAGGTCCCACGTGCTACGTCAATGCTTTGACTAGCGTAGAGCATTGACTGACTATGAAGTCGATGGCCACTGGCCAGTAGTGGTCGGTTAGCAACCCGCAAAATGTAGTCGTTCTTGATCATTCGTTTATTTTTAATTAAAATATTTTTTGATGAAAATAAAAAAGAAAAAGAAAAATAAATAAGTGAAATAGAGAATATCTCAAACACAAATTAACATAAATTATCATTTGTGATGGACATTTTTTATCATAAACTTGTGTCCTTTCACAAGATGCAAGTAAGAAGGAAAATTGTGAAAGATCACAAGTTTATGACGTTTACAAACAAGACCTTCTATATTTCAGTTCTTCATGTATTGAATTCTTTTCTTTAGGGTGATTAAAGGCAAAAACATTAACAAAGGGTTAGTTGAAAGAAATTATCGAAAACGAGTTTACATAAGAGAGAGCATAAGTTGTTGTGTTGCACACTTGCACGACATCATATACCCAAGTCGTTGTGTGGACGACAATATTGTCCTTGTTACAATTTTTTTCCTATAAAAACCTGTGTTTTAATATCCATCTCGATCCTAATAATATTTATTGTTATATCTGGGCTAAAAAAATTTTGACGAAAAGTTTATTGATCCCCTGCCAAATTTTGACGAAAAGTTTACGCGTCCAAGTAATTACTTATTAACGCCTAAAACTGAGTTTAATTGACGAAAAATAAAGTTTAGGGGTACACTTAGTGATTATGAAAACAATTAGGGGGTATCATGTATGTTTTTAAAAGTGTAGGGGTACCATGTAGAAAGTCGAAAAATTAAGGGGTACCATATAGAATATTCTTTTTTTTTCGTTTAAAGATTAAGGAATGTAAATGGGTGTGCGTAACTAGTGAATCGCACCATCTCAACATTAAATTTTAGTCACACAAAATAATGAAATACTCCGTATACATTAAATTTTAGTCACACAAATCATATTCAAAAAATGAAGCAATACCTAAATTTTAAAAAGTGTACTCCGTATCAAACAATTAGCTGGAATCGGATAAACACACACACTAACATAGTGATGTACATGCCATAACAGAAATGATTATCGAGTTTAAGAAAAATATGTACAAAAGTTGAACAATGTGAGTACGAAATCCTGTAATCGAATTAATTGGCTATTGATCATCACCCGGTCTGCGAAAAAGGTCATTCAATCGTTGCTCCAGCCGATTCAAATCAATGCATGTTACGTCGATGATCTGCATGGAAGAGTAAATATTCGGAATTAAAGGATGTTATATATCTAGACGGAAAATTTAGAATGGAGCGAGTTAGTAATACATACAATGATACAACTAAAACAGTAAAGGAGAGAATGAACGTCAGATGGCGCTCAATGCGCTCAATCTCCTCGTCACCCTCTCACATGCACCCCTTATTATTGGGTCCTTATTTATTGTATGTGATGCACTCATTATTATTGAGATCTCCACTTATTGGTACACATTGGATAAACTCCCGGGTATACGTAATAGCCTGCAACCCACGTATGTCAGGTAAGCCACCCGAGAGTACCGGGTTCCATGTTTAGAAAGCATAGCCTCAAACTATAAATACTCCACAAGATTGCTCTTGGGAAGGTTTGAACCTGTTCGCCGACACTTGGGAATTTCACTTAAGTTCTGGCCACTAGACTTCATTCATGCGTGCAAACAACTCTTACTAATCACAAATTCTCATTTGTAGCATGTAATAAACTTTTGATATCTCACAATCACTTTGAATAATGTTAAAAAGATGATGTGGTTGTGAGATGTCACTCTACTAAAAAATAAGGAAAATGAGTTAGCGCTACTCGGTGACGCTCAATCTCGGCGCCACCCTCTCACATGTAATAAATGGGGGTCCCAATTATAATGGGTACATCACAAATAGGTTGCATATGAGAAGGTGGCGCCGAAATTGGGCGCCACCGAGTGGCGCCGTATCATTATCTAATAAATAATGCTAAAAACCTGCACATACTAGGAAGAATATCTTTGAAAATGATGGTGGTCATCATCTATTTCATCTGTGGTCTGAAACCAGGATTTGGCAAGCAAGCTAAGTATTATATATGGAGTATATTATAAAAAAATAAAATAGAGTATCATGTACTCGTATTATGTATTATAACACTTTGATTAGTTAAACATTCATCTATTACTAAACAACAATAATTGAGTTATTTAATAAGGAACACTCACATGTGAACTTAATCGAGTTAGAAGAGCCAATTCTCGACACTCCCCCTCGTATGTGAATTCCCTTAGAAAACACAAATTGAGCTAAATAAAGCGGTACAAACAAAACATCACCCATTTAGCAAATAATTAAAGGCTTAGTTTAAATCATCATATTCATGTCATATAACCATGAACTTTGATACCATATTAATTTCCTGGAAATGGCATGAGACACCCTCATATAACTAAGAGAATAAAAAGCCTTACTTCATAAATCAAAGAATGTTCCATTCCGAAACCAACCTTTCTTCACAGTAATATACCGACTATATATATGCAATGATTATATATTTTAACAGAAGATTTATGTTCAAAATGTTTACTCCCTGTTGTGATCATTTGTTTATCTTGACTTTTTGCTTACAAACCAAAAGGAATGGAAGGGGTCATTTCCAGTTTTTGTTATTACATGACAAGTCGATCAAAATGACGTGGATAATCAAATTATTCATCAAAACCACTTCCAGAATAGCAAAGTAAACAAAGAAGTGAGACACCCCAAAAACAAAAAGGTTTAACAAATGACCAGAAAGGAGGAAGTTGTAAATACGAGTATAAATAAGTTACAAGTATAAATTAAATAGTGTTTGCTTGGGATGGGGTGACAGTTTCTAAGATACAAACTTATACTCCCACTGTCGCAATAAATAGTTTACATTTGCTTTATTTTTCTCTCACAAAATAAAGTAAAAGTAAACTATTTACAAGGGAGTAAAGTTTAGAGGGTGGAAACGAGGAGAACATGTGTACTTGCATGTACAAAATCGACTAACATGCATGAATCTATCATCTTCAGCTAAATATATATGAATATAAATGATAATTTACCTCACATTGGATGCTATGGATGAATCTTTCATGGAATTTAGCTGAAGTGGAGCTCACAACATCAAGTCCTTCTTCTAAAGCTACTTGTATAGCAGTTGACAGCAAAAACTCATTTTCATCATATTTAACACTGATTTCTATCTCCAAACCACCCACAAATTGGCGGATTGCCACCGTGTATGGCGGTGATGAACCACTCGAACCACCCAATTCATAGCGGCCGGAGCTAGATGATTGGATGGATTGTTTAAGCTGATCTCTCTTATCTCCAAGCTCCTTGACATTCTTCTCTAAATCTTTTATGTAGTTTGTTGCTTCTTCTAACTGATCAGTTATTGATTTTCTTCCCTGCAGTCAATCTCATTAAGTATTTGGAGTAACAACTTGTTGATTATCATTTACAAATTTACAAACTAATTCATCGTCTCAATCATTTGCTTACTTTTTTATTTTTTGTGAAGGTATTTTAATCAAATGTAAGCAAATGAGACGCGGGTAAAATGATTTTAGATCCAAAACTAATTAACATCATGTAACTCACCCTTTGTTTCTGCTAAAAATGTACGGGTATACTTTTAATTTTCAGATAAAAAATGACTTCAAATACTTTAATGAACAACAGAAAATAATAGTTAGTCTTATATAAGGTGGTATTACTACAAACTTAATTATTATAAGAACACAATATTTACCGAATTTTTAGGTGATCAACATATATACTTCGCCCGTAATATGTATATACAATAATTGTTTTTACCGTCATCTTAAACAAGCGTTTATAAAAAAGAAGCAAACTTTAAATATCATCATGCAGGTTGCAAGAACGATAGTCTCTTTGTATTGCTAGCGCAGGATCAAGACAAGTATTTAATTCACTATAGTACTCTCTTTGTCGCGCTGAATAGTTTACATTTGCTTGATTGTGTGAGGGAAAAATAAAGTAAACGTAAACTATTAACTGGGATGGAGGGAGTAATATTATTGTTAGAAAAGAAAAAAATGTCTAATAAGTCAAAAGCTGGCAGTTTTTGCGGCTCATTATGTCCCAAAAAAAAAATAATAGAAAAAATAAATAAAAGAAAACATGTTTTGATGGAGAGAGAACTATTTCTACTATTAGTAAAGTGAAAGAAGTCAAAGAACCCTAATTAACCATAAACCCTAGAAAATTTGAAGTTCTTACATCTCTAATCAATCAACAAACTACAGATAATTATTACACATGTATATAATCCACAACTGAAAAGGCTAAAGATCTAATAATCTGCTTATTATTGACCAACATAAACAAAAAAAAAAAAAAATTGATATTTAAACAACTTCCAAGAGTTGCAATAAATCTGGAGATTTTTTACCCTATTCTCATATGAATACTAAGTTGGTTTCTCTTAAGACGTGTATATCCGTCTTAAAACTAAAACGGGTCAAATTAAATGGGTTTATATTAAATGAATTATTAATGAATACCTTTGAATCATTAGGAGGGATGACAGAACGCAAAGAATCAAAGAGTGAAGACATCTCCATCCTTCTTTGACGCTCAATTTCTCTATGAAAAACTCTCTTTTTTTCTTCTTCATCATCATTAATATTATTAGTGTTACTAGAGCTTCCTAATGATACAGATCTTCTACCACGACTACGACCACGACCACGACCTCGTCCTCGATCACTATTAATAGTGTTAGATACACCAAATAAAGCATTATTTCCCAACAAAATCTCATCTTCAATATCTTGTTCAGATGGGTTGTCCTCATTATCTACTTTGAAGGACAGCTCACAACTTCGTTGGAAAGGGAACATCTTTTGTACTATAGATGAGTAAATGATTAATTCTTTTTTAATTAATCATTTAATTTCAATAATGAAGAGGATATTTAGATGCACATGAGGAGGAGCTTGTGTTTTGATTTTGGGAGTTTTTATGAGTTATGATGTTTCTTCATGTCTTCCAATTATATGGGTCTTTGTTTCTTTTGACTTTTCATTTTTTGATTTGTTAATTTTAATTACTTTAATTAACAACATTTTGAAAAAATACTCTCCCCGTTCGGGGTATTTGTTGTCATATTCTATTTGACTGTGTCTCAGTCAATTGTTATCTTTTCTATTTTAAGAATGCATTTGATGAATAATTTGGTCATTTACACTACTCAGTTTAGTCCACATGTCATTTAACAATGGATCATCTCCTTTTTCCTTGATCTTTATGCCAAAATCAAAGGACAACAAATGACCGGGGCGGAGGAAGTATGTTGACAAGTGGCGGATTTAGAGAAGCTATTTTCAGTATTTCTACGAATATTTTGAAGATACAAATGTAATATAAAAAATTGAATAATCTACGCAAAACAATTCTTTTTTTGGTGTCGTGAATATCAGATAGCATAAGATTAGACCCGTTAAATAGGTCAGACGAACGGTTTACGAGTATGATCATTTCGAATTCGGGTAAAATATTGTGCGGGTCTATTTTAAATTTGTAAAATACGAATTTGTACGTGACAGGTTTATACGGGTCAATTATCAATTATCAATTATCAATTGTACTAAGTAAAAATGGACCAAGGGAAGCGTGTGGAACATTATTGAAGTTTATAATATAATAACTTAATTAATAGTGTTAAGCATGGTGTGACCAGCATCAACCAACATTATTTGGTGCAATCTGATTGTGGGGTATGTCCTATAATTTTGCTTGTTTCTTAGAAGATATGGTCGTGATTGTTTGATGAACTGTATGATCAAGGGAAGATATGAGATCACGTCTTATGATACAGTCGAATATATGGGGATCCATTTAATTATTATGCACATGCACGCACTATATTTATTGGTTATTTTAGTTCAATTTAGTATTTGCAATTTGTAGTACTACAGTCAGCAACGATCTAGCCTAGTCCACTCTTATTACTCGTCCACGCCTCACGTACGGATTATGATTAGGGATGTTCATAAAATGCGCGATCCGGTCTCTGGGTCCATAAAAATGCGGTGACCAATCTTCGTTCTGGTCAGGTTCAATCCCGGGGAAAAAAAAATCATTGCAGAAGTCTTTTTAGTCAAACCGATCCAGTCAAGTCCAACCGTTAAGTTGTTACTCCAATTTGTAATTTGTTTCAAGTTGTATTCATCATATTAGTCTTTTTAGTCAAATCGGTCTAATATAGACAGGTAAATAAATAAATGAAACACTCAAATTTAAAATAAGTAAATAAATGACCGGGACGGAGGGAGTACTACATCTTCCTCCCTCATCTCCACGAATACTCCACATATTAATCCAACTTGAAACAAATTAAAAGTTGGAGTAATAAGGGTTTTTCTAAAATGTGCTCAATGGGCACATGATAAGATTTATCTAAATACTCCTAATTCCATTTATTCTCTCTCTTTGAATATTTTCTCACCCAATCGTGTGTGGAGAAAAATAAAGAAATGATGTTGTAATTAAGACTGTGAAAATGGACAGAGTAAGCTAATAGACCGCCATTAATGAAGCTAGCAGTCGCCATTGATGAAGATTATGAAGCTTTGAGTATGAAAATATCTAGAGAATTTAGTGAGAGAATTATGAGAGAGAAAGGTAAATTAAAATTGTGATTGATTGTATTAACTTAACAAATTCTGTTACAAGCTACAGTTATATACAAAACTAAGTTGTAACAAACTCAGTCAAAGTTTGTTATACTCAGTCAACAATGCCAGCTGTACAATGGCTATCTAGAAGCTACTACTATCAACAGTCAGGTGCAGTGAGAAGCTTCGTCTTCATTCTCAGTATGGCACCTGGTTCCATAGCCCCCCCTCAAGTTGGATGCACATGAAAGGGAGTGAATTGCAATCCCAACTTGGAAGATAGAAAATGATGCTGTTGTGATCCCAGGGGCTTTGTCATAAGATCTGCTAACTGAAGGCTAGATTTGACATGATTGGTACAGATCAAACCCTCCTGAATTCGTTCTCGTATATAATGGCAATCTATATTGATGTGCTTGGTACGCTCGTGGAACACTGGATTTGCTGCAATGTGCTGGGCTGCTTTATTATCACAATTAAGCTGAATGGGAAGAGGTACAGTAACACCAAAATCCTGCAACAAACCTTGTACCCATACAATTTCAGAAGCAGTATAAGACATTGCTCTATACTCAGACTCTGCAGAGCTTTTTGAAACTGTTTTTTGTTTTTTTGTTTTCCATGAAATAAGTGAATCACCTAAGAATATACAATGACCAGTCAAGGACCTACAACTGAACTTGCAAGTTCCCCAATCTGCATCACAGAATGCCCTTAAATTAAGAATATTGTTAGCAGGGTAAAAAAGTGTAGCTTCAACAGTACCTTTAAGGTATCTAACTACGTGAAGTGCAGCTTGAAAATGAGGTTCTCTAGGTACACTCAGAAATTGGCTAAGGTGTTGTATAGCATATGATAAGTCAGGCCTGGTAAGATTAAGATACAACAACCTACCAACCAACCTCCTATACATTTCTGGATCAGGAAGAGGAACACCTTCATCAGTGGTTAAATGCAACCCTCTTGGCAAAGGAAATTCAGCAGGTTTTGCATCTTGCAACCCCGTATCTTTGAGGATGTCCAGAACATACTTTCGTTGATTCAGCAGTATGCCCTCTGAAGACTGCAGAACTTCAAGTCCCAGAAAATATCTGATGAATCCAAGATCTTTAATAGTGAATGCTTGATCCAGTGATTGCTTGAGAGTAGTTATAAAGCTGATGTGATTACCAGTAATGAGAAGATCATCTACATACACGAGTACTATAGTTACCAGATCATTCTCTTTTCTCATGAACAAGGAGTAATCACTTTTAGACTGAACAAACTGATGAGACAAAAGGAGTTTTGTGAGTTCAATATTCCACTGCCTAGATGCCTGTTTAAGGCCATACAATGATCTCTTCAGTTTGCACACTTGTCCTGGCAATGCTTTATCATACCCTTCTGGTGGCAGCATGTACACCTCTTCATCTAAGAAGCCATGAAGAAAGGCATTATTAATGTCTAATTGATGAATTTTCCACTGTCTAGTTGCTGCCACAGCCAAGAAAATCCTCACTGTTACAAACTTAGCAACAGGAGAAAAGGTGTGTTTGTAGTCTTTTCCTTCTACTTGACTATATCCCTTAGCCACAAGCCTTGCTTTGTGTCTCTCTACACTACCATCAGGTCTAAATTTGACCTTGTATACCCACTTTGAACCTATGGCTTTGAAACCAGCAGGCAAAGGAACAAGGTCCCAAGTGCCATTAGCTTCCAATGCTTGGAGTTCCTTTGACATTGCTAACACCCAGTTAGGATCTCCCTTGGCTTGACCATAAGAAGAAGGCTCAAAAGTCTGAATAACAGCATTTAATGAAGCTGCCTGATTAGACTGATTATTGTTGGTATCTACAGAATCCTTTTGTATAATGCTCTGAATCTTTGGAGGGACCACAAACCCTTGCAATCTGGAAGAGAGGGTCTTAGGCCTTGCAGACTGTCTAGGTGGTGCAGCAGATATATGAGTGTTCACCACTGTATTAGTACCCATATTTGTATTATCTATATTTTCATTTAAACTGGTTGAATTTGTATTAGGAGTAGGGGAAAAACTATTTGTATTATTTGGTATTATGTCTGTATGAGAATTCAAATTAGGAGAAAAAATGGAGTTTGGCTCATCATCATCAATAGGATGAGCAAGAAAAGTATAAGGATCTGTACTAGGATTTTGATTGAGATTATGAAAAGGAAATTTATGTTCCAGAAAAATGACATCTCTACTCACAAATATTTTATGGTTATCAAGATCAAACAGCTTATATGCCTTTTGCCCAAAAGGATACCCAATGAACATACACCTCCTCCCTTTGGAGGCAAATTTGTCCTTAGTCAAGGAATTGATGGGAGCATAGCATAGACATCCAAAAGTTCTAAGCTCCTCATAAGTAGGCAATTTGCTAAAAAGTACCTCATAAGGAGTCTTCCAACCCAACACTGGAGAAGGAAGTTTATTGATGATGTAGGTAGCAGTCAAAACACTTTCTCCCCAAAATCTTTTAGGCAACCTAGCATGCAACATCATAGCCCTAGCAGTTTCAATCAAATGTCTATGTTTCCTTTCAACCCTACCATTTTGCTGAGGTACCCCTGGAACACTCTTTTGATGCAATATACCCCTTTTAGCCAGGAGTCCTAAGCAAGTATCTTGTATGATCTCAGTGCCATTATCACTTCTTATCACTTTGACAGAAGAATTATAAAAATTCTCAACCTGAGCTAGAAAATTATCCAAAATAGATGCTACTTGAGTCTTAAACTTCAGTAAAAAAAAGTCCAAGTGACTCTAGAATAATCATCTACAACAGTAAAGAAATAGTGTGCACCAGTGACAGAAGCAATCTTATAAGGACCCCATAGGTCAACATGAATAAGAGCAAATTTACAGGCTGCCCTATGAATACTCCTATCAAAAGGTAATCTATGAATCTTAGCTTCTAAGCAAGTCTCACAATCATAATGCTTCATGTCTTTACAAGGAACAACATCAATGTGTTGCATTTTAGACAATGAAGTGTGCCCTAGTCTGGCATGTAAAAGAGCTACATCTTTATCTTTATTACAATTATCAAAGCTAGAACAAGAACAACTAGCAGCAGTGTCTACTGTATTAGTAACAATTGAAAGCCTTGCAACTCTATGCTTGAGCTTGTATAAGCCTCTTTCTTGTAAACCAACACCAACAGGAATGCTAGAAGCAGGGTCCTGAATCACACATTTATCCACAAAGAATCGAATTAGCAATTGAGTGGTAGACAACAGTTTTCCTACTGACAGCAAATTATGCTTGAATGCAGGAACATATAAGACATTATGCAATCTAATACCAGACTCTAGTGTTATATGACCTCCATATGTGACTAACTGTGATGATCCATCTGGTAAGCCTATTAGAATTGGCTTTCTAAGAAGTTGTAAACAATCAAAATAGTGCTTATGACCAGTCATGTGGTCAGTTGCACCAGAATCAATAATCCAAGCATCTTTACAAATATCACAAGCCTGTTGATTAGCAAGAGTGATACCTGCAAAGTTCACTGAAGCATCCGAGAAATCAACAGGTGAATCATTCTTGGTCTGTTGTATTTGCATCATGTGATTATAAAGAGCAGTCAGCATTGCAGGATCAAACTGTACTGGTGTGACCTGCTGAGGAACATGCTGCTGTAGAAAACCAGACTGAGAACCCTGTTGATTCTGTTGATGCTGTGCAGCAGCCACAAAACTTTGCTGATTTTGATTCTGACTGTACTGTGGAGCATACTGAGCACCATACTGTGAACCAGAAGAAGCAGCAGGATACTGGAAATCCTGAGTAGGCTGACTAGACATAAATCCACCAGCAGCATTACCAGAAAACCTGGCTAAAAACTTAGCTTTCAACTCAGGAAACTTAATGAAACAAGACTCAGGAAGATGACCTTTCTTATTACAGTGATAGCACCATCTATCATCTATCTTAGACTTCTTTTCTTCCTTCTTATCATCTCTTTTCCAAACATTCCAAGGACCTTTACCATGACCAGCAGCTCTAGAAGCATTTAATGCACTGACATCTTGTGAAGGACTAACTATGTGAGAAATTAATTTTTGACTCTCTATTTGTTGTATGATCGAATAAACCTTGTTAAGAGGTGGTAAAGGATCCATAGCAAGAATGTTTGACCTAGGATGTTCATATGCATCACTTAATCACATGAGAAAGTTAAGAACCTTCTCTCTCACGGACAAATCAAGCATTTTCTTATACAAATTACACGAACATTTTGCCATAGCACCACAATCACATTCAGGTATTGCTTCTAATTCATCAATGTCATCCCAGTGACGTTTCAATTTAGTGAAATATTCAACAACTGAATCATTTCCTTGTGAAATATTCCTCAATTCTTTCTTTAATTGGAAAAGCAAAGGTGCGTTTGATTGTCCATACCTCTCACAAATATCAGTCCACAGACTCTTAGCAGACTTACAAGTAATGAAATTCTCCTTGAGATCTTGATCAATAGAGTTCAATAACCAGCAGCGGACCATGTAGTCACACCTAATCCACTGAGAATACTTTGGAGAGGTCAATGCAGGCATAGCCACAGCACCAGTCAAGAAACCTTGTTTATTTTTGGTTCCTAACGCCATAACTACACATCTGCTCCAGGACAAGAAATTTTTACCAGAAAACTTCGTGTTGCCTAACTCCATTGCAGGCGAATCAGAATTTGATAAGAACATAGGATCATCATGAGGATTACTGTATGATGCATCAGAATTTACTGTATCATTCGTCATTTTGATTGAAAGAGTAAAATATCGCGAATTTGATGAACGAAAGAAGGAAAAACTGAAATGTAATTGATTTGATTGAACAAAGAAGAAAAACACTCGAAGAAGAATGTAAAATCAGAGTAATTTGCGGAAGTAAACGAAAAAGTAAGCAGAGGCAGGCTATTCCTGCTCTGATATCATTTGAAAATGGACAGAGTAAGCTAATAGACCGCCATTAATGAAGCTAGCAGTCGCCATTGATGAAGATTATGAAGCTTTGAGTATGAAAATATCTAGAGAATTTAGTGAGAGAATTATGAGAGAGAAAGGTAAATTAAAATTGTGATTGATTGTATTAACTTAACAAATTCTGTTACAAGCTACAGTTATATACAAAACTAAGTTGTAACAAACTCAGTCAAAGTTTGTTATACTCAGTCAACAATGCCAGCTGTACAATGGCTATCTAGAAGCTACTACTATCAACAGTCAGGTGCAGTGAGAAGCTTCGTCTTCATTCTCAGTATGGCACCTGGTTCCATAGACAATTTAGAAAATTAGATTAAATTAATGATATAATTAAGATGAACCTATGCTAAACAATTATTAACGTGTGTCCATTGTACACATTTTAGAAAAATTCAAAGTAATAATTTAGCGAAATTTGTCACCCTCATAAAAAGGGTGATTGACAAGGTACACATAATTTACAAGCTTGAAAATTTACATTATGCGCATCTAGTAAAAAAGTAGCATCAACAAATTCTCTCATAATCCAAGAACTAAAATCAAAAGGGCATTGTGGACAATAGGTCCCAGGTTCGAATCCCACTCCCCTTTATTGTAATGCGACTTTGTGCGCGCTTCGATTGACCAAAAAAAAAATCAAAAAAAAAAAAATCAAAAAAAAATCAAAAGGGCATTATTAAAAGAAATTTCAAAAAACGTCATTAGCCTAAAACCCTAATAAAATAATTCTGGATGCATCACAGAATCTGGTCAAAATATCAAACGACAATCAAAGACTATATTAACGATCTTAATGGTAGCATCTAAATAAGGATAAGGTACTAGTTTATGGATTTGGCCTAATTTTTTTTTTTTAAAACAGAGAATCCTAGTCAAAGGGACATGACTGAAAAATTAAGTGAGTTAGCTAAGCTAGTTTGGTAAGGGCAACTATATTATTCGTGGGATTAGGAGATATGTCATATTGTCATCAAGCGTCCGTCAAACGAATTTGAGAGACCCGTTTTATAAGACAATTTGAGGTCCCATATATAGGAAAACTTAATTTTTATACTTTCTCCATCTCACATCAAATGTAACAGTTGTTTTTTGGCACTATTCATCGTCGTAGAGAATCTTTAATATTATTCTTAATCTATAAGACAAGTCATGTGAGATTTTGTTTAATTCATCGTCATGAATGCTATAAGAATATCAGATTTTTATAATTTTTAATAAAGTATAACTAAAGAAATTCACGTTTCAAAAAATAGCTCGACAAGTGTGACAAAACAGTTGTTACCTTTGGTATGGTATGATGAGGGTAGCAAATAGTACTCAAACCTAACATTTAACTTGTGAGTATAAGTCACGTATCTTATAACCTTTTTGACATGCTATTATACGGTCCTGTTTTCGTCATATTATCTATCCTACAATTATTACAATTAAGTTTTGTTGCCCTACAATTACAAGTTTTTGCATGCTTTGTTGGAACGTCTTGTTTAGTTGTTTTCCAGGTCAATTTTGGAAGTACGTATGTGAATGCACTTAATTATTGACTTGAGTAGAGCCACAATGAATCACATCTAGCTCTTGTTCATTCAAAACTTTTGGATAACACTCGATCACTTTACAGACATAGTGTCTCACGATAGAGCTGTCTTTGGGTCGGGCTGGCTGGGAGGCAGGGTGGGCTCTTTTGGTCAGGCCTGAACCAGCAGGGGAAGCGGCAGGCTTGACCGGGCCGGACTGACGGGTCTATGTATTTTTATTTTTAGTTTTACTAAAATGGCGGGTCAATGACGGACCGGGCTGGAAATTTAGGGCCGGGGTCAAGACCGGTTCGGATCGGGCCATGCCAAATTGCCTAAATTGAACGGCCGGAGGAGCTCTATCTCATGAAAACTTTACTGTAATATTAAAAAAAAAAGAAAAAAAGTTTAAACTTGCTAACTTTTACAATAATACTTCCGTTTTAACCACTATACTAAGCATCTCAAGACTCAAGCTACAACCATCCTTTGAAGATAATGTCTTTTTGTGCGTAGCTATTTTATCTTTTTTTTTTGGTATAAAGGAAGCTACATGATGCTGACGGAAATTAAACCCACATCATAAGTACGATGCCTAATAACTTTACAAGTTAAGCTAACTGACATCTACTCAAATTGACTATTTTATCATTGGCTTCTAAATAATCCCCACAACTCTCAAGGTCATTCGAGCAACTCTAATGGTAAACTAAAAAATCTTATAGTTTGCGTTTCCCCATCATTTTTCTAAGCAACAATGCTTTCAAGCTATAACATTCTCCAATAGCAAACTACAATAAGATTTAGCTTACAAGACCCCACATAACATATATTATTGTAATATAAATTACTTTATTGTTTTGTATTGTAGTTACTTATTTTATTTCAAACTACGTAACTCGACAAAGCTACATCGGCTTACATGCGGTAATATATTTTTATACTCCAATAGTGAGCAACATACTTGATAATTTACAACACAATAATTGCAACTTGCTAGCAAATACTTATATGCAACCATTGGTTGGAGTCAGAGGCGAAGCTATTGTTTGGCCCAATGGGCCATGGCCCGGGCGAGATAAAAACAAATCTGTGCATTTATTTCTAAAAATTCAATGGATAAGGAGTAGTGTATTAATAGTGTATTAATACCATAATTAGAGACAATTTCAAGCTTAATTTTGCGTGAATAAAAAAGGCAGTATGCCATAAACGTGCTTCCAAATTTAATGCTATAATTACAACTCATTTCCTTATTAATTGCATTCTCATAATATTTAGTTATTCGAATTCTACACATAAAATAATATTTCTTTGATATTGCAAAAGATAACAAAAGACCAAAATATAAAGAATATATATACATGTAGCAAACTTGGATATTTTGATTTGTGCTGATCAACAACTCCTATTAGCATAATTATTATTGGCTTTTGGCTTAAGTTAATATCCCTTTTTTTGGCTTAAGATAGTGTCTAAAATCTCCATTTTCCATTTCGTTCTTGTCTAAAGACGTTGAATTACAAATTATACTTATTGTAACAAAAGTATTATTAGTTTCTTTTACTATTTCATAAAAAAATATTTTTATTTTCTGTTAGCTCTTTAATTATTAGCGTTTTCCGTTCCTATAGGCTATAAGACTACATTTATAAAAGTTTCGGCCCGGGTTAGAATTTAACTCTAGCTTCGTCCCTGGTTGGAGTTGCTCTAAGTTTGCAGCCTTAGAAATATCATCACAAACATCTTCTGTTGATAACCCAATCATTTATACACTGTCGGAAAAAAAAAAACATTAAGCCGCTTTACCGAATTACGGAGTAAATGAAATATTAGTCTTGTACAAGACAGTTTTATCACATGAAACATTAATACGGAGTACATCTTAAAGTTTTTCGTCTAATGAAACTACATCATAGTGCTTCATAAATTTTTCTTTTATGGTGTGTTTGGGAACCTAGAATTGGATTTGAATTCCGGAATTAAGACAACTCGAGCGTTTGGGAGTCCCTAAAATTTGGAATTGGAATTGGACTCAATTCCCTATCCAGTGGCGGATGCAGGATTTGACTAAAGGAGGGCACACCCAAAAAAAAAAAATTGCGGACAACTTTTATACATTAAAATTTTTTTATCGTCAATACATAATAATATAATCGTAAAGAAAAAATATATCAACAAACCCTAAACGGCTAAACCAAATACCAACAAGCCCAAGTGCATTATTTTAGAGGGAATATTCATTTTCGGCGGTAGAATTGGGGGTCCTGTGTAAAAACAATTCGAGAGACCCCTTCAATTTTATATATTATCGTCATGAAAATAGTAAAAAAATTAACCAAAGAGTACCATAATCTTTATTTATAAGACAGTGGGAAATTTTACATGGAACTACTTCTAAAAGTGTATAATTCTATAGATATAAAAATATATATGCTTAACAAACAATATTAGTATGGCATTGGTGTCTTGGACAATCATTGAATATACTAGCCTAACGTCCCAGGTTCGAACCGTTGTAGCATCATTTTGAAATTCAATTAATTAAATCTAACTTTGAACATACAAAAAAACTAAGCCAAATCTAACCATAGTGAGATTCGAACAAGAGACCATCAAGGAAGTTTATAAGCGTCTTACCACCAGACCAAGAGCATCATCATGCTAAAAATAGGCATTCTAAATATGAAAACATAGATTTTCAGTTTTGTTTTTTCTTTTTTTTTTTCCGTCACGTGAGGACACGTGCCCTCCCCCCCCCCCCCAATACGCCGCTGCCTATCAATTCCATCCTAGTTAAAATTTGGTACTCTCAAATTCCTACCATATAGTAGTCATTTCAATTACATCCCTACTTGATTACGGTTTTTTGTGATGCAAGTTTCATCGCAATTTTTTTTATTTATGATTTTTTTTAATCGCAAATATTTTCCGTCACAAGATTTATTTTTTCCTAATAAAAAACTTGGTGACTTCGACCCATACGTGACCCGCCCAATTCCAATTCCAATTCCATGAGTTCCCAAACGCCAATGAGAAATTGAAATCCGGAATTGAATTCCATGCGATCTCCAAACGAATTTTTGGAATTGGATTTGGAATTGAATTCAAACATTTTGATTTCTACAATTGAAATCATGAAAATGAAATCAATTCCGGGTATCCAAACACTACCTTAAGGTATTTCGTAGAGCATTTTAGATAGCTAAAGTAAAAAGTTACTCCAAATAGCTTGTCATTTTATTTTACTTTTACCCTTATTAATAAATGCATCTATATATACGAAGAATATTTTTTATGATCAACATATATTAAACATATTCTACTAACTTTCCCACAAATAAACTTAATTAACTAAAGTTGGCTGGTGTGAGGGGTAAGGACTTTCATCTCTTAAATAAGTGGTCGGGTGTTCGATTCCTGGCTCTTGTGTATGAAAAAGCCAAACTTGGGAATGATCAACCCATTAAATTGTTTTTAGTATCCCGAAGGAGATTGTCTAAGCTATCGGTAGAAATACTCCTGATCAACACAAAAAAAACAACTTAATTAGAACTCGTCCTGATTAGAGACTTGAAAGTAAAATACAACCTTTTATTCTAAAAGGGGAATATTAAGAGACCTTAACGGAGATGTCAGCTAGCTCAACAGCTAAAACTATTGTCTTGTGTTACCCATGTCCTGGTTCGAGTCTTGTCACCATCAAAAACTGCCGTAATGACTCCCTTCACACCAAAAAAAAAAAACGACTAAACAATAAACTACTCCGTACTTACTAGAAAGAAGCTTTAAAGGGTGACAAAACAAAGAAGAAGAAGATATGGTGGTTAGGGTTTAGGGATTTGAGGGATCTGTAATGAAGTGGAGATTCCCAGGAAATCTCGCTTTACATACATAATAACAAGCCTTAATTATTTTTTAATTACATTTAATGATTGACAAAGGAAGCAAGTACAGGAGCTGTTTGAGGGTGGCATGTGAGGAAGGAAGAAGCAAACATACACTATGCTAATTTTTGTTTAATTAATTATATTAATTAATCCATATATATTTAAGTAAATTGTGGAGTGGGTGGACCATCTGTTGTCCAAATTAAACAACAGTTAGTCTTGTTGAAGACGGATCCGAGTAAGTGACGGGTAATGACACTCACAAAACGGATAGGGGGGGACAAGGTGGGGGCACCCCATGTGCTTCCTTTTCTCCTCTATTTGGGTCATTTGTGAGAGAAAATGGTATCCGTCACTCCACAGTGACGGATACGTGCCGTCTTCAATGAAATTTTGCGATTAAACAAGGGTACTAGTGTACTACTAGTACATTACTAATGTACTACTTTATCTCCATCTTTTAGCTTATTAGTTTGGTGTGATGATTGACTAAATATGTTTTAGGATCATGATTGATTGATCAGAAGATTTGATTTGATCATCATGCTCAGTTGCTGATCCCGTAGACTCCCAGGTTGTCATATTTTTTGGATAATGTATTAAATATATTTTTTTTGGCATAAACTATCTGGTTGAGTTCGGATTCAAGCTGGGTAGGATCGTTAAGGCGGTAAAGCTCCTCCTCATGAATTTTAATATGAGGCATTGCCAGATCAGAATGTTAGGGCTCGAATCCGAGATCTTTGATTAAGTTATTTAGAGCAACTTCTTACCAATTAATCTAATTATTTATAGGAATTAAATAGTTTTTTTTTGTGTGTGCAATCATGGATATTTAATAATCATGTTGTGGTTTCAATAAAAAAAGATACAAAGTGTATAGGAGTGATTGGGTTAAAGAGAAATTGGTTTGTAATAACCATTGTGTGATGTATAATGGTTACGGAGTATTATACATTTGCAATGTTATACATTTGCGAAAATAAAACCATTATACTATATATAACGGTCTTATTTGGGGACTTCTAAATTAATAACTCTACTATTATAGGTGTGACATATATGTAGGAGTGAGGATCGGTCCAAAATTAGACCTAATCGAGTTGAAAATTGAAAAAAAAAAGTTAATTAAGTGAACCAAAAACTGGGCCTAAAATTTCAATCTTGAATTGGGCCAGACGTATTTTATATCTGTGTCATCTCATTACTTAAAGTATCAGGTTGTTAAGCTAAAATTTAAAGTGAAATGAATACAATTACTTAAGTTTGGTTATAATGACATATACTAAATAGTCTATCATCATTATAATTATAAATTTTAATAAATACAAGTATATAAATTCAACTATACATTACTGTATTTCCATGAAGTGATCTTAATTAGACCTGGCAAACAGATCGGATCGTCTCGTGTTCATGTTCGTGTCGCATGTAAACGGGTGATCACAAACCCTCCAACCCAAACCCGACCCAATTAAATATCGTGTCGTGTTCATGTCGACCCATTTATATAAATGGGCTATCAAGCCTCAACCCAAACCGGTTAATTTCATGTCGGGTTCGTGTCATGTCCATATTTGAAAAGTTTAAGTATATTTATGTGATGAGAGATCAAAGAAAAATTAGGATTAATTTAGTAAACAGATCATTCGTGTCGGGTTCACGTTAGAGAGCTCAACTCAAACCCAACCCAACTAAATATCTTGTCGACCCACTTACATAAATGAGTTATTAAGCCTCAACCCAAACCCGTTAATTTCGTGTCATTTCGTGTCGTGTTATTGTTTTTGTCAGCTCTAGTCTTAATAGAACAAGTTGGGCATAACAAATTAGTCTAATATACGGAGTAATCCATAAGTAAGAGCCCAAAAGATTCCTATGGGCTGCAACATGAGAATAAAGAAAGGGCTTCATTTTAGTTGGTAATGCATATTTCTACTCTTCCTTCCACAATGATGAGATTGAGCTTGTCATGCCAGCAGAGTAAGCAGAAAACCGTAAAACACTACTGTAAGAATAAGACGGGCTAAGACATACTATTTTTATCTGAAATTAAAACGGACCAAATGATCACCATTTTAAAATGTACTCGAAATATTTATGCATAGGGTTGATACAGAATATATTTATCGGTGTCGTACTAGAGAATAGATAATGCAACAGGTAGCCGTGTAGCTCAATGTATTTCCTGGACGACTCTGAGCAAGCATATATGGGGGAATACATAGTCCGGTTCAAATGCTTCTTTCATTGGCAATTTTCACATAGAATCTCCTCCGAGTTAATATTAACACAAAATCGTAGTAAAACACAACTGTAAGAACAAAACGGGCTAAGACGGGAATTTGTACAAAATTACGGAATAAAGAGTGTAAGCAGCTATGGTGAAGGATTGAATAGTGTTGTTATTAGTTGTCATGGCACAGAACATAACTTCACATATGGTGATTGAAGCAGGCGAAGCTATACTGAACGTGAAGATTACTCCATTTAAACAGACTCGTGAAGACGTTATGAATACTTAAATTGACAAATAGATCAACCTAACCGGGTGCAAATCGAGTAATTTAGAGTCGGGATCATTTTGGACATGCATGCATTTGGATAAACTCGGTTACTCGGGTAATTTTAGGCTCAGTGTATTTTGGATGTGTTATCTATTTATTCAGAGGTAAAATCCGTATAGGCGACAAACATTTATGTAAGATCCGGACTTGTCCAGTAAATTCGAAACTTGAAGGCCCAATCCAGGAAGCATGAACACAGCTTTACAGATCACACAGCTCATTTTTCCCAACAGCCGGAAACTTGAAGAAAAGAACAGGATGCAACCATGCCTAAACACAAAAGGCTCGTTCCCAAGTGATCCGAACTTCAAAAATTATGTTCAGATCTTAAAATGACATGAACACAAGGAAGTGTGAAGTTGCAGATTTCCAAATGATATGAGCGGAAATTATACAGCAGACCGCTTCCAAATTCCAATACACCAGAAAAGCAAATCTAGAGTAACATCGAAAGAATCAAGCTCAGTTTACAGGGATAAGCTCATCAGCTTATAGGTTAATGAGTTAGACATCAAGCTCTCGCTCAAAAGCATGCAATCTAACAACACTGATCAACATGTATCACAGTCTATATGTAGATATTAATTCTTTACAAGGCATATAAATTAACGAAGCTGATAGACACCCTCGACTTTGAGGACCTGCAATGTTCTCGGACACTCAAAACAGCCAATACCTAAACAGGTTTTGGCTCACTAAAGAACACTGTCTAAGAAAAAAAAAAAAAAAAGTACTCGAGGCTTTAAAGGGTGTTTGGAATTGCAGATTTGTTATAAGCTTGGACAATATAATCAATGAATAATGTTAAAACAATGTACAAATCTCTTTAGGATATAATTACAGAGTCGAAATTACAGAAAAATGTGTTGCTTTATTATTCAAGTAATTCTCGTGACTGTACAAAAATATTGAAATTTCCTGATTTACGGTCTAAAAACAGACTTAATCCAAGACAAAGCAATGTTCAGTATGATGCTACTATAATTTACTTGTTTTAGTGTAATCTCTTCAAATAAATCATCACAAATTCTAACATTTAAATTATGAAGTGTAGGGCGACATACTATGAACAAACAAAAGCTCACCGAAGCTTCTTCCTTGACCTATGCGGGTATTTAGAGGCATGTGACGGAGAATATTCCACTGGCAACTCAGGAGGCGGTAACTCACCAGTGAGCATCCCGACAACTTCTTTCATAGAAGGCCGGCGGGCTGGTGACTTCTGCAAACAACAGAGAGCAATTATGATGCAAACTCCAGCCTGTTCTTTGTTCAAAGAACATATTTTGTCGTCAACCAAATCAAGAAGCTTTCCTGAACGAGCAAGCTGGCGGGCCCAAGATAAGAGATTTGCCTTGTGGAACTCGGACATGGGCGAGCCAGTCACTTGCAAAGGGCGTCGCCCAGCAATAAGAACTAACATAAGTACACCAAAGCTGTACACATCACACTTTTCGGAGAGATCACCACCCATGCTATACTCGGGGGCAATGTAGCACACGGTTCCCCTCATACTTGGTGTGCTACTAATCCCACCACTCTTTGGTATCTCCCCACTCATTGAATCATAGCTTGGATGGCGCCCTTTCCAAAGATCACCGCTCAAACCATCCAACCACCAATCAACACTACTCCGACTACTCGTCCTACTTCTACTTCTAGTCTTCTTTTTATTTTGGTCTAAATAGTTCGCTTCATCTCTAGGCCACCAATTTTCCTCATGATCACTCTTTTCCCCTTCATGCTTCTTTTTCTTTTTCTTCTTCTTCTTCTTTGCAAGTTCCTCCGAGTATTCTTCTTTCCACCATTCCCTAACCGGCCTCCTCTTATCCTTCTTTGACATCTTCCCATCATCCATCGACATCCACCAATCCATCTTCTTCTTCCCTTTCTTCTTCTCCACTTTCTCCGCTTTCTTCACCTCTAACACGCTAGTTGACGCTCCTCCAACATTCCAATCATTATCCGGCCTGTCTTTTGCAACCTCCATCCCCATCCACTCCATCACATATTCCTTCACCTTCCCTTGCTCCGACCCCCCTCCTCCTCCCCCTCCACTACCCCGCCCACCGCCATTCTCCTTTTTCCGCCACCAATCCCTACCTAAACCTCTCACACTCCCATCCACATTCTTCACCACTCTTCCACCCTCAACTCCCCCTTCCAAATCACTCTCCTTATCCACCACCGACTCCAATCCCTCAGGCGTAGTTGTAACCATAACCGTCTCCGGTGACGTCTCCACCGCTAATCCAACCCTAACCGGCGACTGATCCACAACAACACTCCCATCCTCAAACCCTGTCGTCGTAACACTCTCCGTCTCGAACACCGATCCACTATCCTCAACATTATTACCAGTATCATTAACATTAATCACAACCTCATGCTCAATATTATTAGTATTAACATTAATAACAGTATCATAATTATCAACTAATTTCAACCTAGCAAGACCAAAATCAGCAATTTTAGCAACAAAATAATCATCTAACAAAACATTACTAGGTTTCACATCACCGTGAATAATCGGCGGATCGCATTCATGATGCAAGAACGCTAAACCTTTCGCAACATCAACCGCAATCCGATGCCGTGAGCTCCACTCCATAACCTCCTTCAATTTCTTATGCAACAAGCAATCCTGCAAATTTCCATTCCTCATAAGCTCATAAACAAGACACATACGACGTCGTCTCCTCGACGTCGCAAACCCTAGCAATCTCACGACTCGGTCCGAGTCAACCAAGCGATCAGCAAGCGCGATCTCGTTATGAAACTCGCGCTCGCCTTGAAGAGAACCGGAGTCCATAAGCTTGACCGCCACGTGGCGGTGGTTAACCATGGCGGAGTATACAGCGCCGAAGCCGCCTTTACCGATACGGCGGGAGTGGTGGAAGTTCGCGGTAGCGCGACGGAGTACGGAGAAGGAAAAGCGACGAGGACGGCGGTTGTTGCTGTGGTTCTCCGGCGAGTGTGACTTGGAGGAGAGAGAGTGTTTGAGACGGCGGTAGATGAAGAGAAGGAGTGTGAGGAGAGAGACTGTGACGGCGGCGCCGGCGATTGGGGGAATTACGTAGATGACGTGGCGGTGGTGGTGGTGGTGGTGCTGGTTAGATGTTGGTTGTGGTGAGGACATGGTGTAATTAGTTTGGTTTCGGGTTGGTTACCGAAACGTGTGACACGAAAATGGGACAGAGGATCGAAAAAAATATCAAGGGGGGTTGATTGAGTGTTTTTCTGGTCCTCAAGGAGTCAAGGGTGTTATTTAGGTGTTAGTTGTGGGGAATACATGATGGTTTCGGAGAAGTGAGACACGGAAATGGGACAGAGAATTCGCGCTTGTGATTTCGGAGGGGTGAACGTTGAGATTAAAATTGGGGTAGAAAGAATTAGAGGGTGTTGATTAAGTAAGAAGGTGAGATTAGTAGTATGTAATTATGAAGAGAAGAAATGGCCGTTGGAAAGGGAGGCAAAAGCTGCAAGGAGTAGAGAGTTTCGGAGCCTTGGAGGCGTTTAATGTGGTCTACCATGTGAGGGAGTTCCTCCTCTCATTCTCCCTTGTTTCTTTCTACTACTCCACACTTTTGCTCCTTCATTTACTTTTAGGAATAATTGACAACAATAATCCCACCTTTAACTTATCTTCTCCAAATAATCTCACCTTTGCTTAATCTCATAATAACCTCACCTTTATACCCAATCTTCTTAAAACAAGCCATATGACTTATTACCTATGTAATCGGTCATTTTTTCATTAGTCAATCCCCATTCCCCTACTCTTTTTAGTCAACCACCAATCCTTCACCCAATTCACCCAATTTGTAGCATTTCCTCCTTCGTTGCTTCTTGATTTCTACGTCTAAACCTCTTTCAATTACAACAATTTCATTTGTTCTTATTTAATAATTTGGTTCTCTAAAAAGGGTAAAAATGGAAGAGTAATTTGCTTAAATGACAAAATTTACAAAAACATATGTCCAGAGGTTTGTGGCGTCTGGGATTGACACTTGCCGCACTTCACCGTTACGACACACATCTTGCCACCTCGGTGACAACGGAAGACGATTATCTAGTTTCAAATGCCGCCATGGAATTGGGTACTAAGAGTGTAATTCATGAATAGCGTATGCAATCAACAACCCATAACAAATGTTTAGGGTTGACAGAAATTTAACAAGACGCAAAACGATACTCTGATTTTACTTTGCTAAGAATCCGAGAGTGTTGATTTGGACCTTGGACTTCAATTTCTCTTCTTATTTGAATCTATTACTTCAATAAATACTCCATATAATACTTCTAGAAATCTGTGCCAAATACTTGAGGGTTGAATCGAATAGTAAATGTAAACATGATATTGAATGTCAACTCCTTAAGCTGGAAAATGGCGAAGGGATGGCTTGAATGCAGCATAATGTTCATATATATAATTTACATAATATCCCTTGTATAAGTTGTATTCTTATTAAGAAAACAAAAGAATTGTTTATGGGATAATTTATGGAGGAAGATGGGGGGTTGAAGATGAGAGTTAAAGGGAAATTAAACAAGGAAGTGAGAAACGGTCACATGACTTGTTATTGTAGGTAAGTTTTTTGTATGGCTTGTTTTTAGAAGATAGAGTATAATGGTTGGATTATTATGGGATTAATGAAAGATGGGATTACTTTGAGAAGATTGGTGAAAGGTCGGATTATTCCTGTCAATTATTCCTTACTTTTATGTAGTTTTCAAGATCATTAATTCTCAATTCAGACTATCAGGTCTAAATTCTGAAGGTTTCAGACGGTTTTATGTGATTAATTTTATGGTAAAATGTAACCATTTAATGATAAACTGTTGTAACTAGTGTTTGTTGTTTAGCTAATTTTTAGTCAAAAAGTTATCACATTTGGCTGTAAATAAGTCACATATTCCGTTCGAAGCCTTCAGACGAAAATGAGTGTCTGAAGGGAGTCGTTCTCTTTCAAGATAAATGTTTAAAGTTTGATAATGTTTTAATTAAATTTTTCCAATGAGTGAAAGATCGTTTAATTATGTAAGACCATCTTAGGCCCTGTTATTTTGGACTTAAAGTCACTTAATTTAAGTTAACTTCAGATCCTATAAGTTCGATTCGATTCGATTCGATCCTATAAGTTCGATTCGAGATCATATAAGTTCGATTCGATTCGAATCCTATAATTTCGATTCGATTCGAGATCCTATAATTTCGATTCGATTCGATCCTATAAGTTCGATTCGATTCGATTCGAGATCCTATAAGTTGATTCGATCTTATACTCACTTAATTTAAGTTCGATTCGAGATCCTATAAGTTCCGTTCGATTCGATTCGAGATCCTATAAGTTTAGTTCGAGATCCTATAAGTTCGATTCGAGATCCTATAAGTTCGATTCGATTCGATTCGATTCGAGATCTTATAAGTTCGATTCGATTCGATCCTATAAGTTTCGATCAAAAAGAATGCAGGCATTACTCTAGAATTTGTAGCCAAAGATTATACAAATGTAAAAAGTCTTATATCTAGTTATGTTTTGAAGAATTGGTTAACTACAGTACTTAAGTAAGTAAACAGTCCACATCGTACGTTGTTAAATTTTATCATATATATGATAAAAAGATCTTAATAGAAAGTTATCTAATTAATGAATACACAGATTTAGATAGAATTGTGAACGGTGTATAATAAGATTTTAAGTTTATGAAATTGTTTTTAATAGTTGTACCTTCATTTTCACCTCAAAACAGAAAAAAAAAATGCTAAAACACAATTAATTAATAAACACATAAAGTAAATTTGATATTAACGCCATGATTTGACATCTGATCAATTAGATTGAAACTCTACAAAAAGAAAAAGAGGTTGTTATATATTTATCGAATGTAACTTGATAAGAATATAAGATGATTTGAGTTTAATAAGAGTAGAATAATCATTGTCTATACTCAAATTGAATAAAAATTAAAAAATTAGAAAATACAATTAATTATGAATCAATTAGACTTAATTTTTTTCTCTTGAATGATAACAAAATAATGGCCGCTTCCTTTGGTGCACACTGAATAAATTCTTGAGTATAGGTCAATAGCCTGCAATTCTACAACGTGCAAACCATGTAAATATATCATTTTAGCCACCTTTTTTAGAGAGTGATAGACTCTCAATCTAGAAGGTAGACTCATGTTATAAATAATCCCTTAATGTTATTCTTAACAAAATATTCTCATTAAATATGGTAAAAATGAGAATATACTTGAATATCTTATATGAATTTGTTGTTAAACTTAACATATATGGATTATTAATGTGTGCCCTTAGGACATACGTTAGAAAAACCCAACTTAAATTCATTGAAAATTTTATAAAAAATTTAACCACTAAACCCGACCTCCCGAATTCAATAAAGGATTATGAAAAGCATAGTTAGAGAAGAAGGAAGAAACTTCCATCAATTACGCATCTCTAACTCTAAGTAGTACTTAACCACAAGTAGAAGATAACCACGTGTGTGACTTTTATTTTAGTTTGATTATAGATTTATAGAAGTGGATTGGGTGTAGAGTTGGTAGTATTTGTTGTTTACTTCCTTATTATTCTAAAAACAACCCACTTTCCAATTGGATCCTCCTTAGAAAACACATGCTATCTTTCACTTTTTATGAAGTAAACATCCAAAATTCAAAGAAAGAAACATCCAAGTTTGTTTTTCTTATGAGTTGGTTTGACTATTTCTCTTTAATAGATCACCTTTTGAGTTTTGACTCTTGTGTTCTACCACTACTACAGAGTTTATGTAAAACCGTCTTATAATATAAAACTATTTTTTATAAAAAAAATATTCATTTATTATTAGTGATAAATGAATGTTTAAACAACGTCTTACATAATGAAATGGTCTGATTTAATTATTTGGAACTAGTATAGATCCCGCGATATATAGAGCCTTTACATTTTAATGCATTATATATAAATTTTAAATTGACGCTTCATTAATTTTTCATATATAATCCCTTTTATTTTAGTATGCAAAAAATACTGGAAAAGTTATTAAAAGAAATGAGTGAAGTCATGAAATGTGTATTTTATGAATAGTCTAATGATTTAAATTTAATTTTTCTAAAAAAAAACGTTTCTTTTTCACATAAATAATAATATAAATTTAACTTCTTTATACGAAGTATATAACAATAGCACTTATAAAAGATTTAACAAATTATTTTTAGATTTATACCAGTTTTGTTTTTATTTTAATTAGACGAATACGCACTGATGGGGCATATTCTGCACCCGCTGACCAGTCAGCATATTGAGCAAGGTCAAAGATATCCACAGCAAGTCAACGGCTTAGACAGCCTAACTCAAGCGAGGCTGTCGGCTTTACCGACAGATGGGTCCCGGCCGGGGCAACTAGCACCAGGGCACATATCCGCGAACTCATATCCAAGACCCCTCGGTGAGTCAACGGGGCCCGCCGGCCTGCCATGGGTCCTCGGCCGAGGGGTAGATTAGTCTTTCCACCTGCTAGCCACTTGGCCACTACGTGACAAAAGGTGAAAGTCTATAAATACTCCTCTACTCTCATTGAGTAAGGGATCCACAATTTAACCTAAGAATCACTATTCATCTGGTAATATCTTCCTTATCTCTCTACAATATATACTTCACCAAGTAACAACAACTTATCTCTCTAAGTTACTGACTTGAGCGTCGGAGTGAGTTCGCTCGGTCCAAAGCCGAGCCCTCAGTTTGTTCATCGTTTCAGGAGACCGCAAGGAGGATTCAACTAAAGACGTCATTCTACAAGCACGGGTGGTACCATATAACTGCTCTGGAATTACACCCGGAACAATTGGCGCCGTCTGTGGGAAATAGACACTAGAAGCTAGTCACATTCATTCCCAAAAAAAAAAAAAAAAAAAAAAAAAAAAAAAAAAAAAACCAAAACAAAAACCCACCCAAAAAGCTAAGAAGATGTCGAAACAACCAGAGAAGGTGTTGGTGGAAAACAAATTCTACCAAGACGACACATTCCACAACTCAGAAATCGGGCAGTCCCCACCGGCCAGTATCACCGATACGACGAACGGGACGCCAAAGGAACAAGATGTCCGCCGCCACCGACTGTCACCATCATGGGACATGTGGTTGATGCAAAGAAAGCCGAAGCTACTCCCGGACATAATTGTCGCACGCCGCTCACACCGTCACACCGACAAGAGCGGCGGAACCCGTCCGAGAGACCAGGGCCCGAATGTGACTCCAAGAGACTTGAATGGAGCACTCGGAAGAAGCGGCCCCGTCAAGACGCCGAGGAGCCCGAGTGCCGGTGGTAGACCTAAGTCCTTCCCGCACCCGCAGGAGGACAGCGTCGCCGCGGCACCGACGAGGCCTGCCTCAGAGGAGTGAAAGAAGTCCGACTCGTCAGAGTCGGAGAAGAAGCCCGACTCACCAGAGTCGGAGAAGAAGCCCGACCCGCCACGGGGAGGGGAGCCGGATTAAGGATACAAGGAGCCGATCGCCGCGTGTCGTTTGACACGTGGTCAGACAGCCCCTCAATGACTATGTCCTTGACGTCCCGTTGCCGACTAAGCTAAAGTTGCCGCCCATATCATACAAAGGAGAAGGTGACCCAAGCGACCATGCCGAGGCCTTCGAGTCTCACATGTCGGTATGGTCACATGCCAAGCGACCATGCCGAGGCCTTCGAGTCTCTGCTTGCGAGGTCTTCGCCCGAGCAAGAGCGAGGGTCGAAGGGGAAAGACCTCCCAGGCCGAGGAGTGACGGTGACACGAGCCGATCGCGAGTACCACGGCCATACACTGGGTCCACTTAACGATAACTCGCCGCATCGAAGAATGTCATTGAAGAACTGATCCGGAAGGGGAGCCTCAGCAAGTATGTAGCTGGAGGCCCAGGAACAAAGTAAATACAATCGAGCCAAAATCTCGATCACCTCGGCCAAAACCGGGAGTGACGGGGGAACGAGCCGAAAGATGCAATCGAGCCAAAACCTCGATCATCTCGGCCAAAGCCGGGAGTGACGGGGGAACGAGCCGGTAAATGCAATCGAGCCAAAACCTCGATCACTTCGGCCGAAGCCAGGAGTGACAGGGGAACGAGCCGGTAAATGCAATCGAGCCAAAACCTCGATCACCTCGGCCAAAGCCGGGAGTGACGGGGAACGAGCCGGTAAATGCAATCGAGCCAAAACCTCGATCACCTCGCCAAAGCCGGAGTGACGGGGAACGAGCCGGTAAATGCAATCGAGCCAAAACCTCGATCACCTCGGCTAAAGCCGGAGTGACGGGGAACGAGCCGGTATGCAATCGAGCCAAAACCTCGATCACCTCGGCCGAAGCCGGAGTGACGGGGAACGAGCCGCAAATGCAATCGAGCCAAAACCTCGATCACCTCGGCCAAAGCCGGGAGTGACGGGGGAACGAGCCGGTAAATGCAATCGAGCCAAAACCTCGATCACCTCGGCCAAAGCCGGGAGTGACGGGGGAACGAGCCGGTAAATGCAATCGAGCCAAAACCTCGATCACCTCGGCCAAAGCCGGGAGTGACGGGGGAACGAGCCGGTAAATGCAATCGAGCCAAAACCTCGATCACCTCGGCTAAAGCCGGGAGTGACGGGGGAACGAGCCTGTAAATGCAATCGAGCCAAAACCTCGATCACCTCGGCCGAAGCCAGGAGTGACGGGGGAACGAGCCGGTAAATGCAATCGAGCCAAAACCTCGATCACCTCGGCTAAAGCCGGGAGTAATGGGGGAACGAGCCGGTAAATGCAATCGAGCCAAAACCTCGATCACCTCGGCCAAAACCGGGAGTGACGGGGGAACGAGCCGAAAGATGCAATCGAGCCAAAACCTCGATCACCTCGGCCAAAGCCGGGAGTGACGGGGGAACGAGCCGGTAAATGCAATCGAGCCAAAACCTCGATCACCTCGGCTAAAGCCGGAGTGACGGGGAACGAGCCGATAGATGCAATCGAGCCAAAACCTCGATCACCTCGGCCAAAGCCGGGAGTGACGGGGGAACGAGCCGAAAGATGCAATCGAGCCAAAACCTCGATCACCTCGGCCGAAGCCAGGAGTGACGGGGGAACGAGCCGGTAAATGCAATCGAGCCAAAACCTCGATCACCTCGGCTAATTAAAACCGAGGGCGACGGGGGAACGAGCCGATATGCCTAGATATTTACAACGGCAGTCAGAACGTAAACTCGATCACCTCGGCTAACTAAGACCGAGAGTGACGAGGGAACCACGACTTGCCCTCGGCTAATTAAGACCGAGCTTAAGAATGTATAAGTACCGTTGAGACGCAACGACACCTCGGCGAATTAAGACCGAGCGTGAACGAGGACGCAATCAATAATGGTCTATAGATACGAACGCGTCGCGACGTAACCCCGATTCCCTCGGCCAAGGCCGGAAGCGCGGGCCACAACGACCGATACGCTAACATGTTTACAACGGCGGTTGGGACACGCTCCTTGACAGAATGCCAATCGACGTATCTTCTTCAACACGCTCCTTGGTATCTACTTGCCAAACGGTCCACTCTCAACCCTGGTCTCGGCCAACGTCTCTCTCTTTTCCACATCGGATGTCCATTACATATCCATGTGGAGGGGGATAGGGTACGGCCTAAGCGAAACAAGCCGAGGTAGAAGAAGCGGGCGAGAAAATTTTTACTTGCGCGAGAATATACGCTCGGATACATCGGAGCCCATACCACGGCATAGACTACGCCTGGGGCAAATTGATGGGGCATATTCGCACACCCGCCGATCGGCATATTGAGCAAGGTCAAAGATATCCACAAGAAGTCAACGGCTTAGACAACCCTAATCAAGACGAGGCACAATCGGCTGACAGATGGGTCCGGCCGGGGCAACTAGCAATGGGCACATATCCGCGAACTCATATCCAAGACCCCTCGGCGGTGAGTCAACAGGGCCCGCCGGCCTGCCATGGGTCCCTCGGCCGAGGGGTAGATCAGTCTTTCCACCTGCTAGCCACTTGGCCACTACGTGACAAAAGGTGAAAGTCTATAAATACTCCTCTACTCTCATTGAGTAAGGGATCCACAATTTAACCTAAGAATCACTATTCATCCTCAGTAATATCTTCCTTATCTCTCTACAATATATACTTCACCAAGTAACAACAACTTATCTCTCTAAGTTACTGACTTGAGCGTCGGAGTGAGTTCGCTCGGTCCAAAGCCGAGCCCTCAGTTTGTTCATCGTTTCAGGAGACCGCAAGGAGGATTCAACTAAAGACGTCATTCTACAAGCACGGGTGGTACCATATAACTGCTCTGGAATTACACCCGGAACACGCACAAATTCTTATTTCAGACCGCTATATCCGTTTGAAATGGCCAGACGGATACCATTTCCTCTCACAAAAAATCCATTTAGGGTGTGTGTGGGAAATCACATGGGGGTGTCCCACCACCCATGTGCTTCTCACTTGCGAGAGGTCTTATTGCGGTCTGAAATAAGGCGGTCTGAAGCAAGACGGACTGACGAATACACAATATCATTTAGAGTTTAGAAAATATTATATATTAATGAAAAAATAATAATTTATTAAAGTACAGTCTTGTTCCTTATTTAAGCAGATTCTTTTGGAGGGGGAAATTTTGAGAAGATTTATTCAGTTAGTATATAGTAGGGGCCAGGGGGTGACTACTGACTAGTAGTATTACGAGTGTAATTTGTAAATAGTAGCAATTTGTTCCTACATTCTTAAATAAAATTTCCGAAAATAATCTTTCTAACTTGACTTCCACAGTTTTTAGGACACGACCATCAATTTGACTAGTTTTTTTTTTCCATTTCCATAAAAGTTCTCGTTCAAAAATTACTTTTCTGAAAAAATTATTTAAGATGAATGTAATAAATATTTCATTTTCATGTTACATTTTGATTATTTTTAAATTTATTAATGGCCAAAGTTTAGCTCCATTACAAAAGTTAAACTAATTTTATTTTGGGATAAAGTATAATTTACTGTCAGTATTAAAATAATTTATGAACTAAATAAGATTATTATTATCATGTTATAATACATAAATTCTACTATATGACGGTAGCACCGTGCGATGACACAAAAATTGACCATCTTATGGTAAATTGTCACCCTTTATGATAAATAATGACCACTTATTTATTACTCTAAAATCACCATTTTATAACATAAAATGGTCACTATATATTATAAAATGGTTAATTTTTGTGAATTATACGGTACAATTGTCGTACCTTAAAATTATTGGTATAATGTATAGGACTATAGAAGTTCTTAACTTCAGCTCATTTCAGTTTAGTTAACTTCAATCGGTTCAGTTCAGTTCAGTCAGTCTCTTCACAAATTACTCCTATTTCAGTTCAGTTTATCAGTTCAACTCCATTCAATTCAGTTTAGCTCCATTATAACCGAAAAAACAAGGTATTTGATGGGCTAAACTAAATTGAATTAAGGTCATATAATTAAGGTCGCTATATTATAAAATGCCAAAATATCTTCAACTTTATATATTCACTAAGTCAAAATATTGAATTCCTTGATGGGATTTGTTAATTGGCAGATACGACTTGAGAATCGTATCATTCCAAGGTCATTTTATATGGAAGAGTAAGTCTTGCTTAAAACGGGTCGGATTTTAAGACGGGTCATTGTGTGAGAGAAAATGGGTAGAGGGGACAAAGGTGGGACCCCCCATGTGCTTCTCCACTCACCCTAAATGGGTATTTTGTGAGAGAATATGGTATCCGTCTTATTAATAAGACGGATACCTTGGTCTGAAATAAGAATTGGGGTATATGGAAAGTGATGTTTGTATACCAATTTATAAACTCGAGTAGTATTTCTTTTGGCATGGGGTGGTGATATGGTATGTGCGAATGGGTCATTGTCGCATTAGATATGACTGAGACGTAATCAACGTGTTGGACGGCAACGATATTATTGACTAATATTTAATACTCACTCTTTTCTTATGCTATTTTAATATGTGGAGATAGGTTATGTACTTTTTTATATCACTTTAGATATATGAAAATAATTAATTAATGTATTTATATTTATACAAATAAAAAGTCGAAATTATATTTCTGGCAATTTCTTTCATGAAATTAAAACATACTATACTCCTAATATAATCTACTTTGAAAAGTGTGAGGCTATGAACGGTGCAGAATAAGAAGTTGAAAATCCGGTATAAATAAATTATAAATGCTTCATATTTATCAATATTTTTGAGATCAATGTATGCCAATTGGCAAATAATTTAACGGAGATTTATATTTAGTTGTTACTAACCAAGAGATTTGAAGAATTATTCTTACAATCGATTGACAGAATTAAAAGAGATTTATTTTCTTATAAAAAGACTCCAATTTTATGAGTTTTTTCTCACTACTTTATTTACTAAAAAATAATGAATGTTGTTGAGTCAATTAATTGACACACAAGTCAATAATATTTTGACCTAAAATCGAAATTAAGGTTAACCTTATCCAAATTAATCTAAAAATGAATTAAATGACTCTTTTTTGAAGAAAAAAAACCCGTAAAGGTATTACTTCAATAGCAATAAATCGAAAATTAAAGCAGCATTAGCGGTTGATGGCAAACATTCTGATCAAATAGTTTTACCTTCAACTCTAGGCCTTAAATGACTTTTTGTCATTTCTAATTTAATTTGACAATAAAAATTAACTAATATTAGGGGGTCTTTGGTAAACGGTGGATTGGAAAATTTTCAGCATATTCAAGGCTTTTAGCATGTTTGACTTACCAATCTACTATTTTTAATGTTTGATAAATGGCATATTGACAGAGTAGATTGGAGCTCAATCTACTGTTTTCCAATATGCTGCTCTACCTAGCATATTCACATTAGTAGATTGTGAAATATGAATCTGTCAACAATTTACACATAAATACAACAATCAATTAACCAAAATCTGCTAATTACCAAACACTTCTACTAAATCTGCTAATTGAAATATACTAGTCAAACCTGTTAATCCAATCTGTCATTTATAATCTGCTTGACCAACCTGCTTCTGCTAATATCAATCTGCTGATTACCAAACAGGGCCTAAAACTGTTAAGAGATGGTTGGCTAGTTTTTTTTTTTTTTTGACAAGGAGTATCTCCTTTTTTTTTTGGCAGCTATAAAGGAAATCCGTCTTACATAACCATGGCCCTTTTAGCTAGTCGATGGCCACTGAATTAAGGTTTCTAGGGATGAAACTAAAACTAAGACAGTGAAAAAAAGGAAAGCAAGCTTCGATGTCTAGAAGGATTCTTTGAGTCAAGTGGTATCCATTCTCCACTCCTGTGATCTGGAATATCTCCTTGAAGGAAGATAATGCCTATCTTAACTTTTATTGATTCAACGTATAAATATAGATGTACAAGAATATATTCTAGGCTAAAATTAAGGAGTTAATTAGCTACAAAGAAGGTAACAAACTAATACAAAATAATTTATATATTTGCATATATCCTATCACTCTCCCCAGTCAAAACGGGAGGTTGCTGGACTTTGACACTGTCACGAAAATCATCAAAAAGAATCAAGGTGAGCCCTTTCGTGAAAATGTCAGCAATTTGATAACGCGAGGGAATATGATGAACACGAACTTCTCCACGTTCCACTTTTTCACGAACAATCTCCTTCGAGGTACTGAAAAATGAGGTACTAAAAGGCAACTTGTTTGGTTGCCCATTAAAATCATGGGATTTTAAACTTCCTAGGAAGTGTAAAACCATGATGTTGTTTTGTTGCCAAAATCATGGGAAGTAGAACTTCCCACATGAATCTACTTCCTCCATTATGTGGGAAGTCACTCACCAAGCCCCCCTTGGTCATTGGAACTTCTCACATGAATTAACTTCCCACATGCAAATCAAACACTTTTTGGGAATTCACATGAATTGGAAATTCATGTGAATTTGAAGTTCCCGGGAACTTTAGTTCCCTTATGTCAACCAAACAAGTCCTTAATCGATAAGAGACTCCTTCATTCAAAACTTATAGCCACTTGTTTAAGAGATGCGAGTCTTGATCACTTATATCAACCAACTTTGGTGGGAGATTGTTGACCATAAAAGCAAGCATCATCTTGTGCGTTAAATCACAAGTTCTTAAATAGAATCCTTTGCGTAATGTACAACTATTTCAAAGTAGTTTATAAATCTTACACCTCCATTAATTATTATCATCAAATGAGTTACTCCGTATATAGATAAGTTGTTGTCATTACATGTACTAACTACAATGGTTTAGAGAAGAGGAACTGAAATTCCTTCGAGAAAAATAAAGGAGTGAAAAAAACACTAAGTCTCTCTCACATGGATAGGTAAAACAAAATACTAAAACTTAGGAGATACGGTCTTTTAATAAGTTATTAAGAGATCAGTCTTCCGTACCCTTTTATTTGTATTTTGTGACCCTTTTGTTGTTGATCGTGACATACTCCCTCCTATTCCAGATAACCGTCTCATTGTCTATTTCCGTCTATTCACAATAATGTCCATTGTCCATTTTTGGTAAGTGTTGTGTGGTTCAAATTCAATTCCATTTCCTTCTATTCACATAACTGTCCAATTGTCCGTTTTGTGTGGTCTAAACTCATTTTCTTAATTTTTGTGTCATCTTCATAATGGGACGGTTATCTGGAATAGGAGGGAGTAGTAATTTCGTACCTATTTACATAATAAATGTAGCCATTTTATCTTTAACCATGATTTGTACCTATTTTATTATCTTTAGTGCCATTTTTTCTTAAAATTGTCTCTCAATAAGCTTATTGAGAGTATTGAGAGACCGTCTCTCTGGAGATTTACTCTTAACAAAAAATGAGTGTCTAACGAATCACATATGACTTGTCTTTATTTACCCATGTGTATTTTATTTGACCCGTCACAAGCTTATAAGAGATATTATCTAATATCTATCACAAATGTGGAAAACTAGAGAGGTCTGAAATTCAAGGTCGATGCGTAAAGGTGCATAAATGTGTCTGGTTGACTGGCTGTAATAAGTGGAAAGTTACAAGTGACAATAATCGTGTGAGACCAACAAGTTTGATTCTTCAACGTTGGTGACACATTAAGTTGACAATTCTGTACACACGTATTGACACATTACAGCTTACATGCGTGCATTTTGGTTTTGGACATCACAAAATCTCATTAAAGACGGCACGTATCCGTTACTTTGAAGTGACGGATATCATTTCCTCTCACAAATTACCCAAATAAAGGAGAGAGGAAAGCACATGTGGGGTGCTTTTGCCTTATCCCCTATCCGTTTTGTAAGTGGCATTACCCGTCACTCAACTGCTCCGAATTCGTTTTAAAAGACTAACTGTTTGGACATACCATCAAAATTACGGAGTACAATTTACAAGTATTGCTTGTTTATAATCACGTCGGCCAGCTGTTAGTAGTTTTGTCATTTTGTTAGTCTGATATCTAAAAAAGTTTCAACGCAAATTCTTGTTTCAGACGGACTATTTTCGTCTCAAATAATAAAACGTGTTTGAGACCATTTTATGATCAAATGTGACCATAATGGTCCAACTAGAGTGTACAACTTATGGTGGCTGTTTTTCCCAAAGTGGTCACATTTGGCTGTAAAGTGATCACAATACCCCGTCTTATTGTTTCAGCCCAAAATGACTCATTCTAAGGAAGACTTGCTCTATTGCAAATCTTATGTAAAAGGTTTTACGTTAGATTAGTTAAATTATTAATGGCAATTGATTTACTAAAGATATGTACATCATCAACAAAAAAGGTAGTCAATAAGCGAAATTATGTGCGGATATTCAAGTAAAAATGAAATATGTCTTAACATGTAAAATTACCATACACAATGTTAACACTCGTTTTTGTTTCAAGGCAGTCAAATTATAGTGTTACCATTGTGTAATCAAATACGAATTTAAACCTGAAACGGGCCAAGAGTAACAAATTTTGTAGCACAAAGATAAGCAGGTTAGCGGGTTAAAACCATGCGAGTAACAAACCATGCACACTTACATTTTTGAAATGAACTATCTAACCATTTATTTTGGGGGGGGGGGGTGTTTGTAAATTCATGTCCCACATCGGTAGTGTAAAGGTGAAAGCTCATCTTTATAAGTGCCATAAAATATAATAGTACGATGTCTTTTGGAAAGGAGCCCAAGAGTAAATCCGTGAGGGCTTGGCCCAAGGCGGACAATATCGTACTACTATGAGCAGTGAACACAGAGGCCCAACACGAGGTGTTCATGCTTCCGCACAACAAACACCCCGAAAACACAGCATGTGGCGGAACTTGCATAAAAGGAAGTGATAACTAGCAAAATAAGCAAGCGAAGAACATGCTATAAACCATTCATCACTGGAAAGTGTAAATCCACAAGTCCACAACTCTGCTACAGTGACTAACAATAATACTTCGTACGGAGTAAATAGCATGTAAATGACTTGGAAGAAGGGAGCTTGAAGTGCCAAACGATGGAGGACTGGCCCCTCTACCTAAAGCCCTCAAATCTGCTCATGTATAATCGAGAGACTAGACTAGATAAAAGAGAACCCAGTCGGTTACACTGTGGTCTAAAAGGTCCAAACTAATAGAGTAATACCAGATACAACCTAGAATTTATCTGATCAACTCATTTGTTAGGTCTACTATCTGTGGTTCATTATTCCGACATGGTGATGCCCGATCACAACCATTCTTAATAGGCGAGTTAGAACCCCAAGCAGAACATCAGTTACAGTGAAAATCCTTCAAGAAAGCTAACAGAAAGCATTGAGTTTTAGTCATTTTTCGTTTACAAATGCTAATGCCGGAAAGAAGTCGCTCTTGACAAATTTATATGTTCTTTTTATATAAACTACTCGGACAAATTAGTCCCATCCCAATGCTTCTTAGTTTATATGTAAGGTGGCTTCTATATTCTATACATCAAAGCACTACCTCAATTTCAGTTAACTTTTACCTTGGTCTGTTAAGGTTGCGAGCTCTATCTACTCTTCAAGTCAACCACGATGACACTGATGTTGTCGGTGCTGTCTTTTCCCAGGGCAAGACACGTAAGAAGGGCTGCTACTCGAGCGCTTAGAGTGGGACATTCCTCGTCCAAACCCGTGCAAGCAGCATCCAACAGATTATCAATGGCAATATTTGCTTCTTGAAGACCCTGTAAAGCTACCTTGCAAGCTATGTGATTTGGTATAACATCCCAAAACCCATCACTTGCAAGGATTATACACTCGTCTTCTGGATCTCGTCTCGTGATGGTTATTTCGGGTTCTGAAATCACAATAGGCTTCAGAAACTTGTCCCCTGCTAAAAACAGACAAATGAGAAAGTGATTCAGGTAAATATAATGAGCAAGATAAAGAGTACAAAAACTTATATGAGACGGTCTTACATATGAGACTAACTCACCAACCCTATAATTGAATGAGAAGTACATAAAAGTTTTTGGTTGGTCTCACGTATGAGCCCGTCTCACATCTAAGACACGATGAATACAGAACTAAACTTAACAACTGAAAGATGTATCTGACGAGAAAAAGTTTTAACTTGAACTTCTAATAGAATGATGTTAAGAACACGAAAAGCCATCTGGATAGCAGATTGCACTTCCGTCCTATCATTCCGCATTTTTTCAGGGCCCTTTCAGAGTTTAGTTTCCATTTTATGTGAAGACAGATAACAAGCGAGAAATACTAATATATCAAAACATGAAAAAATATATGGATAAGTTTGCCGCAACCATGGCATGAGTCCATGACTGGCACCTTCGCTTATAATCACACACCTCTTAGATGTAAAGAAATATGTGTTACTATTACAGACCTGGGTTATAGTCGAAGATTTTGGAAAATTGCCAACACATCCAAGGGGCAAGGGTGTAGTTTATTTCATTCAGACTCGAGAAAGAGGAAAGAGTACCAAACACAGGTACATAACCAAGTACCGGAATAGTCATGACTCATTCTGAGACGCGACGACTCTGTCCTAGTAAGAGCAAAAGGGGCGTACAGGCATGCCTTCAAAATAAATACTGAAATTCAAAATGAAATATTTTTGAGTTTTCAAAGTGAAATGGAGAGATGGTGAGCCAGGGCTCCAAATTGTTAAAAGACCTTACTATACCAATTTCTTCCACAAATTTTGTCGTGCAAACTGTAACGCCCCGGTTTTAAAATAGCAAATATAAAATACAAATTTCTTATACCGCGGAAGCTTAAAAAAATAACAGAAAATAAAATAATTCACACTCCTCTCTAGAAAATACAAGGCTAAGCTTAAAAGTCTAGACGTCTTTGTCTTACTACCGATACTAAAAACCATGTTTTTAGTCATGACTCGATATGACCGGACCCGGACGAAGTCATGACCATTGTTGTTAAACCTCCCGATCCAGATTGTAGGATCTTACGATTTACGATCCAAAAAGTGGCGACTGATCCCGATCCTAGATAGGATCTTAATTTTGTAGGATCTTACGATTCAACTTGTCTGAAATTTGTTTAAAGTAGAATCTTAACCTGATCTTACGATTATACGACCTGATCCTACATTATTAGCATATCAATTTTTTTAGTTATCAGAATTATATATATGACTCTTAAGATAGAATTTACTATACACGGGAATAATTTATGGGCACATGCTAAGATAATGGTGTTTTGAGATTTAAACATATTTTGAGGGAGAGAGTTATCTATATACCTCACGATGACGAAAATGAGCATGTAAGTGATAATGGGGGTAATGAAGTGAGCGATAATGTGGATAATAGTCGTATTAATAATCATAATGATCATCTTGAGGGAGAAGGGTGCTTCAAATATTGAAGAGGAGGAGGAAGAAGAAGCCACTACCACTTAAAGTGGTGATTACGAAGCTTGGTGTGAGCAACCTTTTTGAGGATTCTAAATAAATAATGTAACATAAAATGTGGGACTTGCTTGGATCTTGTAGTTGTAGTTACTAGTTATGTAAAGAAAAAATGGCTTTTAGTAACGGTAGTAAGACAAAGACGTCTAATAATATAAGCGTAGCCTTGCATTTTCCGTAAGGGAAATACAAGCGGTAACCCCTTTGTAAATATTTTATTTTTCTCTACTTTTTGTAAATTTCCGATATATAATAGATATTTGAACACCCCTTTGTATTTCATATTTGCTATTTTAAAATGGGGGCATTACACAAACCAACTTTTCCATCTTTCCATCTGAGCGACGAACGTGTTTCGATAGGGGGATTTGGATTGAAAGGAGAGGGATGTAATCTCCTTTGTTTGGTTAGCAAAATGAGGTGAAGGGAATTGGAGGGAAGAGAGAAATGATCCCTCCATTTCTCTTCTACAAGCCAAATTAAACTTCCTCCAACAAAGGAGAGATTTGGAAGGAAAACTCCCTCCCTCCATTCCCCTCCCCTCCCCTCCCCTCCTCTTCCCTTCCCTTCCCTTTTCTTTTCCTATCCAAACAAGACAGAGAAGATGTAGAGAAGGGTCGTATTTATGTGTCAGGTATAGATCCTATGGAATATCCATAGGATCTGGCTCGTAGAGGCACTCGGTCAAAGCTCGGCTCGAAATCGATCATCCGAGTTGGCTTAACCAAATCCGAGCTTTGTAGAGCTCGGATTGGAAGCTCTTTTATTTATTTATTCTTCAAAGATTTTGAACTTAATCAAATGTAATTTTAGCATTTATGATTATATTTTTATTATATTTGATAAAGTATTTTATACTTACATTTATCTTAAGATATATTTATTTTTAATTTGATTTAAAAAGTGAAAGAAAAGAAAGGAAAATAATCTTTATTCCGAGCTAATTCCAAGCTTTAACTTTTTAAGCTTGGAGACTTCTAAGCCAAGCTCGAGGTCAAATTTCTCGAGTCGAGCTGGACCTTAGCCAATTCTAATTCCACCCAAGTTCGAGCTGATTTCGGCTCGGTTACACCACTACCCTTGAGTACCAGCCTACCAGGTATCGTGTATTCATGTCGAACACGTGTATGGGACTAGATATGAAGCACTGAAGTAACTTATGGTGGAGTTTACAAAGTGAGGGTAATCTTTAATATGGGATGTAACTAAAATATTAATGATGATGAATTTTAGAAACGGAAATGCAAGCACCCAAATTAAATATTTTTAAGCTGAAACCAACCACATAAAGTCCCATTGCATTACCCCCTCCACGCTAAAAATTTCAGAGAATGAGAAAGGTTTTGTACTTGTGTATCAGAATCTAGGAGTGGTCGAGATTTTGGGTACACCAGCGTCATAATAGTTAGCGGGGGATACAACAAATATTACTGTTTGCCTTAACATAACTGAAAACTAGAAGTAAATGTGTCATTATGAGCTTAGGAATGCCATAGACTCGGGAAAGGACAAGCAGGTTTGCTTGTATGGTAACTATGCAGAACTTTCAGATGCCTCACGGCAGCAGAAACTTTTAAGTTAAAAGAGCTGATGAATATTAAATTGAAATTATGGCTAAATCGTAAGATCGTTCAAAATAATTCTCACGGAAAACAGGAGAGAGAGACAGTTAGGGAAAAAACTTCAGCTAATAAGTGTTATTCTGCTATCAACTAAGAATAAGATGTGAGCTTTTGGAAACAACTAAAACTTAACTAGGGTGTTGAAGTAGCACCAACACTAAAAGCCTCATCTTCTAAGTTGACAAAGCATCCAAGTGGAGAAAATAACCTCTTAGGATTGCCGAAAAAATGGCCTTGACAAAATTAAAAGAGCAATATCTTTCACAAATCCAAGCAATTGCTTGGATTTCTGAAAGATATGGCTCTTTTAATTTTGTCAAGGCCATTTTATAATTGCTTAGCACAGATAATAGGGAAAATACATACACAAATATAATCGCCTAATGTCCCAGGATCCCGTGGTTTGACAGAGATTCATGTACTGCCAAGGGAGACTGGCAAAACTGCACTCCTTCAATCATTGGTAGTCCCAATGAACGACGACAATCTATGTTTAGGAAAGACAAATGCAGACAATGCAGTCTGTTGACAAGATAAAGCCACACACGTCCAGCACAGTAATGAGAATGAGAAAATATGTGTGCTAGTCTACAAAAGAATCTGAATCATAACTTTGCTGTGAGAGTCATTGATAGTACTACATGGCAAATGGTCACAAAAACATTAGCACTAGAAGAAAATAACAGACAGGCAAAAAACTTTACCTATAGCACGGGACATTGCGAGGACCCCTTGAACACGAGCCCCGTCCAAATACATTACTCGTCCACCCGCAGCTTCAATTCTTGCTAGTTCATCAGGCCTATCCGGCTATCACCCAAGGCAAGTTATTAATTAATTTTTTGTAATTCCACAGATTCTTGCATAAGAGAATTGACAAATGCAAATAAATATAGTGGCTCAAAAATCTCAAGGTTTCACTATAATCATGGTTATCCGTTATCAAGCCAAAATATGTAGTAAAGATTCCAGACATAGTGGATTCATTAAAGGAAGCATGTATCTGGGGAAGGAGATGCTGCAGCCCTGACCAACTTTTTCCTCTTTTCCTAAACTTGATAAAACTATATATGATGATCCCTGATGTTGAGCATGTCCAGACTTTATGTAACACATAAATGATAAATGATACCAAGTATCGCGAATAGGGTCTTATTGTTAATAACCTCATCAGCCTACATGTACATAAAGCAAGAGATAACTACATTGTTTGACAGAAACAGCAGGAAGAGCAACCAAGATTTTAATTCCGGGGAAGAGCAACCAAATAGCGTAATTACCCTGTGGTTGATGAACACAAAGACATTCTGCAAATCTTCAATATCAGACTGAATACGATATACACTTCTTGTCCTTCAATGTTAAACACCCCCAATAAGGTACTATCTGTTGTGACCATCTAACCTTTACTTGACTGCCAGTAATCCTTCGATGTATTAATGAGAACTAGTCTATGTTTGCCAACTGAATCTAACACTTAAGAAAGTAAAGTAACGAATAGATCTCAGTCTTCAAAACTGTTGCGAAGTATTTCCATTTCTAGCCACTAGTAGTGAACAATATACACCACGTTCATAGGTTAATCCACCTTTAATTAACTCAAGGAAAGGATGAGTAAATCACAACTTGCATTTGAACCCTTCTTACCTTACAACTTCTCAGAAGTAGAGTATCATAATTCATTAAGGCTGAAATCATGCATAAATGAGGAATTGAGTCAGTGACAAACTAGCTTGTTTATGGCTGGAAAGAGTGGAAACATTGCCTTTGAACACTCAAATTCCAAACTAGCAGCGCTAGCAGCCATCCTCCTAAACATTGAGGAGTCGTTTGGTTACATACGGGAACTTACAATGCCTAGGAAGTGTCATATCACATGAATTTAGAATTCATGTGAATTAGAAAATGTTGTTTGGTTACATATAGGCATTGTAATTCATGTAGGCATTCCCACTTACCTAGGGGGATCTAGGTAAGTAACTTCCTCCATTATGGAGGAATTGGAATTCATGGGAAGTTCCAATTCATGTGAATTGGGGTAACCAAACAACCTACCCATTTTGCAATTCACATGAATTAAAGTTCCTGTGTAATTTAGTGGGCAACCAAACGACCCCTGAGATCATCAAAGGTAAACAATACTACGTAGTTGATACTCCATCCCATTCTCTGGATTCAAACCACTTGCCATTTTTGGTTCATAATTTCCTAAAATAGCAAAAATAAACATCCCAAATGACCAATAATTACATACTCATAGTGTTTTGGTAGGGTGGGTGACATGGTGATAAAGTAAATGGCATTTTGATAAACTATCTATATGTGATCCATTTTTCATAATATTGGAGCAAAAAGCAAATGGTATGGTTTTATTGAATGGAAGGGAGTACAAGATTACTAACCAACTCTTTCAATGAACTACACCTTAAGGCGACCAAGGTAAGGAAAGAACTAGTTATAAACCTGCTAAATCTCCATTCAAAGCTTTTGAATCTCTTATGAGGTTGCAATATCATGAAAGTGTAATATTTTGATGATTTAGCAAAGACAAGCCCATCCTTTTACTAAATACGGAGTGCATTCTTAATGGTGACTCCAATAACGAAAAGAGTGGCCACATTACCGCTTATGCCTCATCTCCTTTTCTAGAGACTAACTTTCCTCGTGGCAGGGAATTGATGACGATGTTTGAACAACGTGAAAAGTTCTTGAGCAGCTTACATGTTTATAATATTTCAATGTTCCATGACCAGCATCAAGAGATCTCAATCGTTAAAAATCTATCCCAAAGTTACTCTGGTTAATTCGCCTCCTTAGAGCAACGGGAAATAACAAAGATACAAATCTCAAATAGACTTATCAGTTTCTTTACAACGAAATAACTATAAAATTACTAAAGCGAGATCACTCCCGCTATTTAGTGGCTTGTTGCTTAAATGCCCTAATGCATTGAACAAGTTTACTCTAACCCATAATTTTCATTGTCTTACCGTTATATTCCCAAGAACTATAAAAACTTAAGTTACATGGAAGATTTTTCATTAACCTAGAAAAGAATGAGATCCCAACAAGTAAAATTCTTTTCGTTATTGGAGTCACTATATGACCAAGAAAACTATAAAAACTTGAGTTATATGAAAGTTTTCCCATATGACCAATATACCGCTTTAAATTCTTTTATTTGTTGATAAACTAAAAAAAAATAAAACAAATTTCAATATGAATCCACGTGTGAAGACTTAAATAGAAATACCTTTTTCTTGTTTCGCTTCGTTAGCGTGTATTCCTTTCTTAGACTTTCTCGTACGCAATTTTGTGCTAATGAAGGCGATTCATCCTTCTACTTAATCGAGTGTTGACACAAAGAATTCGTGTATTCAACCTTCTATTTGAGACAAACCGCCATCGCTAAAACACTCCTTTAGAAAATGAATCCTCTTTAACGGAGAAGTTCCCACATAATCATGCCTATGCACAACTCCATTTTTTTTTTGTTTATAAGAAATGAATTGATCTTATCTTGCCTTATTAACTTCTTAAATTGCCACTAAGAATATAATAGAAAAACGAGAAGACGAGTAGTTTGAGCAAAATGATGGTCTTGTTCATTTGCCTTTTCAATAAAGCCATTGTGTAAACCTTTCAATTAATACTACACAATGATTTACACCTTATTAAAGGATGAGATCCCTACAAGAAGGAAAGTTCTCATTAAACCTATAATCTTGATTGTTGCTTCAAGCACTTTGCTCGCGTTAGGTGAAATGCATTCTTGAGAGTGATTAAAATAAGAATAGGATTGATGACACCGTATTCCTTCAACTCTCTTCCGTTTCACAACAAATTCTTCAAAGGGTGAACAAGACACGTGGATAAAGCTTTTGATGTAGACGGCGGTGCCATCTCATGAATAACAAAAGATTGTGATTTAACAAAGCATGGTCCACCAAAATTTCTTGCTTGTTAAGAAATGCACCTTGCTCTTGACTTCTTCCACAATGGTAAGATCTCATCAAACTTCAATGTTCTTTATCGGCAAACTTTTGCATCACTATAACCCCTCTTAATCATTGAAAATAATTCAACACCGTATTCTTTAGCCCAAACCATTCGATCACATGACTCAGAAAGATGGTTCTAAGCATCTGCATCTACCTTTTTTCCTTTTGAAGGTAAACTAATATTGCTATGGTGAGTTCATGAAAATACATTTAGTTTTAGCAAGACCGCAAGATCTATCCACTTGCTTAGTGTAATGGATGTTGGGCAATTCGAGGAGGGAGAAAATTAATCCTTAATTTCATATTGTATCATTGGTTTCCGTACATCCTCTCTTGAAATTCTAGGATTAAGAGAAAGACCAACATTACACAGCTCTAGGAAATAACATTGTGATTCTGCCACACAACAAGAACAGTAAAATGGAGATTTCATTCTCAAGACCTTTGAACGATCTAAAAATTTCCTTGGCGCTATCTAAGTTTGCCATGGATTTCCCATCTTTCTCGAGCTGGACTTCCTTCTTGAGGGTTCATAGACATAAGTTTGAAACAAAGTTGATGATTTAATCATTACTCCCAAATACATCACAATCATTTTAGCAAAACCTTTATTGCCACCATATATAAACTTTTAGTCATTGAAGTGGCCATTATCATCCTATATAGTTGAGTTAATTTAGAGACATTCCATCCTTCCGTCACTACCCTTTCCTAAAGTTAAGCATCAAGTTACCGGAAAATGCATTTACTACTAGACAACTAATGAAGCAAAAATCGTCTGATTTTAAACATATATCTGACATTTCCATACAAACCTCCATGCCTTTTATGGAGGAAAAAAAAGGTTCAAATCATTGTGCATTACACATCCCCCTATAAACTAGCATCACAGGCCGACCTAGAAACGAGGTAGCATTCCGCTAAGCCGAGAACATCATCAAAAGATCATCTCCCTTCTAGTTTAACATTAGCATACAATTGCAAATGCAAGACACTAATCTCAATTCTCAAGTACTATCCATCAAATATCCTAAATAATACTCCCCAGTAAACATGAACTTCACAGGAAGTATCTTAACAACATCAAATCACATTTTGAAATACAGTATACAATAGCCAAGCATCTTCCGACACAATCAATTCAAAACCCTAAGAAAAATCGCAACATTCGAATCAATCGAGCAAAACAGCAAATAAATTAGGCAAAATCTACAATTGAAATCGACAAAAATTGACAAACCTTGTGATCAGCAGAAAGCGGAAAATCGCGAGCACGGCGACGACAAAGCACCGCGCGAGAATCGCCACAATTAGCAACAATAATCTTATCAGGAGTAACGACGGCGACGGTGGCGGTGGATCCGACGGTGGAGGTGGCGCAATCGCAATCGTGCACGGCGGCGGCAGCGACACCGCAAGCGCAGGTGGATAGAGCAAGGTCATCCATCCTCATGAAAGCTCGCTTCAGTGCTTGATTCCATAACAAGTCTTCTTCGTCGGAAACTTGAGGATGATTGTTGATGGCGCATGGTGTTGGTGTAATGCGCATGAGTTCATCTTTAACAAGCGTGTGGAGTTTTTCTTTGCATAGTGTTGACACCTGTTGAAAACCAGTTTAGTCAAGCCACATATACGGTAATATTAATACTCCCTCGGTCTCGGTCATTTATTGTCCTTTGATTTGGCACAAATGCCGAGAAAAGAGGGAGAGGTCAATTACTAGTTCAATTCTCACTGGCGACATAATACGCTCATTTAAACCAATAAAAATAATTAATACGGAGTATTATTTAAAACGGAAAATTCACCTGGTACCTGAGTTTGACATTTTGCACAAAATAATCAATTTTTTTATCCAAAAAACTTTTAGAAGGCACAACTCGTGTTTATGAGTTTAGATAGTGACAATTATTCTTTTCTCAAATCAGTCGTCTTTCCAAGAATTACGATTTGAAAAACAAAACTTGTCGTATTTAGATCTCGGGACTAAGAGTGTTTGTATGTCAAAGTTTTTTTGACTGAACAAACTTTGAGTGACCATATCTCTTGATCACGAGTTCTAAACTCGGCAAAAAAAAAATTCCAAATCATATTACGTAAACACAAGTTATGGCCTCTTAAACTTTACCAGATAAAAAATTGAGTATTTCATGCAAAATGTCAAATCTCAGGGATACACCGCGTCAATTATTAACGAGGGGAGTCGAGCCCGAGTTTGGCCTTGCTTGGCTTGTGCTCAAGAACCAAAGCTCGAGCCGATCTCGAGCTTACCCGGGCTTGAAAAAAATGGGCTCGTTATCAAGCTTGCGAGCTTTAATGTGAGTTCGAGCACTCGAGCTCAATTCGAGCCTTTATATAATTGTTACTTCTTTGATTTTTTTTCTTCCGACAATTTTAATAATAAGGCTCGAAAGATTATATGTAAAAATATTTGACAAATTAGTCAGACATTTCATTTGTGTGATATAAATATATAATCATGATAGAATATTTTTACAACATATGAGCAATGTCTTATCTAATCACACAAGTTCGAGTCGTTCGCGAGCATTTCGAGTCGAGCTAGCGTTTGCTCGACTTGACTCGTTAAGCTCCAGAGCCATGCTAGGGCCGGAGTCGGGCTCGTACTAGCCGATCTCGAATTGCTCGCGAGCTGTCACGTCTCATTAACACCTCTACTCTGAAGTGACTATTACCGGACTTTAAATTCAATTTAAGGATAAACCGAAGTAAGTGGGATACATTTTGTGTAGGTTTAAATCGATTTTTGAAATTTTATTTAAGCTTCATTTTAAAACTCATAAACAATATTTTGGGAGTACAAAATGTGAGAGTAATTGATACCCAAAGATTTAATTTTGGGGACAAAAATAGACTAGATTTAACTAGGTTATGGAAAAAATTAAGGTGGTGATTGAAGTGTCTTCTATGAATTTTATTCGTCTAGTTTAACCTTGTTTGCTGTGTCAAAATCCCAATCACTACTACGAAATGGATAGGTAATAGAGAGAAAGTTAATGACAAAAAATTAGGTTAATTTATAGACTAATAAAATACAGATATAATGTAACGCTCCGATTTTAAAAGAGCAAATATAAATACGAAGGGGTGTACAAACAGTACCATTATCTTATTAAGCAGCCGAAACTTACACAACGATAAGAAGAAAACCTATTTTACAGAGACGTTATGCCGTATTTTCCCTACAGAAAATACAAGGCTACCTATAAAACGACAACAGTCTTAAGATTATAACTTGCCATTTTCTTAAAGAACTTAGCACTTTCTTCCTCGTTATTGGAATTGTTGTTGTTTCTTAGCGCCTCGGCCATGATTGCCGCAAAATTATTCAAATCGGACTGCTCATTAAAGGCGGGTCGATTAATATCGATATTGTTAAACTGAGCCATCCTATTAGACATAAAGAGTAAGTCGTCATGCTCCTAGTTAATATAAACAAGCTACTTATATACATACATATATCACATTATTATATTACACATTATTCTACATTTACATCTACATATACATATTTATATACATTCCTAAAAGAAATAATTTTACATGTCACCTGCTACCTACCAGAGTCGGGTGACTACTATGCATTACAAGACAAGTAATACTACTACTACTACTACTACTATCAGTTCTAAACCACTCTCACATCATATATTACATTATTTATACACAATTTCCCTTTCCCACGGTTCCTCACTCACTAAGCTTCCTAATCACTGCTTTCAGGGGTACCGACTTCTTTCGGTTCTTCCTCTTCTTCTTCTTCTTCCTCAATATCTGAGCCACTCTCATCCTCAAGTTGGTCATTATTCACATTGTCATCCCCTTCATTACCCTCGTTATTGTTCACAGGTTCATCTTCCTCATTATCGGATACATATATTACCCTATCTCTTTCAACAATGATAAGCTCCCAGGCTAAAGCCTCAAAGGTAGGGAACCAGATATCATAAAAAGCTCATCTGTGCAAATACTTCGAGTGATTAGGGATTCCATTTATGATCAAGTCATCATATCTATCCCTGAAATTTTTCCGCGGAGGAAAATTGGGTAAAGTTTTGATCAGACAATCTGCCTTAAATGGTTCACTCCTCCGATATTTGGGAAACAGGGTATTGTATTCAGTCAAAGCGATTCTCAGTCGTGCTATGTGAATGGACACTTTCTCCGCTGGATCCATAGCTAAATCATAAGGAGGAGGTAGTACCATTTTGTCTTCTAAAACATATGACATTATTAAAATCTCATTAGTATCACATATGTAAACAAAACACAGTAAGGAGTCGTTTGGTTCACCATGGGAAGATAGAATTCCCGGGAAGATTAAATTCATGTGAAGTTGAAAATCATGTGAATTGTAGAAATCTTGTTTGGTTGGATATGGGAACTCCCACTTACCTAGGGGGAGCTAGGTAAGTGACTTTCTACATTATGTAGGAATTGGAGTTCTATAGGAAGTTCTACTTCCTATGAATTGGGCAACCAAACAAACCTTCATTTAGCTACTTCCCATGATTTTCCAATTCCTATGAATTTGGAAGGCAACCAAACAACCCCTAAGAATAGTAATAATAATATGAATAACATTATTATCCTTAAAATTGGGTAAAGTTTTTATCAGACAATCTGCCTTAAATGGTTATATTATTATTACTATTCTTATTGTGTTTTGTTTACATATGTGGTACTAATGATATTTTAATAATGTCATATGTTTTAGAAGACAAAATGGTACTACCTCCTCCTTATGGTTTAGCCATGGATCCAGCGGAGAAAGTGTCCATTCACATAGCACGACTGAGAATCGCTTTGACTGAATACAATACCCTGTTTCCCGAATATCGGATGAGTGAACCATTTAAGGCAGATTGTCTGATCAAAACTTTACCCAATTTTCCTTTGTGGAAAAATTTCAGGGATAGATATGAGGACTTGATAATAAATGGAATCCCTAATCACTCGAAGTATTTGCATCGAGGAGCTTTTTATGATATCTGGTTCCCTACCTTTGAGGCTCTAGCCTGGGAGCTTATCACTGTTGAAAGAGAGAGGGTAATATATGTATCCGATAATGAGGAAGATGAACCTGTGAACAATAACGAGGGTAATGAAGGGGATGACAATGTGAATAATGACCAACTTGAGGAAGAGGGTGGCTCAGATATTGAGGAAGAAGAAGAAGAAGAAGAACCGGAAGAAGTCGGTACCCCTGAAAACAGTGATTAGGAAGCTTAGTGAGTGAGGAACCATGGGAAAGGGAAATTGTGTATAAATAATGTAATATATGGTGTGAGAGTGGTTTAGAGCTGATAGAAGTAGTAGTAGTATTACTGGTCTTGTAATGCATAGTAGTCACCCGACTCTGGTAGGTAGCAGGTGACAGGTAAAATTATTTCTTTTAGGAATGTATATAAATATGTATATGTAGATGTAAATGTAGAATAATGTGTAATATAATAATGCGATATATGTATGTATATAAGTAGCTTGTTTATAATAACTAGGAGCATGACGACTTACTCTTTGTGTCTAAAGGATGGCTCAGTTTAACAAAATCGATATTAACCGACTCGCCTTTAATGAGCAATCTGATTTGAATAATTTTGCGGCAATCATGGTCGAGGCGCACTAAGAAACAACAACAATTCCAAAAACGAGTAAGAAAGTGCTAAGTTCTTTAAGAAAATGGCAAGTTATAATTCTAAGACTGTCGTCGTTTTATAGGTAGCCTTGTATTTTCTGTAGGGAAAATACGTCAGTAACGTCTCTGTAAAATAACTTTTTTTCTTATCGTTGTGTAAGTTTCCGCTGCTTAATAAGATAATGGTACTGTTTGTACACCCCTTCGTATTTATATTTGCTCTTTTAAAATCGGGGCGTTACATATAACAATATATTTTTGTTTGAATAGATCGATCTTTTTTTTTTTTTTTTTTTAAAGTTTGGTCTTTTCCCATTTATATCCCTCACTAATAGGATGAGATTAATGGGTTGAACAGGAGAACTCAAGACCCTTTAAAATTTCACCAAACTAACCAAGTGGTGTTAGTTCAATGGTAGCCGGATTAAACCTTGAAGCTTGTACAAATGCAGGAGTTGAGAGGTCCCGGGTTCGACTACCAGCTGGGGCGATGATCACTTGACCACTGCAGCCCCCAAAGGGGGTGACTTACATGGTCCATGTGGTGGTGCGGGAATGCATGGGCCCGGGGGATTCAACCCCCTCGTCATCAAAAAAATAAAATAAAAAAATTCACCGAACTTTTAACTTTTTAACTTTTAACTACTACTCCGTACATCTTTTCCATTTTTTCCCTCTCCGTTTCCTTCCAACAGTTTAGATGAGTAGATTCTATCTGAAAATGGTCCAATGGTAAGAATTTTACTCAATAGATGATGAGATGAAAGTAAAATAGTATATTAAATGCAGGGGCGGCCAATGAGTTCGGGACGTCCTGTTCCGAATATTAAGTAGAGGTTCCAAAACTAAAATTAAATTACCATTTACTCAGGGTACTAAACGAAGATTATTGATCACCGTTCACTGACTCATAGTAATTGATCATCATCGTACATTTATACATAGCAAAAGAAAAAAAGGAAATTTTGAATATAGAAAATGCTAAGAAATATTTTAGGCATTTGTAAAAAAAACCAATTACTATAAAATAAGACAGTCTCACACTATGAAATGATCCATTTTTTATAAAATAACTATTCGTTTAATGCTAATAAATGATTTGTTTTTACTCCATAAAACCGTCTTACAATATAAAACCGTCTTATACAATAATTACTTTAAAATTTGATAGATAAAATTGTCACAAAAAAAAGAATACAAGAATCAAGAATGGTAAAAATGTCTTAAAAAAATTACTAGTGTACTATTACCGTGTATTCTATGAACCAATTAAATAATAATCGGATCCCAATAATAATAATAAGAAAATGAATTTGGGGAAAGGAGGAAACAAAGAAGTAGGAAAAGTAGATGCACTAATGCTAATGCAACACTAAGTATTACGGAGTAATATTTGACTATTTGTATGGATTGGGCTCAAAATTTTGGGGCCCTATTTCTCCTTGGGCCCCGGTGCAAAGAGCTGAAATGCTCAACCTCTTAGCTGCCCGTGATTAAATGGAACGGAAATAAAATAATGAGGATCATAACTCTTTTTTATAGTATAAAAATTGTCGCAATTATGGTATAAAGTCGTTATACATATACTCCATATAATAATTGATTTATAACACACATTTTATGACATAGGCGAGGACTTTTTATCTGTAAATACATTAACACAAATTCTCATTGAAGACATGACATATCCGTCACAAGCTGAAGACGGATACCATTTTACCTCACAATGTACCCACTTTTTCTCTCTCTGCAACACTATTCATGTGGTCCTCTTTCTCCACTAACCCATTTTATTACCATTTTATCTCACAAAATATCCGTCACAAATGGTAACCCGTCACAAGGGAGACTAATTGATACATTAAAAGGACAAATTTAATTATGACGAAAGTAAATTTAGACCTAGTTTATGGCAAACTAGTTAACATCTCCCCAAAAATGGAACTTATCACCACCATTTGTGAAGATGATATGCTCACTCAAAAAAGACATTTATTATTCACAAAATCTCATTGAAGACGGGCGATATCCGTCACAAGCTTGTGACAGATATCATTTTCTCTCACAAAATGCCCATTGAGAGGTGAGTGTGAAGCACATGGGGGGTGCCTCACCTTGTCCCCTCTCCCTTTTTGTGAGAGGTCACAAGCTTGTGACGGGATTAGCCGTCACAAGCAAGACTAGTTGTTTATTATTTGGGTTCAACTTTCTAAGGGTATGAAACTAAGACCTATAAGAGCATGTACAATAAAAAGGATTTACCCTCCTCTTAACACTCTCTGTCATCTAAGAGGAGGCCATCTCTATTGTAGAGTAAAATGGATATCCTCTTAGATAGATGAAAGACTCCATTTCCTCTAAAATTAGAGGAAGAAGAACTTTGCCCCTTGTGTCAACCATCCAATTACATTTTTCCATTTTTAGTATTTATATTTTATTTTTTCCTTTTAATAGAAGTTAAAATATAATTAAAATGGTAGAGGATGAATAAAAAGATCCTCTCTATTGCACAAAAATATATAACAAGAGGATCGATGACCATAGTGGAAATGAATGTGGGTCGTAGAAAAACTGATGTGTTAAAAAATGAGAGGGTATAAGAAAAGATAAGAGGATGGTAATGTACTCTCTATTGTATATGCTCTAAACACGTTTTTTCCATTGAAATCAACTCTGTCAAACACTTAAATTAAATTCAGAGTACTATGTAAATACATAAATGAGATAAAAAGCATGTCGTCTAATAAATTTCAATAAATTCTCATCTTATCCACCAATATAAGATAATACTTCTATATGATCTATTTTACACTTAAAACGAATAGAGCCGTCTTAAAAAAGATCGACTGATCTTCAATATAGGCTACGAAGTAACGAAAATTTTTCAACAGGATACTTATTACGTCATTTAACATGTTCCATCAACTACGAGTCTACGATATGTCCGTTATATGACATAGATGGTATGCCATCAAAACGTTAAATATACGGAGTAATACGTTCACTCTTAAAACTGCCTTGTCCAAAAATTTACTATTGAGTCAAAAATTTACTATTGAGTAGTAGGGGTGGTCAGCAGTGCGGGTCAACTGGGTTCGGGACGGGCCAGGGAAGGGGCGGGTCAGGATTTGGGAGACCCGGAACCGGCCAGAGTAAGGGGGTAGGGTGGGCCGGGTTGAGGCGGGTCGCTCTGGGCCGGGTTGAGGCGGGTCGGGGCGAGCCGGGTTAGAAGTGACCCGTGAGGCGGGTCTAGGACCGGTTTGGACGGGCTGGGTTTGACATTTGGGGACCCGTAACTGGCCCGGATATAGGGGCGAGTTGGGGCGGGTCCGGGTCTGACGGGTCGGTTTCATCAACGGGTCACATGCAGGCCGAGTCCGGGTTAGCAAGGGCCGACCCGAAGCTGTTGACCACCCCTATTGAGTAGCACCATTGATAACGCTCAAAAACATATGAAATCGGTTCTGTTAGTTTATTTGTTTATCTTTTTCCACGTTTGATAAAAAGTATTTTAATTAAAGGTAAAGAAATGAATAAGACAGATAAATAAAAGGTAGAGGATATAGAGTACTATACATGGGAGCCGCCGTGACCATCATAGACAGCAAAGAAATGCACAGGATGAAATTGAGCAATCTCGGGACGACATAAATCCATACAAACCATCACCGTATCTTCCATCACTCTCATTCGACCCGCTATCGACACCATCCCCCACACTGGTGCCACCACCACTTGTTCCGCCACCGGCCTCTCGTATTTCGTACGTCTCCTGCTCTCCATCCTCCGTTGTCGCCGTTCCCTACACTTTTCCGGTGTAATATCACTACTATTGGGGACGTTATGCTCGCTCTTTAATTCGCTTAACATGTTTTTCATGTCTGATCACAAGTAACGCAAATGAGTACTAGTAACGTAAACACAAATGAGTAGTAACGTAGTACAGTAGTAGTGAGTGTAATGTTATATGAGTATGTTTTTAAAATTCATACGTTTTTTTTGTTAATTAATTAATATAAATATAAATGAAGGGGATCTTTTTAAGGTAGGTGTAAGAAGGAAGAGTGCAACGTGGAAGATATTAGTATTTGCGTGGTGGAATAAAAAGAAGGAAAGAAATTGAAAAATAAATTAGTAAAATAAGAAAATAATTCCAGGTGTATAAATAAGAGAGAGATGGGAAATAAGGAAAAAGAGTGGCGGCAAAATCTTCGAGTGTTTGTGCTAGGCCGTTACGCCCTTATTTCCACGTACCAATTTAATGCATTTTCTATGTTTTAGCGGCGGAGTAAGGATTTAGGCCCTGTTCTTTTGGACTTCAAGTCACTTAATTTAAGTTAACTTCAGATCTTATAAGTTAAGTTCAGTTCAGTTCAGATTCTATAAGTTCAGTTCATATCCTATAAGTTCGATTCGATTCGATCCTATAATTTGATTCGATTCGATCCTATAAGTTGATTCGATCCTATAAGTTCGATTCGATTCAATTCGAATCCTATAAGTTGATTCGAGATCCTATACGTCACTTAATTTAAGTTCGATTCGATCCTATAAGTTCGATTTAGTTGATTCGAGATCCTATAAGTTCGATTCGAGATCCTATACGTCACTTAATTTAAGTTCGATTCGAGATCCTATAAGTTCGATTAAGTTCGATCCTATAAGTTGATTCGATTCGATTCGATTCGAGATCTTATAAGTTTAGTTCAGTTCAGATCCTATAAGTTTCAATCCAGAAGAACAGGGCTATATACTGGGCGAAAAATTTAAGCGTTGACGAAAGAGTAATAGTATAATTTATAGGTCTGTAACCAATTATCTTTAAACAAGTCATTTTTAACCCAATTAATCCGTTTAATTCAATAAACTAATACAATAAATTACCTTTTATAACGCTATTATTCAAAAAATGATAATGAAAATGCTAATTTTAAATTGTTTTGTTGAATTATTGACGCAAGCCAAATATATTAGACAATTTTAAATAAACGGGTTATTCGTGTCGGGTTCGTGTCAAAAGACATCAACTATAACCCGACCCATTTAAGTTTCGTGTCGTGTTGTGTCAACCCAATTACTTAAATAGATCACAACGTCTTGATCCTAACCCGCTAACTTCGTGTCCGGGTCGTGTTAGTGATTGCTGCCACTACGTAGAATCACATCACATCTTAATAACTTTGATAAGTTGTGATACACGTAGAAGTGAAGCCTAAAAATGGGTCAAAGTTGAAACAGTGAATTAATAGAACTTTCGAAATTGAGTAGAAGACAAATAAAAAGACGCAAATAAAGGCACACTGCACAATAGGCGTGACTCGTGAGTGCGAAAACTAACACTTAACCAGGATTTCTTCTTCACTTGACACTTGCCCATTATTGTTTGACACTTCTATGGTCTTCTTCATGTTTAGGTTCCAACTTTTTCAGAGAATAAAATCGTGCACAGTGGTCACCATTTCTCGTTCTACTTTTGACTAGTAGAGTCGTAGGGTGAAACGAGAGTGAGTTAGTAAGGACGTCTTTACCGATGAATTACTTAAAAAAATCGATCTCGGAACTCCAATCTTAAGCTATTAAACTCTTCTACGGAGTAGATGATATCAGGCTATGTGAGTAAAAGGTCACGGGTAGACCTGACAAACGGGTTAATCAGGTCGGGTTTGGGTCGGATCAGTTTGGGTCTTTCACTGATTTTCGGGTCTTTTTCGGGTTTGTTGCTCGGGTTAAGCGGGTCGAGTTATTTCGGGCGGGTAATTTTGGAGTCAATGAATAAGAGAGAAAAAGTCATTTCAAGTCTTTTCGATTCTATTAGAGTTATGCGTTGTCGAGTCATTTTCGGATTGGGTGGTTTCGGATCGGGTCGGGTTAGTTACTGGCAAGAAAGCTCGGATCATGTTCGGATCGGGTCGGGTCAATTCGGTTTTTCCGGGTCACATTCGGCCGATCTAGCTCGGGTCAATTTGGGGTCTCGGGTCAGCCTTTTCGTGTCGGGTCAATCAAGTCAGGTTGCATACATGTGAAGGGCGTGTTACAGTACAAATTCAATCTTAAAACTCTAACCATCGTTTTAATCTTTTGGTTAAGACTTAAACTGTTTCTTAACAAACAGAATTATGACATAATATAAATTTCAGGGAAAAAAACTAAAATTTTCAGTTTTCACTGAAGACGTGGGGCAAACACCCTCAGCCCCCGTGCTACCACCGTATATTTGTACAATGATAGTCAGCCGAGTCACCGCTGACTACAAAGTACCCTCATCAAGTGCATTCATCCTGGCAGCTGCTCATCAAGCAGTTATAAATGTTCACGTGATATTACGAATGAAATTATCGTCCAATAAGTCTCTATCCGTACAAACCTGTGACGGGTCAAGTACCACTCACATCATTAGAAAAGACAAAAGTAAAGGTGTTTAGAGAATTATAAAAGACTTGTCTTTATTTATGCAAATGAGTTTTATTTGACCCGTCACAAGGTTGGGACAGATATTATATCCGTCACAAATGAGAATTTGTGATTATCGTCACTCAACCTTTTGATGTCCACTGATTAAATTAATAAACCGCAATGGCAGAGTGACGACCTATATGTCTCTTGAATTGAATTGAGACCCCATTGAATGAATGATTGAATTATTAGTCCGCAATTTGGGCCAATTTGCTTAAAGGCTGCACCGTCGTCGTCTCTTATTTTCATAATTTTGTTTATTGTGTCCTACCGTTTGTAGCACGGCCGTGTGAATTCGGGTTCAAATAAACTCTGATTCGGGTGAACTCTAAATGAAAATCGATGAGATCGAACTACCTTAAAAATTCTTTTATGTTACTCAAGTCGATATAATTTGTTAATTTTTATTTTTTACCTTATGAAATAATGTTTCACACTCTCACTTAAAAGATGAAAGTGAAAGATATGTGTATGCCAAGGTGAATGTCGGATCACATGAGGAAGGATCGGAGCAGAAGACGAATTAATTATGTTTAGACGAAATAATCTAAAACCAGTATTACACGAGTATTTTTAACATCTACCCCATGAACTTTCGTGAACACCATCTCGAATTCATTGCCCTACAAAAAAAAAAATCAGAAAAACGACTCATAGATCCTACATGCCTGTTAATTTCCAAAATCAATAAAAACATATCTCATCTAAAATAAACCAAAATTACACATTAAATAATAGAATTAAAAAAAAAAATAATAATAAAAAAAAAAGGATGAGCCTAACTCTAATCCTTGCAACAGAATTACAGAAAACACCTTTATTTGCTCCAATTCTATCCCATTTATCCACCATGCTCCAATACTTAAAATGGAAATGGAGGTAACCATGTCAAAATCACAGGACTCCTAACTCTATGAACACCATCCTTCCACACCAAGTACCCGGCTTCCGGTGCAACCTGTCTCGAAATCGTCTTAATCGTCACCTTATAAGACAACTTCTGATACTTCCTAGTGAAACTCAACACATTTGGTTCAATTAAGATCTTAGCTCCCCTAAATGGGGTGAACCTCACATGATAATTTGACACGGGTTGTCCGACATTCATGACCGTCCTTCGGAGGGTCATGCTAGTAACGTTGACGTCCTGAGGGAACACAACTGATAGAGCCGGATAGTTCAAGTCCCCGGGATTAGCCAACTTGTCTCGGCAACCCATGTTAGTACCCTTTGAGAACACCTTGAGTTGTGCAGTGGTTATGTATTGGGTACAGAGGAAATCAAAGTACTCTTGAGCAGAAATGTCGTAGACTAGACCGGGGTCCAGGGCGCGCACTGGGTTTATGTGACCTGCACCATGGTCATATGGGCTAGATGCGGACCCAGTGGCTGCGTCTGTCAATAGCATTTGCGCGTTATTATGGATGTAGGCTGTTGTCATCAAAGCCGATTTTATCACTGCTGGACTCCAGTTCGGGTGCCTTGCCTTGATCAAGGCGGCCACTCCACTGACATGAGGACATGACATTGATGTACCTGAGACCATGTTTTTCTGATTAGTAAGCATCAGACCTTCCGGCCCAAACCTTAAATAACAACTGAACTATTATAACCAAGTGGTGTTAGTCCAGTGGTAGCCGGGTTAAACCCTGAATCTTGCAGAAATGCAGGAGTTGAGAGGTCCCGGGTTCGGATGATCACTTGCATTGGCCACTGCAGCCCCTGAAGGGGATGGCTTACATGGTCCATGTGGTGGTGCGGGAATGCTTGGTCCCGGGGAATTCAACCCCCTCGTCATCCAAAAAAAAAAAAAAAATTTGAATTATTACTCAAGTTACGATTGTATGTTAAGATGGTCTTACTCAAGAATATATAATTGTGTTCAAAAATTGCTTAACATACCTGAGAGTATGTTAAATTTGACCTTCCGGTGATCAGCTAGCACACCAGAGGGACCAGCATTACCAGTCCACGCAGCGAGGATGTTCACACCAGGGGCCACCATATCGGGTTTAAGGATTTCTAAGCTCAACAAATTAGGCCCTCTAGAGGAAAATGCCGCCACAATAGGAGACGGTCTCACACCAACTTTAGTACCTTGGAACGACAATGTTGCTGAAGGATTCCTGCCAGTCAATGCATATTGCTTAATCATATTGCCTTCCTTTTCTCCAACTGCCACAGCCGGGAGAAGGTGGCAGTCGGCCACTAACTCCTCGCCATTAGCGGCTGTATTGGATAGAATCATGCCTACCCCACCGGCTTGTTTCACCACCTGACCTTTCTGTACACGTGGGCTAATCCCGCGGTCACATATTACAATTTTACCTTCGACTTTGTGACGATCAAGTGTACCTTTTCAACAATCGAAATGACAAATTAGTACTCAACTGGACCACATTCAATTTTTATGAAATCAAATTAAATTAATTTTAACATAATTTCGACGACAGTCAGACAGGTCATCACAGTTAATTAACAGCCAATATTCCAACTACTCCTAAGGCCATAACTCCTTTAAATTGATTGCTCCTTCTCACTGTCCCATTTCTATATTTAGGCACTACTATTTTCTTCAGTTAATAGATCCTACAACCAGTTGTACCCAGTTGTATGCTCTAGAACCCGAGCTATATAATAAAGTTTTCGAGTTTTGTTTTAAAGAAGTCGAGTTATACCATAAAATTTCTGAACTCACACACTTAAACATAGTGGTGCCATCTCATTTTCTATATGTAAACATCGTTGCACAAATGACAGAGAGACGAATATAGTTACTAACCTTCCAAGCACAATGAAGCAGGATCAGGACTAGAGGAGTTACTCCCCAAATAAACAACAGGATAAAATTTCTTAGCTGACAAATTCATACTCCCTTTGTAAATTGACACTCCAATAATATCTTTCCCATTTGCAAGCATAACAACTGCTGGAAAATTCCGGTCCAATGTACTTGCTCCAATCGTCGCAACCCAGGGTGCGACATTGGTTAGACTAACCGGCTCTGGACCGCTATTCCCGGCCGAGCACGAAACAAACACCCCTTTTTCCATCGCACCAAATGTTGCCACGGATAAACTGTCTCTAAAGTATGATGACACTCCGCCTCCAAGGGAAATCGAGAGGACGTCGACTCCGTCCTCTACTGCCCTGTCAACTGCAGACAAGATATCTGAACTGAAGCATCCTCCAGTCCAGCACACCTTGTATGCGGCAACTCGGGCGCCCGGGGCCATGCCCCGGGCAATGCCCGGCGCGTAGCCAAGTAAGCTTGCACCGCGCACTGGGGATCCAGCGACGGTCCCGGCAGTATGTGTGCCGTGACCGTCGCTGTCCCTCGGTGACTTGTATTCCAAGTCACCGCCTATTTTACCCGAGGCCGCCTCGTACCCTTTATAGAACATTCTCGCCCCAATTATCTTCTTATTACAATGTCGGGCGGGGTCGAAACCCCTGCCCGACTCACAAACCCCCTTCCAACGGGTTGGCACCGGGCCTAGCCCAGTGTCATTAAAACTCTGGCTCTCAGGCCAGATCCCAGTATCCAGCACCCCGACGATCACGTCGTGGTGCAAGGCCTGGGCTTGGGCCCGGGCCTGATCGACAATAACCTCGTCTCGGTCCAACCCCAGGAACATTGGACTCCTAGTAGTGTGTAACTTGTAAACTTCCTCAGGAAACACGCCCAAAACACCATGATCCCGGCCCAACCTAGAAGCCTCATCATCGGTTAGTTGGGCCGCAAGCCCGTGAAATGCATTTTGATAAGTGTAAAGAATCCTATCTTCAACAACATTGTTTTCATTGTTAATGTCATTACTTTGTTGTAATACTGAATCAAGCTTTGAAAAGTACCAATCAAAGTGATTAGTAAACACCATTGGCATTGCTGAATTATCCATTTGAACAATGTATGTTTTTTTAGTTGCCTCAATTGACAAAACTAAGCAACATTTTAGCATAAAAAATGTTGCAAAAATTGCAAAAATGCATTTTTTTGACAACATTTTAGATTATATTATCCTAAATTTTGTTGGTTTTGTTTAAGTGTTTTTTTTTTTTGGTATGAAAATATATAGAAGAAGAGTAAGAAAGGTAAGTGTGTAATAAAAGAGGTGGTTGATATGATATGAATGCTAAAAAATGGTAATTGGAAAATAAGGTGGTGGAACCGTAGAAGTTAATTGGTGTGCATGATATTTCATGTAGCTCTGATTCCTTTGTCTAGGTAAGAGTACTTCTTGAGCGGAAATATTATAGAGTATTAAAATATTCAAAAGTTAATCGAGGTGAATTGAATTGAAATGAACTGATCTGATCTGATCTGAGTTGAGTTGAGCTAATTAAATTGAATGATATAAAATTATAAAGATAAGCTTATTAAGTTGAATTGAAATAAATTGAATGAAGCTGAACTAAACTGAACCGAATGTGTGTTGGAATTATGCTAGGAAAAAAAAAGGATTTTAGATTTCAAGATTAAAGAGGGTTAAATTATACTCTGTAACACCCTAGTTGGATTAGATGAGACACGTTTTTTTACTAGTGTCTAGGTATTAACATGCTCGTGAGTTTTAACCCGATCCCTAGTCAAGTCCGAGCTTAATTTGAGCCTATATATAGTTATTAAGTTATCGTTTTTTCTTCTTTTAATAGTTTAAATAACAGGATTCAAGAATAAATATAAAAAATATTGAGTAAATCAATTAATACATTTGATATGGTTTTATACAAAGATACCATCCTAAATCCTGATAAATACTTTTGTAAAAATAAAAGCAAAGTTTTTATTTTATCACACAAATTCAAACCGCTCGCGAGCTTTTCGACTCGAGCCATTATTAACTCGGCTTGATTCGTTAAACTATCGACTGAGCTTTGACGGAGTCGAGCTCGAGCTGATTGCAAAATGTCTCATCTTATCATCACCTTAAATGGGATCATATTTAGCCCGATTTATCTTAAGACGGATACTGCCGGGAGTTATTGAATTTAAATGGAGGTGGGGTTATGGTACGATTGTACTAAATAGAAATTGAAGAAATGGACCCTATGATCACAGGATGAATGAAAGAGAAGTCAGAGACGTCTGAGCACCGCAAACAGAGTAATTAGGCCCAATTGTTTTACTCTATAAAACACCAGATATTTTCAAGCAATTAAGTGACTGATTGAAACTCGGCTCCACTCCACTGCACTTTGTTCAACGTTCAATATGGGCTCAATGCTCCAAATTTTCATAGTACAAAACTTCTAAAGCTATGTTTCTTCGGTTGGTCTTCCTTCAGACGGACCATTTTGGTCTGAAATAATAAGACGGGATTTTGTTACCAGTTGACAACCAAATGTGACCACTCCTGGAAAACAAGTTACCATAAGCTGTAACACTGACCAAACCATTGTGGTTACATTTGACCATAAAATGATCACAAAATCTCGTCTTATTATTTCAGACCAAAATGGTCCGTCTGAAACAAGAATTTGCGATGTTTCTTTACCCTTAAATTTGCTAAATTGAATTACTCTGAATTAAATTGAACTGAATTTAATACATTTATTCTAAATTGAATTAAATAGAATAAAACTGAAATCATAATAATAATATAATATAATATAATAGTAATAAATATATTAATAATATTAATATTAATAATAATCATCATCATAATAATAATAATAATAAATAAATATGATAAATAATAACACATATATAAATTTCAACAACAACAACAAGAATAATTTTATGAAATAGTTGGATAATTTTACATTCAAACTCAATACTATCTGTTCCGGGTGTAATTCCAGAGCAGTTATTTGTTACCACCCGTGCTTGTAGAATGACGTCCTTGATTGAATCCTCCTTTCGGTCTCCTGAAACGATGAACAAACCGAGGGGCTCGCTTTGGGCCGAGCGAACTCTCACTCCGACGCTCAAGTCAGTAAACTTAAAGAGAGAAGTTGTTGTTACTTGGCGAAGTATATTTTGTAGAGAGAGATAAGGAAGATATTACCAGATGAATAGTGATTCTTAGGTTAAATTGTGGATCCTTTCCTCAATGAGGGTTGAGGAGTATTTATAGACTTTCACCTTTTGTCACGTAGTGGCCAAGTGGCTAGCAGGTGGAAAGACTGATCTACCCTCGGCCGAGGGACCCATGGCAGGCCGGCGGGCCCTGTTGACTCGCCGCCGAGGGGTCTTGGATATGAGTTCGCGGATATGTGCCCCTACTGCTAGTTGTCCCAGTGAGGCACAAGAGACAATGACAGTGCAAGTTGTCTTAGGGGCCGTCTAAGTCGTTGACTTCTTTGTGGATATCTTTGATCTTGCTTCAATATGTTGATTTCGATCACAATGTGCGAAATATCTTTGCCCCATCACTATCAATTATTTAAATCAAATGATAATTTGATTATTTATCACGTTTGATTTGGTGAAATAAAATTTAATTAGTTCATAGTATTAGTGACAACAAATCTTAGTTTTCGGTCCATTTAGGTCTTTGACTGGAGTAGACTAAATATTTCAGTTTTTATCCAGTCTAATGCCAAAGCTTTTAGATCTAGTCTTGGCCCACAAAATTTATGTTTTGAATCTTTGATCTGGTCTTGTCCGATTTTTGACCGATGCTCACCCTTAGTTTGATATAATGGATGGTGTTAGGCATTAAGGCTCTGTTTGGTAAAACTGGCTGAAAAGGTACCTGAAACCTGAAAAGGTACCTAAAACCTGAAAAGGTACCTAAAACCTGATAAGTTGACTGAAATTAAAAAGGTACCTGAAAAGTTAGCTGAAAATTGGAAACTGATAAGGTAGCTGATTAATTATAAAGTGTTTGGTAAAACTAACTGAAAACGTAACTGATTTTTTGTAAAATGACATAAAAGGACATTAATAATTATAATAAATTAATTTAAATAAAGGGTAAATATGTAAAGTAGAACATTTCAGCTATCTGGAACTTTAAAAAGCTACATGAAGTAGCTTTTCATTTCAGGTACCTGAAATGACTTTACCAAACAGCATTAGGTAAAACAACTACCTGAAATATTAGTCAAATCAAGTTGCTTAGTCAAATCAGGTACCTGAAATATCTTGCCAAATATAGCCTAAGTCTTCTAGATATAATTTGCAAGAAATTGATTTCGGGCTTTAGCTTTCGAATATCAATCAGCCCAAATTATGAGAGCTCCTTAAACAACAATACTATAACACGGACCAAAATAAAATAGTCCATTTTAAACTTTTTTTTTTTTGAAATCAAACTTTTTATTTTTATCTTACACTTCAAGATATATTTTAATCGTAACATATTTAAATATTTAAGTTATCAATTTATTATTACAACAAAATATAATTAAATATTTTTATTAAGAAATTTAATTGGATTAATCTTATGTATGAAATAGTCTCATACAACAATTAATGAAGCTCCTTAAGTACCAAGCAACAGTTGACCCATTCAGTACTTAAAAGAATCATCGATGTGGCTGTGGACATCAAAGCCTTGATCAATCCCGATTCACCACTATATAAAGACATTTTTTTTTGTATGAAGCATAAGCTCTTCAAGATCGCCTTGTGGTGTATTGTGTAAGAAAGACCATACTTTACAATAATGATAGACCTATTAATTTAAATATGTGGGATCTCATTATAAACTACCTAATTATCAAAATTAAATTAATAACTACGAGTAATTTTTAGGTTGGGATCATTGTAATTGAGCTAACTCATGATTAAGCCAATCCTATATAACATGTTAGGTTTTACATACTCCCCGTCTCAATTATTTGTTTTCCTTTGATTTAAAAAAAAAAAACAAAAACAACTAAATAACTAGAACAAAAGGAGTACTAACAAAGTGAGCCAGGGATAAATAGAAAACATAGGTTAGAAATATTAAACCTTACTTATGCTATGGAAAGTTTATACGAATAAGTAAACCATAAAAATCGAAAAAACATTCTCATTACGACAAAATAACTCCATAAATTTTGTGTGAAATTCCAAGATATTCCACAAAGTTACACACACTATGAGATTATGGGATCTTAAATATTGATTATAAAATGGATTTAAAAAATCGTCGACAGCAGGGTTCGAACCTGCGCGGGCGAAGCCCAACAGATTTCAAGTCTGTCTCCTTAACCACTCGGACATATCGACAACTGTGTTAAATGTCGATCCTGTGTTTTATTAGAAGCTGAAGGTTCTTTGTTTTTAACCTCCACTTACTGGAAAATGTTCTTCGTACCTTCTATTACTGAGCTAATACTCCGTATTAGACTATTAGGATATTAAGTGACCATCTTCGTGATGATTTTTAAATTGTTACTGCTCATAAGTATGTCCGATGAATATTTAAATTTGACGGTCATTTAATTATTGGAAGCGATCTACGCCATTTACTAAAAGTGATTTGATCATGTATGGAGTATTATTTAAGAAATGTTTTATACATAATAGTCCCTTCTTCTAGTATCCTGTTATATATTTCCTTTTTCTAATAATTTGTTTACTTTTATTTAATCTCAAATGTATTTTTTATCACAAAAATTCCGAAAAGGCGGTCTTTCAATAGCGTTATTGAGAGACCTCTCACATGACGAGGTGAGGGATACACTGAATATTTTTTTCTCCTATTATGTCTCCCACTAAATTAGTGGGAGACGTCTCTTAAAAGACCTACTGTTTTTTTGTTTTTTTACGGAGTATTTAGCAAAAATAAACAATGATTAGAACGGTAGACTGATTACTTTATATATGGAATACTTGACTAATAAAGACATTATATCCATCCGTTTCTCTCCAACCGTATATGTATAGTTGCATATATGAATATAAAACAAATGATAACCAAATGTGTTTGGTGTGGTGGTTGCTCACCTCATTCCTTAACCATGAGGTTAGGGGTTCGATCCCTGCCCATGAGAATGGAACAAACTCTTTGGCCAGCCGTTTACCTCTTCGTGAGAGCACGCGCGGCGAGAGGATTATACACTGTTGTCGACGGTGGACACCCCGGTTCACACCAAAAAATATAAAACAAATGATGGAATAGAATTTCAAAATGACTTCATCTTGAAATATTAATACACACATTCACGTAAGTTGCCAAATGATTTGCGAAGATGTACGTAGCACGGGTATTAAATACTGGATAAAAGTAAGAGTCTATTTAGAGGTGTCGAGATTGATTTGATTTGGTAGCCGTAAGCCATTTACTACTACTACAAATTAAGGAAACAAATGATCCGAGTGAGCAAATAAATGTTCACTCATTTTTCATACCCAAAATAATTGTAGAAGCTGGTGTACATTGGATAAATCCTCAAAGCCATTCGAGGGTAACATTTTCGAAGTCTAGAAGGCATAGACTCAAATCTCTAGTTATAAATAGACCAAGAGATTATTCTTGATGAAACTTGAACCTCGGTCTCCTGTAAATTGTTTTAAACTCCACCATTGTTGTGACCCTTAGTAACTACTTTTATCCACTAATATATATACATATGCATATACCAATCAGGCAATCATATATGGCATAGTTGTATAGACTCTATACCATTTAATTATTTTAATAAATTCCTCAGATATACGTACGTAATAATTTTAAACACTTGTACAATTAAATATTACTGCATTATTATACATCCCTACCAACTTACCCTCTATAGTAAATGCATTGTCGCATTGACCAACTTGTAGGTCTTCCATCCTTAGGACGGATAATAATAAAACGGGTTAAATAACAGTCCACTTGCATAGATGAGACAAGTCTTTAATTAATATCAATGCATTTTATTTTTGTTTTATGTGCAATATTTGACCCGTTTAAATATTAAGAGCTAAGACGGATGTGCCTGTCTTAAAAGAGAATTTGTGTTGACCAAATTACTCAAAACATATCACCTCTTATTTAAACACCATAATATCCCTTCTCATAACCTACATACATTACCATCACATAAACTCAACTCTTGTATTTTTACTCTTCGTTTTTTATTTTTATTTTCAATGGAGTTTGCTTCAAAACTTAGGCATGACCCTATTTCTTTAAGCCAAAAATCACCCATAAAAGTTTTTCCTAGGTTACCAATATTAGACCTATTCACGTTTCTACCCATTTTACTACTTTCATTGCTTGAATCATGTCTCATTCTCATGAAATATGACCTATATTTTCATATTATTCCCATAATATGTTTCCTTTCAATTTTAACACTCAAACTAACCCAAAACTCTAATGAGATTTACGTTGTCGATTTCTCGTGTTATCGGCCTCCGAATCATTGTAGGATACCACATTCATCATTCATAGAACACATGAATATTTTGGTGGATTACTTTGACAAGGAAAGTGTTGAGTTCATGTCAAAGATCCTAACTTCTTCGGGCCAAGGCCCGGAAACTTACCTTCCAACATCTTTGCATTACCTTCCTCCAAGACCTACCCATGAAAACTCCATTGATGAGGGTGAAATGGTCCTTTTTCCTATAATGGAAGATCTTCTCTTAAGGTGTAATGTTACACCTTGTGACATTGATGTTCTTATAGTTAATTGTAGTGGGCTTTGTCCTTCACCATCTTTAACCTCTATTATTGTTAATAAATTCAAACTTAGGCCCAATATTAAGACCTTTAATCTATCTGGTATGGGCTGTAGTGCTAGTATGATTTCTTTGGGCCTAGCCCAAAACTTGCTTAAGGTCCATAAAGAATGCAATGTTGTCATTTTAAGCACAGAAATCTTAACTATGGGGTGGTACCAAGGTAATGAACGTCCCAAATTGATCCTTAATTGCCTATTTCGAATGGGTGGGGCCGGAATTATGTTATCGAACCGGAAAAAGGCCAAAAATGTGTCGAAATACCGGCTTGTTTATAGTTCAAGGGCCCAATGGGCCTTTGAAGATAAGGCCTATAAGTCGGCCTTTAGAGAAGAGGACTCTAAAGGGTTCACCGGGGTGACCCTTAAGAAAGATATATTAGATGTCGCTTCTGATATGATCCGAGCCCAGCTGACTGGTCTCGGATCTAAAATGTTGCCTACTTTGGAGAAGTTAAAATTTGTTATGTCCATTGTTAGGAAAAAGTATGTGAACAAGTCAAGTGAGATTTATGTTCCGAATTTTAAGACTATAATTCGACATTTCTGCTTGCCGGTATCGGGTCGTCCCGTGATTAGGGAGATTGGGAAAGGGTTGAGGTTAGGAGAGAAGGATATGGAGGCAGCTTTGAGTACATTGCATAGGTTTGGGAATCAATCCTCTTCTTCCTTGTGGTATGAGTTGGCTTATTTAGAGGCTAAAGAAAGAGTTAAGAAAGGGGAGAATGTTTGGATGCTTGGTATGGGTAGTGGGCCTAAATGTACAAGTGTTGTCTTAGAATGTATTAGGCCCATTATGAAAGAGTCCAAGAAGGGCCCATGGGGTAATTGCATCGATCGGTACCCATTTTCCGCATGCGATAATTGAAACTCCCGTGTATTTGCATATGTCAATTAGTTTAGTTGATAGATTCAAGACTCAAGAGATATGGTATTTACGATATAGGTTCAAACCACGCCAGCATCATAATCACTCTTATCTTTACAGTTTGCAACAAGAAAAAGTGTTTTATTCAAATTGTATTCGGGTAATTTTCATGTCATATTGCGAATTTAATTTTCCGGGTTATTAGATATTTAGATTGATCTTATAGTTAGATAATTGTGTGAAAGAAAATTGTCATCCTCTTTGTCATTTGTGAAATGTCTTGAGAGTCGTCGTTTTAGAGTCTTATAATCTTGTGACATGAGAGCAATAGTATGCTTTGGAGAAATTGAAGTGTGTATTATTGAAAGCATAGAAAACAAAGTGAAATTGCTCCAACCTAGAAGAAGTCCGTGTGAGATAATCATCCCCACTAAACTAAAAGAATAAGAAAGCTCTAATATTTTTCCGCCTAAATGAATATTCTATATTTGGGCTTCATAATATTTTATCTACAATTGGGTCAAACTGCTTAATTCCATATAATTCTATTCCATTTACACATTTATATGTCTACAACTGGGCCAATCCCCACTAAACTAAAAGAATAAGAAAGCTCTAATATTTTCCCGCCTAAATGAATATTCTATATTTGGGCTTCATTATATTTTATCTACAATTGGGCCAAACTGCTTAATTCCATATAATTCTATTCCATTTACGCATTTATATGTCTACAACTGGGCCAATACTGATTAATTACATACAATAACTAACCTACTACAAGATAAGAGCATTCATATATTGTTTTTACTTCTAAAACGAAAAAATTCCGAATAATTTTTTTTTTACACTTTATAATTTAATACTATCTATTTCTACTATATACAACGTGAACATTTAAATTTTGGTTATTTTTTTTTATTTTTTTTTATTTAATATATACATAAGTATATTTATTACAACAAAGATACAGACAAAATAGCTTCAGCAATTGTATATACGGTAACAGCGTTGAACCTTCTTTTTTTCTATCTCTTAATATAAATCATTACTAATATTAAGTTTTATTCTATACTAAAATTTCAAATGGAGTTAAAATAAGTTAAATATAATTAGATAATTGTTAAATTCTCTAATGTCCCTATCTAAAAAACCGCGTCTGCGCGGGATTTATACTAGTTTCAATTATAACCTAACCACAAACCTTAATGTAATGGTTAATACGAGTCCTTAATTAATGATCATTACGAAGGACACAACTTATCAATAAGATCGACCTATTTTGTAGTAGTAGTAGTTAGCCTGACTAATAAGTGTGATTACCACAATGTATATATATAACATGTATTTTCATTTTGATTACATGATATTTTTCTCCTTTCAATAAGAAATACGTGCAAATATGTCTGTTATCGTAATAGAACATATGACGTTATCAAGATAAAATTATATAAATATTACACATTATTCAAAAAAATTATATAATTTTTCCCCATATAAAATAAAATAGAGTACGTGTATTGTACAATTGTATAACGTAGATATCATAGTACTCCCTCTATCTCAGTCATTTGTTGTCATTTTCCATTTTGGGGGTGTTTCAATCAATTGTTGTCCTTTCTATTTTAGGATTGCATTTGATGAACAATTTGGTCATTCACACTCAATTTGGTCCACATGTCATTTAGTAATTGGTCATCTCCTCTTTCCTTGGTCTTTGTGCCAAAACCAAAGGATAACAAATGATCGGAACCGAGAGAATAAAACATTTTCAAATGACCGCAATCTCCTCTAACAAGTATGCCTAGACCACAATCAATAGTCCGTCTTGCTTCAGACCGCAAGATCCGTCTGAAACAATAAGACCTCTCACAAGTGGAAATCACATTGGTGGTGGGACATCCCCATGTGCTTTCCCACTCACTCCCTAAATGGGTATTTTGTGAGAGGAAATGGTATCCGTCTTATTATTTCAGACAAATCTTGCGATCTAAAATAAGAATTTGTGCACAATTAAAAGAGCCTATACTTAATTATTGTCTAACACAAGCTCCAAAAGTCAAAAAGTCCCATGTTAAAAGAGCCGGGATTCTCTTCATTTTCTCTAATAGATTCTTATAATATACAAAGTGTTAGTTAACTATACGAAGTGTTAGTTAACCTCTACCTCTTCTTCCCTTGCCTGTCCCAATGTTAAATTGTTTAAAAATTACATCCGGGCTACTAAAAAAATAATGAAGAAAAAAGAAAATAAAGAGGATCGTAACTAAAGTTAAATGGGACAAAGATCTTGCTTTTTTTTTCCAAAAAAAGTTGAACTAAATTGAATTGAAGTTAATGGAACTGAACTAAACAAAATTGAATTTAATGGAGCTGAACTGAACTGAAGTAAAACCTTGTTCCTTTTGGCTAAAAAGAGCTGAATTGAACCGAAGTAAAAGTTAATTTATAAATAAATAAGCAAGATCTAATTTGAATTAAACTAAATAAGCTGAAATTAAATCTAAAAAAACGAAACTACTAAATTAATGATTTAAAATAAACTGAATTGAACTTAATTAAATAGACTTAAAATTTTGTCTAGGGCTGGTAAGGAGGTTCTTTTAAAGGCAGTGGTCAATTCACTCCCTACCTATGTTATGAGTATTTTTAAAATTCCCATTAATTTTTGCGACGAGCTTAGATCGATGATAACTCGGTTTTGGTGGGTCGTGAGGAGGGGAAGAGAGGGATCTCGTGGGTAGCGTGGAAGCAGCTATGTCGACCAAAGGGATTGGGTGGTATGGGGTTTCAGGATTTTCACATGTTTAATCTCGCTTTGTTGGGGAAACAAGTATGACGACTAATGACGGAAACTGAGGGGCTTTGGTCGAGGTTGATGCGGGCGAAATATTACCCGGGGAGTGATGTTATGTTTGCTACTTTGGGGAATTGTCCGAGCTATACGTGGAGGGGCATTTTGGAAGCTAAGAAGGCCTTGGAAAGTGGGTGGCGTAGACGGATTGGGGATGGTCTTACAACGAAGGTATGGTATGATGCGTGGCTGCCCGGGTCGCAAACGGGACGTATCTTATCTCCAGGGGTACGAGAATATGTTGGATGCTAATCTTTTAGAACCGAATGTGGGAGGTGGCGGTAGGTTTTGCTGCATTCGTTGTTCTTGCCTTTCGAGCGAGACCGCATTAGTAATATTCGTGTGAGTGCGAATAGGCCTCGTGATGAGTGGTATTGGGTGGCGGAGAAGGATGGGTTGTACTCAGTTAAATCGGCGTATCGTCGGCTAGTAGGGGATAGGGAGGCGTTGGAGATGGGTGGAGCGTCGGAGTGGGAGAAGGAGGAGTGGTTGTGGAATAGGCTCTGGAAAGTCCCGGTATAGCCCCGAGTGAAGCTCTTCTTTTGGCAACTGTGCAGCGAGGCTTTGGCAACGAGTGCAAACATTGCGTCCCGAGTTCGAGGTGAGACTTCTTTATGTTGTTGTAATTCTTGTTTAGAGTCAAGTCTACATTTATTTCGTGACTGTCCGATAGCTAAAAGGGTTTAGGAGGGGCTGGGTTTGGAGGATGAGGAAGGGGAGAGAGGTGGAGGAGTGCGGGACTGGGTGGAAGCACGTTGGAGGGAGTTTGGGTGCCGGGAGCATGCTTTATTTATGGTAGGGTGTTGGGCTTTGTGGGAGCACTGGAACAAAGTGATTTTTGAGTCGATGGTGGCGGATCTTTACCGGGTTATCAGGCGTGCTACGAAGGTCCGGGAAGAGATTGAGGGGGGCGGTTTTTTTATGCCTAAGCCGAGGGAAGGGAATGGGAGACGAGAGGAGCTACCGGCAAAGAGGGGATGGAGTGCACCGTAGGAAGGGATGGTGAAAGTGAATGTTGATGCGGGGGTTAAGGAGGGAGTTGGGGTGAGTCTAGGTATGGTATGTCGGGATGAGAAAGGTTCGGTGCTGTGGGGGGGGGGGGTCTCGGTTATGCAGGAACAGGTTTGGGATCCACGGGTGGCGGAGGCGGTTGCAATTCTTGAAGGTGTTTGGGAAGCGAAGCGGAAGGGCCATTCTAGAATTGTGGTGGAAAGTGACTGCTTGTTTGTCATCGAGGAGCTGAAAAGGAAAGCCGCGGGAAGGAGCATTTTGCATTTAGTTTTAGCTGATATTTTTGAGTTATGTAATTTCTTTACTATTATTTCTTGGTCTTATACTTGTCGTGAGAACAATAGCGTAGCACATTCTTTAGCGCATATTACACCTAGGGTTCTTGGTAGAGTCGAGTTGTCGGATGATCTTCCTCCAATTGCGAACATTGTTGTTATTTTTTATCTTTCATTAATGCAGTAAGTCTTTAGGCTTTTCCCCTCAAATTAAAAAAAATAAGCTACAAGTTAACTCCAAAAGGAAAGGGGCCAAAGTAGAGAAGGACACAAGTTTTGCACACAACTCATGTTTTGCAACAACTAAACAACTCATACATCATACCATACGAAAGCAGAAATCTGAGCGTTCTCCTTTCTTCCACCACTTCTACATATGCTTCAAAATCTTCAATCTTCCGGACGCTTCTTATTTAAACCTAGATTCAAATTAATTTCACTATTATAGACATTGACAAACTTTAATTCAAGAAAAAAACACCCTTTTTCCTAACCCAATTATGAACAATCCCTAAAAAAATTCACCCCACAAAAAAAAATCACATTTTTTTTGTGTACCCAGTTTCTAAATAATCCTTAAATCAAAGAATTTCAATCAAAGGTAACATCTTTTCCATCAATTATTGCATTCTTACATCAAAGATTGCATCTTTCTTTTAAAAAATCATGAGTTGGTACCAAAGATCAAGGTTTGTTTACAATTCATTCAAAAACTCGTCTTCCAAGTTAATTCCCAGAAACCCAATTCATCCCCCTAACCCTAGAATTAATCCCAATAATTCTTCTTCTTGTTGTAATAATAAGCATAAATCTTTTAGTGTTTTTGGGTCTCCTTCAATTTCTTCAAAATTAGGGTTTAGTAATAGTAATGGGATTAAATTGAATCAAAATAGCTTATTTTCTGGTGTTTTTAGGAGAAATTATTATGTTGATAGAAACCAAGTTTATCATTTTAAGCCAAGAGGGTATAAAAAGTGGATTCAAAACCCTAGAAATATGTTTATTATAATTGTTTTAGGCACTGGTGCAGGAATTACTGTATATTTTGGTAATTCTGAGGTTATCCCTTACACAAAAAGAAAGCATTTTGTGTTATTATCAAGATCACTTGAGAGACAAATTGGTGAACATCAATTTAATGAGATGAAAAAATCATTTAAGGGTAAAATATTACCTGCAATTCACCCTGAAAGTGTTAGGGTTAGGTTGATAGCTAAGGATATAATTGAGGCATTGCAAAGAGGGTTGAGTCATGAGAGGGTTTGGAGTGATCCCGGGTACGCTTCGGAAAGTGTTGGAAGGGTTGAGATTGATGGAGGTGAGGAGACTTTGAAGGCATTGAGCGGGGCGCCTGAGGGAGGAGTGGATGGGGATTGGCGTAAGCAGGATGAGGTCTTGGATGATAGTTGGGTTAAGGATAGTAGGAAGGAAGGTGGGAAGAGTGGTGCTAAAGTGAGTACCGCGCATTTGGAAGGGATGAAGTGGGAGGTTTTGGTGGTTAATGAGCCGGTTGTCAATGCTTTTTGTATGCCTGGTGGGAAGATTGTTGTGTTTACTGGATTGCTTAATAATTTTAAGACGGATGCTGAGGTTGCTACTATCATTGGACATGAGGTATATACTGGTTTGATTTTGTCAAAAAAGCAATTTTTTTTTTGTGTTAGTGAAATAATGTTAAAGTTCTTCATTTCGAATGGAGCCAATGCTCGCTAATCTTTGGCTTTGAAACGTGATGGAATATAACAAAATGGTTCATCAAGTTGGCTGCACTTCCTGTACTGTGAAGCAACAGCAGGATAAGACTTTATACATCCGACACGCTTAAACTGTCTTAAACATGAGACCTTGTGAGCTTCGTCACTTGGAGTAAAGACGTAAAGTGATTTTGTTAGGATAAAGGGTAAGCTGTGTTGTGGATATGATGTTTTAATGGTTTTATGCGTACTTTGAATACAGGTTGGTCATGCTATAGCTCGACATTCTGCTGAGCAGATTACAAGAAACATGTGGTTTGCAATATTGCACCTGGTCCTTTATCAATTCATCACGCCTGATCTTGTTAATGCAATGTCAACCCTTCTCCTAAGGCTTCCTTTCTCACGCAAGTACGTCTTCCACACTAGTATCTCTCTCAGGATACATAACATGCCATTAAAGTTCTTTTAATTTCATAATATGTGTTTCTGATTGAAAATACAGCACTGGTCCAGTCGTGTTATATTGGTAATACTTCGTATCTGTTATGCAGCGTTCAAAAAGAATAGAATGTAGGCATATAGCATGAAAAATGTTGGTAGTTGGGTACAATGTTGCTCAGTCTTTTAGATGAATCTTCTATTGGAGAAGTTGATTTTAACTAATACGGAGTAGCTGTTTTGATCCCTCGAGTAATACACAGTTTTGATAATCGGGTAAGACTTAAGAGAGAGCGAGGGCTGGATTACTCTTTCTGGAAGTTGAAATTTCAGAAGAATAGTAGGTGAAAAGGTGTCAATATCTGGTGGAGCCTAAATCGTTATTGTTTGGTCTCAGATAATGATGATATAGAACGTTATAACTCACTTAATTGACTAGTGTGCTTTTATCTGTGAAGTGGTAGTGAGCCAAACATTCGATGTATTTCTTGATGACATTTTTTATTAAGAGTTACGTGGAAACTGTGTGATTTGTGTCCTTAACACAAGTAAGACTACATACAAATGACTTTTCTTACTGGAGTTACTGATATTTGTTGTACTCCTCGAGGTATTGGGTAATGTTTTGCATTCAGACGGAAAGGTGGGCAAGAAAATAGGAAGGGGCCTTGATGCTTTCACCCCTTGGACTAGCCTTTTCTTGCTTGCTCTCCCGCAGAGATCTTAAAGCGTTGGAAGGAGGGACATTATCCATATTCTAGACTGTCTTATTTGTTTAGATGGTTTGATGCCTTATGTGCAAACACTGCCAGTTTCTCTATTAATCTGAATAGTTCTGCCTAGCTGCCTCGTGTCTGTGTGTGTGCGCACGCACGCGTGTGTGTGTTTTCAAGATGATTACTGTGTTTTTCTATGAACATTGTGCTAAATCTTTGTTTCTCATCTTACTAGTGTTTCTTAAACGATACTCTACTTTGCTTTCCCTCATGCTGTGCGGTCATGATATCGTATGATTGTTTAGACTTCTTAGTGCAGCTACGATTCCTATTGATCTTTTGCTATATCTCCACATCTATGGTGCGTTGTGCCGTTGTTTGCCTGTTTGTGCTTAAACTTGAGAGATCTTTATTAGTAACCGAGTTTATACCCTGGTCTGTGAGATCTGTTACATCAATGCACAACTTGTATTGTGTTCTTAGAGACGGTCTCACACCGAAAATAGTGAGAGACATATCGTATTATTTGATTGGTAGTTTTTCGTAACATCTCAATAAATAAACTCCCTATTATTTAATGTACATCTCAACTTTCACTCAGTTATTATCAGTGTAGCTCCGACACCTTAGGTAGGTGGAGTGTCGAGTGTCGACACGACACGGCAGCTAATACGACACCTGACACGCCTGGGATACTTCAGTGTTCGACACGACTCTCGACACTTTGCACAGTGATGATTGATTGATTGGGTGTGAGGAGGAGTAGCGGGAAAAGAGAGAGAGAGAGAGAGAGAGATGGAGGAACTTTTGGGTATTGCGGCTAATGAAAGGCAAATAGGATAGGTTTAGGGTTTCATTTTTAAAAAAGTAAGTGTGGAAAGTTGTTGAATGACAGCTGTTATCATTAATTGTAATATTTTAATATGTTTTATCTTTCCTCACATTTACTCCTTTACTAGATTGATTGTACAGACTATATTTTTTTGTTATTTCTCAACATTATATATATTATTATAATATATTTATAGAAAAAATAAAGAATGACGTGTCGTATCGGTGTCTTTAAAATAGTCAAGACACTTATTTGACCGTATCCCCGTGTCGCTTCAATTTTAGAATCACGTGTCCGACACTCCGATACGCGTCGGATACGACACTTCTCTGCCGAGTCTGAGTAACACAGGTTATTATGTGTCGGGCTAATTACACGACATTCAAAATGTAGGATGGAGATAGAAGCAGATTACATAGGGTTGCTTCTAACGGCTTCTGCCGGGTATGATCCAAGAGTTGCTCCGAAAGTGTACGAGAAACTCGGACAGCTTTCTGGGGAATCAAGTTTACGAGACTATCTTTCAACTCATCCATCTGGAAAAACAAGAGCTCAGCTTTTGGCACGCGCCCAGGTCATGACGGAAGCCCTTGGTCTATATCGGGAGGCCATAGGTGGACACGAAATTGAAGGATTTCTGTAGTCGAGTCAAGCTCAGCTTTTGGCTCAAGTTACAAAGTTGACGACTCAAGCTGTGGGTCTACCTAATTGTCGATAGTTGTGGTCTTATGGAATTTGAAATCGTTGTATTGTTGAATCGAGTTTAGTTGTTGGTTCCCCTTTTCTGCCCATTGTTTACTCTTCTGACCTCAAGTTTTATGTTCGAAATGGTGTGGCTTGTGAAAATAGAATAGAAGCAATCCCGGTTGCTTACCCCATCCTATTTTTCACTAAATTTTTTGTCGTAGCAAGTTACATCCGATGCAATCTAGCAACATCGGGCGCGCTTTTAATTGTCATCTAACATACCTTGAGACTTGATACCAAATTTTTATTCATATAATTGTGTAATAAAGTTGTGTGGCATAAGAACAAAGCCGAAACCTCACTAATTTAGTATGAGTACTTATTATACCCGGTTTGTAAATATCGTCGACGTTTTAGTAACTATCGTCGACGTTTTTAGTAAAAAAGACGAGTCTACCCCTATCAACTCACTAACAAGCACAAATTCGCTCTAATTCAAAAAACCTCAAAAAATAACCACCACCTCTTCCACCAGTAAATGGATTATACATCTGATATAGTACATTAAATGGTATAGTTTTTAAGCATTAAGATAAAGTTTTTGAGTTTTAATTTATAAATTTTGAGTTTTTATTATAAAGTTTTTGAGTTTATTTACTTGAACATTAATCTTAAAAAGTTACATTATAACTCAAAAAAATTACATATAAGTTCAGAAAAATTTGATTTTTGATTTCATAAAACTAAATTATACGAGTAATTTATAAACTCTATAGAACTCAAAAAAATACACAAAAACTCATTAAGTGTGAAGTAGTACATCTGATCTACAATACTTTTTCTCCCTCTTCCACCACCATTGCCACGCCGGTACCGCCACCACTACGTCACCACCAACACGCCGTCGCCACCACTTGCCACCAAACGTCTTAGGTTAGTGAGTTTATTTTTTTAAAAAAAATAGTATAGTAATTGAAGTTAAACTTTGAAAATAAATTGTTTGTAATTGTATTTTTCCCTTGTTGTTAATCAATTATATGACTCGGATTTGGTTATTTAATTTAATTGATGTATTTCATTTTCGATTGGGTTTGTCGAAGGATTGTTGGGTTGGCTGGCCATGGAACAACGTTGGAACTAGAGTAGGCAATGGGCTGTACTGGGCCGGCCCGCGCGCCGACCCGTAGTGTCTTCCTCCAAAATTGGTCGGCCCGGGCACGGATATTGGGCTCCTCGGGCCGTGCCGTGTCAGGCCCACTGATCCAAACCTACGCCGCGGCCCGCTCAAGGCACGATCATTTTCGTATGACGATTAATGGTTTAAATATATATTTTATTAAATATTAGAGTAATTTTTGTTTAATAAATGATCAACAGGCTATTCTTCGGGCCGGGTCAGTCGTGCCTGGTGCCGCCCACCAGCCCGCGACCCTTTATGCCAACTCTAGTTGGAACTCAACGTGGATACCATGGTGAAACGTTGAATATCAACGTGGCTACCATGGGCTAACGTCGGAATTCAACGTGTAACCATGGTGCCACGTTGAAATTCATCATGGCCAAACATTGAAACTCAACGTGGCACCATGGTTACACGTTGGGATTCAACATTCGTCCATGGTCGAACGTTGAGTCTCCACATGATCGATTGTTGAATCTCAACATTTAGTCCATACCTAGTTCATTTTTTTAAAAAAAACCGTATTATTACGTTTATTTGCCAATTTTTTAAAATTTTTTAAGTTTTTAAATTTTCTAGTCGATGTGCGTTAATTTCTAACAATTTTTTATTAGTTTAATGCAGATGGGAGATCGAAATAGGATTTGTTTTAGTAGAATTTGAGAGAAAATTGTTTAGAGAGAGAAATGAGTGTAAATGTGCAAATGGCATTATCATCTTTTGGACTGAAAACATCGGCGATAGTTACTAAAACCTCGACGATGAAAATCAGCTCTCTTAATATATAGCCCTGTTACTGTTTAGATGGTAGCTAAGAACAGTGGAAGCTTAAAAGTTAATTCTGCATTCTATTATCGGAAAAAGTTCATACTCCGTAAAACACTAGTTTCAGATTTCAGTTCGAAGAAGATAGAAAAAAGCACCAAGTTCACTACTACAAAGATCAATTTATGACCAAAATTTTTCACCTATGATATGGCATTTGTTCATTAGCCAATAAAATAGGAGTCGAAACAAAAAAAAAACGGAAATAATAAATAAAAAAGAAAAAGAAAAACCAAGTAGGGAGAATATTATAGATGGTGGCATATTTTCTTCATTATCAAAACTTTTTGCAGCTTGCGCAAGAGAAATTTCGAGATCTGAGTATACATGCTAACCGCGACCTCTACCTCCTATTGTATCCATTGTTTCTAAAGCCGCCACCACCACCACCTCGAGAGAACCCGCCACCCCCTCTTCCAAATCTACCACCACCACCTCCACCACGGGAGAAACCACCACCTCCACCACCTCTATTATTACCGAACCTTCCTCTAGGCTCTCTTTCTTGTAAACGAGGCAAGGTTTTAACCACCTCAAGACTCATTTGATCAGCATTTTTCCGACCAGCTGTCAGACATAAATTGAGAGATTTAGTAAGGCATTTTGTACATTTGTAGCTTGTAAGCTAGAATTCGACATGAAATCGAGTCGAGTCAAGTTCAAATAGACATACCAACAAGGAAGGTTTCCAAATCATTGACTGGAACGTCAAAAACAGCACCAGTCTGATCTGCAGTGATCCCTAGCCCCTGCACAGACTCTACTTTGTCCTCGGGTAAAACCTTCCTAAGCATACCAAATGCAAACCTGCGCAAGAATTTGAACAGATGTTACATTCAGGATATGGCACATAGCATATGCAAATGTAAAATTGGGCATTGACGAAATAAAATAGAAAAAAAATGACGGAGAAATTAAGAGAAGAGAATCCAACCCACAACAAAGGTATTGCATGAGGAAAAATGAGTGAATAGCAAACAAAAAAAGACGGTGAAAGAAACAATTAAGAGAAACAGGAAAAAGGTGTCAAGCTACCATATTCACAATTTCACATATACTCTTCGTCAACCCAAAGACAGATTGAACTATTTTGTATAAGAAAGGGTTCACAATCAGAACTGAATTGAACCGAAAGTTGCTTTTATCAACTTACGTTGGTGTATAGATTGGTCGCCCTGCCTCGAGGTGTACAGTCACAAAACCCTCCATGCCAGTGAGAAGTGATCTTTCCTTTATGTCTTTGTAGCCCTGTCAAACGAGACGACCAAAAAAAATGTGTCATCAAGATACTAAGGAAGTACTACACTATAATATTCAGAATCAATTTGAAAAAGGAGTTAGTGACTTACAGCAGCCTTAGCGAGTGCTTTTGCTAGCAGGTCAACAGCGGATAGACCAGAAGTACTCAAAAGTTCCTCAGCAGACTTCTTGAAAGCTGGAATTACACTGAATTTTTTGCAATAAAAAGCAGTGAATAAAGAGATAAAACAATCATTGTTAAAATTTAAGATTTAACATTCAAACTTAATACCTATCAGAAATTTGGAGTATAGATGTTGCTGCTTCCACACCAGCTGCCTGAGCAACATCAGCGGGTTGAGGTGCCGGTAAATGCTCAAACTTAACACCTGATTCCCTCTCAATTTTATTGACACCGGACTTTTTTGGATCAAAAAGCAACACAGCAACTCCAGTATTTCCTGAATACAATTAAGCTGATTTGTAAATTGAAATTAATATATTAAGTCAAACTTACAACATTGCAATGCTTATTCCGTACCTGCTCTGCCTGTCCGGCCTGATCGATGGATGTAGGCTTCAACATCACGGGGAGGTTCACACTGTTTCCAGAAATTAATGAAAAAGAGAAGATACAATCAGATGTTCTAAGGAACCAGCTCAATGAGTTTTAAGAGAATAAATTGTGTATAAATGAACATCGTTACTCACTTGGATGATCAACTGCACGTCATTGATATCTAGACCTCTTGCTGCTACATTTGTGGCAACCAGTGTCAAAAACTTTCCAGATCTGAACCCAGAAAGTGTGACCTAAAATTTAGCAGAAAAAAGTTTAATGAATATCACAACATTCCAACAAATGAAACAGGCTGCTAAAAAATCAATCCTCGCGTTGATGAACTATTAATTTACCTCACGTTGTGACTGTTGTATGTCACCGTGCAAAGCTCGAGCACCAGGTAGTGATGACGCAAGCTGGGAAGCAGATTCTTTTGTCTCAGTGAAGATTATTGTGCGTCCTCCACTATATAATCATGGGAACAGAGTAATTATAGCTACTCAACAACATGCAAATACAAATGGAGAAACAACAGAGCGAGAATAGGATACAAACCTACTATAGCAGCGGATGATGTCAGGGATGAGCTCAGGCCTAGCAGAAGCAGAACAAGGCATGGCAATGTGCCTAACACTGGTGCTGGCCTTCATTTTCTGATCACTTACAAGATCCACAGTTTTCTTGTCTGATTTTAGAAACTTGGTGGAGAGCTTGACAACAAAAAATAAACCTTTGTTATTTTAGAAACAACAAAGTTCCAGACTCAGAAGAATTTATCCAGCAGACACAACCAAACTAGGTAAAAGTCCCCAACCTTGATTAATTTTTTACACACTCGTTTCATTTGTCATTTATCTATTTTCTTTTACTTAGTTTGTTCACCTTTGACCGTATTAGCTGACTCAAACCTAAACGGATTCAGATGATGATTCATGCTAGCTGACCCCAAACTATTTTGGGATTAAGTCTTTGTTGTTGTTGAAGAAAATTCGCAAATAAACAGACAATCAAGAATACCAACCTGCTTCACCCAAGCAGGCAAGGTTGCACTAAACAGTAATGTCTGAACCTTCTTAACGTCGTCCACCTTTCCTGCAACGCATGTAATAAAACTTGTCAGAGAAATACAAGAAATTTTACTTTGGATAATAAAAATCAACCACATGTCTACAACAGAAGGATGGGCAGAAAGCCCAAACGGAGATGTAGTTGACTACAATAGTACTGAGAATAAATAACGGTAACAGCTATTTCCACCGAAACATGTGAAAGCAAATAAGATAACATGCAACAAGAGACAAAACTGCTTGAATGTAACTCTGTTTAAAATGTTAACGCATCTACAAAATTAATGCCATAGAACATACCTAAAATTAGTTCAACATCATCAACAAATCCCATTTTCAGCATTTCATCAGCTTCATCGAGAACTCGAAAGAGTAAAGAGCCCAAGTTAAGAACCTCCCTCTCTAATAGATCCTGTAAACATATTCCACAGGCATCCAGAAAGTATTAGGAGTTCAGAAGCATGATAAATTCAGATATAGAACAAACCAAAATTACAATCATAAAACATTCCATGCAATACCTTTACACGACCAGGTGTTCCAATTACAATGTCAACGCCTCTTTTTAAGCTGTTAATCTGAGAATGCATGGGTGCTCCACCGTACACACAACACGCTTGAAGGCCCACAGCACCCCCATAAAGTTGAAAGTCGGCAAATACCTGCATAGGCAGATGAATAAGTAACCAGAATACAAAAATAGAGAGGACAAAAGCTTCAATAGGACTCCCTGATATAGAAAACAACGGAGAAGGGAAGCATATAAATGCAGTACCTGAGTTGCTAACTCTCTGGTAGGTAAAAGTACCAAAACACTTGGTGACTTCCCATAGCCACTCCTCCTCCTGGCTTTAGTGCATCCATTCACCAAAGACTCGAGTATTGGCAGCACAAATGCAAGTGTCTTGCCCTGTATAATAACAAACAATAATTAAGGCAAGTCAGCTCTGATAAAAGATAGACATATACGACTTCTAGACGAAGAAGCGCAGTTATCAACCTCCCACAAGCCTATCATGTGTCATATTACATAATCCTCCTCCAATTAAATATCAAATCAAATAACCTATAGATACCCGAGGCTCCAGAACTCAAAACAGCCAATTGGTTTGGGCGTTGTGTAACATATAACCTACACATAGTCTGTGTGAGACCATTGCATACACACAACTAGATCAGTAATCCATTTTGTTAAGTCTTATGTGAGAGTGATGAGACTGTTTACGCTTGAGCTAGTCTTTCTTAAGACCGTCTTAAGTTTATAAGATAGTTAAAACTATAACCATCACTACTGAACTATGAAACCTGGAAAGCGGCCGTCTTAACCTCAAGATGGTCTTACATTAGATTTTTAACTCACAAATTCAATAAAACACCACAAAAGCTACCACCTTTGAGTGAAATATAGTGGGCAGGAAGAGAAAGTTATTATAACTATCACTAATGAACTACGTAACCAGGAAAGAGGCCGTCTTAAGCTCAAGACAAAACCGAATTAAATCAACACAAAACTATCTCTAATGAACTACATAACCTGGAAAGAGGCCGTCTTAAGCTCAAGACAATCTCAGATGAAATTTTACAATCTTTTCACAATGCCATAAAACCGAAAACGAATCAAATCATCACAAGCTCAACAATCAATCAAAACATGAAATTCATAAAAACCCGAAAAGGCGAAAAACAATCTAATTACTCACCTGACCAGTTCTAGCACGACCGACTAAATCAGCCCCGTCAAGAACAGCATTAAAGGTCATAGCTTGAATAGGAAACAAAGCTTTAATCCCTTTAGAAATCAAAGCATCCTTCAAAGGTTTCGATATCCGAAACTTCTCAAGCGAATTCGGATCATCTTCTTCCTCTTCAACCTCCTCTTCCTCCTCATCATCAACATCCATGAATTTTACCTTCTTATTCATCAAATTCCCATTACCATTATTCCCATTCGGTTCAACAATCTCCGAATTTGTGGAATCACTCCCATTTCCCTCTTCTTCTTCCTCCAATTCCTCAACTTTACGCTTCTTCTTCTTCTTATCCTTATCCTTCTTCTCTGAAGACTTCTCTGAAGAACCCTTTTTGTCCTTTTTCGATTTCTTCTTAAGATCGGCGGAATCTAGGGTTTTAAGGGTTTCAACAACATCATCGGAAATCTTGGATTTTTTGTTGGATTTGGGGGAAATTAGGGTTTCTGAGACCATTGAATCGGAGATAGGTAATGAAGGCATATGGAGGTAAAAGAGAGAAAAGGGGGCGGAATTTTCTCCTGCGTAAATAGAATAGAGAGAGAAAGGAAGAGATTTAGGCGTTAAAATTCGAGCTTTCTCTCTCTAATTCTAATTGCAGGTGGAAAAAGAGGGAGGGAGGAATGAAATTAGGGTTTATGGAGTGGTTTTAATGGTGGGTTTTGAAAGGGTAGAGTGTATCTTAGCCGTTGGATTATAGAAACCCTATGTGGCCAATCTAGATATTTTGGTTCGAAAGTCTGTATTTTAGGCATATGCTTTTTGTTGTCTACTTGTCTTTTGAGCACAAATTCTCGTTTGTGACGGAGTTATCCGTCGCAAGCTTGTGGGAGGTGAGTGAGAAGTATATGGGGTGCCTCACCTTATTCCCTCTCCCTTTTTGTGAAAGATCACAAGCTTGTGACGGGATTAACCCGTTACAAGCAGGACTAACTGGTCTTTGAGATGCCCATTACTCTAGCAATTAGTAGATTATACAACTGGTTGTACGTAGTTTATGTACAACCTTTTCAATGTTGTCGAGTTTTGTTATAAAGTTATCGAGCTTTACTAATAAAATTGTCGAGTTACAATACAAAGTTATTGAGCTTAAGAGGAATAATTATTAAACTCAATAACTTTTTAAAATAGCTCAATAACTTATAAAATAGCTCGACAACTTTGTGTAAAGAACTCAACAACTTTGAGACGGTTGTACAATGCTAATATACAACTGGTTGTAAGATAGTATTTGTGTTACTCTAGAGAGATATTTTGGTGAGAATTTGTGTTCGAAGCTCATTAAATATTGTCGATGATTTCGAAGCAACATGTTGAAAATGAATAACAGCACCATTCTCTAATGGATTAACAAATTAAAGGGGTGAAGGCGCTATTTTCTTTAGACTAAAATTGGTTGAACTAAAATAACCTAAAAAAAAAAAAAAAAGTCGTTGAAGCGCATCATATTCAAGTTGTTGTGGCAACTGGCAAGCCTTGTTATAGTTCTTTTCCGTAATAAAAAAAAATGTGTTGGGGGTAAAGTCAATGTGTGCAGTAACAAGTAACAACTTAGAGAAATAGAAATATACATCAGATTGTATTATATCAGACCTCATTTGTTATTGAGTTTATGTGTACTTTTTCTGAGTTTTAAAGTGTACAAGTTTCATTTGAATTTTTTATCGTTCAAACTCAAATTGAACTAAGTTTATATGTAACGTTTTTGAGTTATATATTGTAATTTTTAAAGCTTAATGTTTAAGTTAATGAACTCATAAACTTTATACTAAAAGCTCATACTCCCTCCATTCAACAATTATCACCTCATTTCTCTATTATATGTGAAGGGTATTATATTGAAATGGGTGATAAAAGTTGAATGGAGGGAGTAATTTTTAAAACAAAACGCGAAAACTTTATTATAATGCTCAGAAACTGCACAATTGGCGGTAGTACATCAGATGTATAATCTACTTATTGACCGACTTGGGTATGAACGATAAAGTCCCTGTGCGCATATGACTATTTAGTTGCTCTATTTTCAATAAATTAAATAAACAAAGACGACATTTTAAAAACCATCTTTTCCTTGACAAAGTTATACATTCTCGTTAAACATAAAACTGCGCATAAACGTCCTCTGAATGTCACGAGTACAAGAACTAGTTGAGACATAAAAGAGAGTGTAAACATACAACAAACTCCGTATTAAAATTTATAAACTATACGTGTATTTAAAGCACTATCGAACTAATGGATAATATTTAGCTATTTATCTCATTCGGTAAGTCCTAATCTTTAGGGTCTGAAATATCCGTTTGAGCCCAAAAGTTCGATCTAGCCCACCTGGTTAGGCTTAGGGACTTGGGCTCACAGATTTGGACCTCATATTTGGTTCGACCCAGCTCAGCTCACAATAATGGGCTGTATTTTTTCTCTTAGTCCGGGCCAAGCCTGCATGAGCCCATCCCATGATCTACCTCTATCTCCAAGCCAATAAGCGTAACTAAAATAAGACATCACGCTTATCATGAAATTGAATCATCCCCATCCGCTTCCGGTCTGGATTCTCTTCATTTCCTTAAAAGAATGAACCTCTATTTCTTTTAAACGGTCCAGATCAATCTTATAATAATTTGATGATTGTAATCGTTTCATAAAAATAATGTTTTAATAAAGGCGAATTTAACAAAAATAACCCAACCTTTGATAAGTCTTCAAAAAATAACCCGACCTTTTAACTTAAACAATAATAATCCAACCTTTGTATTTTTGTCACATAAATATCCCGAAATCTCAACTAAACAAATTTCTACCAAATATTGATTAATGATATTTGTAAAATAGTTTCATAAATCTTTAAAGTCTATTTTGTGATATCATATATAAAAAAAGTCATAACCAAAAAAAATGGAAAAATTATAATTTCTTTAGTTTGTCAATGGAAAATTAATTATGATGGGGCATATTCTGTGCCCGCTGACCAAGTCAACATATTGAACGAGGTCAAAGATATCCACAGCAAGCCAATGACTTAGACATCCCAAACTCGATGCCCTTTCTGCCGGCCACTGGTCTCGGATGGCAACCTACCCGGTACCGGCACATACCCGCGTACTCATATCCAAGAACCCTCGGCATGGAGTCAACCGGGCTCGCCGGCCTGCCATAGGTCCCTCGGCCGAGGGTAGATCAGTCTTTCCACCTGCTATGCCACTTGGCCCACTTGGCCACTACGTGACAAAAGGTGAAAGTCTATAAATACTCCTCAATCCTCATTGAGGGGGGGATCCAGAATCTAACCTAAGAACCACTTAAATTGGTATTATCTCTCTCATCTCTCTACAATACACGTCATCAAGCTACATACTACTTAATCACAATAAGTTCACTGACTTGAGCGTCGGAGTGAGTACGCTTGGCACAAAGCCAAGCCCTCAGTTTGCTCATTGTTGTAGGAGAGGCCGAGGAGAGCAGTCAAGGCTAGAAGAGGCATTATTCGACAAAGCTAGCGTGGTAAACAAACCTAGTTCGGAATTCACACCCGGAACAATTGGCGCCGTCTGTGGGGATCTCAGATACTAGAAGCTAGTCATTCCCAAACAAAAAAAAAAAAAAAAAAAAAAAAACCCACCCAAAAAGCTAAGAAGATGTCAAAAGAACAAGAGGTGTTCGTAAATCAAGAGCCCCTCCACCCGAGGATACCGTCCACATGCAGGTTGTGCGGCCCTCCACCAAATGGATAATTCAACCGGAGTTCGGGATGCCAATAATGCCGAGATCTGCCGCCGCCCGCCGACCAGTCACCGTCATGGGCGTGTGGTTGATGCAAAGAAAGTGGGCGCTCCTGGACTGATTGTCGGCCGCACAAGCTCACACTTTGTCACACCGACAAGAGCGGCGGGACCCGTCCGAGAGGCTAGGGCCCAAAAGGTGACTCCGAGAAACCTGAACGAAGCACTAAGAGAGGCCGAGCCTACCAAGACGCCGGGGAGCCCAGTGTCGGTGGTAGAACTAAGCCCTTCCCGCACTCGCGGAAGGACGATGTCGCCGCGACGCCCACGAGGCATGCCCCAGACGAGCGAAAGGAGTCCGACTCACCAGAGTCGGAGAAGGAGTCCGACTCACCAGAGTCGAAGAAGGAGTCCGACTCACCAGAGTCGGAGAAGAAGCCCTTCCCGCCACGGGGAGAGGGGCCGGACTAGGGATGCGAGGAGCGATCGCCGCGTGTCATTAGACACGTGGTCGACAGCCCCTCGGTGCCTCGTCCTAGAGACCCAGGTGCCGCCAAAGCTAAAGCTACCGCCTATATCATACAAAGGAGAGGGCGACCCAACCGATCATGCCGAGGCTTTCGAGTCTCACATGTCGGTGTGGGAGCAACCCGACGAGGTCCGTGCCGAGTTTTCCCAACGACCTTGGTTGGAATGGCGCAAAGCCGGTACAAGGGGCTACCCGATGGGTCGGTATACTCCTATTCCGACCTAAGAGACGCGTTTTTGCCCAAGACTCTACCAATAAAAGGAGAGCCGTTGAGACATCGGATCTCCCGACCATCGAGCGGGAGGGAGGCGAGTCACTCCGAAGCTATGTGAAGAGGTTCGATGCCGGGGTTCGGCCAGATTAGGGAGCCGAACAATGCGGATTAGCGGCCTTCGCACGATGAAAGGCCTCCCCGGAGGGGACTTGAAAAACGAGCTCATCAAGTGCGGTGGCTCGAGCCTTGAGTCCGCCAGAAATTGGCCGACCCGTGCCATTAAGGTCGAAGACTATCACAAAATATGGATAGGCCACGGCGAGGCCGGCACTCGAAAGAAAGAGCCACCAGGAGGACAAGCCGGATGAGGGGCGCCGTGACAATAATAGGTCACGGACCGACAGCCCGCCAGAAGCGAACCCAGTGACGCCGGGGAGTTCGTCCGTACTACCATAAGAAGTACAAAGATCACACCCCCGGTCGTATCGGCCGCCGAGGTCTTCTCCCCGAGCGAAAACGAGGGGCGAGTGGGAAAGGCCCCCAAACCTAGGGGGACGGTGACACGAGCCTCGTACTCGTGAGTACCACGCCACACCCAGGTCACTTAACCAACGACTGCCGGCATTTGAAGAATGCCATTGAAGAGCTGATCCGAAAAGGGAGCCTCGGCAAATATGTTGCCGGAGGCCAAAAGACTAACACCGGTGGCTCAGATAAAAAATCCGTCTTTCAACGAATAGGAACAATTCATGTTGTCATCGGGGGAAACGAGAACGGCGGATCCGCTCACGGGCACAAGCGGCACCTGAACGAACTGTATCAGGCCGTCAACTTCGTGCCCACTACAGCGGCCCGCGCTTCCAACATCCCGAACATAACTATTGGGAAGAAGGACTACGAAGGAGTCATCGCCCCACATAGCGACCCGCTCGTAGTCCACTTAGACATAGCTAACCACCTGGTAATGAGATGCCCGATTGACACGGGTGCTTACACGAACATCATGTTCAGGGAGTGCTTTCTGGGGCTCGGCCTGAAAATTGCGGACCTTAGCCCATGCACCAACCCATTGTACAGCTTCTCCGGGGCAGGCTTGGTCCCCCTGGGGTCTATCAAGTTACCGGTGATGTTCGGCCAGTCCGACGCGGCCAAGAATGTGATGTCCGAGTTCGTGGTCATCGACGGCTCATCCGCATACAACGTTCTCATCGGTCGTGTCACCCTGAGTGAGGTCGATGCTGTAATGTCCATCCGGGCCCTGACACTGATGTATGTCTCGGACCGCGGGGAGGTTCATAAACTCGTCTCAAAGAACGAAAAAGACGAGGTGGTCAACGTCCAAATATCGGCCAGAGGATGCAACATGCAATCCTTCAAAGTGGCAAAGAAAGAGGAAAAAGGGAAGAACCCATCCTTAAGACAGGAGGACGAACCGATGAGCACCAACCACGTCGCCATGGTCGAAGGGGCCGAGACCGAAACAGATAGAGATTGACCCGGGCACCGTGGATCGCGGTGTCGGCCCGGAACCAAAATTCAGGGCCGATCTCCTAGACCCTGGCGAGAAGGAACAAAGACGTCTTTGCGTACTCGGCCCGCCGAGATGCCAGTGTAAGCCGAGAAGTCATCGTTCACAAGTGAACGTACTCCCCAGCCGCCGCCCGTGAAGCGGAGGGTGAGAAACTCCTCGGCCGAAAAGGAAGATGCCATCAAGGCCGAGGTTGATAAGTTGTTAGATGCAGGCTTTATCATCCCTTGTACATACCCCGAATGGCTAGCTAATGTTGTAATGGTTAAAAAGTCATCGGGGGGGTGGAGGATGTGTGTTGATTTTACGCAGCTTAATAAAGCATGCCCGAAAGATTGCTACCCCTTGCCTCGGATAGATAGCTTAATAGACGCAACGGCAGGCTACACAATCTGGAGCCTGCTCGACGCCTTTTCAGGATACCATCGGTATTCATGGCGAGAGGAAGACATGCCTAAATGCGCATTCATCACCATACACGGCACCTACATGTACAAGATGATGCCGTTTGGTTTGAAAAACGCCGGCGCAACCTACACAAGACCGGTGGACAAAGTGTTCCAAAATCAAAAAGGGCGAAACATTGAGGCTTACGTCGACGATGCTATTGTCAAGAGCAAGTCCGACGGCGAGCACCTAGCCGATTTACACGAGACATTTTGTTCACTAAGGAAATACAAGATGAAGCTTAACCCTACAAAGTGCAACTTCGGTGTCCGGGCCGGCAAATTCCTAGGCGTGCTTGTTAGCGCCAGGGGAATTGAGGCCAATCCAGAGAAAGTCCAAGCAATTCTAGACCTGCCGGAGCCGAGGAATCGAAAAGAGGTTATGATGTTGACCGGGAGGATGGCGGCCCTTGCCCGTTTTATCTCTCGGTCGGTAGACAAGAGCACCCCATTCTTCAAAGTGCTAAAAGGGAATAAAGACCTGGCATTGGGAGGAACAGAGCACGGCTTTCAAACAATCGAAGGCCCATCCGCAAACTCTCCCGACCCCGTCCCGCACCGACGCTGGGGAAACGCTATATCTATATTTAGCAAGAACCTCGGCCACGGTCGATCTTAATCGTCGAGAAGAAAACAAGCAAGCGAGACCCAATATACTTTATCGGCCATACACCATTGCCGCCGAGAGAAACTACCGCGATTGAAAAAGCGGCCTTTGCCGTGGTTGTTGCCGCAAGGAAGTTGAAACCCTACTTCGACGCACATCCCATGACGGTCTTAACCGACCAGGCCGTTGGAAAAAGCACTGGAAAAATTCGAACAATCGAGCGGACTTATCAAATGGGCGGTGGAGCTATCCGGCTTCGGCATTCAATACAAACCAAGGCCTTCGATAAAAGGGCGGCGCGCGCAGACTTCTTGGCCGAGTGCACGTATCAGGAAGAATCGTGTCCCGGCATGTGGGAGGTATATACCGATGGATCCTCCACAACGAACGGCTCGGGAGCCGGCATCCTTATCATCAGCCCAAACGGGGACGAGTTCGAGTACGCTTTGAAGTTTACCTTCTCGACCTCAAACAACGAATCCGAATATGAGGCGGTGATAACCGGAGTTGAGTTAGCCGAGCCGCCGGGGCGTAACACATCATTTTGAAAACAGACTCTCTCTTGGTAACTAACCAATACGAAGGAGAGTACGAGGCTCGGGACGATGGGATGGTAAGATACCTGGAAAAGGTAAAAGCCGAGACCTCAAAATTGAAGTCATTCAAAATGCGACACATCCCAGTCCGAGAACAACCGGCCGACGCTCTCTCAAAGCCGGCCGCCTAACCATAAAGAATATCACCAAACCGTCTTTGGTGGACATCGAGAACGCTAAAAGCATTGACGAAACCATCGGCATGGTGTGCGACGTGGAAACCGAGACGACATGGATGACTCCAATAAAGGGGTATAAACTGTCAAATGAATTACCGGAGGACCGCAACCTCTCACAAAAGATAAAGAGGATCGCAAAGGTACTTGGTATTCGAAGGAGAGTTATACGGGAGAGGTCCGTGACAAGGCCACTCTGAAGTGTGTCGGTCCACCGATGCAGAGCTAATCTTGACGAAATACACGAAGGCATCTGTGGTCATCACATGGGGCAAGAACACTAGCCCACAAAGCTCTCCGAGCCGCTGGCTTCTGCCCACCATGCTTTGAAGATTCCGAGAAACAAAACCGAGAAAAATGCAACAATCGTCGGATGCACGCTCCGTGATACACGCACCTTCCCGAGACTCGCAACCGGTGCTTAATCCCCTTCCCTTTGCACGGGGGGAATGGATCTACTAGGGCCATTTCCAACGGCATCCGGAGGAAGAAAGTTCCTAATCGTCGCCGTCGACTACTTCACCAAATGGGTTGAGGCCGAGTGGCGTGCTGCGAAAATCTGCGGCGGCGTAAGAAAGGTGATCTGGGAAAATGTCATAACTCGTTTTGGGTTACCCCAAGTCATGGTGTTCGACCATGGCCGAGAATTTTGGAGTGACACAATAATGAGCTGGTTGGAAGAACTCGGCATCAAATTTGCATACTCCTCCGTCCGTCACGCCACCCCCAGCAACGAACGGACAAAGTGAGGCGCCAATAAAAAACGATTCTCAACGGCTTGAAGAGGACAGGTTGAAGACCTCAAGGGAAGATGGGCCGATGAGCTACCCGGCGTTCTATGGTCCCTCCGGACCACGGAGAAAGAAGCAACGGGTGCAGTCCTTTTCACCTAGTCTACGGGTCCGGCGCCCCGCCGATTGAAGCGACGGTGCCAACGTTCAGAACGGCCACTTTTAACCCAGATGAAAACGAGGAAGGCCTAAGAACCTCCCTGGACCTGGTCGAAGAAAGCCGAGATGCGGCACGCCTCAACTTAGCAGTATATCAGAGCCGAATGAAAAGGGCCTACAACCGAAAAGTCCACAAAAGGGACTTAAAAGTAGGAGATCTGGTCCTAAGGAAGTCAGCTGCCACCAACAAAGGAAACATCCATGGCAAGTTGACGGCCAACTGGGAGGGTCCCTACAAGGTAGTTGAAGAAATGAGGCCGGGTACATACCGCCGACGGACATGGGAGATGTACCTTTGATGAGCCATTGGAACACCGACAATCTCGTAAAATACTTTGTATAACAGCGGAGTTGCCCAAAACAATTGTTGGCACCCCAATACATATTCATATCTAATGAGGAGTCATCCAAGTTTTTCATCAAAGTGTTAATCCACCCCAATCAGAAGGCATACTAACATATGTACACAGCAGACAGAGCCAAAACCTCGATCATCCCGGCCTTTAACGGAGTGACGGGGACGAGCCGATATGCTAACATATGTTCAACGGCGGTCAAAACGTAAACTCCGTTGCCCCGGTAACTAGCCGGGAAGAGACGAGTGAAACGCGACTGCCCTCGGCAAATTAAGACCGAGCTTAAAGACGTTAAACACAGTTGAGATACGCATTCTAACTGCCTCGGCCAAGCCGAAGGTAAAAACGAAAAGCGCTCAATTAATTAACGCAATCGCCTCGGCAAATTAAGACCGAGTTTAAAGACGTTAAACACAAACAGATACGCATTCTAATCGCCTCGGCCAAGCCAAAGGTAAAAACGAAAAAGCGCTCAATTAATTAACGCAATCGCCTCGGCAAATTAAGACCGAGTTTAAAGACGTTAAACACGGTTGAGATACGCATTCTAAATCGCCTCGGCTGAAGCCAAAGGTAAAAACGAAAAGCGCTCAATTAATTAACGCCGAGAAGACAAGTGAAGGGATAGACCAAATGCCTCGGCCCGGCCCGGAGGCAAAGCAAGCAAAATTCTCATTAAGAAAAAGATAACGAGTTACAAGAAGGAGAAACACAGACGACGGCCGTCCCCTTTGGGATAAGCCAAGACTCTACCTACCAAGGTCTTACAAAATACAAGGAAAAGAAAAAGCAAAAGGTTTCGATTGGTTCTTTGAAGCGCCAAAAGGATGGCAGGGGAGAAAAGGCTTAATAGTTGGCCCCCGAATAGTGAAGCTATCCGAGACGCCGGTGAGCTCGGTGACGACCGCCCGTCTCCCTATGCTGTTCTGCTTGCCCTTACCGCCATCGCGGCGTTACCCTCGGTGAGCGGCTTAGATGCGATCTGGGCGACCTTAGCATCCTCGGCTTTCTTGGCGGCCTTAGCATCCTCGGGCGCCTTATCCGCCGCATCTTTCTTAGCAGCCTTGGCATCCTCAGCTGCCTTCAGTCTAGCGGACTCCTCCTTGGCCGCCCTCGTCTTCTCTGCAAGGGCCGCCTTTGCAGCGGTCGCCTCCTCCTCCTTCTTGGCCCTCGCATCCTCGGCAGCCTTATCCGCCGCAGCCTTCTCTTTAGCCTCGAGCCTATCGTCGAACAGCTCGTCAAATTTTGTCCACAGAAAGGAGCCATCCGGATAGACCTCATCTATCACCTCCCTGAAAGCTTCTTCGGTCAGGTCCCTATACTGAGCACACATGCGAGGGAGAATCGTGCTTTGAAGCGTCTCAATATCCTTCTCCCTTTGGGCAAGGATAGCACTAGTCTCCCTATGCGACTCCGCTTGGAGCCGATACGCCCTTTTCGACTCCTCCCTTTGGGCGACAACAACGTCGTAGCCGCCCTTGTACCTGTCCCGTTCCTCCTTCAACTTGGCGGCGGCGAGACCGCACCTCTACCTTGGCCTTCTCGGCCGACAAGCGGCTTCTCGGTTTCCTCGACCCGCGCTTGTGCAGCAAGGAGGTCAAGCTTAGCCTTCCCGGCCACCCCCTTTGCGGCAACAACATCGAGCCTCAGCTGCTCTATCAACGGTCCCGTCTCGGCCAAGGCCTTTTCTTGCTCCCTAATACGAGAGCCGACCAGTTCGGACCAAATCCCAACCTTCTTGCTCAGCTTTGTACCCTCCGCTATGAGCCGGTCGTTGGATATCGACGCGAGTACGGAGTCGGCATTTTTTCCCGCCGTCTGCATAGGCCTCTTCTCAACTCGCCGCTCGAATTGGGACAGATCGCGCCGGTTGATCTACAAAAATTCAACCAAAGAGTCCACGTCAACGTTCATGGACATACCGAGAGCCGGTCATCGGTATATCTAATGAGCCGGCTAAATCTGAGCCGCAAGTTAGACCTGTACCGGAGGGCTTGCTCTTCTTGGCCGGTTGACCCGTTTCCTCGGCGCTGGCATTAACATGAGCGACGGAAGCAGAAGCATCGGTGGCATGGGTAGATCTTTTCCTCTTACGCCTAAGTGGAGATCCCTCAGCATCGGAATCCTCTCCGTCGACAATGTCAACGACCTCCACCTCTGGTGGAGGCGGAACTGAGGTTGACACCGTCGCCGCCGTAGACTTGGCTTTTCGGACCCGGCGAGGCAAGGCAGCAGCTACCTTGGCCTGGGCCGCCGTCTCGTCCAAGCCCTTCGGAGGTCGAGAGGCGACGGACGGCGGTCATGCACATCGACCTTCGGATTCTTCTCATTAACGTTTCCGTCTTTGTCCAGCCCCATCTTCTCGAGGAGTTGCTCAGACAGAACGGGACCAAAGTGCTCTGTAAAAGAAACAAAGTAAAACTTAGACAAAGGGACATGTCAAGAAACAAACAACGAAAAACATTAAAGCAGAAATGGGCCTCACACCGACCCCACTCACCCTGTGCTAGGGCCGGTATGAGGCCGACATAGCAAAGCGGCTCGTCCATCAAGATGACTTGCGTCGGGGGCAACCAAACCTTCGGCGCCCCATCATCATCGACCTCGAAAAGCTTCAGTGCCTGCTTCTCGTCCTCATTAAGATAGACATTCCCGGCGTCCATCTTATTCTTGCCCTTAGGGATCATCTTCTCACGCTCCCCTTTGCTCTCGCACCGCAAGTTAACGTGGTCTTTGAAAAGACCGAGGCAACGGATAATCATCTGGGACCTCGACATACACCCACCGTTCCTTCCAGCCCTTGCAAGAGGTGAGCTTAGGCACGGTGAGATAGCCCGGCTCAGTCTGGACGCTATACCACCCCCGGCCACCTTGAACATTCATTCGAAGAAAATGAATTCGGCGGAATAAGTTTACCGTTGGGATCACCCCCCGGCTTGACGACACGACCACACGAAGCCGACTATAGTCCTAACGGCCAAAGGGTGAAGCTGCGCCGCTGCAACGTTCATCGCCTGAATTATGGAAGAGACGTACATATTGAGAGGAAACCGGAGACCATACTCCAAGTGCCTCATATATACGCCGATGTGACCCGGGGGAGGGCAACAGACGGCCTGACCCTCTCCAGGGATAACAATGTTGTACCCCTCGCCAAAAAAGAAGTGCTCTTCGAAAAATTCAGAGCCAGAGCAGCGGGCGAGCCCATCGGTCCAAGCACGATTGGGGCCGATGGTGCAGACATCGTAATGATGCAAGACTGCCGCCTCTCCGCACCGGAAGGATTCCTTCCCTCATCATCGACATCATCTTCCCACTGCTCCAGAACTCTGCGGTCAACTTCAGGGGAAGGAGACCTAGGGCCCCTCGACCTTAACGGAATTGCGGCTACCACCTCCTCCTCATCAAAACGCGACGGGGAACCCCCCGGCGCACGGGTACTGGGACCGGCATCAGTAGAAGACATGGTTCACAACAATTACTTAAACAAAACAAAAAGTTGAAAAGGTTTTTCGGTTTACCTTGAAGAAAAGTGCTACGCCGACGTAAAAATTCTGAAGATCGGAAAAGAGGGAAAGACTTGGAATTTTGGAAAGAAGAAAATTTTTTAGAATGAATGAAATTATTAGCCAATTTCACTTCGAGATCTGTATTTATAGGCAAAGGCCCATAAAGGAGGACCAATCAAAACGCAGCCCATGAAGCGTCGGCAATCAACGAAGAGACACATGTCAGGCATGCGTACACGGAATGTCAATCGACGCAACAGTTGAATGTCAATCAAAGCAACAAGAACTGCGTCTTCAACACGCCCTTCATATCCCTTTGCCTATTCATCTTCCTCAAAAAACTCCTAAAGTATCTATTCTCCGCCGACAACACGACTAACCAAGCTAGGCGGCAAAGACCGGGCCGGGGCAATCAAAAATACACCTAAGACTCTCAACCTTGGGTCCGCCGGCACGGCACCTTCTCTTCCACATTTGATGTCCATTACACATCCATGTGGAGGGGGATACGGTACGGCCCGTACGTAAGTAAGCCGAGGGAGAAAAGGCCGGGCGAGAAATTTTCGCTAAACACGTAATATACACTCAAAGATACATCGGAGCCCATACCACGGCATAGACTACGGCGGGGGGCAAATTGATGGGGCATATTCTCGTGCCCGCCGACCAAGTCAACATATTGAACGAGGTCAAAGATATCCACAAAGAAGCCAATGACTTAGACATCCCACCCGATGCGCCTTTCGGCTGCCCGCCTGGGTCTCGGATGGCAACCTACCGGCCCGGGGCATACCCGCGTACTCATATCCAAGAACCCTCGGCATGGAGTCAACCAGGCTCGCCAGGCCGCCATAGGTCCCTCGGCCGAGGGTAGATCGATCTTTCCACCGCTATGCCACTTGGCCCACTTGGCCACTACGTGACAAAAGGTGAAAGTCTATAAATACTCCTCAATCCTCATTGAGGAGGGGATCCAGAATCTAACCTAAGAACCACTTAAATTGGTATTATCTCTCTCATCTCTCTACAATACACGTCATCAAGCTACATACTACTTAATCACAATAAGTTCACTGACTTGAGCGTCGGAGTGAGTACGCTTGACACAAAGCCAAGCCCTCAGTTTGCTCATTGTTGTAGGAGAGGCCGAGGAGAGCAGTCAAGGCTAGAAGAGGCATTATTCGACAAAGCTAGCGTGGTAAACAAACCTAGTTCGGAATTCACACCCGGAACAAATTATAAAACAAATATATAATTTTTTTTGAAAAGAAATAACAAATAAGATAGATTTTAAATTTGTGGAAATAGTTATGAGAGAAATACTTTTGATTTTTTAAACCGTGGATTTGAGAAAACAAACAATTTTTTAAACATATCATTTATGCATTTTGAACAGCAGTATAATATTTTTTCAATTTTTTTTCCATGCTTCAAATTGTTCTTAAATAATTTTTTCATAATTTTATATAATTACTTATGCAAATATATGGTCAATAAGTTAATGGATTGATGAATATATGATTAAATTATTATTTCTCGAAATATAAGTAAAATGTTGGGACAATTCTGTAACACAAAAGCAAACGTTGGATTATTCTTGTTAAAATCAAAAGGTTGGGTTATTTTCGGAATACTTAACAAACGTTGGGTTATTTTTGTTAAATTTATCTTTAATAATGGATAAAAAAATATATTAAAATATGTACATATTAGAGAGAAAATAGAGAGAAAGAAATGAAGAGGATCCAAATTAATATGCTTCACGCCTTAACATTGCTGAATTTGTCTCAGCACTACATGCACACTATTGTGCACGCTTATGCAACTTTGAACCTAAAATAACAAGTTTATTTTTTTTGAAGGGGTGTTTGGTTGACTCTCTTGGAATGGATTGGAATGTATTTGTTTTATTTCAATGTTTGATTTGAGTCTTTTGGAATGGAGTTAGATACCCAATGAATTCTAACTCCATTCCAAGTTCCAACCCTAGAATCTCATACTCAACTTTACCCTTTGGTATCAAACTCTATTCCTCCCTTCTACAATTTTAAGATGAACCAAACAGCTACAATTTTAAGATGAACCAAACAAGTTTATGAGGAAATGGATTTAAAATCTCATAACATTATGGCATTATGGATTCATATTCCAATTCATTTCATTCCATGCTATTGAACCAAACGCCCCCTAAAAATTAAAGAGTCGTTTTCATTTCCTCGCAACTTTAACAGAAAACTCAAGACCGTTCACACTCATTATTTGTGTTCTCTTTTTTTTGTGAATGGGTGAAGCACAGTAGAGCCATAGACCTATCATCCTAATTCCTAGCTATGTCGGGAGGGACCTTAGATTATGTCGGGACTCGGGAGGAGTCCGGCCCCTGCAGACTATTTAAGTTCACGTATAATTTAACTAATAAATTATCAACGGTAGATCATAAATATCCATCCATAAACAAAAAATAGGTATTCAAACCTCAACTCCTTTATTTTTTATTTTAAGATCCGCTATCCGTATCATCTATCGTTTGTGTGAAGTTGCATTGTGCTCCACCTATCATCCTTATTTTTGTAGAATAGACATGTTTTTAAATCTCATAGTGCATAAACACAAAATCTCATTGAAGACGGCGATATCCGTCACAAGTTTGTGACGGATACCATTTCCTCTCATAAAATACCCATGAGAGGTGAGTGGGGATAAATGAGGCTGAAACAGCAGTGTAGCACATAAATACCAGTTAAACAACGCATTATGACAGATTGACAATGCGGTCCCTAAGCATTACCTTACTCTATGAGACTGAGCTATCATTCACAGCGATGTAGATAGTGAGTGCCCAAATACCGACAGCAATCACTGCTATACTAAATGACAGTAGTACAAAGCCACAACATTCATTCAGTCCATGTTCAGATAATGAACTGCATTCTCAAAATGTCTTCCTTGTGTGCCGTCTTGCTTGTGTGCCGTCACAAATGAGAATTTGTGTTAAAAATGAAAGAATACAGTATATAAGATTTTATTATCCACCTCACATTCTCAGAATGTCTTCCTAGCATATAATATATATACACGAATAACGGGATCAGACGAACATGACCTAACTATACCTCTTCCAATTGCATGAATAGTGAATACATCCATAAATTTGCCTGCAGTAAGTAAGGATAATCCACATTTGACACCGATCTAGGCGTCAATATGGCGGTTTTGCATCTTAAATAAGAAGCGATTTTAAAATTTTGTAAAAGAAACCGCTTTACAAGAACTTTCTTGTGTTGCTTTTGGTAATAGCCGGGTATCAACCATCAACACCACCTTGCTATACGCCTATACAGCCATCATTCTAAGCATATAGTCCTTCCAAGTCGTTACCAATCGTAACCATTCTCCTTTTTATCCTTGATTCTTCTCAAAACCCCGTCAATGGCAATATCAACAGCATCTTTCATGGTTCCTAACCCTTCATTAGGTTTTGCATAAATTAGTTTTGGAATAAACTCCACCACCTTTTCCCTCATCGTTTTCACCTCCTCTTTAGTATACCTTTCAAGCACACTCTTAATAGACGTCCCGTTTTTCACCTCATTGCGGTGAATAAAAACAGAGTAACTCGCTGGCTCACCAGGTAAAAACCACTGGTACTGCAAATAAGCAGACCGTCTCCAAAAGAACACTGGAATTGAACCTGCAATCATGCAGTCAAAAATTGACCGCCGGGTAAAACTGTCCCCTCTAGGCTGAAGACAGAATTCCGAGTCAAGAAACGTTTCAAGTATCTCCGACGTGCCATTAGCACACCGGGTTCCACCACAGTCAACAACTCTGCACGACCCGCCTGAATCCTTACATTGACTCAGCAACACCCCCCTGAAATCATTAGGGAACAAGCCACGTGTCGCACCAGCAAAGCAGAACAGCGAATGCCGTTCACGTGTCCTAACAAAATCCTGCCACGCTGTCACGTCTGAAACCGCATTAGGGTGGAATCCAGTAGGGTAGGGCACACCAACGTCGAAATAGTCCCAAGGATTTCTCTCGATTAAAAGGCGTGTGATGTTACGCATGGAAGGCATGTATATGCACTTTGAACCCCAGTCTTCATCCTTGGAACGGCGAAAATCCCATGTGATCCGTCCCATGACAAGAAAATGGTCCCAACCATTAGACCGATTAAAGTAAGGGAGTTGATCTAAAAACCTTAACATCATTTCACAGTGAGTGTCTCTGTCCTTGACACTTGAGCCGTTCCACAAGTGTTTCCCCACTGCTAGACCCGCGTAAAATGGGATGTAATACGCTGTCGCGTTTTCTGGCTCCACCGTTCTACATTTATGATGCAACAGTCTGGAAAAAAAATATTGTAATTATATCACTAATTAGTTTTATCAAAATGGGACCAGAAACATTCAATTGGACATGAATGTAAATTTTGGCGTGCATTCAGTGAAACAAGTGGTCACTTACTCACTTTGATTTATCATTAAATTTCGCAATGCTTACAATTTAGAAACAACTTCCAAACGTTATCATTTGATGTGAATGGACAAAAGTAGCCTGGTTATCATTTAGGAATTACAATTCCATGTAAATCCGTCTCACACTCTCACCTGACTCGATCTATCTATGAGTAAGATAGGAATTTCTCTATTTCAAACGTATTGAAAATACTACATAGTTCATATAATACGAGTTTACAAAAAAAATTGGAAGTACAACAAATTCTTTACGTTTTTAATACTCCCTCCGTACCACACCAAAGGTAACGTAGGGAAAATTGGAGTATTTAAGAAAAAGTGGAAAAAGTAAGGGTAAAGATGGAAAAAATAGGTGGGGTATGTAATTGTGGGTTTAATTGTGGGTTGATAGGTGGAGTATGGAATGACATTTTGTGTAAATATCAAATGTGTATAAGGATAACTTGGTAATGTTGTGGCCAAATAAGGAATGTTACCTTTGGTGTGGTACGTCCGTTTATAGTAAGGGTTACCTTTGGTCTGGTACGAAGGGAGTAAAATATTTCTCACAAAAGAATAAAAAAAACGGTTGAGTCGAACGGAGTACTACTTTAATGATTCCATGAACTACAATTCATCCTTTTCTGTGGACAATCAAAAGAAACATCTCTAATTCTCTATAACCTCACTATTCTAGGGTATGAACCACACTTTATACTCCACCTGTTCAAAAATATCTCCCATTTTTCATTATTCCCTTATTAGAAACACAAATTCTTGTTTGTGACGGCACATATCTGTCACTCTTGAGTGACGGATAACATTTTACCTCACAAAGTACCCATTTTTTCTCTCTCTACAACACTATTCATGTAGTCCCCTTTCTCCACTAACCCATTTTGTTACCATTTTAACTCACAAAATATCCGCCACAAATGGTAACCCGTCACAAGGGAGACCAATTGTATTAGAAAATACACTCCATTTTCCGGTATTTTGTTTCTCAGCTAGTCTTGCTATAGACGGATATATCCGTCTATAATTAAAGACGGGTCAAATAGCTTGAAAGTTGTGACATTTTTTGCCCCCACCCCCTTGTTGTTTGTCCTATTAGAGATGTGGTATTGTATTTGACCCATCTTTAGTCTCCGTTAATGATATAGAGTCGGAATTATTTCTGAAACACAAATTATATGATAAGACGGGTCTCTTGTATTAAAAAACATCTCATTTATCAATTACTATCAATAAATGAGTAATTCTTATAAGACCATCTCATATAATTAACTACTGGTAATTGGAGGCACAAGGGCGAATATAACAATGATGAGTAATTGAGTACCATCCCTAGTAATTTTGCAAGTAAAGATAGCCAACAATACGCATACAACGGAGTAAAGTGCGCATCAAATTTCGCACCGACATAATTAAAGTAGAAAAAACAAAAAGAACTCGGTACAGAAAAATCACACCTGTTATGGAAAATGACCTCAGACGAGAATTGATCGGTCCAATACCAAGTATCCGCCAGAGACCCGGGAACAAGCCCATCAACCGCCACCGCTTTCGGACCAAACCCTTCATTAGACAAAGCAGAGCAGCGCGACCCCCACGGCGACAACTCCTCACAATTCTTCAAAACCCCAACATTAAATTCCGCCGGAAGGTTGTAAACATAGAACTCCCCAAGCTCACACCCGCCACCCGGTATCAGGCCCGAAACAGCGGACCGGGTCCGTGTCGGGTGGGGGTGGCGAGAGAGGGAGAGAAGGAGAGAGATATGGAAGGCGAGGATAGAGAGTAGTAGTAGTAGTAGAGATGTGCGTGGGTGGAGAGTGATGTATGAGTATGGTTTTGTGAGGGTTTTGGTAATGGCATTATTGTAATCATTTGAGTGTGTATGTGTAGTGTTTGGATTATTGGATGATGATGGTGGTTTGGAAAATGGGGGCATTTGGAGATTGCTTTAATGGCGAGATTGTTGCCGGAGTATTAGTATTGGGAGAAGAGTAAAGTGGGGAAGGTAGAGAGAAAAGAGGGGGGTGGTGGTGTACTGGTGTTTTAACTGAAAATGAAATAAAGTACAGGATTTTAGGAGGTTTATAGACGCGTGTCTACTTCTCCATATGGTAGGGGGTATTAATTCTTATCGCCCCCTATTGTTACTTACCATCCTAGAGTAGAGTAGTAGAGTCAGTAGCGCAAATTCTTATTTCAGACAGAACTACCATCCTAGAGTAGAGTAGTAGAGTCAGTAACGCAAATTCTTATTTTAGACGGGCTGTTTTTCCGTCTGAAATAAGATAGATAAAATGTTGCCTTTTTTTAAGAAAATGTAACCATTTAATCCACGAAATGTTATAACTAGAGTAGTTATTTTTTACTCTGAAAATGATGTGAAAAATAATGGTCACATGTTATCAGAAAATAACATTATTTTATTATAAAATGACAACATGTTATCCGTCTTATTTCAGACAGGAAACAGCGGTCTGAAACAAGACCTACTGAGTCCGTTAGCATGAGCCGACTTGAGTGACTCGATCCAAATCCAATCGAACCTGATTTGACAAAATCAAGAATATTGTAAACGGAAATCGATCCGATTCGACTCGACCCTCTGACGACTCGTAAACCGACACGAGTTGATAATTAGTCATCTGAACCAGACTCGACCCAAAACGACACGACTCGAACCCGAAAGGATAGGCTGACCCGATATGACCTGACCCGACCCGATTGCCAACTTTGAGTACACCCTTACTATCATACTATCAGGTTTTCTAAAGATGGATATATTAGTCTTAAAATCAAAATGAGTTAAATAACATTTACTACACGTGTTTTTGTTAGTTTTTATTTTTTAAATATTTTACTTTTATTTCATTTATATTACTCTATTTGACTTGTTTTTTATTTAATGAGTAACTAATTATATGATCATAATGATAGATTTTGATAGGTAATCTTGTCGTGTGATTGATACAGTATATTACTGGAAACAGCTTTTCACTGACAAATTACAGACTTGATGGCAAAAAGCTGTCAGTATTGGTTTCAGGTTTACTGGGTTGATTTCTAAGAAAACTCTGTTTTTGGTATGATTTGATTTGTTGCAACTTGCAACTCTTGTAAGATTGAAACTAACTCGTGAATAAAAGCATAGAGTGTAAAACAAACTTCTTGTATTGGTAAGGTTCGATCTGTTTTACAGGTGAAATTACTCCTTAAACGTAAGCTAAAGCCTAAACATGGTATGTAATCTCCTTCATTCATGCAAGGATCAAGTTGTCAATAATATATCGTCTCCTTGTTCTCCAAGTAAATAATATTGCGTAAATAATCTTGTATATTGTATTTAGGAAATTGTATCTCCTTTCCTTCTTCTTTGTCTTGTAATTAGGTCATCGCTTTCCTTATTCCGTATCTTGTATTAGTATATAAACCATTGTATCCTATGCAATATGAATACACAAAAAACATTCAATCATTCACAATTCTTACATGGTATCAATAGAGTCATAAGAATCGTCCCATCCGTCTCCTTGCTTCGAACACCATGTCGTCCAATAACATTCAAATACCCAACCCCGATGAACCGTCCAAACCCATCTCCGTCATAAACTTTCAAAACTGCATTCAACTCACCGACACCCTCACCTACAAACAATGGAGCTTCCAAATCAAAGCCACCATGAACGGCCACTGTCTCTTTCCCTACCTTGATGGCACCTTGCCTGCCCCTCCACAAACCCTCACCACGACACCTCTAAAAGAAGGTGACAAAATCGAAACCAAACCAAACCCGGCCTATACGACTTGGTACCGCCAAGACCAATTCATCCTAGGTGCTCTAACCGGCACTCTCTCCTCCACCGTTGCCCCTCTCATCGTCCATGCCACAACTTCCCACGAAGCATGGACCACCCTATCCCGTACCTTTGCCAACAAATCCCGAGGCCGCAAACTACAACTCAAAGCTCGCCTTCAAACCCTAAAACTTGGTGATGGTACCATTACTGAGTTCATGCAAGCCGTTAAATCTTGCACTGACGACATTGCCCAACTTGATAGACCCATGGACATTGAAGATATCCTTACTGTTATCTTTGATGGACTCAACTACGACCTCTATGGCCCTGTCATTGAATCCGTTAAGGCTCGTGACACCCCGATTTCATTTGAAGACCTCCATGAAAAACTTATCCAACACGAACTAACTGTTCGTAACAAAGTTTCTGTCCCGACTAACTTTACACCCGCTGCCCAAGTTGCCCAAAACCGTCCCAACTACAACCGTCCCAACTACTCACCTCGTCCTACCACTTACCCACCAAAAACATCCTACCCGCCATCCACACCCCCGAATAACGACTACAAACCACCCCCCTACAAAGGACGATGTCACTACTGTGATATCAAAGGTCATGTTGCATCCGACTGTCGCAAATTGAAAGCTGACTTTCCCATGGTTGTCTTTCCCACCCGCCAATACCGTGCACCCCCACCCCATGCTAACACGGCCAGTCATGCCTCACCATCAGACCCGCACACTTGGACAGTCGACCCCGGCGCGTCTCATCACATTACCCATGACCTGAACACGTTAGCTCTCCACAATCCGTATGAAGGTCCCGATGACTTGGTCATCGGTGATGGCTCGTCTCTTCCAATCACACATATAGGTTCTTTTACTACTCCTCATCCTTCCACCTCCTTAATTTTCAATAATGTACTTTGTGTTCCCCGTATTTCTAAAAATATTTTTTCTGTCAATCAATTTTGTCGCGATAACGATGCTATCGCTGTTTTCTCACCAACTTCTTTTCTTATAAAGGCACGCACAACGGGACTAACTCTACTTCAAGGCCCGCTTAACAACGGAGCATACGAGTGGACACCATCAACCCCACGTGCTCACACCGCATCCGTCTCCTCCAACACTTGGCATCACCGCTTAGGACATCCGTCATCCGCCACACTCAAGCTTTTAAATTCTCGTTTTAAATTTAATATTTCCGATTATCCGCATTGTACTCCTTGCTTAATTAATAAAAGTCATAAGCTTCCGTTCCATTCGTCTACTCTTGTCTCTCATGCTCCTCTTGACTTAATCTTTTCGGATGTCTGGACTGCCCCCATTCACTCCACCGAACTTCACAAGTATTATGTGTTATTCGTCGATCACTTTACCCATTATATTTGGCTTTACCCAATCAAAAAGAAATCCGATACTGAAACAATATTCAAACGCTTCTGTGCCATTGTTGAAAACTATTTTAATCGTCCAATTAAATAATTTTACTCCGACAATGGCGGAGAATTTCTGAAACTTACGCCTTCCCTCCTAGACACGGGTGTCACTCACCTTACTTCTCCCCCGCACACTCCCGAACACAATGGGTTCGCGGAACGACGCCACTTACACATCGTTGAAACGGGTCTTGCCCTCCTCTCTCACGCCCAATTACCCACGACATACTGGCCTTATGCTCTCGCCACTGCCGCCTACCTCATAAATCGCCTTCCCACGCCTACCCTACAAAACGAATCCCCATACTTCAAATTATTTCATCAACAGCCTAATTACCAAAAGCTACACAGTTTTGGTTGTCTCTGCTTTCCGTGGTTACGACCGTACACGAAACACAAACTTGAACCTCGTTCTATAGCTTGTGTTTTCTTAGGTTACTCGAACACCCAATCCGCCTATTTTTGTCTCGATCCTCTCACCTCTCGAGTATACACCTCTCGACATGTCCGCTTTGTGGATACTGACTTCCCCTACAATGCTCTCCTCAAAACTTCCTCCTCTCCCTCTGTTTCGTCCAACCAGTGGACCACGTTCCAACTCCCTGTTCTCCCTAATCCTACCCCTAACCACACCACGACCACGACACCCTCTACCCCCTCTGATTCCCCTTCACCATCGACATCCCCTACCTCCTCCCCTACTCCTCGTACTCCCTCATCCCCTGTTCACCCGTCACCTTCCCCACCCCCACCTCCCCCACCACCACCCCCTCCACCTCGCCATGGTACCCGTCTGTCCAACAACATCATCAAACCCAACCCCCGCTATGCGACCTCCTCGTCCACAACTCCCTCCCCTGTTACCACTCCCCCTCCCCTGCCTCCACCTTTTCCCACTCCCTCTCGTCATGGAACCCGCCTATCTAACAACATAGTTAAACCCAACCCTCGCTATGCCCCCACTGCTCAAACGCATAATCCATATATTACCCTTACCACTGTTAAACAGGCGCTCATTGATCCTCAATGGCGTCAAGCCATGCTCGATGAATACGCTGCTCTTACCCGAAACAAAACTTGGTCTCTTGTCCCACATACCACGGCCCAAAACGTTATTGGATGTAAATGGATATTTCGAATCAAGTATAATTCGGATGGTACGATTAAGCAATATAAAGCCCGCTTAGTTGCGAAAGGGTTCAATCAACGTCCTGGGATTGATTATTCGGAGACATTCAGTCCGGTTATCAAACTCATCTTTCGTTCGTCTCATTCTTAGTCTCGCCGTCACCAAACGGTGGTCTCTCCGTCAAATTGATATTAATAACGCATTCTTGCAAGGTAACTTGACTGGCATGGTTTATATGGTTCAGCCACCCGGTTTCATCGATCCTGAACACCCGACCCATGTTTGTCAATTGTCCAAAGCGATCTACGGTCTTAAACAAGCACCGAGGGCTTGGTTCACTGAGCTTCGTTCTTATTTATTGTCTTATGGTTTTACTAATTCGGTTTCTGATTCGTCTTTGTTCATTCGTAATTCCGCATCAGAATGTCTCTTTGTCCTCGTTTACGTTGATGATATTATAGTTACAGGTTCGTCTGACGTTGTTATTTCGAAATTTACCTCTGATATCGCTGCTCGTTTTTCGCTCAAGGATCTTGGTTTACTATCCTACTTTCTGGGTATTGAGGTAACCCCTACTCGTGATGGTCTCCACTTGAACCAATCCAAGTATGTCTCTGATCTCTTGGCTCGTTACAATATGGCTGATTGTAAGCCAGCTTCTACGCCTCTGCTGAATTTGTTCTCACCAAGCAGCCTGCTTTGCCTGTTGTCGATGAAGCTACTTATCGTGCTATTGTGGGTAGTCTTCAATACTTGTCTCTTACCCGTCCTGACATCTCGTATTCCGTCAACAAATTGGCGCAATTTCTCACGCACCCGACTGCTCCTCATTGGACTGCTCTCAAGCGTTTACTCCGATATTTAAAAGGTACACTAAATCTTGGTATACACCTCGTTCGTTCCTCTCCGTTGGTTAAACATGCCTTTTGTGACGCTGATTGGGGAGGTGACACTCGTGACTACATTTCTACTAGTGGCTACATTTTGTTTCTTGGTTCTAACCCCGTCTCTTGGTCATCTAAGAAGCAACGTGCCATCTCGCTTTCCTCGACTGAGGCTGAATTCAAGGCCGTCTCTGCTGCCACGGCTGAGATTCTTTGGCTTCGGGGCTTATTATCCGAAATTGGTATTTCTCTACCCGTCACTCCCACTGTCTATTGTGACAACTTGGGAGCCACTCATTACTCCGCTAATCCGATTTTTCATTCCCGTATGAAGCATCTAGCGCTGTCATTTCATTTTGTACGCGAGCATGTTCAGAAGGGTTCTTTGCGTGTGCAACATATAAATGGCTCTGACCAACTCGCTGATACACTTACCAAGCCGCTTCCTCGTTCTCGCTTTATCACTCTCGTATCCAAGACTGGCCTTACTCTTCGACCGACCGTCTTGCGGGAGCGTGTCAATAATATATCGTCTCCTTGTTCTCCAAGTAAATAATATTGCGTAAATAATCTTGTATATTGTATTTAGGAAATTGTATCTCCTTTCCTTCTTCTTTGTCTTGTAATTAGGTCATCGCTTTCCTTATTCCGTATCTTGTATTAGTATATAAACCATTGTATCCTATGCAATATGAATACACAAAAAACATTTAATCATTCACAATTCTTACACAAGTAATGCATTCAATTATGAAGTTATTGCATTATCACAATCTCCGCTACAATTTTGTTTAGTCGGTTTCAAGCTGAGTACGACTGATACGACCACAATCCCAATTATTAATCACAAAAAGGATTATAATTTATAAGACTGAAGCAAATATCAGAACATGAAACAATACAACTTAAATCAAAGGGATTTTCGCTTGTTTCTGGCATCGCTGTTAGACGATTGGCAAATCCTTTTCCAACTACGGATGGATACGAGACTAGGTATGATTACCCAAGAAGCATTTGCTCCAATGAAGTATGCATAATAGTAATACCGACTTGCTGCAAATTTATTCCCATCCAAAATCGCTGTCCCTAAGTACATTACACAACCGTAGAGTTGCCCCAGAGAAACCGCTAACTGGAGTACATCACTGTATGACTTGTGCCTTGCTATACCGTACCTGCAAGTATCGCCCATCAGATCAAATTCCGCAGCTCTTATCAGTTTTCTCTGGTCTATAATGAACCAACTTACGCCGCTAATAGAGAGGCGGGACCCTCTACAACCGCCGTTATTCCTTCAATAAGGACTGTTGCAGTATCCCTAGCAGCGTATCTGGAATCACCCTTGCTGTACTCTTTCCCTGCACAAGCCCAAAATATCACAAATTTACGAGACAGAAAAATACCCAAATTAATGTACAAAATCGAGATAATCACTTACAACAACAACAACAACATCAGAGCCTTAATCCCAAAATGATTTGGGGTCAGCTGACATGAATCATCCTTGAAGAACTTAATCAGTGAAAAACTTACAGATTTCAGCCAAGTAATTTCCAGTTTCATCCTTAAAGAATTCGGGAGAGAAAACAAAGTATCCCTCCAGAATTATATGGGTTAGGCCAGTAAACACCCACCAACATATTAGCAACCTTTCCATTTTCGTAGTCTTTGAGACCAACCCTGAGGTAGCGAATATAGCGAATATGGGTTAGGCCAGTAAACACTAAACACCCACCAACATAATTGAAATCATCGCTTTGGTCTAGTTCAGTTTGTCAACTGTATTTCTTCGAGTTAGATTAAGAATGATGCTGCAGATCGGACACTTGAAAGCACGCTAGCATTAGTTCTTAAGTAGTTAACAGTAATTACGAAGTCATAGTGAAGTAAGCCAATAGTGGACATTTTTTGTAGAAGAAGTTAATATTCCAAAACAAATACCCGCGATGATCCAGGAGAGGGAGACAACGATGACTGGGGCGCTAGCACAAAGAAGCAGAATGGTTGTATGAGGAAGAAGATTTGGGATGAAACCAGGTAGGATTAGATCGTTTGGAGCATAAGGGTGAGCATCCATGGTTCACTTCCTACTTCCTACAACAAATCAGAATTAGAACCCGTCACAGAATGGAATGGAATGGAAGTTGATAAGAGAGAAAGGTAGTGACCTCACTTACTGTCAAGACTCAAGAATGAATGGCAAGGATGATCGACTTTTCCAACAGACTACCTGTGATAAGCAGGAGGAAGGTCTGAAAAAGTATCGAAAAATAGAAAATTTGAGAACGTTGAAAATGGTAGAGGAACAAAAAAGAAGAATACAAGATGGAAATTATAACAGAAAGATGTTGAGGGTGCAGGATGCTTTTCTATTACGTACTACTTCCATTATTTTAATTTATGGGTTATGTAACAAGAATACTCCAAACTATCAGTCGTCTTCTCAAAATACTCTAAACTTTAGTTTAACTCACAATAAAGCCGGTTAAAATTGATGCAGATGGCAGTGGGTCCCATAGTCATCACTCATCACCATCTTAAACACCATCACTACTACCTTCTTCGTCATTCACACCATAACATCCGACATCGACATCGACACCACTTTCCTGTTGGGTAACATCCATTACAAGGTTTTAATTAAAATCCTCTTTCTATAAAAGCTGAAGCATTTATAGGTTTCTTATTGGTTGCTTGATTTTAGGAATTGAAAATTCATTTTTTTCTCTTTCACATCATGGTATCCTTATTTGTAGGAAGCCTTTATTTCTTTCTCAAAGCTTCAACAATTAACAATTTCTACGGTGCATAAAAAAATGAAGTTAACCATATATTAATATATGCATTATATGGAGTTATTTACAACTACAATCTGAACATAAAAAAATTACAAATTGAATATAGTTACAAATAACTATCAGGCTGTTTTTAAAAAAAAATATAAGTCCAAAAAATAATTAAACCAAAAAATACAAAAATGGAAGTAAATATTCATATATAATCATAATGTAAAAATACATAAATAAAATTGAACTAGATTCCTAGAGTATGGAGTAAAAAACCAAAAAGATATTACCGAATATAGTTCTTATTTAAAAATTGTAATACACAAAAAAAAATCTAGAATATTTAGAAAATATTTTCAGTTCTATAGATTTTTTTAGTAGAATCATAATTAAAAGAAGGGTAAAAATAAGCAACAAGATGGTCATATATCATTGAATATTGGAGTTTCAGTTAAAAATTATGCATATGCTATTTGAACTAAAAAATAGTAGAAAAAAATAAACAATTATAAATAACCACAAAAAATTAGAAAAATAATTGAAATTAGCGAAAAAATAATTTAGCGTATAAAAATATTGCATGCAATGAAAAGGAGAAGTAAGGATTAAAAAATCAATAGTTGAAGATACTAAAAGCTCGATCTTCATAATTAATTTTAATTTGTAAATGTCATCCTTTCGAAATATTGAGGTATTCATTTAAGGACTGATTTTTTTTTTTTTTTTTTTTTTTTTTGAGGAAAATTTAAGGACTGATTTTTGGTTTCTTTTTTATGTAAGATTTGTCTATATGATTTTCTTATTAATTATTATGATTTTGAAGATAGAAAATGGAAGCCAAAGCGGCACGGTAAGATTAGTGGGTTATAGTGTTGGGATATTGACCCGGAGTTTTAGTCTTTAGTTCAAAATAGAGAGGTTGTGTTATCAAAGACATTCTATGAATTTAAAAATTGATAAAAGATATTTTATGTGCATTTTCGAATTATTTAGCCCATTATTTCCTATAAGTTTTTGAATAAGGTTATCTTAAATAAGAACTTATAACACGAGTTTTTAGTAGTTTGGTTTTCTTTAAAATTTATTCGTCTAAGTGTAAAACGGGTCAATATCATCTTATATAGGTGAAAGGGACAAAAGTTTATAATATCTGACGTAGTTTATAACGAAAATTTCCAAAATTTATAATGTTATTAGCTTCTTCACCTACATTATATCTTTACACTAATTGCATGTACGTAATTGGTATTTTAGACTATAATTTTATGTATTTAAATTTGAATATTTATCTATTTGTAAAATTATGATGATATCAATTGTTTAATAAGCAAAACCGTGCAATTTTTGCACGGGATAAAACTAGTGTTACATGTAATAATGTTGCACATGTAACATAGGTGAGTTAAATGAATGTGATTCAATTTGTTTTTACAATTGCATAAAACATATGAATGTGATTAATTCATTTAAGGGTAACGTGAGAAGTGATTTTATTATTATAAAATCTAACGTCTTTTCACAATGCTATATAAAGGATTGAAATCCTTTGGAAAAATGTATCTCACAAAATATAATCAAACAAATTGACTAAAAAGTCGGGGTTTGAGGGTGAGGTGGAGTACAACGGGTGTTTTTATACAATAATTTAGGAGGTTACTCTAGGGGTGATATTAGTGGCATTAACTAATATTACTGGAGGGCTAGAGGTTGTTATCTTACATTATTGTGGGTTTCGAATTGGTATTAATTCGGGACGGTTACGTTGTACTGGTACTATATTATTATAGTGGATTTTAGCCGATTTGGCTAGTGAGTTTTACTTTCGGCTTTAGAAGGTTTTGCCCTGGGTTTGACCCTAAAATATCGTCTCGTCTTATTATTGCTTACATTTATTTACTTTTACGGTTTACTTGTCGATTGGTTGCTTCCGTTGCGCGTGGGAGATATGCGCTAATTTCTCAACAGTGGTATCAGAGCCACTGGGCTCGGTCTGGTGGCTGGTTTAATTGGCAAGGATGTCAAATATGGGGTTTCAATTTGTAGTACCAAAATTTGATGGTCAAAGTAGTTTCACCCTTTGGCAAAGAAGGATGAAGTATCTCCTGGTTCATCATGGCTTGGCTAGAGCCTTGAAAGGAGTTGACGGTAAGACGGAAAAGATGACTGATGCCAATTGGGAAGAGGTTTGCACTAAGTGTGCAAGTAATATTAGGTTGTGCATCTCGGATTCTGTCATCAACTGTGTTCTTGATGACGACTCTCCATCAGTGATATGGGGAAAAGTTGGAGAAACTCTACATGGCGAAGAGTTTGACCAACAAGTTGCTTTTGAAGCGGCGGTTATATCGGTTGAGTATGGACAAGGATGAAAATTTAATTGGGCATGTAAATGTGTTCAATGGACTGTTAGACGAGTTAACGAAGATCGAGGTGAAGCTTGAGGAGGAAGATAAGGCGTTATTACTCCTCAATTCTCTCCCGGACACATATGAGACTTATGTGGATACTATTTTGTGCGGGAAAGACACCATCACGATGGAGCAAGCACAGACAGCTTTATTGTCCTTTGATGCGAGGAAGAAGGACAAGGCTGGGATACGGAGTGACAAAGACGGCACATGCGATTGCGATTTGCTCGGGATGGGAGAGGTCGATCGTTTAACAGGGAGGATGGATCGAAGCATGGCAGGTCTCGGTCTAGGAACGCTTATAGAAATAATGATGTGAAGTGTTTCAAGTGTGGTGACCTTGGGCATATTAGGCGGTTTTGTCCTAAGAAATGCGAGAATGAAGAAATCAAGGGCGACACCAACTTGGTTGCCGGTGAAGGAAGTAGTGGTTGTTTTCTTATCGATGATAATGACATATTTGCGGTCACGGATGTGAACGACGTGTCTTCCAAGGAAGAATGGATATTAGATTCTGGTTGTGCCAACCACGTTTGCACCTGAAAGGATAGTTTTGATAAGCTTCAAGAAGGCGTGGCTGGGAAATTGAGTTTGGCTGATAACTCAATGGTTGATGTCGTGGGTATTGGAGTGCTGAAAATCAAAATGTCAAATGGGGTGGTGCATACTTTGGACAAGGTTGTGTATGTTTCAAAGTTGCGTCAGAATTTAATTTCACTTAGTCAGCTCGACTCCGAAGGTTATGGGTATAAAACTCATGGGGGAGTAATGAAAGTGACTAAGGGTTCTATGATCCTCATAAAGAGGGAGCTACGTCGTGGTTTATACCGTCTGGATGGATATGCAATGAAAACCTCACAGGATAGCTGGAAACGAAAAATTCGTGCACGTGTTTCGTTCGCGGAAGAGGCGACGAAGGTAGGTTGTTTTCAGGTTACAGACGGGCGCAAAGGTAAAATTCCTGCCGGTAGAAAGGTGGAGAGCAAGAGGTTTCTCTCCGGAGTCAAGTAACGTCATTGACTGGGTTTAGGCTGTACACGGTGCATTGGCCGTGATAATGAGTTAAGATGAGGACCTGATATTAACTCGGGTGTGCAGCTGGTAATTTGAAAAGGCCAATGGTTGATTCCTCGGTGGTTATGTTCTCTTGTATTGGAGGGGGAGATTTGTTGGGTAACATCCAATACAAGGTTTTAATTAAAATGTTACATGTAATAATGTTGCACATGTAACATAGGTGAGTTAAATGAATGTGATTTATTTTGTTTTTACAATTGCGTAAAACATATGAATGTGATTAATTCATTTAAGGGTAACGTGAGAAGTGATTTTATTATTATAAAATCTAACATCTTTTCACAATGTTATATAAAGGATTGAAATCCTTTGGAAAAATGTATCTCACAAAATGTAATCAAACAAATTGACTAAAAAGTCGGGGTTTGAGGGTGAGGTGGAGTACAACGGGTGTTTTTATACAATAATTTAGGAGGTTACTCTAGGGGTGATATTAGTGGCATTAACTAATATTACTGGAGGGCTAGAGGTTGTTATCTTACATTATTGTGGGTTTCGAATTGGTATTAATTCGGGACGGTTACGTTGTACTGGTACTATATTATTATAGTGGATTCTAGTTGATTTGGCTAGTGGGTTTTACTTCCGGTTTTGGAAGGTTTTGCCCCTAAAATATCGCCTCGTCTTATTATTGCTTACATTTATTTACTTTTACGGTTTACTTGTCGATTGGTTGCTTCCATTGCGCGTGGGAGATAGGCGCTAATTTCTCAACACTTCCAACCACGACCATTAGTCACCTTACTTAACCCACCGCTTGCCAAATTTCTCCACCACCATTCATACCATGACCACCACAATTCGTTCGTCATCAAAGCAAAACACCATCATTCACAATCAACACCAACATCGAGCCGCATCTGAGTTGAAATCCAGCCTTTCTTTCTCACTGTCGATTATCGCGGCTCCGACTTCGTCTATCTTACCAGACGTACATCTCACCTCTTCGCCTTTGACATTGTCGTCCTTCCCTCCTCTAATTTTCAAGGTAAACCCTAAATCCCCTAATCAATTTAGGGATTTTGGGGTAAATATTAATTTTAGGGGGGTTTGTGGGGATGCCGTTATTATGGACTAAGCTTGAAATGAAATTTCATAATATTTGAACCTTGATGTTCAAGCCTTGGCGGTTGTGGAGCTGGGCCAAGATAATAATTCTACCATTTCACACTAAGCTACATCACAAAATTTAGATGCTGGATACTTCAGCCTATGACCACCGTATATAGGGTATTTCTAGTTTTTATAAGGTGAGCGTAACTTGCCCGATTGGCATCGGCTTAACGCTTTTACGAGTCGAACTCCCTCTTAAGGTACCATTCGTACAAAGAAGAATCTCCCTCCTCGACTCGCCTGCTCGTTCTTGTATGAATATGCAATCGGATTTCCTCGGATCAATGCCGTTACGGTGCTCGACGGTGGGGGGAGCTGTACGGGGTCAGTAATTAAACAAGGAGATGGCGGTTGTGATGTTGGATTGTTGGTGATGGATTAGTGTTGGGTGGGTCATGGATATAGGAGAATTAAAGGGAGGGACCTGCTAAAGAGGTAGACGGTCATCTAGTTTAATATAAGAAGAGGGTGGCAATTGTACGTTTTATTGTGAGTTAAATTGAAATTTTTAGTATTTAGAGAAGACTGTCTATAGTTTGGAGTATTGGTGTTAAATAACCCTTAATTTATTCATTCTAATCCTCTTTTTACTACGTAGTTGCTCATTCATGTACAAAATTTACTCTTTCATAGACTTTTTGCCATTATTTTTCCACACTTACCCTTGTGTTCTAAGAGAGGGGAAAAACAATCTCTTTCTCTCATGCCCTCAAAGTTAATCAAATCGGATTGTACCAAACAAATATTAATCAAATCTAAATCAAATTACTTTATAATTGACCTTACTGCTCATATTGCTCAACTAATGATTCCAAATGGTCGAATAATGCATCAACCACAATTTGCACCCTTTACTGTGAGATCAACAATTTAATATCATATCTAAAGTGAGGCGAGGAGATCTGATGTATTAAACCGTCTCCTGGTGTAAAGCACGAGATCAATGTTTTTTGGATGACCTATCAGGAAAATTGTATCATCAATTGACTCCTACTTTATGATAATATGAAGCGTGGATGGTTTAGGTACTGGTGGTTGCGGGAAATATAAATATGAGTGCATCGATTCAGCGGGTAATACAAATAAGAGTGGTGGTTGCGGAGGGATCGTGCGAAGGGAGGACATGGTGATGATGGGTGGGGGAAGGGCAGTGGCTGGGTTGTGGACTGGTGGCGGCAGAGAGGTGGTTAGGGACTTAGGGATGAAGGGAGTAAGTTGCAATTGAATGTATGTGTGTTGAAATGAGAAGGGTAAATTGGTCATTCACGTCCATGAAAGAGTAAAACTCGTACATGAATGAGCACCACCCATTTACTAAATGAATAAGCGAAACTCTAATTTTCCCACCTAAAACATGTTTCCTAAAATAGGGCTTTGTATTTTTAGCATATATTATAGGTATTTACATGACGACTTATAAATAGGTATAATCTTTTATATTTGAATATTTATAACATTCAATATTTCACATTTTGTACTCCCTCCTATTCACCATTTTCTTCCCTATTTCCTTATTCGGATTATTGGGATTTTCTTCCCTATTTCCTTTTTTGGGTTGATTTGTGTGGTCCAAATTAAATTACATGTGGGGTAGTGTGTTTTGTGTGGTACAAAATCACTTTCTTATTTCTTGTGCAAAAAGAAAGGGGGAAGAATAGAGTGAATAGGAGGGAGTATAATTTATCTCCGGTCTTTCTATGATAAAGAAATTATTTTTTTTTTCTTAAGAACTTTATGATAAAAATTCATTGATTATTTATGAGAAAAAGTTGCCGCTAAAAAAAATATGTTATTAGTAGTTTTGTAAAATAACGTCATTAATTTCTCGGTAAAAAAAATTCAAGAAAAACACTCATTTCATGACTCCTTACGATTTAATTTTTTATTTCTCAAATTAAAATACAATGATGAGAAACATGAAAAATATATGAATTGTCAATTTAAATTTCACAAATAATACAGTGAAAAGTAAAATTTTATAAGCACGAGGTCTATACTAGTGATCAACTCATTGATTAGTGTGTTAATCATAAGCCACCCTCACTAAAATACATTATTTATTAATCACATCTAACTCGTTATCCACCCTCCCTACTAATCACAGCTATAGTATTAAGTGTAAATTGATAAAAAATACCAATATAAAGACCCTTTTTATTGGATGGTACCAACATAAAAATTAATTTATAAACATTACCAGAATATTTACTCCGATCTACTAATAGTACCAAGTCGTTGGAACGTCACACTTTTTAGGTGGATTTGAAAATTCCCGCCTAATATTTGCTTTTTTTTTATACCTATTCTACCCCTCCCCCATTTCCGAAACACTAACATAGCCTAACTAAACCACCTTAATACACCACTCCTTATCTAACCCGCCAAACACCACCCTCGCCGAAAAGTCGCACTTGTCCCGCCCTCACTGCCACCACACTCGACCAGACACCACCTCCACCCCTCATCTCTTACTCCTCCTTCATTTCCTTTCTCCACCATTATTCACCCCCGACCCCACCACCGACAACCACACACCGCCTTTCCTTCTCTCTAGTTCTACCTTTTCTTCCTCTTCCTCCTCCTCTTTTTCAAAATTTGAAACTTGAAAATGTTGGTTGGAGAAGAGGCGGGGTGATGGTTGTTGGTTGGAGAAGAGGTTGTATTGGTGGTGATTGTCGGCTGGAGAATAAGTGTTGGTGTTTGACGGCGGCGGTCGTCGAAGACTGATAATGGCGGTTTGTTGACGGTAGTAGTGGTGTCGTGGAGGTAGTGGTGCGTTGGAGACAAAAGTGGGGATGTCGGAGAGAGAAGGAAGTGGTTTTTTCAGATCTAATAACAAGGGCATTCTGGTCATTTTATGTCATTTTTGGCCGGAAAGTGTGTGTTGGTACTATTAGTAGATTAGAATAAATATTCTGGTACTGTTTACAAATTAATTTTTATGTTAGTATCATTCATTAAAAAGGGTCCTTATATTGGTAATGTTTATCAATTTACACTAGTATTAATTAATTCTATATGAGACGATCTCATAATACTTGTATTATTATAAAACTTGTTATATGATAAGTAGTCATCACATCTATATCTCACATTATTCTTATGTGAAACTGTCTCATCGAGAATTACCCTATTTAATTAACTTTCAAACAACCGCCAAATTTATTACACGCATAATCAATTTCCTCTACTTAACTTTCAAATTACCGCTAAATCTATTACACGTACAATAAACCTCAATTTCCTGCCTTCACAACTCGATATTCCCCCATCCAGTCACTCTATTCATATGATCTTATCGAGCATCTTTAATGGTAAACTAGTTGCTACTAGCTTACCTTTGTCACATAAAATTTTCAAGCTAGAATATTTTTAAGTTACAAATTACTTCAATGGTAAGCTACTAGCTTAATATTGTGGCTTAAATGCATCATATGTCATCTACCTTCCACACCACCCTTTTAATTAATACATTTATTTATTTTATCTAGAAAATAAAAATTAAAAATATTCAAGTATTGTTTTAATTGGTAGATTTTTTCTTATAGGCTCATTTGAGCTACTAGCTCCATTTAAGCTAGTACATGTAAAGTGCTCCAATGGTTAAGCAAGTAGTTTGAAAACTTTTTTATTTGCAAGCAAGTCCTTTTGCTTAACCATTGGAGATGTCATTGGAGACGATTCATAATAATTCACCAAGTGTTATTTATATGTTTGCAAGGAACTTTTTTATTTGTAAGCAAGTAACTTGAAAACTTTCATATGTTTGCAAACTTTGCCTCATTTTATATCCACCAAGTATTATTTCTTATATAAGACGATTCATAATAATTCTACTTTTATTATAAAACCTGTCACATAATTGGTTGTCATATCTATAATTCAAATTTCAATATCTCACATTATTCCTATGTAAAATTATCTCAACGAAAATTACTCTATTTAACTTTAAAATTACCGATAAATCTATTACATATATAGGCTCTGTTTGGTAAAACTGACTGAAAAGGTACCTGAAACCCGAAAAGGTACCTGAAACCTGATAAGATGACTGAAATTAAAAAGGTACCTAAAAGCTAGCTAAAAATTGGAAACTGATAAGGTAGCTGATTAATTGTAAAGTGTTTGATAAAACTAACTGAAAAGGTAACTGATTTTTTGTAAAATGACATAAAAGGACATTAATAATTATAATAAATTAATTTAAATAAAGGGTAAATATGTAAAGTAGAACATTTCAGCTACCTGAAACTTTAAAAAACTACCTAGAGTAGCTTTTCATTTCAGGTACCTGAAAAGTCATTTCAGGTACCTGAAATGACTTTACCAAACAGCATAAGGTTAAACAACTACCTGAAATATTAGTCAAATCAGGTTGTTTGGTCAAATCAGGTACCTAAAATGCCTTGTCAAACATAGCCATGGCCTTGTTTGGTAATCAGCAGATTGATATTAGCAGGAGTAGGTTGGTCAAACAGATTATAAATGACAGATTGGATTAACAGGTTTGACTAGTATATTTCAATTAGCAGATTTAGTAGAAATGGTAATTAGCAGATTTTGGTTAATAGATTGTTGTATTTATGTGTAAATTGTTGAAAGATTCATATTTCACAATCTACTAATGTGAATATGCTAGGTAGAGCAGCATATTGGAAAATAGTAGATTGACCTCCAATCTACTATGTCAATATGTCATTTACCAAAGACTCAAAATAGTAGATTGATAAGTCAAACATGCTAAAAGCCTTGAATATGCTGAAAATTTTTCAATCCGCCGTTTACCAAACACCCCCTAATCTTGTTTAATGAGATGTTCCGGATGACTACCTAATAAAGAATAGAGTAAATTAAAAATCACTCCCTTTTAAAATCCAATTTTTTAAAATTACTCCCTTATATAATTATTTCCTAAAATTACTCCCTTAAAATGTACTTTTATCAAAAATTGCTTCAAAACACCAACTTAAGTTATTTATTCCGTCATTTTATAAACTTGTTTCGTTTGTGTCTTAGCCAATTTATGCTTTGAAACATATAACAATGGAGAATAAGTTCAAAAACAGACGTAATAAGTCACCTAAATTGGAGTTTTGAAGCAATTTTTGATAAAAGTGCATATTAAGGGAGTAATTTTAGGAAAATATTATATAAGGGAGTAATTTTAGAAAACAGGATTTTAAAAGGGAGTAATTTTTAATTTACTCTAAAGAATATCCTAACAACTAATTCGACCTATCGTCTATTAGTGTTCGTTAAACTCCCACATGTGAAACAGTCCTTAACCAGTGCCTCGGATGATCAAAGTCAATCACTTATTAAAAAAATAAATGAAGCTGGTAACATGCCACAGTCGAAAGCAACCGATCATCTTTATCCCATTATCAATCAATCAATTTATTTATGTTAACAATAAATTGTGCAATTATCCAAATAATAAATTATGTAAAATATTACTCCGTCAACAAGATTATAAACAAAAATCAATTACATCAAGAGTATTATTAGTGTATCACTGTTTTAGTAGTATTTTATACGGAAGAGTACTTTATAAGCCTATAAGGGCGGCCTACCATTCCATATTATATTGGCATCCCAAATTCTTTAAATAAATATTTTGAAATTTTCCTCAAATTAAAATATTGAATTTCCTAAGTACATTAGATAACAGAAAATCATCTAATAAGATGACCTTGAAATAAATTAGGGATATTCTCACTTGTAGGTTCCGCTTGGCAAGGCATTTCAGGTACTCAATTTGGTCAAATTAGCTTATTTGACCAAAATTTAAGGTACCTTATTTTTTTTTGTAAACGTTTGAATAACATTTGAGATTTCAGGTACATGATTTGATTTAATTTCTTGTTTTTACCCCTTAAATTTATACTATTAAATAATTATCATATCCTTTTACGTAATTTCATCATCATTTACCTCTCCAGTTAGTTTATAATCAGCTACTTTATCAGTTCCTAATTTTCAGTTACCTTATTGTTACCTTTTCAGGTTTAAATTAGCTTTTCAGTTTTCAGCTATCTTTTCAGGTTTCGTCTAGCTTTTCGGTAGTTTTACCAAACAGAGCCGTACCCTAAACTTTTTTGTTTTCGACTGTACTCCTCTTTTTTCGCAAAAAAACTTTGACCGTCAATAACTCTTGGCTACGAGTTCAGAAATTGGTATTTTTTTTAATGACCAATTATCTCGTAAAGGCCTTTGATTTTAAAAAAAAATTACCACTTTCTAAACTTGTAACCGAGACTTTATGGTTAGTCAAATTTTTTTAAACGAATAAAAATTTGACCGACCATAATTTTTGATTACGAGTTTAGACATTGCTGAATTTTTTTTCAAACTGAATATTTGGTAAAGAATTTGAAAAAACAGTTTACAGTTTTCTAAACTCGTAACCGAAAGTTATTGACGGTCAAAGTTTTTTTTATGAAAAAAGAGAGGTACATGTAAAAAACGTAAAATTTGAGGGGTAAAGTGAGAATATTCCAATAAATTATTATACAATCTCACTACTTAAAATTTAAGTGCTCGTTTATGTAGAGTTTTAGGGGTCGTTTGGTTGCATATAGGAATTTGTATTACCTAGGAAGTCATAAAATACGTGAATTTGGAATTTATGTGAATTGCAAAAAAATGTTTGGTTGCTTGTGGAGGAAGTCTGCAATTCATGTATGGGCGTTCTAACTTACCTGGGGGCGCTGGGTAGTAAGAACTTCCTCCATTGTGGAGGAATTGGAATTCATGGGAACTTCCAATTCATGTGAATTGGGGTAACCAAACAACATACCCATTTTGTAATTCACATGAATTTAAGTTCCTGCATTATTTAGTGGGTAACCAAACAACCCCTTAGTTTCTTTTTAATTACAAGTTTAAAAGGAGCTGAATTAAACTAAACTAAAATGAACTGAATAAAGTTAGAGTTAATTTGTAAAGAAATGAGCTGAAATGAATTAAGCTGGAGTTAATTTGTAAAAAATGAAGCTAAACTGAATTAAATACAGTTGTACTAAATTATAATGAAATAAAATTTAGTTAGGAAGAACTTTTTTTTTTTTGGTAAAATGTGAGCGGTAGGGAGAACATGTCTTGAATATTTTATTTAAATTAAAACGGATTGTTTCGAGGTACGAGTATAAGTGTATAACCAAACTCGGTCCACTTCTAACGACTTTATTTTTTGGGATTTATTTATTCCGCGAATCAAAACAATATACTTTTAGCCTTTTCCGCAAATTTCCCACCTCACTTCGTCTCTCTTCCTTGTTCAAACCTTGGAGGGAGTAAAAAAAAAAAAAAAAAAACAAAACAAAAAAACACGAAAAACCGAAAAAAAAAACCCTCAATATTTGTTCTTGAATTGTAATAATGGCGGACTTAACTTCAATTCATCAATGGAGATTTTCTGCGCTTTGTTTGTGTATAATGCTGATAATTTCGTCAAATTTTGATAGTTTGGGGATTTTTGCGAGATCTGATCAAGAAATTCGGGAGCGATTCTATGGTAGTATTTTTAATTCGACGCCGCCGGAAGGCGGCGATACTATTGCGAAGATGCTTGATCACGTTTTGGAGAAGGAATTTTCTGAGAATGATCAACCTGAAGGTTTGTAATTGATTGCTCAAGGAATTGATATTGTGTTGAATTTCGTGTTTTGACTGAAAATTAGGGTTTTTTGTGATTGAATTGATGATTTGAGGTTAGTTTTGTGTGACATTTTGGTGTAGGGATGCTAAAAGTTTCGATTTGGGGGTTTTGCGGTTATTTATCTTGTTTATATTGCTAATTTTGAAATGAATTAGATTAAAGTTGATGAAGTGATCAGTGGTGTGCTATGAATTTGCTCGAAAATGTGTGGGTTTCGTGTGTTTTGCTGTGGATGCTGGTGAAAGATAGTTAGATAGCCGGTGAATGTCCAGGGGAAGTAACCTAATTGTACATTTATATATAGCTCCTTGATAATTGTTGGTAAAAGTACCGTTTACTTGGTAATATGATTTCGTAACAAGGTTGATTTAAAGTAAAGATCTCGATTAGGCGAATGAGCGAAATTGAAGGAAAGTAAGTCCATAGTAGTTTCAGTTAGATTAATCTACAATCTAATTGTGTGGGCTTCTCTGCGAGGTTCCCACCTATGGAAGGGTTAGAGCGCGAATAAGTGAAATTGGGGAAGGAAAGTAAGGGCATACCATCTACAATGTGGTCAAATCAAGTCAATTGTTTGTTTTGGTCCATAATAGTTTCAATTAGATTAATTTAAAATTTAAATTGTGTGGCTTCTCATGTGGTTCCCGCCTATGGACAGGTTAGAGCGCGCATGTAGGTTGGCACATCTGTAGTTCTGTACTTCTGTGATGCTATATGGCCTTTAGTTTGGTATGTTTTGCGAGAGATAAGTATGCAGAATATGTTGATAGCTGCCCAGTGTGTTTGATTTTGATCAATTTAACCGTTCATGGACTATTGCCTCTTTTGCCTTTTAGAAATCTATGGAAATTTCTGCAGTCACTGCCTCAAGGGTAAGGATGCGCACATCCGACACCCTCTTACCCTGCAATTTGCGGGTTCCATTGAGGAGCTGGGGTAATGTTGTTGTAGTAAGTTTGCTTTTGGATTTGGCAAGACATTCCTTGGAACTGTAAGGAAACAAAACTACATCATGTTGTGTGCCAACTTGGTCTTTGGAGCGTTTCTTCATACAAACTGAGTCTCCACCTCCTATAAGACTATCATATTCATAGCCGATGGATTTTTTTGACCTTCATGCTCAATTTGTTTTTTTTTTTTTTCAAACTATGGATCAGTTGAGCTCTCAGGATTGTTCCCTTGAAGTTGTTGATGCTGGTTGTTTTATTAAAAACTGTCGTAGGCTTGTAGCACATCTATATCTTCTGCATTTTCTCAGATAATCCACTGCATTACGTTGAATTCGGTGGACGACAATGGTTGCTTGCCTGGGGTCTAGTCTGTTTCTAGAAATGTGTATTTGGAAGTCACTGATTCCCTTGTTTCTCTGTCATGCGTTGTTTGACCATGAAGCATTTTAAGCAAAGTTTCAATATTATTGCCGCATGTTATGTTTATTGTGTCTGCCTCTAATTGACATCACTGCAACTTTTGAGAAAATTATCCTGTTATTTTCTTGTATTTGTATTTTACTCTTGTTCACAGTCAGTTCCTGACATGTATTAATTCTGCCAGCTTCTGATGCAAACAGTTTTAACAACAGCGTTGCTGATCAACAAGTAGGTCAACCTGTTCTTTAATTAATTTCATGATTTCGTATCATTCAGTTATTTTCTTTTGTAATTCAAACTGTCGAAAGCATTGAAATTTAATATTTTTTTTTACTGTGCCTAATCTGCCAATTGATTTAACATCCTACCTTTTTCCACATTGTATTTTGTCTTATTTTTTTGTTTTATTTTTTTTGTAAAGTCATTGGGTGCAGTTATAGACTTTAATTGTCAAGCACATAACAGATTATTAATAGTGATGACTCTGATGACTGAACTGGTAGTTTTCTTGTATACATCATTCATGCAATGCCCTTTAGTCTGATTCTTAAGGTAATTAGCCATCTCATTTTCTTGTGGAGTTTATACTGAAACCTTTATTTCTGTTAAGAGCTCATATTATAATGGTTATGCTCATGAGGAGGGAGTTTACTACTTTAGAAACCTAGGAGTTACTCTTATCACTAATGGTTTTAGGATGAAACCTTCTTGGTCTTATGAAAAGGGGACGGGTCACACCGCGTGCCATATGTCCTTTTCATCATGAATTTAACAATCTCATTTTGTTAAAAAACGCTCAGATATATAGGATTTTGTTTTTTGTTAAATTATGTGTTCTCTTCTTATGTTAATAACCTTCCCTTTGCCCTCCGTTCGTGTAGATATGACCATATAATTGGTGCATGCTGACCGCAAACATTATTTTATGACCATTTTTGGAATACATTTTTAATTAGCATTATAATGAAATCACGGCCTGCTCAACTGATGAAACCAGGTCCGTGTAATATCACCTTCTGAATGTTGTAACCTTTTGCACTAGATACTTGAAGTGGATCCAGGTTGATTTTCAATTTTATTATGCTGCAAAGTATTAAATGCATTATAGTGACATTTTGCATATCCCTATTGTTTTTTATGGAAGGTTATGTTCTTGGCATTTCTATTGTGAGATTTGTGACGTAGTAAGTTTGCTTTACTCACAGGCTGCTTCTTTATGTTTGAAGCATGATGTTGTTCTTGAAATTAGTGTGCTTTATTCTCTAGTTTTAATGTTTCACAGGCTGAACTCGAGACTGTTGCTAAAGTTACTCATGACAAAGGCAAGAAGAATGGCACTGGAGAAGCAAAGTAAGGGAGTATAACAAAAACAATAAATGATGCAGAATAAAGCATTGTTATCTTGTTTTTATCTATTTTTGCTCTTTCTCTTGGAGTAAGATTGCAAAAAAGAAAGGAAGCTCTCTTTCCATATTATTTTTGATGTTTTTTTTTTTTCTTTTTATTGGGGATGATGTGCCAGCGGAACAAAGTCATTCCAGATTCAAGATGTTTTTTCATTGGAAAGTGAAGAATCTGATGATACTGCTACTTTGATTGACAAAAAGGTGCAAGGAGAATGAGAATTGTTTTTTTTTTTTTTAAGTATCAGAAAACATTCTATTAGATTATTGTAATATATCTTCACCAAGCCTCCAATACGTTGTTCGGGCAGGATAATGTGTTTGTGATGTCCAACAAGAAATCAAAGTATCCGATCCTTCAAGTAGATTTCAGGTATATGACAAATCTGTCTATTGCAGACGTTTAGCCTTCAACATCAGTGATGGAGCGAGGGGGGGATTAGCAAGGGCGCTCGCCCTCGATGGCTTTGAAAATTCCGAAATTTTTAGTTAAAATTTTCAATTTTTCCGATGTTACTTTATACTTTTACCCCCTCGCCCCGGCTGACTTGAAATCTTGGCTCCACCACTGTTCAATATCTAGTTATCTCTTCTTCATATTGAGCTATCTTTTTAAATATCTTGCAACTTTTTACTTGGTTATTAATTGTTGTTACATGTAATGACTCAAAGTTGTTTCTACTGACTGCTTTACTGTATTGTTGTCAAGTCCAGTGTCCTTTTAACAAATTTTTTACCGACCACGATTTTACAGCTTTTAATTTGATTGTGACAGACTAATATCAGATTTGGTCTTGCTGATTGTTTCTGCTGCAGTTGGTGGGATTATATTCTCTTGTTTGGGACAACCGGTACTTTTTTCCCTGCAATTGTCATTGTTGGCATAGTTTACCTTACGTTTCTAATAATAAACTTATATGTTCTGTTTACTTTTCACTTTCCTTCGCTGTTCTATTTCTACCCACAAGTTGCGTACTTGATTTGATATGACTTTACATCTAAGCTGTGTTAATTTTTTAAATAAAGGTTATTGTTGGCTATCTTCTTGCGGGTTCAATGATCGGACCAGGAGGGCTTAATTGTATCAGTGAGCTGGTTCAGGTATAAATGGCTGCATGCTGTTATATTTCTATTCTATGAATGAAAATGTATTGCTGTAAAGCCTGTAATGTCTTTTCCCATTGTTGGTAATAAAAGACATACTCTCTCCATTCCAATCATTTTTATACATTTGTGTAATATATGTGAGTTATATTTAGTCAAATGTATAGAATTGATTGGATTGGAGGAAGTATCATTTTATATTTTTGGATAGTGAGCTGCATGAGCATTTATTTTTTGAAATTTCGATCGAAGAGCTTGTTATAAAGGAAGTAGTGATAAGCAATTTTAATATCTCTTATGCTTGCTGCTCTTTGTAATGTTCCATCTGTTACTACATCTTGGCTTTGAAAGTTTCCGTTCATGGCTTAGGTTGTTTTGTTAATGACAATATCATCTTTTTCACCTGTTCTGACTGGTGATAATTTCATTGATGCAGTACTTGATGACTTCTATTGTTTACCTAATGCTTTTCATATTCCCACTTCCCAGAGTTAACGTTAAAGCTTTCATTGTTATACACAGGTTGAGACTGTTGCTCAATTTGGTGTAGTGTTTCTTCTTTTTGCTTTGGGTCTGGAGTTTTCCGTGGCAAAGGTATGGTTTTCCTTCTTTGCCAGTTATACACTTGTCTTTGTGGTTAAATCTTTTGAGTTTTGAGAAACTGAAAAGGAACATTAGAATTGTAACACCAATAAACCAACCTCCAATTTGCTCGCCTTGATTTCCTTTTTGAAAATGATAGAAGCTGTTTTACTATGCTTTTATGCAGCTCAGAGTAGTCGGGCATGTAGCTGTTCTTGGAGGGATGCTTCAAATCATCATTTTTATGTTCTTGTGTGGCATAACAGCTGTGGTAAGAATATTTTGTTTGATATAGGAATTGTGGAATATTTCAGGAGTCAAGCTTCACATTACAGTGCGTCTTTGAATTAAGTGTGTGTTTTTCTCTTTTCCTAGATTTGTGGAGGAAAGTTGTCAGAGGGAGTGTTTGTGGGCTCTTTTTTGTCCATGTCATCAACAGCAGTGGTATTTCCTCAATGTTCAATTTGTAGCCTAATATCTTTTCCAATGTGGAACTGCGTAAAATTGCTTACATTTTAAGAATTTTCTATAGGTCGTGAAGTTTTTGGCGGAAAGAAATTATAACAATGCTCTTCATGGTCAAGTTGCTATTGGTACGCTTATTTTGCAGGTAATAGTAGGAATCTTACCTTGGGAAATGTGGGAAGTACAATTTGTTGTATGTCGTTGTCCCTCCCTCATATGGCCATGAAGTAACTCGTGTTTTTGAGCATTTTTAGGATTGTGCTGTTGGATTATTGTTTGCACTCCTTCCAATATTGGGTGGTAGCAGCGGTATACTGAGAGGCATTTTCTCTATGGGTAGATTGTAAGTTTCTTCTTTAGTTGTGAGATTTTTTCTTTAAAAGTACCAATTTTTTATTACATTACTATGTTGCGTTCTTATCAATATCACGCTCACTTCATAACTAATTGATATCATTCTTAAATTTCAGGTTGGTCGTCCTGTCTCTCTACCTTTTTACTGCCTCAGTGTTGACTTGGTCTTTCATACCTCGGTTTTTGAAACTGATGATACAGCTGTCGTCTCAGGTAATTGATGGTTTCACATTGGAAGTAAGATTATGTTTTCATATGATAATTGCTAAAATTGTGGTCCTTTTACTCTATTTTGGGAAGATTAAAGTGTGATTCTTGAAACTCTTGTATAGCTGAACATGGAAGTTCAAAATATGTTTAACTGCCAAAAATTTGCAAATTGATCAAGTAACGCAGAATCAACTTTAACCTTAAAGTGGATACTGTTACTTCATTTGTGATACATTTGGCTTATATTGCCGTTAATCACTTGGTGCTTTTGGTGCATAATATATATTTTCTGCTACTTCTGTTCTTAGATGTTCTTATCAACTCAACTCATATGTTAGTGTCAGATTGGTTATTCCTGCTTATGTAAATTTTGTTTGATGTCAAACCTTTTATGTTAAAATTTTTACGTACCTTTTGAGAACAGCTGCTCTAGTCCTCTATTACAAAGACTGCACACATTTTCTCAAGTTTATATATGTGTGATTTTTGTACATTTATTTGTTGCTGTCTTGTTTTGTCATCATATTGATTGATAGAATGGTTTTCTTTTCCAGACAAATGAACTTTATCAACTAGCTTTGGTGGCGTTCTGTTTGTTATCTGCTTGGGTAAGCTCGACTAGTTCGTTTGTTTCTTCCGTTATATGATTGCTCTTATTGCTGCATTTCCTTCTAACCAAATCTCACTATATTAGATGAGCCAAATTATAGTAGGTTTTCCTGTTACATGTTTTCTAGCTTAAATATTGGTAATAAGTCAATAAATCTTGATTGCGACACAGCTTGTTGACCAATTATCTAGGTTTTGAGAATTACGGCGACCATTTATGCCGCAACAATTGTTATCAGGCGGCAATGACAGACGCCGTGATCATGTCTCAAATTATGATTTAATACCATGGCTGAGACAGCAATGTGTACTGTGTTCATAGGCCATCTCAAATTGATTTTTTCTTGGCTTCCCCTTTTTTTGTGCTTGGGGTGTAGAGGGGATGGAGAAATGTTTTCCATGCGTTGTTCCCATTTTTGTGCTAGGGGTGTGGAGGGGACGAAGAGATGTTTTTCCACTGTGTTAATCCAAAATTGATTATTCATCAACTGCTACATTATTGTGTTCTGGTTAGCATTGACCAAATGGTGCCCAGCTGCCTAATAATTTATTTTCCAATTGTTTTCTTTTTTCAGTGTAGCGATAAGCTAGGTCTTAGTCTGGAATTGGGATCATTTGTCGCCGGAGTGATGATATCTTCTACGGACTTTGCACCGCACACTTTGGAACAGGTATGCTTCAGTATACTGAAATTATGTACTTCGTATTATAATACCTTGTGTTAAATAATTGATGCAGACTTGGCATGGACAGTTACACTTTGTTTGGAGGGATGGGGAGGGAAAGTACTCTTACAATAGAGAAATTGGCTGGAGAGAGATCCAAACTTTGTTTGGATAACAAATGTGTAATGTGGAGAAAGGGAAGGAATAGTAATTGGGAGACCGGCTTTCCCTCTCTTTTATTGATAGAAGATAAATTCATTAATAGAAAGCCAAACATCATTTACAAAGAAGTGGTCATATTGAATTTTCCTTGATGAAAACCAAAGATTAAACTTTTCTTATAGAATCAAGAATTCAAACCCAAAGATTAACTTGTATCTATTGAAGTGATGCCCAACAAAGCATCAAGTCATTAACAAATCACCATTGACTAGAACTAAAGAAATCGTAAAACTAAAAAACCGAAAAAAGTTCTGAAAACACCTCACAATGAGTGACTGAAGAGTCCTGCAAAAAATGAGAATTTTATTAACTAGATTGTAAAATTTCATGTTAAAACAAGTTTGGAGGCTTACCATAGATTATTTTTCAATGGTAGCCCGGCCCCTAGGTGAATTTTCTGGAGAGAGAGAGAGGATGACAACTAATGTTTGAGGTGGGTTTTCACTCTAGAAAAATAAAAAATCCTCTCGAAATTGGAAATATATGGAGAGATCCTCTCCCTCTAATGGCATGTGCGTGTCTTGTCAATGATTATGGAATTACATATATGCGCATGTATATCTTATTTGAGCAATTTGAATTGCTCACACTTATTGTCTGACCCATTTACTGTTTGTATTGGAGAAAGTTTTACATAATCAATAATCAAGCCTCTTGTAGTAACCTGTTATTACCAATATATGGCAGGTGGAACCTATACGTAATCTGTTTGCTGCTCTATTCCTTTCCAGCATTGGAATGCTTATACATGTGCAATTTCTTTGGAACCATGTGGATATATTGCTTGCATCAGTTGTTTTGGTAGTAGTGTTTAAGACATCTGTTGCTGCCGGGGTAACAAAGGCATTTGGCTATAATCTCAGGACATCCTTTCTTGTAAATGCGCTTGCCCAGCTTTTCTGTTTTTATTAAATATAGAGATACATCTTAAACTCAGCTCACTTGGCCTGTATTTCTGTTACAGGTTGGCTTGTCACTTGCTCAAATCGGAGAATTTGCTTTTGTTCTTTTAAGCCGTGCCTCCAATCTTCATCTTGTAGAGGTAATGTCTCTTTTCTTAATAATGTTGTCAAATCACTCATATCTGTCTGTCGGATCTTTACGTAGATAGCATATGCTTGAAAACGTGTTTTTGTGAGCAAATGTGAAATTAAAGGTGGCAAGATTTCATGGTAAATTAGAAGTGGTGATTCTGGTGAACTCACAAATGTTTTCTGTATTCTCTGTCTTTCTGCTCAAGCCTTCATATCTATTGATATAAATCAAGTTTTGATTCAGAACACATATGTTTCGCTCATGAGTAATGCTGGCCTTTGTGTAACTGCCGTTTTTGTTTGATACTGGTTTTGAGATGATAACTAGGATAATTGATGGATAAAGAAGCCTTTTTTTTATTATCTGCTTAGATAAAATTTTAGCAGTTTCAATCTTTGAACTGCTATTAACGGCACTGACTGATGCAAGTTTTTGTTGTGTATATAGGGGAAAATGTATTTGTTACTTCTGGGAACAACTGCTCTTAGTTTGGTAATTCTTTTATATTTTTTTTACCTTTTTCTCGGTAGATGCAGCTTTTCTTATCTTCAATGTCTAGTAGGTAAACAATGCTTGTGTCTTTCAAAACGTATTTATGTTAAATATTTTGTCTTTGTTGAAGGTCACCACCCCCATCCTGTTCAAATTGATGCCAGCTTTGACCCATTTTGGTGCTCTCATGCACTGGTTCCCTTCAGAAAGCAGCAAGCAGAATGAGGTTCTATTTTCTTCCTGCTTTTTCTCGCTTAAGCTTGTGGATACTGATGCATGGACATCCTTGGCGTTAATGATTCATATTCCTTGATATAAATTTCCTCCTAAAACCTGTTAGTGGAGGTGCCTTTAAGATAGTTTCCTCTGCCATCAACATGTGTCATTTAGTTTGTTGTTCGACCTGTTATAGACTTCTTTAAGTTTTGAATTGAGTCATCATATATCAGCATCAAATGACTCCTGGAGTTTCGAGGTAGTTTTCACTCTGGTGCTGGCATTTTTTTAAAGCTCACACTCCACCTCTAATCCTCTATCATGACTTGCAGAAATTTCCTCAACTTAAGTGTCATTTGTTCAGACATCAGAGAACCCAAAAGGAAGTCTAACTAATATGAATCATAAACGCCAAGGAATATAATATATGAATAAACATGGTTTCGCAAGAATATACTGTAATATATATGAATAAACATGGTTTGAATACAAAGTGACTTGCTACTGACTCCAGGTTACCCATGAATCAAGAGCTCTCATAAAAACGCCCCATGCACATGAAAAAGAGATGTATGAAAAGACAAACAAATTGCCTCTATAAGGTAACTTTACTTCTTTGCGTGAAGCTCATACTCCTAACTGATACTGTATTCTCTATCGTCTTATTTGCTTAATTCTATCGCAGGACAGAGATTCCTGACTGATACGCATAATACTCTAGCATGTTGTGATGTACAAATGTGAATTCTCAGCAACATCAAATTGCCGTAGAAGGGATAACAAATGTTAAAACAATGCATTCTTGATTGTTTCAACTGTGGCCACAAAAATGCCGATTTTGACAAAAACTCGAGATTTCAGCATTTAGATGTACATATTCTTGCAGATTTTGTATTGTTTGGAAGGTGTACAAATGATTTTTGGTGGAAGCTTGTTGAATGCTTTCAATAGTAGCCGGTGCAGGTGTTGATCTTATTATCAGTAACCGTAGCGCTCCTATACGTGATATAGCAACAGTCAGAGAGCTGTAGAATTTTGAAACGAACATTTTGTTGAATTTCGTTGTAATATTTCACTGTAATTCTAGCTGAAATTTCAGTTATAGTTGTCATTTATCAATGCATTTATGCAAAGCTTATCACAGATTAATTGAAGGTGCAGGTTTCATGCGAGTATTTTCCAATCATATATATCCTAAATATCGCAAAATTCTTATTTCAGACAGACTATTTCTCGTCTGAAATAAGACGAATTAAATGTAGCCATTTTACGATAAAATGTTACTATTTTCTGATAAAATGTTACCGTTATAAGGTAAAAAGTGACAACTTTAATTATAACATTTTGTCATTAAATGATTACATTCTATTAAAAAAATGGGCACATTTGATCCGTCTTATTTCAGATTGTCTAAAACAAGACTTATTGCCTAAATATTAAAACAACCACCACAGAGTCTATGTGGCGCTATGTGGTTGAAAGTCAACAAAAGTCAAAGCCAATAAGTCTCAAAACATGAATCATTCATACAACTATGGCTTGTGTGTGCTTGGATTGCGAAAAGGTAGGGTTTCCCTACTCAATACAGTGTGTGATTGATTGAATTGTTGTGATTGTTCGTCATTGTGAGTATATTATTGTGGTTGTTGAGATTGTTGGATGTTTAAAGTATGGAGATGGATATTTCGAGTCATGTCGGGAGATGGTTTTACGCCCTTATTTCGCCCCTTGTGACTCTGTCACAAGGGAGATATGCACATTAATGAGCTTGAGTTCACTCATTGTGAAGACCGGGATTTGATGTCCAGTGCCGCGGTCTGGCATTGGCAGGGGTGAGTTTCCTATTGCGATGAGAACCAGGCAACTCATTGAGATGAGAGCCATTGGTGTAACACCCTCATATACCAAGGTGTCTTATCAAGGACCACCCTAGCATACAAATGTGCTACCATCTGTGTTGCCCGATGTACAGTATATCAAAAGTAACCATAAAGAAACATGATTTAAAGTTCGACTATTTTAATGTATACAATTGAAAGAACGAAAACAAAGTACTACAATTGGCAAAACAAAATATCCAAAACTATGACAACTGTCAGCGAAAGACTAAAGATTCCAAACTAGGTCGTGACTCCATTCCAGCTAGATCCTGTGAGCCATCCACAAGAGTACTTGCTAATCAACTGCTCACCATTCTCGAATAGATCTCCATAGTTTTGTAAAACATAAACTAGGATAGTTCACTGAATAACCAAGATAAAAAGACAACAATAAGCATCCAAGCCAAACATTCGCATTCCTCCAACCTTCAATTCATCACCAGTCACTGACTACACACTAAAGTGTGTAGCACTGCCCGATTACCCATCACAACAGGTAATCCACACCGCCAATGGGGACCGCAGCCTTACCACCTAAGCCCCGCTCACACCAAGAGTGAATAATCCACATCCATTAATGTGCACATCCCCTTGTGACGGGAACCAAAAAAAGGCGAATCAAGGGCGTGAAGCCATTCCCGATGATGACTCAACTCAACCGAGGGCGCACCTCGCGAACAACAGATACAACAAGAAACCAAACTCACAATACCAATATTTACATGCGAAATCCAAAGTAACAATCTCAACAATAATAGTAATCATGCCAGTAAAACAATCACACCATCTTATACTTAATTACACAGTCAGCTGAGTAGGGAAACCCTATCTTATTACGAATCTGCAAACCCAAGCAACAGCGAAAGCTAGAATTGTTCCTCTACAAATCCGTCACCTAACAATAATCACAACCATACTCTATGTCACAATCATACCAAAAATCCCTTCTTTCCCCAAACCAACAATTAGGGTAGAACCCATAAAGGACAAAATACGAATTGATCAACAAGGCACTAGAGACTTACTAACGAAAACAGGATAAAAGACGGAAGTGTAGACTCACAATCGATCGCACTTGACTTAGGAGTGACTAGGGTGATTAGAGGAATGGTATACGTAGTTTAGGTTTTGATAAAAAGGATTAGTAACTATTAGACGAAATATTTATAACCTATAATCACCTTAATCAAACCGCGGAAATTAAACCCGTCAGATCGGGTACTCGACCGAGTAGGTCGGCCGAGTACTCCTGGGCAGTAACCTGACCAGAAGTCACACGACAACCTACCCGACCGAGTTCGCCTATTCGGCCGGGTAGACTAGGATCAGAAAATTGTGGTATTACAATTGGTTACTATGGAGTTTGAAGATGGTAGACTAATGTTAAGCGATCTTGTGTATTGCATGTTCTTTGTGTTGTTTTGTGAATAATTGTATAGTGGTAATGGCCTTGCGTGGTGTTTCTTTAGTTGTTGTCTTGTTTGTTTGTGTCTGTGGTGATCCATTTGATATTGCCGGCAAATAGTGAGGAGTAAGACCTTTCTTTCAAGTTGTCTATGGTTGCTGGTTTATTTACAGGGGTTGGTTGATGAGGACGCGACAACGTCGAGTTCAGCTAGACTTCATGATTTTAGAATTCCACTAGTTGCATTTGAGTTAGTAGATTTTGGGATTGTTTATGAGTTTTATCATTTGTAAACCTTTTGTACTAAATTACTTATATTAATAGGTCTTTTATTGTCTAATGATACTTATACCTCGGGTAAGAGATGTTAATGCTTCCATTTGCTAAGGCAAGCCTTGGCAAGACATTTTGGTAAATGAGGGTGTTACAGTCTAGGCTAGAGGTCAAATCAAAAGAGTAGAAAATAGACTCACAAAGAGTGGCCTAGATTAGACAAATAAAGTATGTTACTTATTACTTTTGGACATTGAAGGATGTGTGATTGGAGTAAAGATTATCGAGGTCCATTACCTCTTTAATAAATCAGACTGAGCTTTTAATGAAATAACCAACACGATTGAACCGGAAAAAATGCCAACCTGAATGTCAAGTAGTTTGTTCCAAAAGGATAAAAATGGTACACTTGAAAGTCCATCCTTCTAATCACTGACCTAAATGATCACGGAAAACCTAATCAATACACACTAAAAGAGAACTAATGCAGAAGGAGGTGATTGCATTGATTTTGTGCGAAGGGTAATCACGAGGGGTCCAATAGAGTGAGTTGAAAATGAGCAACAAAAATTATTAGAATAAAGCCATTGCGGGTCCACGGGGTCCAACACTGAGTGGACCAAAGTCACCAAATGATTAATGAAAAAGATCAAAAGTAAACCAAGACGAGTTGGAGTGATTGGGGATTTGAAACTGTTTAGGCGAACGGTTAAATTAAAGGCGTAGAAGGTAAGAGGGAGCTGAGAAAACCCCTACACAATGTGAAGCGAGGGACAGTCCCACAAAATATAAAATATGGATTTTTTTTTTTACAACAAACGTTGAATAACTTACATTATTTCAAATGTTACAAAGTAAGCTATTCGACTAGGTAACACCAGAGACCTACCCATCAAATCTAGTGTTACCAAACCAAGACTAAAGATTACATAAACATGAAAAATGATAACAACCAGAAGAGCGACAAGGATATGATGGTGAATGCAAGCGAAAGAGCCATGGGCCATAAAACGAGCTTCATAAACACGGGAGACCTCCAAAATTCGCCGATACAGACGAGCCGCAGAGTGACAATAGCAAGGTGTACTTACAATCTTGCGAAAAGATCGTAGAAAGACAATGCGGTAAGCAAGACGACTAAGTCCGCCCCCGATGGAGATAAAACTCCTACACCTTAGATATTGAACCTTTGATCGTAGGACCAACAAACAAAGAAATCCGACATGAAATGTCCAACACGACCACGAACCCAAAGGGATAGGACACCCACGCTCAAAGTCGGGTGCGAAGACACCATAACCCTACTTGGAAAATGAGACATGGCACTACAAGCCACCCCAAAGATTAAGGGATAGGACACCCATAACCCACAGGATGTTATTATTATAAACAAAAACATAGAATAAAACAACAGCATGAGATAAAAGACAAAGACCACCGAAGCCATTCAATCCAACGCCACAACCAACTCCTCTTAGACCAACCCGAACTCACCTCAAAACGACTCTTTAACACCAACACTGACCCACACCAGTCAAGGCCACAACGATACATCACAACACCAAGGGCAGACATAGGAGCAACTCGCCAACGCCAAAGAAACCCAAACGCCAAACGATGACCACAAGAAACCCAAACGAAAACCCGACAACATCACCAATAAAGACATACATGCAACCCCACTAAAGGACAAAGACCTATACAGAGACAAAAACCACGCAAAAGGAACCAGAAACACTACATCGAAACCCGTTTCACCAACCGGCACCTCCCAGGACCACCGTCAAACAACCAACCAGACCCGAAACAAAACAGACGCACACGAGAGGTGAAGAAAAAGGGATCGAATGGTGGGAGGAATGAGGGGATCACCAAAACAGACCCAAATCACGCCCTCAAGGAGCCACAGACGGATGAGCTATACTCATCGACTCACACGGAAAAAAAAGACAAAGAGAACCAGCCAAGAGGTGGGGGGAGTGGGGGGATCACCTCTGGGATGGAACCAAAAGCGACGATGACAGGACAAGGTGATGGAAGGGCGGAGACGACAAAGAACCAAGACTCAACCCGAAGAGGAAACACTCCCCAAAGACCGAAAACAACCTAAAAGCTAGGGAAGCCACCTTACCGGGGGTTGGGGAGAAACCCAGGGCCGGTGAATCACACCTCACAGCCGCATGCACGTCCGAATGGAGCAAGGAAAATGAGATCAAAGAGGGAAAAGCGGAACATCGGGCAACCATCACAAACAACACCCACACACACAAGAACAACTCCGGATCAAGAAACAACGATGAATAGCCGTTAAATCCAAAAAAACCGATTGTCGGATCAGTGAAGGGAAGACAAAGTCGATTAGATGAACGTTCGCCGGAGACGGGCCAAAAGAAGACCCCATCTCCGGCGAAAGGGTGACAGCAGGTGGGAGGTTAGGGCGTGGATGGAGGCGGAGGCGGCGGCTCAAAGATAATTAGGTTTTTGGTTTTTGGGGTTTTTTTGAGAGAAAAAATGAACTTGTTTTTTTTAGAGAAATATAAAATATGGATGATACTCTTATAATGACACATGTCATAAGAAAGTGAACCACGAGGTAACAATGGAACCATGATATATAACGTTTGAACAAAGAAAAAAAGATTGCTCCCACACTCACAAGTCACATCCGATGGGTTTACCTGGTGTGCACCTAACACAGTGGTTGCGGGTTTCTTCGTTATAAAAAAATAAAAAAAAAATTGCTCCTGCACTCACATTACGTAACCTCAACCAATAGAAACATGAGATTCACAAATTATGATCGCATAAATGTAATTTTCCTACCAAATCACAAAATAATGTACTGCCAAGTAAACTCATACTTATAGTTTAACAGTTTTTTGCCTTCTTAAATCACAACACTTTTTTTTTTTTTTTTTTTTCTAATTTGCCCTTTTCTCAAGATCAATTCACTCCGAGTATCATCTTCTCAGGTATTAATTATAACCCAGATCATTGTTTTTATTTTATTTTGTTTTATTTTATTTTATTGTTGTTGTAAATCTGTATCAAAGATTTGATCTTTGGGTATTTTTGATTGATGGGCGTTCCACATTTTGCCTAATTTTGTTAACGATTAATGTTTTGCTGTTTTACTGTGAAATCTGCAATTGGGTTTAGAAATTTACTTCAAATTTGGTAAAATATTATGCTGAATTTCAAATTCAATGGTATATAAGAGCTTAGTACCATTGAATTTGTTTTAGTTTGATCATAAATTTTATCAATTGAGTTGATTAATTTAATTTAAGTAATGTTATGATGGTGAACTCTACTTAATTCTTCATTTGATTGGAAAGTAGTTAAATTTTGGGGCCTAAAGCCCTTGCATATCATACTTTATGTTGTGAATTTGATGATCATTTTCTGGTATAACAGTGATTGCGATATCGGTTTTGCGAGTTTTGGTAGCGGAATAGTCAGTGACGAGTAAGATGGCAGCTAATGTGCCTCAAGGGGCACCTAGACCCAATACCACACGGCCCACGGGACCTCCACCTGGCTATAACCCTAATGCACCTCGTGGCCCTGATTCGTCGTTAGCTCAGAATTTCCAAAATATGCAACTAAATCAACCACAATATGCCCCACAACCACCATCTAGTAGGCCACCACCACCATTTGGTCAAAACCCACCTTTCCCTCCCAACGCAGCTCCTCCTGCATCGCCTTTTGGTGGGCCTTCGTCAGGGTATAGGCCAGGACCCCCGCCACCTGGAGCCGTTCCCAGGAGTGCAATGCCACCTGGTGGGCCTCCACCAAACATGGTTCCCCCCAATGTAGCACCTGGCAGGCCTACTTCGGGTCCTATGATTGGTCAGGCTCTGCCTTTTGGCTCTAGACCACCTCCTCCAGTGTCTCAGCCCTCTAGCGGACTTGTAAATCTTCCATCAGGGATGCGTCCTCCTTTTCACGGTTCACAGCCTGGCCCCCAGCCCTCCAGTTCCCGTCCTAGTGGAATTGGGTCTCCACCATTAAATATGGGCCCTGCTCCTTCATCGACTCAATCTCATCCCCTTAGTAATGGGCCTCCTGCAGCCCAATATGGAGGTTTTACTGGCGGCCCTCCTCCAGTTCAACAGCAACAACCACCAGTATTAGGGCGCCCACCACCAATGGCACCTTTTGGGTCCTCTATGCAGGCCGGTATGGGTCCAGGGTCTCCTCTTATGGGCACTCCATCACAATCACCATCTCCCTTTTCTGGTGTATCACAACGTGGACCACCGCCTTCTTTTGGGCAAGCCCCATGGCAAACACAAATGCGGCAGGTAACTATCAGCAGTTCAGCACCTAATGGTTTTATCTTTGATTTTTGCCCTTTACATATTGTAACAATTCCAATTAAAAGATGAGGTTTCAATTCAAAGCGAAAGCTCTGCAAAAATGTGTGCAATGTGTTAACCTTTATATTAATACTGCATATTCTTCACGCACGTTCATGTTGTGCTAACTGATTTACAAGCTTTTGAGATCTAAAATGCCTCCTTCATTCGTCCTCCTTTGTGTTCTGCATAAAATGTTAAAAAAACCAGGATAATGAGAAAAGAAAAGAAATAGAGACCTTGCCTTCACCTGAGTAACTGCACTTCTGTTTGAGAATTCCTGTCTCGAATTAGATATGTATCAACATTGTTCTTTCTTAGCAAAAGTTCTGAATTTGGTGTCAACGATTCGGCATAAAGCCATAGATATATAAAGACCATAATTTTGTTGCAGCATCTTTCAGTTCAAAGCTAGATGCCTTCAGTCTTGGGTTTTTCGTAGTTTATTTCATAATTTTTTGACTTCTTTTACATGTGTTGTGTGAATCAACTATATCTCCTAGGTGGCTCCTTCTATGGCCACCAGTTCCCAGGCACCACCAATGATGTATGGAATGCCTCCCCCATTAGATAGCCAAAACATGGCAGCAGTACGACCCGATTTCAATCAGGCAGGAGGTCCGATGACGTCAAAGGTTGATCCAACTCAAATTCCTCGGCCCATTCCCGAGCCATCAATTATCTTGTATGAGACTCGGCAGAACAATCAGGCAAATCCTCCTCCGGTAATCTTAATGATCCTTTCTAAAGCTTTAATAACATTCCATGTTAATTGTTTAGGTTTTGATACTTCTGTTTTTGGCTTCCTCTTTCTATGCTTTTTTTTTTTCAAAATTCTTTCTTTTAAAGAGCGTGAAATGACTAGTAGAGAATAAAGCACTGTTAAGGCTACTGAATCTTATTTTACAATAGAATATGTTTAAAGGAAAGAGTTTCTACTTTCTACTTGGAACAACTTGAAATGAGAGTGAGGTATAAAGGGGAGGAGATAGCTGCTAAGCTTCAAAGCCGGAGCTACGCACATCATTAATGGTCTAATTCCAAACTAAACCAACACTCAGTATCTAGAATTTTAGTTGTTCAAATTAAATAGTTCCGCCCTTTTCACCCCAGCTTAGCTTAATATAATGACAAGGGAAGCACACCGCATGCAAGACAATCCAGCAGAGCACAACATCCAATGAAAATAGCACTAACACAAGGTGGGAGATGGAGACACTAGCAATCTTTTTAATGAGTATTAGAGGATTCTTCACTTAATGGGTATATTTTCCAGTAAATTATCATCTTGGTTCTATTCGCCAATGCAAAGTGAAATCTCCATTTTAGAGTGCTAAGAGGAACACTGTCTTTTCTTCTTTCTATTCTTTGTCCCGAAGGTTGGGTGCATTCTGTGTGTGTTTTGTTTGGCATATACGGAGTATGATTTTGCATATGCTCATACGATCAAGATTTCTCAACTCTTTTTTTATTTATTTTTGTTGAAGCCTGCTACCGTTGAATATATTGTTAAAGACACTGGAAACTGCAGCCCTCGCTACATGAGGTGTACGATTAGTCAGGTAATTTGATCGATGATATATTTCAATGAAACAATGAAAAACACATTTTTTCATTCACGTTGGTGTAAATTTTTAGTTGTTTGCTGCCTCCACAGATCCCGTGTACAAGCGATATTTTGACAACATCTGGGATGCAGTTGGCTTTACTGGTGCAACCATTTGCTCTTCCTCATCCATCTGAAGAACCAATTCAGGTAATTATTGTCTCCTCTATTTCTTTTTTCTTTTTCTTTCTTTTTCGTTGGGGGAGGGATAAGGGAAGAAGAATGGTAATAGGATATTCTCTTAACACATTTAGTCGTAAGTAATGACTATATTCTATTTTCACCATGAGATGAATGTTGGAATGCACCAGTTACTTGTTTTGTTCCTTCACAAGTACTACGTTTCAAAGAACTATTGGTTGCCAGGAATGGTCTAGTTTAAAACATGACCGGATGCTACCAATTTCTTGTTCTATTCCAATTACTGCGATTCGAAGAACTGTTGTTTGCCAGAAATTGCCTGTTTTAAAAGTTTAAATTGCTTGACTTGTTTGTTTCTGTTTGACATTTCTATGACTCTGTAGGTTGTTGATTTTGGAGAAGGAGGTCCACTGCGATGTGCACGCTGTAAAGGCTATGTCAATCCTTTCATGAAATTTATTGATCAGGGAAGGCGGTTCATCTGCAACTTGTGTGGTTAGTCTTTGACAAAATTTTCTTTCCTAAATGTAAATTTCTTACTTCATCCCAGAGTATATCCTCTTTGTTTAATTGAGGTTTTGTAAAGCCTCGTGTTTTAGGCCTTAAGTTATTGTTAAATCTATTCAAAAATTTGGGATGATGGAAAAGCACAGGATCTCAAGAGATCACCTTTCTGTATTATCTGTAGTGTTTGTTCTTTCAATAATTAATAAACTTTGTGCTATTTTTTACTGGGTCTATGCATTGCTTTCTTTTTGTTATTTGGCTGGTGCTCTAATAAGTGGTAATGCATATTGGTGTATTACTATAAATTCATTTTGTTTACCGGTCAAGCGGTCATCATCTAATTCCTCCTATTGTAGGTTTTACTGATGAAACACCACGAGATTACCAGTGCAATTTGGGGCCGGATGGTCGGCGTAGAGATGCTGATGAAAGGCCTGAATTGTGCAGAGGAACTGTTGAATTTGTCGCTTCGAAGGAGTACATGGTAAGTCGTTCTAGCATTTTAGAAGTTTATCGTCTCCAGGAATTTCCATTACAAATGGTGCCAAAGATTAACTATCCTTTAGCTTTGAGTCAATGATGAACTAAGTCTTACTATTTTCGGGAAGGATCGACATCTGTCTTAGACTGCATTCTGAGCTTACTGCACTCTGTATCACAACCTTGCTTTTTTGTGGCTGGGTAACACCCTAATTTTCTCCTCTATCTACTGTCCTTTATTCTAAAGAACCTTCTTTAATCTTCCCGACTTCACTGGACTAAGCATTGCCACAACAGATTTAAGCACAGAAAAGCTTAGTGGAATTGGGGAAAGACGCTCCTAGCCTTCCGAAGTTCACGGGTTTCTGCAAGAGCCTCACCCCACAATTTGTGGAAGCTCGGCGCCCGTCACTGGGATAATGTTGTCGTCGTTGTAATACCTTCTTTTGATTCTCAAAGAGGGCTAACACTTGAGATGGAAATAATAAGAGAAAAGGAAGCGCAGTGAAAAAAAGAGAGAAAAATATGGAATCTGCATAACAATGTGTCTCGCTTGCCGCATCTTATGCACGAGGCAGTGTTCGTTTAGCTTTGAGCACGCCTTTTAAAACTAAAACAATGAGAATGCTCGAGTTAATTTTAAGAATCTATCGGTAGATTTTATTTGGGGCTTTGTGCTGGCATCCAGATAGATGCTGTTGGTTCTGGACATATGAAAAAAGACTTAAAAGAGTTTTTGGCTTATTTTTATGTTTCCACAGGAGACCTTTTATTGTTTTTACTTTGCTCCCCCTTTTACAATAAGGATACACAACTGATGAAATGTTAACTACCGAGCATTTCCTCCGTGTAGGTGCGTGAGCCAATGCCAGCAGTATTCTTCTTCCTTGTTGATGTATCAATGAATGCAGTGAAGACTGGTGCCACTGCAGCTGCTTGTAGTGCTATCAAGCAAGTTATTGGGGATCTTCCTGTAAGCTTTATGTCAAGTTGTAATGTTTCTAGGTTGAATTATGAATTTATATGTCAACCCTTAATAAACGAGTTCATTATACTCCTTATCATTGTAGGACATTGTGAGCTGATGGACTCACCTATATCTGCCTTCTGTTTAATTTTTCAACCCTTTTTTTTTTCTTTTTTTTTTCATTTTCATTTTTTTTTGTGCGAAGCTTTGACGCACTAGAAATTTGCTCATTCATTTTGTATACTACTACATTCCATTTCCAATGGAGCCAAAGATTCTTTGTTCCTTAGTTTTGATTATAATGGAATAACTGACTCACTAAACTGGCTGCACGTCTTTTTAATGTGAATTAGTGGTCATTTGATACAATTCTCGGCTCGGCTCAATTTTTATTTTGGGTCATTCGAAAACAGCCTCTCCTGCTGCCAACACAGGGGTAGTGCTGCGTACATCCGACCCCCTACCCCGCAACTTGCGGGAGCCCTTAAGGCACTAGGGTAATATTGTTGTTGTTGTTGGTGTATTTTGTATTACTACTGCTATTAATCATTCCTTTTTTCCTTTTTATATTTTCTTGATTATAGGAAGGCCACAGAACTATGGTGGGAATAGCAACATTTGACTCAACAATACATTTTTACAATCTGAAACGAGCACTACAGCAGGTCTTGTGATCAGTTTCCCTTTACTTTTCGTGTATGAATGAGGTCACTTTTGTTGTAACACTGTTTTACAATTTATGCTAATTTGCAGCCACTGATGCTCATTGTGCCAGACATTCAAGATGTTTATACTCCTTTGGAAACAGATGTCGTTGTTCAACTTTCTGAGGTGCTTATATTTATTTATATTGACATATTGTTTCCTTTATCTCTTCAGATTTAAGTTCTAGGTTTGGTTAATTAACTATGGTATTATGCTTGTGCATATAGTGCCGTCAACATTTGGAGCTATTGCTGGAAAGCATTCCAACCATGTTTCAGAGTAACATGACTGCTGATTCGGCCTTTGGTGCTGCAGTGAAGGTACACTTGATGTAGTTGGTGCATGATCTTATTGAACATGGATTATCTTCTTCATTGATGTTTCTTTATTTAAGCTAGATACACGAATTCAGGTCAGGAACTTCTTTGATTTTTACCATATCATTGAAGCTGTTGTATTGATGAAACCAGAGATCCATTAGTATTTTTTGTTAGGATATTTGGAGTGATAAACGACATCAAAAAAGGCTTTTAAACCCTCTGCACCTGTACAATTTCATGTTGTAGTGGATAGCCGTCCCTTTTTTGGTCAAATGCCTTGGAGAAAATCTGTGTTATAGCAACTGGCAAGTCAATGGTTGCCTATTTCTAACCCCACTTACGGCACTTGGAGTAAGAGTCATTTTGGAGGCACTGGGATAGTAATGATGAATGATCATGTCATTGAAGTAGTAGATGGTACTATGGTAGTTTCGCTCTAAATGACGGTTGATTGAAAATAACAGCTTGGTTGTTTCATATATAAAGTTGCGTTTTGGGAGTTATCGGAGAGATGGTAATGAACCTATCAGGAGCAGCACATATGCTGATTTTGGCAGTTTAGTGTGTTTGGTTTGAGTGAAACTCGAGTATTTTCTTAGAGACTCATCGTTCCTTGGTTATATACTTAATTACTTAGACTTGGGTTTGGGTAGTTTCATGACCTTAATTATGGAGGCAAGCAGCTGTTACTTTCAAGGGGCGGAAATTCTTGTAATGTTATAACGAGCACTCCCTCGCCCTCTTCTGTTTTTATGTAAACAAATTATAATCCTCAGAAAACTTGGATAATCAACTATCACAAAAATCATGCCTTCAGTTTTTCCTATCATTATCATTAGCTAGCCTGACAGGCTAACATTAGCGATGACACCATGATGGAAAGAAAATACAATGTAGTCCTAATAAACAGGTAAATTGAAGGTTCGAGGCATATGTAGGACATCTAAACAAATTTGAGCTGACTTAACCCTTTAGCAGTCAGGCTTGTTTCCGTTAATGATGATAATCAATTAGTCATATGAAATAATTCACTTTTTTTCGCTCTTTTCAGGCTGCGTTTTTGGCTATGAAGAGCACTGGAGGAAAGCTATTGGTATTTCAATCAGGCAAGTTCTTTGCAAGCCTTCTTCGGGAGACAACTATGCATGCTGTCCGAAATTATTAGTGTCTACTCATTTATATTTAGTCCTAAAAAAATCTCCGTATGTCATCTTTGCTTGTTCACACTGCCTTTAACGTCAATGCAATCACTTCCATTTTTTTCTGTGCTTTGTTTTATTAATTTTATACTCAGTGCCATTAGGGCATAATTATCTACTTATACCTGGATGTTCATCTTCATCAGCTTAAATTTGTATGATCGTGTGTGTTAGTTGAGGTATGCCTTAGTGTTTCACCAACTGAAAAGTCGCAACAATAATTAATTCTGCCATTATTGTCTTTGTGTTCTCCTCCCCCCCCGATAGATTGATTCTTACTGTTCCTATAAACCTTTGTTCCAACCTAAACCTGAATCTTTCTATTATATGTACCCTCCGGCTCAAACTATTCATTGCCTTCCCAAAGCTAGAATAATTTTTAGATGTTCTGAAAGAGGATGCCATGGGAATTCAAAACCAAATGGTACCACTATGGAAAAGTAAGATTCGCTTCAGGACACCATTAAAAATAACCGGATCAAGTAATCCTTGATCAGTTGAATTTTAATTTTTTTCATTTGCTGAAATATAGTGATCAGTTAAATTTAAATATAAGCTTGTATGTGAAACACATAATTTTGTGCATTTACAGTTTTACCATCAGCTGGCATTGGCGCCCTTTCTGCTAGAGAAGCTGAAGGTAGAGCCAATGTATCTACTGGTGATAAGGTAATTTCTTCCTTTTCCTATTAATGCTGATATTGCTGTTCCCTAAAAATTCGGCGTCTTCAATGTAGCTGATAGTGGCAGTTATGGTGCTATTGGTCAACTCGTTTATTTTATTTTTCATTATTTTGGTTTTAGTCTTTGATGGCCAGGGAAGTAGATCTTTGCTCTTAGCCGCCGTGCGAGCTTGAGCTATCTGGGTAAATTAAGGTTAACAATGACAATATTGAACTGTTGTCTGAAAAAAGACAATATTGAACAACTATATTTCAGCAAATGAAGTTTCAAGGTTGATTGTACTATGATGTCAAAACTTGTAGCAATTTGCCAATTCCTACCTTAAAGCCTATTCTTCCGATTACTTCATACTGTCTTGCTGGTTATAACTCCCAGTGATTTTTGGCCTGCAAGATGCAATTTTCTGTGGGGTCTTCACAAAAAAATTGAGCCACTGATGACTGAGAATGTCTTTTGGCTTTGCAACATTTCTGTCTGAGATCCACTCTACAAATTGTGAAACTTCATTAGAAGATTTTTGTGGTAGCTAAATGCTTGTCAAAGTAAACACCTGTCTTTTTTATATAGATGAGTCATGAGTAGTACTTCATTTTATTAAAAAGGGAACTATATGGGAGCCTGAGCCTGTGCGCTAAAGTTATTCGAAGTTTATACACTCCTGGCAGTCAGATCTTGTATACTTGAAAGTGCAAGGATATCGTACATCTAAACCCAGCAAATACCTTCTCCCTTGTTCTGGAACCCAGTATAATTTGCATTAACGATTCTGTAACTTTTATGGAAAACGAACCAGTAATACATGCTAATGTGTAATTTCTCTTGCAAAATTGGACCCATCTCAGGAGGTTCATAAGTTGCTGCAGCCTGCAGACAAGACCTTGAGAGAAATGGCTATAGAATTGGCTGAATATCAGGTGACTATATGATGTCTGCTTAGCTTTATTGCCAGAAAATTCATAATCTAGTCTGCATGTAAGCCTTTTCTTTCTTTTGATTTAACACATTATAAACTATCATTGCAGGTTTCTGTAGATGTGTTCCTTACTACTCAGTCATATGTTGATATTGCTTCTATTTCTGTTGTTCCGAAGACAACTGGTGGTCAGGTATGCCATTTGTAACTGAAAATTCTTCAGATCTGGTTTGTTCTTAATTGATGATCTCGGTAGTTCACGCTCTTCTAGTATGTACCAACTTTTCTGCAATTGTTTAAGTCAACCAAACTCTTCTGATAATTTCTTTTGATTGTTCTCCTGAGCCACGCATCCAAGTTGATATGTGTTTCAGCTCTAGCTCACCAGATATCCTTTAATAAGTTTGAGCTCTTTTGCTATTGCTCATTTGAAATTACTGGCATCAAAATGATGTGTTTTTCTTGCGCGATGGACTCTTAAGGTTCTTAATAGCATCATTTTTTGTGTGGTGAATGTAACTTTACACGGACGCTTATCTGGTAGGCTGAGAAAGACTGTGAACGTAATTGCTTACTTCTAAACTACGAGGGACTTCCCACTCTTAATCTGCACCATGAGAATCAGAAGAGAGCGAAAAGTAAAGCAAAGTAAACATAGATGAGTAACTGATTGACTAAATCCTGTCTAATGGATAGTGAATGCTATTGCAGGATTGTTGATTATGTTCAGTAAAATACTGTATTATGTATTTAAAGGGAAGTGAATGGGCCATTTGGGATGATTCTTTGGCTTGTCTATAAAACGGATAGTTAAACAGCGTTTGTCTATTCCGGATACTGATATTAAAGGTCTTAAAGTATATCATTGTTCAGGATTTTTACTAATCACGTACTGTTCCCCCTTTTCAGGTTTATTATTATTTCCCCTTCTCTGCGCTTTCGGATACAGCCAAGCTTTACAATGATCTCAGATGGAATGTCAGTAGGCCACAGGGTTTTGAAGCCGTTATGCGCGTACGATGTAGTCAGGTGCGTTATCTGTAGTAGTTGGCAGTTTGGCACTTGGCAGTACAGAGGGCCCATATCATTACCAATTACTACAGTCTATGTGGCATTTTTGTAAAGCATTTTTAATTATTTCTCTGTAATTTGACTTTAGGGTCTTCAAGTTCAAGAATACATGGGAAATTTCTGCAAGCGTATCCCAACCGACGTTGACCTTCCTGCTGTACGTGCATTTTCAATTTAATCTTAAAGAGTTATTTTCAACTAAAAAGCTAATGTGGGTAGTTTTATAAAATTAGCTCCTATACCATCTGTCAAAACACATTATTTCAATGTAGTAGCTTTGAAACGAGAAACGCTGCTGCGGAAAGCTTTTTTGGTATTGGATCTGATGTGGTGGTACCTGACTCTTCTTATATTGCATAACTTGCAGGTTGACTGTGATAAAACAATCGTGGTGACCTTAAAACACGATGATAAATTACAAGAAGGCACAGAGTGCTCTTTTCAGGTAAGGATCTCACACTATCTCCTTTGCTTAAGATTTCAAACCAATAATCACCGCGATCGCCTAGATAAGTATTTTTATAACCATTATTTGAAAAACATGTCGGCCGTGAATGGCCTCAGTGTGCCATCCTCTACACTACTGTATATGGTCAAAGAAGAATACGAGTCATGACCCTCTCTCTTCCATGCACAAGTGGGTTACCCAATTTATTCCGCTCGGCTGACTTGGATACTCAATTCACGTGCTTTTTAAAGCAAGGTTTGACTTCCATTCTGTATTTCTCTTGTTCTAGAGATTTTGTCTGGTTTGTCCAATTTGTATGAGCTTATGCTTCTTCTTTGTTAGCTGCAAGTGAAATTTCTACTACTCCACTCCCACAAGTCAGGGATCGTGTTACAAATCACTGCGTTGGCATTCTCCATTCATATCGAAAGTTCTGCTCAGCAGTCCAATCTCCTGGTCAACTCATTCTGCCTGAAGCACTCAAGCTGTTACCTTTGTATACCTTAGGTGTGCCGACGACTCCATTGTAAAATTGTTTTCATTTACATTAATGTGGATGATCATTCTTGGCCAAGACAAAAACTTTGATTCATAATTTTTGCTTGTTTTGTAATATACTGTTCTTTTGCAGCATTGACCAAAAGCACTGGATTGAAAACTGATGGTCGAATAGACGATCGCTCTTTTTGGATGAGTTATATTTCCTTTGTATCTGCACCATTAGCAGTTCCACTGGTGTATCCTAGGCTCATTTCTGTCCATGATTTGTCCTCTGAGGTAAATATACTGCTTGCTTTCTGCCTCTTCAATTAGTCTCATGAGACACGGCTCATATTAAATAATATGAGACCAACCCACGACAACCTTAAGTTCTACCCATAGACCCATAACCCGCAAAAATTGTAATTAAAGAAAACCTACTCCGTTATATGGGTTGGTTGGTTTCATGATGATGAGAGTACGAGACCGGCTCATCTTATATTAGAGTTAGTGATCTAGGTTTTCAGATTGACATCCCTTTGCCTCTTATGCTACGTGAACAGGAATCAGATGGCTCAGTTATTCCACCTTCACTCCCTCTTTCTAGTGAACAGATCAAATATGAAGGAATCTACCTTCTTGAGAATGGCTTGGATGCTTTGATTCATGTTGGGAATTCTGTTGATCCTAATGTTTTGCTGCAACTCTTTGGTGTTTCCTCAGTTGATCAAATTCCCACTCAGGTATTCTCAAGCAATTCCCTTTCAAGCCATTAATTACGTATTTTTCTTTTTGTAAAGTGAGTATTGCTGTTTATTTTTCATTATTTCATGTTAGAGTATTATTCTTTTTCCTGCAGTTTACTTTTTTTGTATTGTGTGTAGTCATTACTCATTAGTCGGACGTTCCCTGTTAATGTAGTTGTGAAAAAGAGTGGTTATGCTTTCTTGTGTGACAACAAATACTCGTCTTACATCAACCCTCTCTCATGGTTTAGTTTAAATTCTTTTCATATTTTCATCGAGAAATCTCCTCTCTTACCTTTGTACTACGGAGTATTTGATTACTGATGTACTTGCACAGTAGTAGTGCGTAAAAGTAGACAAAGGTTTTTTTATGCAATAAAGAAAAGAAAAACTAATCAATTAAACACAAGTTCTCATTATAGACGGGAGATATCTGTCTATAGTTATAGACGGGCCAAATATCCACCCAATTTAACATTAGACAAGCAACAAGTTGCATGGTGGGGCCCAAAAATGTCACCACTTTAAACATATTTGACCCGTCTTTTACTTTAGACGGATATATCTGTCTATAGTGAGACTAATTGTCAATTAAATTGTTTTACTGTTTTCTGTTAACAAATCTGTGACAGATGATAGTCACCAAGGTCTTTAGATAAGCTCTTTTTTTCCAATAGGTAAAAAAAACAAAGGTAAATAGACTTCGAGAGCAATACCAAAAGTGCTACCTCTTTCATTGTTATCCATTTGCCAGCCCGGATAACAGCTTTCTGTAATATACTAGGGGTATTTTCATTTCGGTTTTCAAAGTCTTCTATGGAAGTAAAATAGCACGGAGTAGTACTCATGTAAATGTGACAAGAGTGTTGTTTTGGCATTGCAGTTTGTGCTCGAGCAGTATGAAAACTCACTGTCAAAGAAGTTCAACGAGGTCATTAATGAGATTCGGCGCCAGAGATGCTCTTACTTACGGTATTTCAACTATTAAGTTTTCGCAAAGAAAATAAACCCCTTAAATCTCTTGTTCAGCGAAATGGCACTAACGTTCTTATGTTTGTAACAGCTTACAAATTTGCAGAAGCGGAGACCCTTCAGGTAATCAAGCAAGATTGTTATTTAGAGTTTGTAATTTCACAAAATCTTAAAAGAGACGTCTCACACAGGATTAATGCAACTTTTCTGCTTGTTTCGGCTCCTCACTGTGTTTTTTTTTTCTTTTTGTAATGCAGGAATGTTGTTTATGTCGTATATGATAGAAGACAAGACTCCAATGGGTCTCTCATATGTAGAGTTTCTGGTGCATATACATCGCCATATCGCTAAGCAGCTTTCGGAACAGTAAAACACACCCGAGACCCCTTACCCTGCTTAGTCGAGAGCATCTTTTGGAGTCGTTAGGGTCAAAGTCTTGGCAAGAGCCATTAGGTGGTCAAAGTTTTGGCGGATATCACAGGAAAGATTGTAGCTAGTTTTCATCATTTTTTTTTTCTTCGATTGAGCTACCATCTCGCTTTTAGATATAGGAGTTCAAGATTACAAGTACAGCTATGTTGGATAAATTATGGATTAGTTCTCTTGTTATTTTTGTTAATGATAAATGATTTACATCAAATCCTAAATCTGCAGATTGCACGCTTATGAAACCGAAGTTTGTTTATGTGAAAGGAATAAACTATATGTAGAGGAAATAATAATATACATTTTTAAAGGCTAATGTATTCTAGCCCAATGTTCGAGTTAGGATTCTCTTCATTTTCCAGGATTTAAATTATTCGCCATGAAGTCGTCGATGATAGAAGAAAAGATGGAAAGGTTCTTGACTCGGTATCCATTTGGATGACTGCTTACTAGTGTTAAAACCGCCATACTCGGTGGTTCATACAACTCAGAAAAGTGTTTTTTTTTTTTTTTTTTTTTTTTTTGACAGTACGAAAAAGTTTTACATTCCACTAATATGGCGAAAACTAGAAATGTTACACGAATGCCCGAATTTGGGATCCTGTACCGAATATTCATTGGTTTCCGATTTAAGACTCTTTATCGAATCAAATTGACCATTGTTTATAGTGAAACGGTCTTATAGGAAAGTCGTTGGTTAAACCAAAGACGAATAAATCTACTAACTTAGCGGTCATCCATTACTTTCCCATTATTCATAAATTTACACCCTACCTCCTCCTCCAGTTCTCCTGCAGACAATGCTATACAAATAATCGGAATAGGAGGCCCCATAGCTACAAAATCGGTTCATAAAATGATTGACCTCGCGGACATGCTGACAAGCATCATCTCCTAATCTCGATCGCCCTTGAACCCTATAATTTAATCTAAGGTATGTACAATCTGAATGAAGTTGTATCTTCCTGCTTCAACCAAACACGACGCAATGCATGATTATGATGATGGTTGGTTGGTTATCTTGACAAACTTCAGTGAATTGCCAGACTCCTGCAGCATTGGATCATAATGTTGTCATTGTTAATCAACAATATAAAATGAAACTCACCTTGTATTTATTTAGGTCAAAGTCAAGGGACCGCCCAGAGAGCGACAAACAATAACAACATTACCCCACTGCATCAATGGCTCTGGTAACAGCATTTAATGGTCTTCTTGATATCTTTTATGTACTTAAAATTTTGAATGTTTTACATGAACTTCCATACATTATAATAGGTCTTATAAGATATGTAAATATGACGGTGAGTACGTAAGATACACCAAGGAGTACATATGTTGTCGACTATATACTATATAAGCCGCTGGAGTTCATTCACCAGACGTTCTCTGAGGAATATGAATCAAGTTTCTGTTGCTCTTGAAAAGGGTAGTTGCCATAATTCAGTGAATTTCTTATAAAATGCGCATATTCAAGTACAGAAAAAAGCCTGAAACCAACATAAGCTGCATTATCGCTTACCTATCACCAATGGATTAACTTCCGATATCTATCATCCTCCCTCCAGCAGTTTGACTTTGCTTCAGACAACACCTTGTTGATTTCTCAGTAACCCTGTTTGCATTCTGAAATAGCACAAGCGGACTTTGTTCTTTGTATCAATTACTTCATCTAATCTTCAATAATTTAATATCTGATACTAACATACCTTGTTTTCCTTCATGGTGCATCGAACATTCTTCTTTAAATCCTTCATTAGAACACAAGGAATTTTTTCATCAAATTCGTTTCATTAAGCTGGCCATGTCGGAAATTGAGTTTATGGGACTAGTACCTTTGTTTGGAGTGCTTCATCATCCTCAAGCACTGAACTTGATTGATCTTCAGAGTCAAGAGACAGCTGACAATTATTCATGATAAACAGCATAAATGAAGTGATCAAGCATTGATAAAAAAAAGTCGTAGCGGGCAGGAAAAAGAGAACAACTGCATAACCATCACAATAGCATACCTGGCTGAACAATTCAGTTAGCGGAGTTTGCAATTGTTTCTTACAGCTGGTTCTCTTGCATTCCTTCAAGCGTAATTGCAACAAAGGTAAATTAGGAGTTCCACAGTACAGGAAACACAGGAAAGAAAAAAATTGGCAAAACACCTAAGCAATTAGGGGCAAAAATTAGTTGCAAATCACCTTTAAAACTGCGGTCTCTAGTTTGGAGTTTTGAAGAGCACCGATATCTCCTTTATTTGATAAACTCTGCACGGAAAATAGGTTTAGAGTATATGTCAGATGTAAAGCTTCCATCCTGTTGGAAAAATCATGCATCTTTTAAGCATACCTTCTTCGTTACTGCACGAGTTTTACATGTGTGATCAGATTTCTCATACATTGTAGCATTGAAGGATTTTGACCTGGAAACATAACTGTGTTAGCAGCACTCAGCAGTCACCAGGTTCGATATCAGCTAGTGCAAAAGGACTAAAAAGCATAGCAAGTCATTTCAATATTTACTTTTTTGTGTCAAGCAATTTCCCCTTCTGTGTTGCACCCTTGGCATGATTGACTCTTCCCCCCTGCACTAGATAAACAAAACTCTTAAGACAAAGCTATCCTTACAGTTGCCTTCGTAACTAGAACTGCATATCAAAGGAAAACTAACCTGAATCTCTGGAGTTAACGATTGTGTGCGCTTCAGCTTAGGTTCCAAAATCTGACAAGGCAAGCAAACTAATATTAAAACAATTTTAACTGTGACCATATCATCATCATATTGTCTTCAGTAAAAGTTACCAACTTTGGTATTCCGGCCTAGCTCTTCACTATCCTTGGATCTGAAATACAGAATACATGTCACTCACACATTAACAAGGCTACTAAGCCCTAATAGTACTTGATTCGGCATTAAAATGTGCCTACCTGTGTCGTTGTGCTCTGTTGGCTGTTTCTAGTTTGGGTTCCTTTGGAACAGTGACCTTTGGCCTAGCATGGCAGTTCACATCACAGAATCCAACCTGTATAGACTGACAGTCATGAATAACAGTACGGGCCATATGGTGACACCATGATGTTTAGGGAAAGACAAAATCTAGCACAGCTAATTAACTGTAAAATGACTAAAATCCAACTTTAGAATTTAAAAAATGATCTAACCTTTTTAGGTACCTTGTGCGAGAAACTCGTTTGGTGTTTGAGATGAGCAACCTGAGAGTACATCAGTAAAAACAGAAATAAGTCACAAACAATGCTGTTAAAGACACATTTATGTTTCCTGTGCAAGAAAAAAGATCCCTTTGTAGACAGAAATGGATATGAAACTTTTTGTTGTCTCCATCTCAGATATAAAACTCTAGCCACACCAGGAATTACTGAAACTGGTTAGCCTCTTCGTAACTCACGAAACCATAACCCACATTATAAAAAAAAGTTCAGTGAGTCTAGTGTCAGAATGTCATATGTGACACCAAATTATATATTCACCTTGAGCAAGTAACCATGCTCTAACTTTTGCCTTTTGGTGGCAGCTATATACCCAGGAGACTTAAGTGGACTTCCAGGCTTCTGAAACCTACGATTCGGAAATGAAATGAACAGTACAGTCAGAATAATGTGCAGGCATTTTGGCCTTCAATGAAAAAATGCATGTTTCATAGAGAGACAAATACAATGTATTAAATCATACCTTCCAGGATCTCTGACACTAATCTGATGATTCTGCTTTGCCAGAAGACTAGCTGTAGGTTGTAACAGCCTCGAGCTCTTTAACAGACACGGCTGATTCATAGACTTTGACCTCAACAAGGCCGGACCTGTAAATTTATTTGTTCCATTTTAGAATAAAATTACCGTACTTTCTGTGTAACCATGTCCAAGGACGACTTCTTAGAATACCATTAACTGATTAAGAACATCCTCAGAAATGAATATTAGGAGTATCACAATCATAGAAATGGATAAGGGTAAAAAAAAGCAGAGAAAGCATGTAACTTATTTCGTTGTTCAGGCAAGCCTCAATCATTTACGGAGTACCTTTTTCCATAGACAGTTGATAGTCACATCCTATAAGAACAAGAACATTCTGCAGCACCTCAAAGGTACTGATCGGGGGGTAAAGGGGCCAGATTTACGCAGCCTACCTACTTATTTTCAACTCAGACATATTGTTTCCTGATTTCCCGTTTAGAATATTTCAACGCGGATTGCATCAAAGTGATCAAACACTTGCTACTTTGAAATAAAAGACTTGCAACTAGCACATCGAGTTATTTTTTATTCAATACTTATATAGAACCAAATATTAGCGAGTTTTTAGCTCCATTTGAAATGGATAGTGGTCACAAGACCAATTTTCTCAGCATCAGTTGAACTGAAAGGCCTACAACACGAGATATCTGAACATTATAGCAACACGATAAAGTTCTCTGATTTTCACACAGCAGCACTAGTTACCAGTGAGAAACATATAATACGAATTATTCAACAATAAGCAAGATACAGATCAGTTTTGCCAAACCTTTTTTCCCTTTATCTCGAGACAAAACTTCAGATTCTCCACCTTCATTGGTTATAGAATGCGCGTACTTGGGGGAAGAAGTATCACTGCCTCCAAACTCTTCTGCTACTAGTCCCAACTTCAGTAATATAGCTGTTAAAATGATAGCCAAGTTACGGATTGAAATAAAAAGTCTACCACAGTTAGAAACAGGATACAGTGTTCTACTAATTACTTTGTATACGACATGATTACTATATGATCTTCGCAAATCACAAGCATATTTTCCATATAGATTATCAACAAAGCATTCCGCAAATAATGGCATCTTACATTACTACATGAACTAGTTATATCTGGCCAACAACGCTCGCAAAATGGCTAATGATGTCTGAAACTTGCATTTATCAGTAAAAGTACCAATAATTGTGAAAGTTTCAACAACTCTACACCATTAGTACGCCTTTTCCCTAAGCGTATTTATTGAAAACTCTTATATTTTGCGAGTATATCTCTCGCTATGAACGTCATCATTCACATATAAATTACTCCGTAACATATAAACTCAACTACAACAATGACATTTTATTCATCAAAAAAACATTCTCCAATATCACCCTGGAATTGCCACACACATTAAAACATACATATCTCATTTGAGACCGTCTTGAGCAAGGTTAAGGGCTAAGACGGTTTTAAACAAGACTAATTAATAAAACGCATCAATTAAAAAAACTGAACAAAATGATTAAATCAAACATACGAGAAGGAGGATGGCCTTGAGCTAAATTAAACCAACGTTCAGAATCCTCAACATCATCAACCGTCTCGGGTCGTAAAAAATCAAAATACTTGGCAACATCAAACTCATAATCAAAATCAATGTCTACCGATTCCTCAAATACACATTCTTTCTCACACGCTTCCTCCATTCCTTTCTCCAAATTAATTTCCGTTCAAGTTAACAATTCATTAATAATGAAAAAATTAAAAAATACATCATCAATGGAGGAATCCACAATTTTGATTAAGATTTAGGCCTCCATTGATGCCTAAATTAAGCAAATTTATTATAAAAGGCGGGTTTCTGAGGGGAACAGAAACCCTAGGAGAGAGAAAATAAACAGGAGGGATTAGCGAGGGATTTAGCTGTTGTTGTTGTTGTTGTTTGTTAAGCGTGGGAATTGTGAATTCTGGTAACAAAAGAACAACAGAAAATAACAGGAATTCCGGGGAATTTGAATTTGATGGGGTCCACCTTTCTTTAAGAATCCGCTCCATTTGATAAGGATATGTGATGATTTGGCTTTTTTATTAGTTTGTGTGGGACGGGTTTCGATTCATAGAAAGAGGTGTTCTTTTATCTAACTGGGTAGAAATCTAGTTTGTAAAGGTGAAAAGGACTCGTAGACTCGTAGTTGGGATGATAATTATGGTCCAAATCGAACCGAACCCGAATCAAACTGGTGGAAAAAATTCGAGCCAAACCCATGCTTTAAAAATCCATACCCGATCCATTATCTAAAAATATATATCCAAATCCACTATTGGAAAACCTGAATCAAATGCAACCCGATCCATTCATAACCGAACCCGATTTAATCGGATATTTTTGAAAATTTAGGCTATATTAACTTGAAATTTTAGTTTTGCCGTATAAAATTAGTTTTTTTTTATATAGTCAAATCAAGTTTCGGATTTGATTATATGGTGGATCAGTTTTAGATATGGATATGTAATCCAATAAGTATGTGGATCAGATTTAGATCTTCCAAAACTCGTTCCAATCTGACCCATCGCCATCCCTACTCGTAGTCATAAGAATCGACCGGGTCCACCAACCCTTACTCTTGACTCGTAACTTGTTGACCCACTCAATATAACCCGAACGTGAGTGTTATTGTGCACAACTGCACACTAATCATTATTCTTAAATACCTTGATAATACTTTGTTTAGAAATCACCAACGAAATTTGACCGACTCAATTTGACCTAAATTCTTACATGTGTTCCATCTATTCAAACCGTTTTATTATTTAAAAAATGTTCGTCTCAAGCAAAAATTTGTGCAATGACAAAATAAAGACGCAATTCAAAAGACCCAGCAATAAGTCAATAACATCTGATCTAACAAGGACACGATTTTGACTAGCTAAATGGTTGCTTCAATCTGGGAAACAATGGTTGTCTGACACTACAACTTTCTTAGACCACATCTTCAATGTTTGCTCAACTCAAGTACATAGTCATGTGTTTAAACTGTTTGTTTTAGTACATTATGTTTGCCCTCGAATTTATTTAACGTACTTGGTAAAAAGACATCGATGGTAAATTCCACCGGTTTAGAAAAATACCTCAAAACTAATGACTAATCCCTTGGATCATTATTTGAACCCTGTGTGAGACTTCATAATGATCCGAAGCGACAATCTTATAATTTCATACAATAGACGGTCTTATACAAGTCTATTTGATTCGGAACTTACTCCATTCATAGGGTAGCAATCCCGCAAGCTTTTTGAATCCTATCCATTACCAGAGGAATATCATGTTCAGATAATGTACTAAAACAACACCTGAACCACCCATGTTCAATGCTGTTAAAAACCGACCCGGGTATTAAAAACAACTTCCCTACACTTAGTAGTTTCTTCCACAACTCCATCTCTCCTTTCTCGTTGGCGGGCTTGATCAGCCCGCTCATGTCGACCCAACAAAATAGCCCTGCATCACTCTTGGCGCAGGGTATCCCCAGCTGCTTCAAACCCGACACGAACAAATCATGCATCTTCTTGAGCTTTATTTCTTTTGTATCCAAATATTCTTGTATAAACCTGTCAATATAACAAAAAATGTACATGAGACGGTCTAACACGATCAACTCGTTGACTCTATAAGTCAAAGATAAATACATAAAGGTCTCACATATAAGTAGACCTGACAAATAGGTCATATAGGTCATTTCAGGCACGTTCATTTCAAGTCATAATTATTAAGGTTTTGTTTCAATTCAATCGGGTTTAAGTCTAGTCATTTGAGTTTGGACTTAAATTTATGTGAGACCGTCTCGTACAAGACACACTAACCTTTCGTTAGAGAGCATGGAAATCAGCAAACGTTGAGTTGGAGCAGAAATTGAAGAAAAAGTTGATAACTTTTTAGCAGCAGTCAGCACATTATCATTAAAGGTGTAAATTGACCCGACCCTAAAACCCGCAAGAGAAAGACCCTTGGATATCCCATAAATGATATGAACCCGGTGCTTATCACGGTCTTCTTCTCGGACAATTTCCGTCATGCTTATGAACTCCTCAGACCCATACACTGAACCCGCGTAAATTTCATCAGAAATAATGTGAATGTTTTTCTCCCTAGCAAAGGCTAAAATGGTGTTCAATGTGTCCCTAGAGAGGACATTTCCTATTGGATTTGACGGGTTTGAGAATCGGATTCCACGGACTTTAAGGCCTTGTCTTGTAGCATTATTGTAGGCTTGATCGAGGGCACTGGTTGTTAACGCGAAGTTGTCAGTGCTCCGACAATGAACTGGAAATAGCTTCACTCCTGTACGAATTAGGTCCCTGTCGAAACTGTCCGAATTTTATGTTAATACAAAAACAACAAAAACAATAATCTCTTTCGAGGAACTGAAGGTAATTTAATGGGTTGAGCCCTCCTAAGTTTGGCTTTTTTATTCGTAAGAGTCAGGAATCGAACCCCTGACCACTTGTTTAATAGATGAGAGCCCTTACCACTGACACCAGTCAACTTTGGTAGAATGTTAAAATGCTGTGACAGAATAGTTAAGGAAATTCCCAGAGTAGTAAGGTGCCGGAATAAGAAAAGCGTCACCATGATCAGCTAGACAAAAGGAGAGTATCTCAAGCGCAGGAGTCGCGCCACTAGTCAACACTAATCTTGAAGGATCAAATGTCACATTTCCCATAACCTTTGACATGAAATTTGCCATTGCCTGCAGAGCAGAGCTAACAACAGTTAATCCAAGAAGAAAATTTTACAATGTTGGAAATTACCAAATTATGCTTATATATGCTTTGTAAACTAATGGTTCGGTATAGGTGGCAGTCTAGTGGTTAAGACTAGTTACTCGGTAACATTATTAAGGAGTAGTTTTAAACACGGGGCACAAAGCTCGAAAAATTACCAGTTTCAAGTCCAACAGTCCATCCAAAGGCTGGTATGGAGCAATTCCTTTGATCCCTAGTTCACTGTCATTTCCAATTGATGTGTCCCAATTTTTGGCTACCCATTTTTGAATCAAATCCAAACATAGCTACAAACCACAAAACATATAAAATTATATACCAAAAAAGTCTTCTACCATATAACATTAAGCGAGATAAATGAATAATAATTGGTCCTGTTGTGCGGAAGCGATACGGAGTAGATGCAAAAATAAAAGACACAAAGAATTTAACGTGGTTCACTATCAATGCGATAGCTACATCCACCAGGGCGAGGGAGAATAATTCACTATGTCGGGAGAATTACAGATTACAAAAGATGAGCACAGAGTTTTTCTAGATCTGCCTCTTAAAACTCTCAATGTTTGCCTCACAAATCTCTCCTTAAAGAATAACTAGGTTAAGGTAGTGTTTATATATTAAACTACCCTAACAAAGATTATCCTAATTAAGAAATATAATTAATAATAATACAAAAACTATTCCTAATAAACTAAGGAAACAAGAAGTGATGACGTCACTTTTCTAATCAAAAGTCAACGTTAAATCTTGTGTGCAGCAATATTCATAAAGCACTTCTGATTTCACCAGAAATCCATGCGACCCGCTGGACACTCGCCCATATTTTTACTTCTTTTCTTTCTTAGTCTAATTTTATCTCACCGTAATCAAACTCCGACATACTTTGTATGCGACTGTCATGAGCATAAATAACTACCATAACAAACTGCTGAGCTGACATAACAGAATTGCTGAAAGTTAGGGCCAGTTAGTTAGAATAAGTTAGTTAGTCAATTGCTAATTTGCTATAAATAGGCTCAAGTCATTCATTATAGAATCATCTGTTGTATTACGTTCTCTACACTTCTTCTTCTTCTAAATTCTCCATTAATCTTGTAATCATCAAGCTTCCATTAATAAAACTTTCTGCTCGATTGTGTTCTTCAAATTGGCAATCCTGCAATTAGTTTCTCGAATTTCTTCGAATTGATTCCTAGAAGTTCATTCCAAGTGGTATCAGAGATTCGCTCCTGGCAATCTCCTGAATCATTCTGGAAATATCCTTCAAATTCTGTAATAAACTCCATTAAAATACCTCAAAAACTCCATTAAAACCTCTCTAGCAATGGCGACAAAAGCACAAGCAGCCCTTGAAGAGTTTCAGAAAAGTATGAAGGATTCTTGGACAGAATTTCTAGCTGAGCAACAAAGACAGCAGAATGAATTCAAGGATGAGATGCGTGCTCAAAGAGACACAATGCTTCGAATTACAAATCAATTTCAAGAAATTGGAACTAAAGTCACAACATTAGAGAGGAATGCGCTCAACAATGGCGGCCACCTGAATAACAACAATGGAGGACAGCAATTTAACTCAAGTTTTGCCAGATTTTCTAAAATTGAGTTTCCACGCTTTAATGGTGAAGATGTGCAGGGATGGGTTTATAGGTGTGAACAATTTTTTGAGGTGGACTCGACAAATGAAGATTTGAAGGTGAAACTTGTGTCCATACATTTGGAGGGAAAAGCTCTATTGTGGCATCAATCTTTGATGAAGACTAATCTACAAGGATTATGGCCTGTATGGGGAGTGTATAAAGCGGCAATCTTGGCTCGATTTGGGAGTCAACCATATGATGATCCTATTTCGAACTAATGAATCAAAACATTCAGAACTGTTGAAGCATATCAGGAGAAATTTGATGCATTGTTGATCAGAACTGATTTGTCTGAAAGCAAGCAATCAGTTGTTTTCTCAGTGGATTACAGCCTGACATCCAGAGCACTGTAAGAATGTTCAAGCCACAAACTTTAATTGATGCTTATACTTTGGCTCGATTACAAGAAAACACCTTATCTTGCATTAATAAGAGAAATAAACCTCTCTTGGAGAAACCTGTGACCAAATCTTTTACATCATATCAGCCACAAAACAGTCCAAAACCACTGTCAAACCCCAGTGTTCAATTCAAAACCACCAGACAAAGATTGACCCCTGAGTTTATTGCTGAAAGGAGGGCCAAAAATTTGTGTTTCTTTTGTCCTGAAAAGTTTGTTGCTGGTCATAAGTGCCCAGCTCAGTTGCACTGCATTGAGGTGGTTACAGTCACAGAAGATGAGACAGTGGGGGAGTCTGAAGTTTCTGAATTATGGCAGCAGGAGAGTAGTGGTGATGAACTACCTCCCTTAATCTCCCTAAATGCCATCACTGGGAATGCTGCATTTCAGACAATGAAGGTCACAGGGAAAGTTCGTGGTACTTCTTTGAATATACTCATAGATTCAGGGAGTACCCATAATTTTCTAGATGAGAACACAGCCAGGAAATTGGGGTGTAAAGTTGTTCCAAGTTACCCCGTGGCCGTGTCGGTGGCTAATGGTGAAAGTATTTACAAAAAAATGTGGTGAAACAATTTAGGCCGATTCTGCAAGGTGAAACTTTTCGATCGATATCATGTTGGTGCCCTTGGGAACCTGTGATATGGTGCTAGGGGTACAATGGCTCTCTTCATTGGGACCGGTGTTGTGGGACTTTAAGCACTCGAATGCAATTTCAGTACAAAGGGAAGAAGCATGTGCTAAGAGGGGGAAAGCGAGCAGGAGTAGATTGGGTTAATGGCAAACAGCTACAATCTCTCATTGTAAAGGGCATATCAACAGGCTGCTCACCCCAACTGTTTGCATTATCTATTCAGTCCACTGAAGAGCTTACAACATCTGAAGGTAATCCTGTACCTACTGCTGTACAAACAATTTTGGATGACTTCAAAGATGTTTTTAAGACTCCCACTGAATTGCCTCCCCATAGAACCTATGACCACACCATTCACCTTAAAGAGGGAACCACACCAATCAATGTGAGGCCTTATAGGTATCCTGTTGTTCAAAAAGATGCTATTGAAAGCATTGTGAAGGAAATGTTGGAATCAGGAGTTGTTAGGCCAAGTCAGAGCCCTTTCTCATCTCCTATAGTGTTGGTTAAAAAGAAAGATGGGACATGGAGACTTTGTGTTGATTATAGGGAACTAAACAAGTACACTGTAAAAGATAAATTCCCAATTCCTGTCATTGAAGAGTTGCTAGATGAATTACATGGTGCTGTGATTTTTTCTAAGATTGACCTTAGATCTGGATATTGGCAGATTAGAATGCATCCAGATGATGTCCCTAAAACTGCATTTAGGACACATGAGGGCCATTATGAATTCTTAGTCATGCCCTTTGGCCTAACTAATGCCCCTTCAACATTTCAACACCTTATGAATACTGTTTTCAAGCCTTACTTGAGGAAGTTTGTGTTAGTGTTCTTTGATGACATATTAATCTACAGTAAAAGCTTGGAAGAACACACACATCATGTTGGGATGGTTTTATCTATCCTTAGGCAACATACACTTTTTGCTAAGATGTCTAAGTGTGTGTTTGGAGCCCCAGAAGTAGAGTATTTGGGACATGTGATCTCTGCCAAGGGGGTAGAAACAGATCCCACCAAGGTTAAGGCTATGGTGGATTGGCCAGAACCAAGGAATGTTAAGGAATTGAGGGGATTTTTGGGTCTTACAGGGTATTACAGGAAGTTTATTCAAGGGTATGGGATTATAAGTAAACCCTTGACCAACTTATTGAAGAAAAATGGATATAAATGGGATGCTACTGCTGCTGCAGCATTTCTGAAATTGAAAGATGCAATGACTAAAGCACCTGTTTTGGCTCTCCCTAATTTCTCAATGGAGTTTGTGGTGGAAACAGATGCTTCAGATAAAGGCATGTGGGCTGTACTTACTCAAAATGGTCATCCCATTGCTTACATAAGTAAGGCATTTTCTCAAAAAACACAAGCTAGCTCCACCTATGAGAAAGAACTGCTAGCTGTCATCTTGGCCATTGAGAAATGGAGGCCTTACCTCAGCGGAAGACATTTTAAAATTAAGACTGATCACTTCAGTCTTAAGTATTTGCTGGAGCAGAAGATAACAACAGCATTCCAAAGCAAATGTTTGCCCAAGCTCTTGGGGTTGGATTATGAGATTATATACAGGAAGGGGAAGGAAAACGGAGCTGCAGACGCCCTATCTAGAGTTAATGGCACTGAATTAATGTCCTTAATTTTGTCACAACTCAATACTGATCTTAAGATTCAGGTTTTGAACAGTTGGCAGAATGATGACCAATTACAAGCCATAATTCAGGAACTACAAAATGGTGGGAATAAAAAGCATTACTCATGGGCTCAAGGGGAATTAAGGAGGAAGGGTAAACTGGTAGTGGGGAATAATGGAGAATTGAAACAAAAGATTATTTCCTTATTACATGATGCACCAGTTGGGGGACACTCAGGAATACAGGCTACCCAAAGGAGAATTACAAATTTATTTTACTGGAAAAAGCTTAAGAAAGATGTTAGGAATTACATCAGAAAATGTAGCATTTGTCAACAATGCAAGCCTATTTTGGAAAAACCTGCAGGGTTATTACAACCACTTCCTATTCCACAAACTATATGGACTGACATCTCCATGGACTTTGTGGAAGGTCTACCTAAATCCCAGGGTAAGGATGTTATACTTGTGGTGGTGGATAGGCTTAGCAAGTATGCACATTTTGTGTTGTTAAGTCACCCCTTCTCTGCAGTCTCAGTAGCTCAAGTATTCCTAGATCAGATTTTTAGACTACATGGCATGCCTAAAACCATAGTATCTGATAGGGATAAGGTGTTCATTAGCACTTTCTGGAGGGAGCTCTTTAAGCTGCAGCAAGTTGATCTTCTAATGTCTTCTAGTTATCACCCTCAAACCGATGGACAGACCGAGGTGGTAAATAAATGTCTTGAAACATATCTAAGATGTATGACAGGGGAAAAACCAAAGGATTGGGCTCGTTGGATTCCTTTAGCTGAATGGTGGTATAACACCACATATCATTCATCTGCCAATGCTACTCCTTTTGAGATTGTGTATGGGCAATCTCCAAATCTGCATTTGCCTTATGTCATGGGGGACATCTTTGTAGAGCCGATTGATAGGAGTTTAACAAAGAAGAGAGGAGTGCCTTAAGATGCTCAAGTTTCACCTCAAAAGGGCTCAGGATAGGATAAAGAGTCAAGCTGATAAAGGGAGGGTGGACAAGGAATTTGCGAGGGAGATCTAGTGTATGTTAAATCGCAACCTTACTGCATGGATGTCCTTGGCTTTTAGGGCTTCTGCTAAGATATCTCCTCGATATTTTGGTCCCTTTCCCATCATTGCTAGAGTTGGAAATGTTGCATACAAGTTACAGTTGCCTCCTGAAGCAAAAATCCATCCTGTGTTCCATATATCTGTACTAAGGAAGCATGAAGGTCCTCTGCCATCAGTGTGTTCTGTACCAGATATTGATGAGCAGCAGCAACTAAGAGCGGAGCCTTTTGCTTTACTGGATAGGAAGTTGGTCAAGAAGGGAAATCAAGCAGTGGTATATGTTTTAATCCAATGGTCCAATGGTGATGTGACTGATGCCACATGGGAGCCTTATGATGACATTGCAAAAAGATTCCCTCAGTTCAATCTGGATGCAGCTTGAGGACAAGCTCAAATTCAAGGGGAGTGGATTGTCATGAGCATAAATAACTACCATAACAAACTGCTGAGCTGGCATAACAGAATTGCTGAAAGTTAGGGCCAGTTAGTTAGAATAAGTTAGTTAGTCAATTGCTAATTTGCTATAAATAGGCTCAAGTCATTCATTATAGAATCATCTGTTGTATTACGTTCTCTACACTTCTTCTTCTTCTAAATTCTCCATTAATCTTGTAATCATCAAGCTTCCATTAATAAAACTTTCTGCTCGATTGTGTTCTTCAAATTGGCAATCCTGCAATTAGTTTCTCGAATTGATTCCTAGAAGTTCATTCCAGCGACATACGAGTCACATACTAACAATTCTCCACCTTGACTCGGACAGTCGCATTTAGCAAACGACTTCCAAATCACTCGACCAATATACAAGTCACTCAAGTAGACTTATATCTGTCATGTTCTAGAAAATTGAGCTCTCACACTAGAACACCATAGACTCCACCTCGAGTCTATAACCATCCAATATACCCTGGACTGGGTCTGCCGTCCAATAAGCCCTGGACTAGGCCTGCGTCCATTTTGCCCTGGACCGGGCCGCTCAAGGATGCTCCACCTTAAGCTCAGCACCCCGAAGGGTCAGGGACTTCTTTTATTTTATGAGCACTCTTGCTAAATTTAAATCTGTGTTTCTTACCAAACACACGCTGCTCATCAAACTCAAGGTTATTCAACTTGACACCATTAAGAAGATCCCTCTTGCACAATTGTTGTATCCCTCTATCACCCATATGACGACCAAGCCGCTTATGCCAAACCTTAGTCTTCTTCTTGTGATTCACGGATGCACAACTTGCAAAATTAGTCAGTGTTTCACCTTGCAATACATACAAGGAATTTTGTTTGACACCTTTCAGCACCAAACTAGAACCCTTCGTGACAGACAAAATCTCCCCTTTACTCTGGAACTCATATCCTAAATCACTTAATAAACTAAGTGATATAAGATTCTTCCCTAAAGCTGGAACATGTCTCACATTAGTCAAAGTACACTTCTTACCCTCAGCCGTCTTCACCTTGATTGACCCAATACCCACTACCTCACAAGTAGCATTGTTACCAACAACAACGCGACCCTCATTAAAGGACTCATAAGTATTAAACCAATGCTTGTGTGGACACATATGATAAGAACACCCCGAATCTAGAATCCAACGATCAATAGGACGAACAGAATCAACCACAAGTGCATAGTCCGCCTCAGAATCGTACTCCAAATTCTTACTTTGAACTACAACCGCATTAGACTTAGCTTTCAACTTAGGACAACTAGGTCTTTTATGCCCTGTTCTTTACATAGATAATGAGATAATGAAATTTTCAGCAGATTGGTGTCCGGAATATTAGCCTTAGCCTTTTTCTTCTGAACTCCACCCTTTTTAGTGTTATCAACAACTAAGCCTGCCCCTGATCCGTTTTCTAAGTCAACAGTTGCTTTTTGTCGCAACTCCCTAGTGCAAAGTGCTGACTTCACTACCTCTAGGGTCAATGTTTCTTTACCAAGAACAAAAGAATCCACAAAATTCCCATACGACGCAGGTAAAGAAACCAGCAGAATTAAAGCAAAGATCTTCATCCTCAATCTTAACATCTATATTACGCAGATCTAGTAATATAGTATTATATTTGTCTAGATGATCACGAAGTGACATACCTATCTGCATCTTGAAAGAGAACAGACGTTGTTTCAACAACAACTTATTGGTGAGCGACTTTGTCATGTACAAACTCTCCAATTTCATCCATAACCCCATTGCGGTCGACTCATCCACTACCTCGGTTAGGACATCGTCTGACAAACTCAACAAGATCGATGAATGAGCCCTCTCCTCCATTGTTAACAAGGCGGATCTTCCGTCTCGGTCACCCTAGATTCAAGACTGCAGCCGAAGCTTCGCCTTTGTCACCTTCGTGGAGAAACCCGGCGTCAAGGGTTTCCAGATGCACCGCTCCTTTAGCAAAGCCCTCATCTTTATCTGCCATAGTGCAAAACTATTCCTCCCGTCGAACTTCTCAATCCTTATAGTGTCAGTTGCCATCTTCTCCTCCCTGGATCCAAAAAACCTAAGCTCTGGTGCCAATTGTTGTGCGGAAGCGATACGGAGTAGATGCAAAAATAAAAGACACAAAGAATTTAACGTGGTTCACTATCAATGCGATAGCTACATCCACCAGGGCGAGGGAGAATAATTCACTATGTCGGAGAATTACAGATTACAAAAGATGAAAGCGAGTTTTTCTAGATCTGCCTCTTAAAACTCTCAATGTTTGCCTCACAAATCTCTCCTTAAAGAATAACTAGGTTAAGGTAGTGTTTATATATTAAACTACCCTAACAAAGATTATCCTAATTAAGAAATATAATTAATAATAATACAAAAACTATTCCTAATAAACTAAGGAAACAAGAAGTGATGACGTCACTTTTCTAATCAAAAGTCAACGTTAAATCTTGTGTGCAGCAATATTCATAAAGCACTTCTGATTTCACCAGAAATCCATGCGACCCGCTGGACACTCGCCCATATTTTTACTTCTTTTCTTTCTTAATCTAATTTTATCTCACCGTAATCAAACTCCGACATACTTTGTATGCGACATACGAGTCACATACTAACAGGTCCATTTTCATTTTAAATTGTTGTTGTGGAGCGACTGGGTTGTACTCTATACGGTTTGAACCCACGTCATGAGCATAACTCTCATGACTTTACCAACAAAACTAATTGACATCTGATAACACTTGACATATCCTACATATATAGGTACTGTCTACAAAATCCACAAGTTTTTTGTATAAGAAGTCTATAGTATGACCAATACAATTACTCATACAATTCGAATAAAATTAAATGAACTAGAGTGTATTGTAGACCTATAATAAGATCGTTTTACGCAAGAATTGTTACCAAAAAAAGAGGTGTACCAAATTATCAGCTAAGCCAAGCTGCATAACCCCATTAGGATTAAGGTCCACATGGTAAGGGTCATCTCTAGCCTGGTCCAACCCCAAATAATAAGGTGACACATTAGGCTTCGAGAGACCGTGAGCCCTGGAAGAAACCGGGGCAGGTTTCAGGGAGGACGCTCGAGGTGGCCTGTGACGACGGTGGTGGTAGAGATGGAAGAGGTAATAGAGGGCACAAGGGATGACTGAGCCTAGAATTAGGCCAACTCTACCTTTGACCACCACTTGAAATGGTACAATTAGCTTCATTGTTGTAACAACATTTAAAAAGGATATTATCAAATTATTGTTGGAGATAACAGCCTGTTAATATTGTTTCAAGCTAAGACTTATAATAACAATGTTAGCTAAGATGTCACAAGTGTACTAAAAATTCCGTCAGCATCAAAATCGACCTTGTGGCTCCCTTTAGACCCAAAAAAAGCATATATGTCATGGTTTATTGACATAAGACATGAAAATTTCAAATAATTATCTGTATTAATATATCTATGTTCATCCAATTATAATCTTCAATTATTGAGTCTTGTTGTCTTATAGTTTGATCATTGATTGATTAATTAAACAAACATTTTTCTTTCATGAATCAATCACGAGTAATAATTGATAAACACACTATTGATGACTCGGTCTTACTTGTGACGGAGTACTACATTAATCCAACAAATATAATAATTAATCGTTTCAAATAGTATTTCGTATTTTTTTCATAAGTCATTTAGAAAGTCTCGCCTACATAAATTAAGAAAATATTGGAAAATATTGCGCTATTAGTCAGCGACTCTCTGTATCCTCTCCGTAACCAAAGGAACATCAATTTCAGACAACGCACCAAAACAACACCTAAACCAGCCAGGCTCAATGCAATGAAAGTCTGAACCAGGTAATATAAACAACTTCCCTACTCTCATCATTTTATCCCATAATTCCATTTCTCCTTTCGGGTTATCTGGATTAATTAGCGCGCTCATGTCGGCCCAACAGAACAACCCAGCATCACTCTTACAGCATCGTATCCCGACCTGTCTCAGACTTTCAACCAACAAACTGTACATCATCTTAAGCCTGTTTTTATAAGTTTCCATGTACTCCTTGATAAATACTTCATCTGAAAGCATTGTAATTAACAATCGTTGAGTCGGGGTAGAAATTGAGCAGAACCTGGTCATTCTTTTAGCAGCTTTTAGTACATTCTCATTAAAAGTATAAATTGACCCAACTCGAAAACCTGCAAGAGACAAGTCTTTGGATATTCCATATATGATATGAACCCGATTCTTATCAATCTCATTTTCTTTGACGATTTCTGCCATGCTTGTGAATTCAGAATTCCCATGAACTGACCCGGCAAAAATTTCATCAGAAACAATGTGAATGTTTTTCTCCCTGGCAAAATCTAACAGACTTTGCAGTGTTTTCTTAGGTAACAAATTGCCTACAGGATTTGAAGGGTTTGAGAGCAGGATTCCGCGAACTTTTGAACCTTGATTTATGGCTTTACTGTATGCTTGCTTGAGGGCAGTGATGCTTAATGTGAAGTTGTCCGAGCTATGAGAATAAACAGGTATCAGCGACACTCCTGTACGCACTAGATCCCTGTCAAAACTGTCGATTTTCATGTCAACTCAAGTAGATTTTATCGACTGAGCATTATTTTTAAGAAAAGTTAACAGGAATAATTCTCTGTTCGGTGTATTTCCCAAGAATAATCCCAACTTTTAACCATTTATTCCGATTTCAGGTTCGTGCTGACGGATAATCTACTGTTAACTCAGAATCAAAATAAACGGTTCAAAATTTGGGATTTTTTTTTTTTTTTTTTTAATGGCGAGGGGGTTTAATCCCCCGGGCCCATGCATTCCCGCACCACCACATGGACCATGTAAGCCACCCCCTTTGGGGGCTGCAGTGGCCAAGTGATCATCGCCTAACTGGTAGTCGAACCCGGAACCTCTCAATTCCTGTATTTCTGCAAGCTTCAAGGTTTAACCTGGCTACCAGTGGACTAACACCACTTGTTTAAACCATTGATTGAAAAAAAAAAAAAGTTCGGGAATATTTTGGATGGTTTAAACCACTGATTGAAAATGAAATGTGGACCTTCTGTTAAATTTTCATCTGTTTAGAAGAGTCTCACAAATACCATTCCTCGGAAAATCCGTTATAACTAGAAAATGATGTACCTACCCAGGGTAGTATGGTGCTGGAATAAGAAATGCATCACCGGGGTTACCGAGACAGAAGGCAAGTATCTCAATTGCAGGAGTCGTGCCACTCATCAACACGAGTTGTAATGGATCAATGTCAATATTACCCATAACCTTAGACATGAAATTGGACATTGCCTGCAAACAAGACAACCAGTTAATGTATTATACAACTTATTTAATGTAGTTGAACTTTGTTATAAAGTTATCGAGCTCTACTAACAAAATTATCGAGTTATGATACAAAGTTACTGAGCATAACAGAATAATTATTAAGCTCAATAACTTCATAAAATAGTTCAATAACTTGTAAAATAGTTCAACAACTTTGTGTAAGAGCTCAATAACTTTGAGGCGGTTGTACAATGTTACTATACAACTGGTTGTAGAATAGTATTTGTGCAAGACCACTACAGTTAAGAACAACATTATAGCAGTAAAAATAATAGAGCTGACAATCAAACTGAATGAATTCGCTTCACATCTAAGAACTATACGCGACTGACATAAATAGCAAAACTGTAAGAAATACCATTTTCAAGTCCATCAATCCATCAAATGGTTGGTAAGGAACTATCCCCTTAATCCCTTCAGCATTGCTTCCAACCGAATTGTTCCAATTTCGCGCAACCCATTGCTCAATTAAATCTAAACAAAGCTACAAACGACAAGCATGCACGATAAAGCTAAGACCTTGTAAAAAGTTGTAGGGCGAGACATGCTATTCAAACCTCGTCTGCATCAATTTGAGAAAAGAAAGTACATGTGCTAACATATCAATTACCTACCAAATTATCGGCCACACCGAGTTGCATTATCCCATTAGGATTAATATCCTTGTCATAAGGGTCGCTTTTGGCCATGTCAAACCCGAATTCAGACAAATCAGTACACTCAGAAATCTCATGAGCCAGGGAAGAAATGGTAACAAGCCCAAGAGGGAGGGAGGGAGTAAGTGACAGACGACGAAGACGGTTCTTCTTGAAGTACAAGTAGAAGAGTGCACATGAGATGATTGGACATAGAGCAAGGCCACCTCTACCTTTGATCACCCCTTGAAATTGCAACAGTATCTTCATTGCTGAAATTTTCATCCAAATATGTTTAATTAAGTCGCTACGATTGATTTGCTGGTATTTGTAGACTACCTGTGGTCTGCGGCGACTTCATGTGAGCAAAATCTCATTTAAGACGGCCTAATATAATGCTGGTATTTGTAGACTACCGTATGTGTTAAGCTAAATAAGACGATCTTAAGTAAGACTAAGTTTTTGATGAAAATGTCTAGATCAGGAAAAGGCACATAAATTCAGTGAATAACCAATCTACTAAACAACGCCACGCCCTTGTTTCTGTTAGTAGGTGAGTGAAGAAGAGGCAAAACTTCAAAATTTGGGGGCCCTTAATGTGGGAAATTGTTGTCACAAATTTGTGTCACTATTGCCTGATTGAATAAGTTTGAAACAATTCGCAATTTGCTCGCATCGAGTGAATATGGTAACCTAGACTCAGATGACCCAATTAGGATCCTCCCCATTTCCTTTCTCTCCATTTCCTCTCAGAAACTCATTTAATAATATTATCCCCTCCATACTTTATTAACCCTTTATTTCTATGCATAAATCGTGAACCGTTCGATGTTGATAGAATCCAATCTCGTCCGTTGATAGGAAATGGACTCTCCATTTCTTTTTAGGAAATGGAGAGGATTTTGACTACTGTCTCATTCAATCCGACTAATTTGTGTTAAATTTGTTCACAAATTGTTTTGTACCTTTAAATGATGTCGGATTTGAAATGGTTTGTTGATTATCGTCTTTGTTGTTAATTCCCGTCTTTGATTGTATAATAAACAAGAGAAATATGTAGAAAGAGTGAAAGTGAAGTAGAGAAAGGAGACTGACAAAATCGGAAATGTTATACAAAAAGGGTGACGATCCGTTGTAAAAGAAAATCCAACAACTTTTAATAATCGGGTTGAAAAATGCATATAAACTTAAAAATCACCCTCAAAATAACAAAAACATACAAGTAAAATTTATTCCAGCAAATAATCTTTTCGATTACATGTGATATATGATCGTTATAATCTTTGAAGAGAATACGATTTTAAGCATAAAGTTCGGGATGGTTGATAAGGTATTGTTCGGCCGCATTGAGGGCCTTAACAACACCTCCTAAATTGCACTTAACTTCGTCGTCGGTTGCCAATTCAACATCTCCCTTAGGATGAAAGTGTCCAATCATTTTAAATTGACCCGTTGCTTCAATTTTGGCTTCATACACAATGTAGTCAATATTGTCACCAAGAACGTCTCCTTCAAATGTTTTGTACTTTATGTAGTTTTTCTCTACATCAAAGTCAAGATTCTCCGATTTAAAGTATTTGTGTGGAGTCCCTGGAAAAATAAAATATTGATTAATTAGTAATTTCTTACCCATTTGCTTTTCTGGCGATACAAACGTATTTAAGTAACTGTCGTTTTATAATACAGTAATAAAATCACAACAATGAACCGTGGCGAACCCTCGGACGACCTAGGTCGATTTCCTAGAATTGAGTATCGTCAATAATAGACCTGTTAAACGGGTTGGATGGGTCTAGTCTCGAGTTGGATCATACAGATCGATTCTAGGGTTGGATGGGTCTAGTCTCGAGTCGGATCATACAGATCGATTCTAGACTTCTATTCAATAATAATATTTTTTGGTGTTGATCAGGAGTATCCCCTACCGACAGCTGGGGTAATCTCTTTCGGGGTACTGAAAACAATTTAATGGGTTGATCCCTCCCAAATTTAGCTTTTTCATTCGCAAGAGTTAGGAATCGAACCCCTGCGCACTTATTTAAGAGATGAGAGCTCTTATCACTCACATCAGCCAACTTTGGTTAGTCAATAATAATATAATCTATCTATTTCAGTATCGAGTGCGGCTTAAACGTAAATGATAAGTAGAAACAGAGTACTAGAAATTGTATAAAACCGTCTTAAAATTGCAACCAGCTAAGGGTGGTTGTTATTGAGTGACAAGTAGACAATAGTCTAGTAGATGATCAAATTACCCTTTAAAAATATTCCTAATATAGAAAAATAAATAAATGACTGAGACACCCATTAATAGAATAGGTAAACGCAAATGACCAGGACATGGGTCATAGGAAGTACGTAGATATTGTGTAAAACCGTCTCACAACCAACTAAATAACAAAGCAAAACTAAATAATGAACTAACCTTCAGCAAAGTTAAATTGTTTGACACATCCAACAGAATCAAGATCACCCTTAAGTAACTCAAAACTCTTAATATAATGAGGCATAGCAAGAGTGTAAAAATTGTGGTTGTCAAACCACATAGCCTTGAACAACCTTGCTGGTGTAACTGCACATTCTCTCTCGACTACTGTGAATGTTACTACTCCCATTTTTTTTCTTACAAGATGATGAATATATTTTGAGAAATAAAATGAAGTGTATTACTTTGATAGTAAGGATTTGAATGCATGAAGAGTATATTTTTGTTGATATTTATAGACCACTATAGTGGTGTTGGGGAAGCGTCCTGTAAACCCGGTGCGGGAAGAGTCTCACCCAACAATAATATTAGGATGGAACACAAACAACAAACGTAAGTAACAACAAATAAAAATGACACCACAATTTATCACGTGGAAACCCTTCTCAACTAAGGGAAAAACCAGGCTCTCTCGACAAATTAATTCACTTAATAAGATATTACAAAGTTCGTAAGTACAATCACTCACACTAGTATTGTCACTTTCTCTCAAACTTTGCCCCACTCTTATTATTTCTAATGGATGTTGAACACTCTGTTTTCACTCTTTAGAACAAGAAGTATTCTCACCTATATAATGTAATTTGTCTTTCTAATTTTGTGTGTACTAAAACTATTAGCATCAACATCAATTTATACTAAAAGTTCTCATAACTTCTAGTAAACCATTAATTGTTTTCATTAAAACAATTTCATAACCTTTTGTGCATTATATATTTCTTCTTCCAAAATGTAAATAATTTACGTATTATTTTGTGAAACATTTAACACTTTATTTCAACATTTAATTGTTGGAGTTTTTGGGAGATTAATCCAACAATTTCCTCCCTCGACCAAAAGCTCCAAACACCTCAACTATCTCGGAAAAGCGAACTTTCTTCTTTACGCCGACCTTCGTTTTCACGCTATGTCCATCCACATAGCAAATGTTATTTTTCTTTTTCACCCCTTGCATTACCAAGTTTCTTCCACGATACACTTTGCACCACTTACCATTACCAACATATCGGTTCCCTTCCCGAGTCGTCAAAGACACCCAAAGAAATAATGTTGGAACAAGTCAGTAGGGACATACCTCACATTTTTTAAAGTTCTCATAGTGCCATCATGGAGTTTCATCCTCACACTCCCTACACCCTCAACCTTCAATTTGAGGCCGTCGCCCACTTTGACATGCCCAAAGGCTCCATTTGTTTGCAAAGTATCAAATGCTCCTTGGTCTTTACACACATGCACGGATGCACCTGAATCCATCACCCATTTATCTTGACATTCCACCTCATCTTGAGTAGTCAAGTATATATCTTCATCACTACTATTACCACACACGACATTTGAAGAATCACCTACATCATCAACCTTTGCCTTGCCCAACTTTTCTCTTAAAGACTTCGCACTTTTCAAGTCTTCCTTCATCATTGGACAATTTCGTTGAATATGGCCCATCTCATGACAATAATAGCACTCCACACTATCCATGTCCCTCGCGCGCGACTTCGATTTACTTCTTTGGCCATTTACATGTCTTTGTGATCTTCTCCCTCTTTCACAACCATCTGCCACTAGTGCCCCATCACTTGATGATGCATCTCCATCTATTTTCGCCATCATCCTCTCATTTTCTCTCACCACCGTTATAGCTTCATCCAAAGAAATTGTCTCTTTACCCACGAGCATCATCATCACAATGGGTCTAAAACTTTTTGGCAATGAAGCCAATAATAAGAGAGCTTGCTCTTGATCCGTTATCTTCTCATCGGCATTCAAGAGTTGACACACGAGCTGGTTGAATTTATTTATGTGGTCTTGTAAATTTGTATCACCCTCCTCCATCTTGAGTTGATACAACTCCCATCGCAAACATAATCGGTTGGTGAGCGACTTTGACGCATACATGCCTTGTAACTTTTCTAACAAGGCCCTCGGCTCCTTCTCGCTCAAAAGATTATACTTAATCTCCGGTGCTACCGCCAACCTTATCATACTCACGACTTTCTTTTTCTTTGACTCCCAATTAGATTCACTCATCTCTAATGGCTTAGTCAATTCCAAAGCCTCATCAAGACTCGACTGGACTAGCAAGTCTTCAACTGTGCTTTTCCACACCATAAAATTCATCTTCCCATCAAATAATGGAACATGAAATTTCTCCACCATCTTACTTACGATAAATAAGTTCCTCCCTAAATCGGAATCTCCCACACCTCCCGGATATCGTAACCTCCGTCTCCGATACCACCTTGTTGGGAAGCGTCCCAAACTCGGTGCGGGAAGAGTCTCACCCAACAATGATATTAGGATGGAACACAAACAACAAACGTAAGTAACAACAAATAAAAATGACACCACAATTTATCACGTGGAAACCCTTCTCAACTAAGGGAAAAACCAGGCTCTCTCGACAAATTAATTCACTTAATAAGATATTACAAAGTTCGTAAGTACAATCACTCACACTAGTATTGTCACTTTCTCTCAAACTTTGCCCCACTCTTATTATTTCTAATGGATGTTGAACACTCTGTTTTCACTCTTTAGAACAAGAAGTATTCTCACCTATATAATGTAATTTGTCTTTCTAATTTTGTGTGTACTAAAACTATTAGCATCAACATCAATTTATACTAAAAGTTCTCATAACTTCTAGTAAACCATTAATTGTTTTCATTAAAACAATTTCATAACCTTTTGTGCATTATATATTTCTTCTTCCAAAATGTGAATAATTTACGTATTATTTTGTGAAACATTTAACACTTTATTTCAACATTTAATTGTTGGAGTTTTTGGGAGATTAATCCAACAAGTGGTTGGATATAGAGATTTGTCACATGGGAGTATGGGACCATGTGGGCACCTTTGTTTTAATATGTACTCCGTTTTATTATGTACTTCCTCCATTCAACTCCACTTACCTATTTCTATTTTCTACACTATTTATAAGTGCACATTCATTCTCGATTTTCTCTCAATACCTAAGTGAAAATATATTCATGTGTGATCTTGTTTGATTCGTCTTTACGAGTACATTAAAAATATCTAACTTTCATAATTTTTGCAAATACGTAGCTAACAATATTTATCACGTAAAACACGCGTTGACAAATGTGAAAAAGCAAAGTGGTAGAGTGGAGTTGAATGGAGGAAGTACACAAATTCAAATTTGTGACTGTCACGTCATACTTCTCACACGGATTAAAGTAATGGTAAATGAGAGGGAGGGTTGTGACTTATGACGGTCATAAGCGATATTTATTATATTTTGTATTTTATTATTGTGCTGATTAATGATTCTAAATAATAATGGTTTGATCTAGAGATGAAGTAAAAAAATTGAGTTTAGACTATGTGACAAATGTATAAACTCAAAATTTATTGTTAAAGGTAGTGAAAATTTTTAGGAAAGAATTAATATTTTTTGTCTAGTGTAAAAAAATGTCATAATGGCCAATATAATGTTGAAGGGGTGAGTTCCACCCCTCGTAATTTTATAGTTAAGTTTGTTGACATCTATAAAAACGAATTAACAACAAATGTATTGTAGCTAGTGGAAAAGAATCAAGTTATAATAAAATTTTAATATTTGTTGATTGAGTCGATTGTATATATATGCTAGCTTATTTCTAGTTTCGCCATAAACTTGGATGAATTCAATAGTCTTATTTACAAGTTTATGAACTATTATCATACTATATATTAATCCTACAAAATCCATGATGACATGGCATCACTACATTACAATATTGCTGACTTGGCAATACAATAGAGAACCTCAATGAATCAAAACCGTTGCCCCACTACTGCTCCAATTACAATTATCAGTAAATTATTTAATTACAAACAAACATAGTCAGCGACACCTTCCACAAACATAATGGCCAATAATAATTACCTAGAATTACAATGAAAGCCACAAACGTAAGTTTGTCCTAATTCTTTCCTTTTTTTTTGACAATCTCCCATAATATTATTATTTCTTTCCTAATATCATGCCCACTACTACTCCAATTACAATACTACAATTACAATTAATTAATTACAAAGATAATTACCAAAAATAGTTACCTATAATTATATGACATCCACAATTTACACAGAAATATTATTATTATACAATTATACAATATACAACAATATACAATACAATGACAGCCACAAAGGATCTCCTATTTCTTTCCTTTTTTTTTAAATACAATCTCCCGAAATATTAGTATTTCTTTCCTAATATCATGCCATTAATTATGCATAATCTTAAAATCAAAATATGAAATCAAAAAGTTGACTATGAAAACGAGCAAAAAATGATCCTGCAAAACAACTGCACAAAATAAGCACTATAAAATATTGAACTGGTAATATTATTGTATTATAAATATATTTTATTCCACAAAATAAGCACTATAAAATATCTCTACCTAACTGTTGTGATTGCTAGGGATAACAATCACAAAAGATTCCTTCCCTTCCAGTAAATGATTAGGAAGAAATTATTCCAAAGATAACTCACCAATCAAAATGGACCTGCAACATAAAGGAATCAAAATATGAAATGAAATAAAAAACTGACTATATAAAAACGGAATTGGTCAAAGATTGACTGATGAGTAATATTAAAAATATTATTACTAAAGTTAAAAATATTCATATAATTACAACTACGATTTCTGAATATCTTTTATAATGGTAAATATTTTTGAAAACGCATATAAATATAACGTATCATAAACATCTCTCAACACCACAATTTCACGTAGCAATCATAGAAAAAGAAACACAGAAAACAAAAACTCACCACCGCAAAAAATGGCTCAAAAGAACTCTCAAGTGGCTTGCATGACCCGAAAAAACACATTTGTGTCATCCACAATAACCCAATTGAAAGAAAAAACTAGGAACCAATCTCTACATGCTAGGGTTGTGCGAAAATGGTACCGTCCCGACTTTCGTGCTCCTAACCAACATGGAAGTATCGAGATGCTTTTACTGGATATAGAGGTACTTTTTAAAAATTTAAATTATAATTTATTTCTCTTATTATATTATATTAATTATATAGTATGATGACATTTATAATTTCTATTTGCCTATAGAATAACATCATTCAAGCTTCGGTCAGAAAATTGATAATTGATCGATTTGATCCAAGGATAGTGGAAGGTGTCGCGTACAGGATAAGTGGATTTACCGTATCTGCAAACACTGGAGCAGAAATTGCAACCCCTCATCCATTCCGTTTGCACTTTGAATTTGGTACCTTAGTACTACAATCAAACCTTACCATCCCTATGTATGGTTTTTCCTTCTATGAGTTTGGTGATATAGTTGCCAATGAATCCTTAAACAGGCATTTCATAGGTAACGTCTTATATCTAACTCATCATTTGATTCAATAATCACAAATATACGTACGACTCAAACATTAAATAAATGCATGACAATAGAGATTGTATTTTCAATTTCAGATGTTGTTGGTCATTTCGTCGGAGTAGGAGAAGTGAAGCAAACTACCGGAGGTCATCCACTCAGGACAATCAAACTAGAGAATTTGGAGTAACAACTTTTATTTTTCTTAATTTTTCTTAATCTAACTGTTGCACAACTTTTCTCTAATTCATTTATAAATAATTTAACTATTGAATAAACAAAATGTTTTATCTGACTGATGAACAAACTAATTGCAATTGTAGGGGTGAACAAATCACGTGTTCTTTATGGGGGAAATATACCAAGGAAATAGACGAGTATATTGCAACCCAGAATCCATCAAGTGAACCAACAATTATGGTCATTCAGTGTGCACAACGGATACTTTTCCAAGGTATTTAAGACATTAAGAACCTGACCTGACCGATTATTTAAGTCATTCTAAATATTAATGTTTCACACAGGACAAGTGAGGGTGCAGACATCAAGGTATGCAGCAAAGATACACATAAATCCAGACATCCCTGAGGTCGATGCTCTCAAGAGAAGGTAAATTTTAGTATCTTATGAACGCATTATTTTAAATATAACATTAATAAGAATGATTGGGACAGATGAAGTAATAATAACTGTCTGTTTACTATAATATACTAATATAACAATTTGGATATGGAGTAGTTATTACTACTATTAGTTACTCTGTTCTTCCATTAATTATGTTGTCTAAATATCATGCTCATGTTTTAAACTCTTGATCGTTTCGTTAAAGTCATATGTCATACGGATTGTACACTTAACCATTTAAGTTATTTCCATTATATATTTACAAAACGATTTAGCAATTATAACTCAATTTTCAGTGATAACATATATTAGCTGATCCTATTCAACTTATCAGATAACAGCCCGTGAATTTCACGGGTTATAACCTAGTTATTAATTGATTTTGACACTAAAGTTTGTGCGAATTATGTCGTTCATTTCACTTATTAAACTCAGATGAAGCGTTATGTTATCTTTGCATTTATATACATGATTTAACTCGTATTAAATCAAATACTTGAATTGCTTCAATTATTTAGTCAATCATATATAAAAACGTATTGGATGTTTTGTAAATAATTAATTGGAATGGAGGAATAATTGGTCTACTTATGTAGACGGCTCATACTTTGAACTGGCTATTCTTTTACACAAATTCTCATTTGTGACATGCAATATCCGTCACTTTGGAGTGACGGATCACGAATACCATTTCACCTCATAAAGTACCCACTTTTTCTCTCTCTGCAACACTGTTCATGTGGTCCCCTTTCTCCACTAACCCATTTTGTTACCATTTTTATTCACAAATTATCCGTCACAAAATTAGAACCCGCAATCAGTGAGACCAATTGATTCTTTTAATAAGTTAGTACTTCGTGACCAAAAGAGTCAAAGACCCAAAGTCAGCACTCAGCATCAGAATGAAAGCTTGGTTTTGTTATTATTCGTGTTTTCAAATGACTATATAATGGAATGGAATATATATAGTTTTTAGTCAAAATTGGCATGCCTCTAAATAATAGTCCATACTCCTCTCCATAACCTTTCAGATTTTATTTCGGAATGATTGAACGGTTGACTGTTTTGAAAGAATGGAGAGGGTAAATAATTTTATATTGTTGTATTAGAGAAAAATGGAAGAAAATTGAGAGAAAAGGTAATGAAGATGATCTATCCCCCATATAGAATACGTGAGTGAGTAAGAAGACATATATTCATCTGTAATAGGTGGGTAGCATTACAACTCAATGCAGTGTAGCACATATGACATATGGCTGGAAAACTATTTTAGACCTAACCTTAGGCGAAAACAAACAGCGTAAAAGAAAGCACAAACGAAAAATAGAGCAACCAAAACTACTACTTGATGATTGGAACTATCCTTGGCTATGACACGCCTCCAATGTCCTGCTACATGAAGCGATAAAGCGGAGTCGGTATGTCATCAGGTTCCCACACAACTACTCGCTCGCTGAACCTGCTCAACTCCCATATTTGCAAGCCAATCCGCACATCGATTTGCCTCGCGATAAATATGGTGTACCTCAATGTTTCTCGGATGGTCGTTTAGGAAACACTTACAAATCTGGAACAAATGAGCATGTGCCACCGGTAACTCTTCTCTTTCCTTTACACAAATAGAATTCGGGAAGAGATAGTTCATAAGAGCAATTGTGTTATTAATATTCTTCGTTCGTGTTTCTAACCATTACAATTACTCCGTATTTATAGTACTCTAGTATATCTAAACAGAATCATAATATCTTCTAATAATGTTAACATAATAATAACTTATTCCATAATTGTGGAATTATTCGGATTACCATATATCACAATATCGTAATTTTCTCTAACATATTCGATTACAACTAATTAGGAGGGAATGACGAAATGTTCATTTGTCACAAACTCTTTGTATCCTCTCTATAACCAAAGGAACATCATTTTCAGACAATGCACAAAAACAACACCTAAACCAGCCAGGCTCAATGCAATGAAAGTCTGAACCAGGTAATATAAACAACTTCCCTACTCTCATCATTTTATCCCATAATTCCATTTCTCCTTTCGGGTTATCTGGATTAATTAGCGCGCTCATGTCGGCCCAACAGAACAACCCGGCATCACTATTACAGCATCGTATCCCGACCTGTCCCAGACTTTCAACCAACTGGCTGTTCATCAGTTTTAGCTTCTTTTTATAAGTTTCCATGTACTCCTTGATAAATACTTCATCTGAAAGCATTGTAATTAACAATCGTTGAGTCGGGGTAGAAATTGAGCAAAACCTGGTCATTCTTTTAGCAGCTTTTAGTACATTCTCATTAAAAGTATAAATTGACCCAACTCGAAAACCTGCAAGAGACAGGTCTTTGGATACTCCATATATGATATGAACTCGATTCTTATCAATCTCATTTTCCTTGACGATTTCTGCCATGCTTATGAATTCGGAATTCCCATGAACTGACCCGGCAAAAATTTCATCTGAAATAATGTGAATGTTTTTCTCCCTGGCAAAATCTAACAGACTTTGCAGTGTTTTCTTAGGTAACAAATTGCCTACAGGATTTGAAGGGTTTGAGAGCAGGATTCCGCGAACTTTTGAGCCTTGATTTATGGCTTTACTGTATGCTTGCTTGAGGGCAGCGATGCTTAATGTGAAGTTGTCCGAGCTATGAGAATGAACAGGTATCAGCGCGACTCCTGTACGCTCTAGATCCCTGTCAAAACTGTCGATTTTCATGTCAATCCAAGTAGATTTTATCGACTGAACATTGTTTTTAAGAAAAGTTAACAGGAATAATTCTCTGTTCGGTGTATTTCCCAAGAACAATCCCAACTTTTAACCATTTATTCCGATTTCAGGTTCGTGCTGACGGATAATCTACTGTTAACTCAGAATCAAAATAAACGGTTCAAAATTTGGGATTATTTTATTTTTTTAATGACGAGGGGGTTGAATCCCCCGGGCCCATGCATTCCCGCACCACCACATGGACCATGTAAGCCACCCCTTTCGGGGGCTGCAGTGGCCAAGTAATCATCGCCCCAGCTGGTAGTCGAACTCGGGACCTCTCAACTCCTGCATTTCTGCAAGTTTCAAGGTTTAACCCGGCTATCAGTGGACTAACACCACTTGTTTAAACCATTGATTGAAAAAAAAAAAAGTTTGGGATTAATTTGGATGGTTTAAACCATTGATTGAAAATGAAATGTGGACCTTGTGTTAAATTTTCATCTGTTTAGAAGAGTCTCACAAATACCATTCCTCGGAAAATCCGTTATAACTAGAAAATGATGTACCTACCCAGGGTAGTATGGTGCTGGAATAAGAAATGCATCACCGGGGTTACCGAGACAGAAGGCAAGTATCTCAATTGCAGGAGTCGTGCCACTCATCAACACGAGTTGTAATGGATCAATGTCAATATTACCCATAACCTTAGACATGAAATTGGACATTGCCTGCAAACAAGACAACCAGTTAATGTATTATACAACTTATTTAATGTAGTTGAACTTTGTTATAAAGTTATCGAGCTCTACTAACAAAATTATCGAGTTATGATACAAAGTTACTGAGCATAATAGAATAATTATTAAGCTCAATAACTTCATAAAATAGTTCAATAACTTGTAAAATAGTTCAACAACTTTGTGTAAGAGCTCAATAACTTTGAGGCGGTTGTACAATGCTACTATACAACTGGTTGTAGAATAGTATTTGTGCAAGACCACTACAGTTAAGAACAACATTATAGCAGTAAAAATAATAGAGCTGACAATCAAACTGAATGAATTCGCTTCACATCTAAGAACTATACGCGACTGACATAAATAGCAAAACTGTAAGAAATACCATTTTCAAGTCCATCAATCCATCAAATGGTTGGTAAGGAACTATCCCCTTAATCCCTTCAGCATTGCTTCCAACCGAATTGTTCCAATTTCGCGCAACCCATTGCTCAATTAAATCTAAACAAAGCTACAAACGACAAGCATGCACGATAAAGCTAAGACCTTGTAAAAAGTTGTAGGGCGAGACATGCTATTCAAACCTCGTCTGCATCAATTTGAGAAAAGAAAGTACATGTGCTAACATTGTCAATTACCTACCAAATTATCGGCCACACCGAGTTGCATTATCCCATTAGGATTAATATCCTTGTCATAAGGGTCGCTTTTGGCCATGTCAAACCCGAATTCAGACAAATCAGTACACTCAGAAATCTCATGAGCCAGGGAAGAAATGGTAACAAGCCCAAGAGGGAGGGAGGGAGTAAGTGACAGACGGCGAAGACGGTTCTTCTTGAAGTACAAGTAGAAGAGCGCACATGAGATGATTGGACATAAAACAAGGCCACCTCTACCTTTGATCACCCCTTGAAATTGCAACAGTATCTTCATTGCTGAAATTTTCATCCAAATATGTTTAATTAAGTCGCTACGATTGATTTGCTGGTATTTGTAGACTACCTGTGGTCTGCGGCGACTTCATGTGAGCAAAATCTCATTTAAGACGGCCTAATATAATGCTGGTATTTGTAGACTACCGTATGTGTTAAGCTAAATAAGACGATCTTAAGTAAGACTAACTTTTTGACGAAAATGTTTAGATCAGGAAAAGGCTCATAAATTCAGTGAATAACCAATCTACTTGGCAAACATATCCGGAATACGGAGTAATAAACAACGCCACGCCGTTGTTTCTGTTAGTAGGTGAGTGAAGAAGAGGCAAAACTTCAAAATTTGGGGGCCCTTAATGTGGGAAATTGTCACAAATTTTGTGTCACGATTGCCTGATTGAATATGCTTGAAACAATTCGCAATTTGCTCGGATCGAGTGAATATGGTAACCTAGAATTTATGTTAAATTTGTTTACAAATTGTTTCGTACCTTTAAATTATGTCGGATTTGAAATGATTTGTTGATTATCGTCTTTGTTGTTAATTCCCGTCTTTGATTGTATAATAAACACGAAAAAATGTAGAAAGAGTGAAACTGGAGTAGAGAAAGGAGACCGACAAAATCGGAAATGTTGTGCAAAGTCGGAAATGTTATCCAACAATGTTTAATAATCCGGTTGAAAAATGGAATTTTTTGGTTAATTTGCGTTAATTAACAAATTAATTAGGTAATTAGCGTTCATTTGAAACTATTTGGGTCCATAGTGTCCACGTCATCCTTTTTTATTTTTTTCCAATCCCCCCTAAAAATTCTCTTATTTTTCTCTCCAAAAAGCATCTAGCTAAATAAGGTAATAAATACAATTTTTTTTCATTACATTATCATCTTTTCAATAAATATATTCTTATAAATAAACTCTAATTTTAAAAATAAATTCATAATTATGATTTTTTTATTAAAATAAAATAAAATTGATATTAAACTATAAAGTATAAGTGGCTAAATTTTTCAGTAATGTAATAATTATTACTGTAGAGAATAGCTTGACACATGTTTACTATTAACTTCGTGACAAAAAAACATTCACTAAAAAAATTCATAACTTATTTAATTTTTTTTATTAGTTTTCCATTTTAATTTTTTTGTTTCATATCAAAATACAATGGAGTGAGCTGATAAATATTAATGAGGTGCAAATTTAAAAAGTATAAATCCTCCTATATACTAAGGCCCTGTTCTTTTGGACTTCAAGTCACTTAATTTAAGTTAACTTCGATCCTATAAGTTGATTCGATTCGATTCGAGATCCTATAAGTTCGATTCGAGATCATATAAGTTCGATTCGATTCGAGATCCTATAATTTCGATTCGATTCGATCTTATAAGTTCGATTCGAGATCCTATAAGTTCGATTCGATTCGATTCAAATCCTATAAGTTCGATTCGATCCTATACTCACTTAATTTAAGTTCGATTCGATCCTATAAGTTCGATTCGATTCGATTCGAGATCCTATAAATTTAGTTCGATCCTATAAGTTCGATTAAGTTCGGATCCTATAAGTTCGATTCGATTCGATTCGGTTTAGATCTAATAAGTTCGATTCGATTAGATCCTATAAGTTTCATCCAAAAGAACAGGGTCTAATAGAGAATACAACTTTTCTAAAGTTTTTCCTTCAAAATGCTCAAACTTATATATGGAAACAAATTATATTTTCATTTATTAAACTAATTTTTCATTTAAAATAATCTATACATAAAAATTGTATCTCCTATTATTAACTTCGTGACGGAAAAAAAAATTTAAAATAATTTGATGTAGTTAAAATATTTTCATAAAAAACACAATTTATGGAATTATCCAATTCTTTTGATTAATTTTAATATTAGTTATTTTTTATAAAAAAAATCCGTGATATATAAATGAAATATCTATAACTAATACACTAAAAATTAAGAGGCCTATATTTACCGCGCATTTGCGCGGGATCTACACTAGTTTTTATATGAAACCGCTAAGAAACGGCTTCATTTAGTTTTTTTTTTTTTTTTTTTATATATATAAAAGGCAAAACCGTTAGGAATCTTAGTGGCTTACCATATCAGTACTGTCATTTTGTAGTGTACCTAATGCAAATTGTTGGAAATTTGTGGAATAAGCTGTTGAGAATCTCAGCGGCATTGCTTTTCATTTTTTTTTAATAAAACTGATACAAATATTTGGACGATGACATTTTGTAAAGCCGCTATGTTTCTTAGTGTTTTTGTATAAAAGTTGAAAAATAAAAGGGTAAATTGATGATTACTCCCTTATATAATCCAGTTTTCGAAACTTACTCCCTTATATAAATTTTTTCGAAACTTACTCCCACCAAATATACTACTTATCAAATATTTCTCCCATTTTATATTTCCGGCCAAAAAAAGGAGAATATTCCGTCAGAATTTAAAAATTTGTTCTAATTATTGTATTTTATGACTATTTTGCCCTTTTATTAAACCATTTATACTTAATCTACTTCTACCCAGATTTGTGTAGTCTACTTCTTAATTCCTCTTTCTCTCCAATTTTCATCTTCATCTTCATCACCGGTTCAATTTAAAGAAGACAAATATGTTCTAACTTGAACGCATAGCAATTATGGGAGAAGATTAGAAGCTTGGGCGCATAACTATTTTGAAATCCTGACCCGTTTATCTATAGTAATTGAACGAACTTACACAAGGGGATATCATTCATATCAACTAAGAACACTTGATATCAACTGTAAATTCCTATTACCATAAATATGCAGGAAACCCCCAAATTGAACAAATTAGGGTTCTACCCAACATGTAATACGAAATTACAATCAACAAAATTACAAACTTTATACCAAAATACTATCATAGTAAGTCAAGCACTAAACACTTAATATTACTCAAGTGGAATTCAAAGTCACGAAATAGTGAAGTAGAGAAAGTGAATACATAGCAAATCATACCAAAATCGTGTATGAGAATAGTGTTATGAGTTTGTCTATGTTGATATGGTGTTGATTATGTAAGATTCTTTAATGTTTGACTAAGTGAGTGTATTGTGAGGATGTTGTTTTAGTTTGAGAGAGATGAAAGATTCATCAGGGTGTATTTTAATAATACATCATGGGTTTATAACAAAGGGGTAATTCGTTCATATTCTAATTTTTTTGGCCGGAAAAATAAAATGGGAGCAATATTTGATAAGTGGTATATTTAGTGGGAGTAAGTTTCGAAAAAATTTATATAAGGGAGTAAGTTTCAAAAACTGAATTATATAAGGGAGTAATCATCAATTTACCCTATAAAAAATAATGTGGCGAATGTTTTAATTATTATAATAATATTTCCTATATTAAAATGGGTTATAATGTGTATAGTGTTTAATTATTCAAGTTAATGAGAATGAGAATATAAAAATGAGTTGGGTATAATTTCATTACAATGAGACCAAGCAACTCACTGAATATTAGTCAAACAATTAAGCGGACAACAATTAAATTGATGGGGCATATTCTGCACCGCTGACCAAGTCAACATACTGAGCAAGGTCAAAGATACCTACAGCAAGTCAACGGCTTAGACAGCCTAGCCGATGCAGCCCATCGGCTGTCGGCTGGGTCTCGGCATGGCAACCGCGCCAGGGACACATACCCGCGTACTCATATCCAAGACCCCTCGGCGGTGAGTCAACACGGCCCGCCGGCCTGCCATAGGTCCCTCGGCCGAGGGGTAGATCAGTCTTTCCACCTGCTAGCCACTTGGCCACTTGGCCACTACGTGACAAAAGGTGAAAGCCTATAAATACTCCTCAACCTTCATTGAGGAAAGGATCCACAACTTAACCTAAGAAACACTATTCATCTGGTATTATCTTCCTTATCTCTCTACAATACATACCTAGCCAAGTAACACAGCTTAATCCTTTAAGTTTACTGACTTGAGCGTCGGAGTGAGTACGCTTGGCATAAAGCCAAGCCCTCAGTTCGTTCATTGTTGCAGGAGAGGCCGAGAGGAACGATAAAGACAAGAAGGGTTCAACTCAAGACATTGTTCTACAAGCCAAGGGTGGTAACAGTACTTGCTCTGGAATTATCCCGGAACAATTGGCGCCGTCTGTGGGGAACAGACACTAGAAGCTAGTCACATTCATTCCCAAAAAAAAAAAAAAAAAAAAAAACAACATAAACCCACCCAAAAAGCTAAGAAGATGTCGAAACAACAAGACGCAGTCGTGACCGACGAAACCACATTCTACCAAGATGAAACCTTCAACAATTCTGGAGTCGTGCAGCCCTCCACCGGCGGAGTAATCCAACCGGAGTTCGGGATGCCAATAATACAAGACACGCCGCTGCCAGCCAACCAGGTCACAATCATGGGACATGTGGTTGACGTAGCAAAACTGAAAATGCTCCTGGACCTAATTAGTAATACGCCTGCTCACACTGTCACGCCGACAAGAGCGGCGGAAACTGTCCAGGAGACCAGGGCCCAAAATGTGACTCCGAGAAATTTGAACGGAGCACTAGGAGAAGCTGACCCAGTCAAGTCGCCGGGGGAGCCCAAAGTGGGCGTGGTAGACCTAAGTCCTTCCCGTAATGGGAGGACAGCGTCCCCGCAGCACGAACGAGGTTTACCCCAAAGGAGCCAGAGGAGTCCGACTCAGCAGAGTTGGAGGAGAAGTCCGAGTCGAAGAAGGAGTCCTTCCCGCTACGAGGGGAGGAGCCGGATTAGGAATGCGAGGAGCCGATCGCCGCGTATAGTTCGACACGTGGTCAGACAGCCCCTCAGCGCCTACGTCCTAGAAATCCAGGTGCCAACCAAGCTCAAGCTACCACCTCTATCATACAAAGGAGATAGTGATCCAGCCGACCACGCTGAGGCTTTCGAGTCTTACATGTCGGTATGGGAGCAGCCCGATGAGGTCTGGTGCCGAGTTTTCCCAACAACTCTGCATGGGATGGCTCAAAGCTGGTACAAGGGGCTCCCCGACGGCTCGGTATACTATTACGCCGACCTAAGGGACGCCTTTCTAGCCCAGTACTCTTGCAATAAGAGGAGGGCCGTGGAGACGTCGGACCTCCTAACTATTAAACATGAGGGGGGCGAGTCTCTACGAAGCTATGTGAAAAGGTTCGACGGAAAGGTCCAGCAGATTCGAGAAATTAATCCCGAATTGGCGGCTTTCGCGCTGATGAAAGGCCTCCCAAGGGGAGAATTAAAAAATGAGCTCATCAAGTGCGGAGGCCTGGGTTTGGACGCCGCCAGGAAAATGGCCGACCAGGCCATCAAGGTAGAGGACTATCACAAGACCTGGGTAGGCCCAGCGAGGCCGAGCACTCAGAAAAGAAGAGCCGCCGGGAGGACAACCCGGATGAAAGACGCCGCGACAACAACGGGTCACGGTCCGAGGAAAGACGCCGTGAGAATAATAGGTCACGGTCGGACAAATCTGCCAGGAAACAGGACTCGACGGGCACCGGGTGGAGTTCAGGAACGTACCACCAGAGGCGGTATAGTGATAAAACCCCTCTCGTCGTATCAGCCGCCGAGGTCTTCGCCCTGAGCAAGGACGAGGGCCAGAAGTGGGAGAGACCCCCCAAGCCAAAAAGTGACGGTGACACGAGCCGATCGTGAGTACCACGGCCACACCGGCCATCTAACCAACGATCGCCGCATCAAGAATGCCATTGAAGAGCTGATCCGGAAGGGGAGCCTCGGCAAGTACGTTGCCAAAGGCCAAAAGACCGACGCCGATAAGTTCAGTAAGAAATCCGTCTTCGAACGGATAGGAGTGATCCATGTCGTCATCGGGGGCAACGAGAACGGAGGGTCCGCTTATGGGCATAAACGGCACCTGAACGAGCTATATCAGGCCATCAACTTTGTGCCCAACACAGCGACCCCTGCTTCCAACATCCCCGATATAACCATTGGAAGGAAGGACTACGAAGGAGTCATCGCTCCTCACAGCGACCCACTTGTAGTCAATTTGGACATATCCAACCACCTGGTCAAGAGGTGCCTGATTGACACAGCGCGTACACGAACATCATGTTCGGGAGTGCTTCCTCGGCCTCGGCCGAAAGTCAAGGACTTGAGCCCCGCACCAACCCACTATACAGACTTCTGCGGGGCCGGCCTGGTACCACTGGGATCAATCAGACTCCCGGTGACGTTCGGCGAAAAGAATGCGGCTAAGAATGTCCTAGCTGAGTTCGTGGTCATCGACGGCTCGTCCGCCTACAACGTTCTCATAGGCCGAGTCACCCTGAGCGAGGCTGACGCAGTGATGTCCATCCGGGCCCTAACACTGATGTATGTCTCGGACCGGGGGGAAGCGCATAAGCTCGTCTCCAAAGACGAGAATGATGAAGTGGTCAACGTCCAGATAGCCGCCAGAGGATGCAACATGCAATCCCTCAAAGTAGCAAAGAAATCAGAGAAAGGGAAAAGTCTATCCTTACAACAGGAGAGCGACCACATGGATGTAACTAGCGGCTGACTGGGAAGGTGTGCCTTTGATGAGCCATTAGGACGCTGGTAGTCTCGGGAAAACACTATGTAGCGGGGAGGTGTCCAAAACAGATGTGGGCACCCCGACGCATGTTTTTATCTAATGAAAAATCGTCCAAGTCTTCCATCAAAACGTTCATTCTCCCCATAGTCACTAGGAAGCAGCAGACGCCGGCTCGCACTGTCATACCGACAAGAGCGGCAGTCTCTATCGAAGCGTACGTCGGCTCACACTTTGTCATACCGACAAGAGCGGCGCCTCCATCAAGAAATAGGCGCCGTCGCAGTCACCCCAGTAGTAGACGCCACGCGATCACCCCAAGAGGTTGGACGCCGTCGCAGTCACTCCAAGTGGTAGACGCCACGGCAGTCTCCATCAAGAAATAGGCGCCGTCGCAGTCACCCCAAGTAGTAGACGCCACGGCAGTCACCTCAAGAGGTTGGACGCCGTCGTAGTCACTCCAAGTGGTAGACGCCACGGCAGTCTCCATCAAGAAATAGGCGCCGTCGCAGTCACCCCAAGTAGTAGACGCCACGGCAGTCACCCCAAGAGGTTGGACGCCGTCGCAGTCACTCCAAGTGGTAGACGCCACGGCAGTCTCCATCAAGAAATAGGCGCCGTCGCAGTCACCCCAAGTAGTAGACGCCACGGCAGTCACCCCAAGAGGTTGGACGCCGTCGCAGTCACTCCAAGTGGTAGACGCCACGACAGTCTCCATCAAGAATTAGACGCCGTCGCAGTCACTCCAAGTGGTAGACGCCACGGCAGTCTCCATCAAAACGCCTTAGAAGCGTTACACAGTTGAGGAACGCACTCTAAACTGCCTCGGCCAAGCCAAAGCGGAGACAAGGGAGACACCCAATCAATAACAAAAAAAAAATCAAATCAGACAAGGACGAGAAAAGACCTCGGCCGAGCCAGAGACAAAGTGAAAACGTTAAGTACAGATTGAGACGCACAACTATTAGCACAAGAAAAAGGAATGAGGTAAAGACCTCGGCCAAGCCGGAGGCAGAAGAAACGAGCTCTTATTAAATATGTTCAACAAATTACAAGAAATACAAACGACGGCCGTCCCCATAAGGGTCAGCCGAAAGACAACCTGCCCAAGTTGTACAAAATACAAAGACGGAAAGGCAAAAGGGCACAGACATCATCTCCCTACGTCTGTTGCTGCTCGCCATCAGCGGTGGTAGAAGCGTCTCCTTCGATGGGCAACCCAGCGGCTTTCCTGGCAGCCTCAGCTTTAGCGGCCTCAGCCTTTGCCTCGGCAGCCTCAGCTTCCCTCATTCTCTTGGCCTCCTCATTGGCCGTCTTTGCCTTCTCAGCAAGGGCTGCTGCCTCCTCAGCCGCCTCCTGCTCTATCTTCACCCTCACGGCCTCCTTGGCCCTCTCCTCCACAGCCTTCTCCTTAGCTTCGAGCTTGTCGTCAAACAGCTCGTCGAATTTGCTCCACGGAAAGGAACCTTTAAGAGGGAAGAACTCCTCAATTACTTCCCGGCACGCTTCGGCGGATCCGACCGGAGCACATGTCGGGGAGCATTTTGGTTTGGAGCATCTCAATGTCGTCCTCCTTTTGCCGATGATGGCCTCCTTGCTCCGAATCACCTTCCCCGGATCTCGAAACCGTTCCGGAATTCATTCCTCTCGCTGGAAATAGAGGTCGGCGTGCCTCTGAACGAGGTCACACTTCGCCACCAGCTTTGCAACTTCGGCCGCAGCAGCCTCGGCCTTGGCTCTCTCAGCAAGGACCTCCTTTTCAGCGTCCTCCCTGAGCTTTCTCTCAGCCAAGAGCGCCTTCTCGGCCTCCCCCCTAAGCCTCTGCTCATGGAGAAGATCAAGCTTCGCCTTCGTGGCCACCTTCTTAGTGGCATTAAGGTCAAAAGTGGATTGAGCCATGGCCTTCTCCTGCTCCATGATACGAGCACCGGTCAGCTCGTTCCACCTCGCCAGTCTCTTGACCAACCTCGCGCTTTCCGCCACAAGCTGAGAGGGGGAAACCTTCTGGGATGAAGAGTCAGTAGCGACGTTATGATCACCAGCCGGCGGACGGGAAAGGGAAATCTTCTGGGATGAAGAGTCAGTAGCGACGCTATGATCACCAGCCTGCGCGGGGTTCTCCTCCACCTGCTGCTCAACAAGAGCGGCGGCCGACTGCGGCTGATCTACAAAATTTAAAGTAAGCATTAGTATCAACATGCATAGACATGCCGGAGAGCCTGTCACCGGCAGCGCCTAATGAACCAGCTAAATCTGAGCCACAGGATAGATCAATACCGTGCTTGGCCTTCTTGGCCGAAGGACGCATTTCCTCGTCAGCAGCAGAAGCAACGACAGCGGTAAAGGCTGTCTGCTTTCTTTTACGGACAAGGGGCGACCCCTCCTCCACATCGGAGTCATCCCCATTGGAGATATAAACGATCTCCACCGTCTCCTTCTGAACAGAGGGGATGGAAGGCGGAGCCGATGTCGACGCCATCACCGCCGAAGGCTTTGTTTTTCGCGTATGGCGCGGCATATTACTAACAACCTTCGCCTGGGCCTCCACCACATTCAAGCGTTTGTTCTTTGGTCCATAAGATCGTTCGGCGACGTCCTACGGTCGTGGGTCAGAGCCTTGGGATGCAAGTTAGCAACGGTTTTGTCTTTGTGCGGCCCATTCTCCCGAGGATATCCTCGAACAAATCTGGTCCAAAGTGGTCTGCGAAGGAAACAAAGCAAGAATTAAATAGAGAAATTAAATCAAAGTTCGAAGAACAACATCGGAACATTGACAATGACGGTGATGGGCCTCACACCGACCCCACTCACCCCGTGCTAAGGCCGGTATGAGGCCGAGCATGGCGAGCGGCTCATCCCGAAGAATGATCTGCGTTGGGGGAATCCATCTTTTCGGCACCCCACTCTTGTCCGCCTCAAAGAGCCTCATCGCCACCTCTCATCCTCCCTAAGAGAGACCCCGCTGGCATCCATCTTGAGTTTTTTCCGGAGACCCATCTCGTCATGTTCCGCCTTAGTCTCACACCGCAAGTTAACTTGGTGCCGAAAGGCAATGGGGCGTGGATAGTCATCCGGCACCTTAACGTACACCCACCGATCTCTCCGTCTTTGCAGAAGTAAGTTTGTCAACAGAGACATAACCCTTCTCCATGTGCACGCTGTACCAACCGACGCGCCGAGAGATTGACTGGTGGAGATAATGCAAATGGCGGAATAAATTCACCGTCGGAGCCTCCCCCTTGAAGAGACAAAGCCACACAAAGCCGACTATCGTCCTCATGGCCAACGGATGCAGTTGGGCCACAGCGACGTTCATAGCTTTGATGATAGCCATGACGTACTCGTTCAGCGGAAACCGGAGCCCGTACTCCAAGTGTCGCATATATACACCGGTATGGCCCGGTGGAGGGCAACAGACGGCCTGACCCTCCTCAGGGATGACAATCTTGTATCCCCTGCCAAAGAAGAAGTGGCCCTCGAAAAATTTCTCACCGGAACAACTGGCCAACTTATGGGTCCAAGCTCGGTCAACGCTTGCCTTACAGACGTCACCATGATCCATAACGTACTGCCTCCTCTCTTTGGGACGAGCCTCTTCAGCATCATCACTAAAATCGTCTGCGTCATCATCGACATCATCGTCATCCTCCCATTCCTCCAAAATTCGAGGATCGACTTCAGGAGAAGGAGACCTAGGGCCCCCAGGCCTTATCAGGAGGCCGTCCAACTTCTCCTCCTCATCAAGACGCGACGGGGAACCCCCCGGCGCCGGTTTACTAGGCCCGGCATCAGCAGAAGACATGTTTACAATAAAAACTTACAAAGTTAAGAAATTGGGAAGTTTGTTTGTTTACCTTGAAGAAAAACGCTCGCCGGAGTAACAACTCTGAAAATTAGAAGACAAAGAAGCCCTTGAAAGTTTAGAGAGGAAGAAAATTTTGGAGAATGAAATTGGTGGCCAATTTCACGGATAACTGCCCTATTTATAGGGAAAAGCCCATGAAGAAGGACCAATCAGAGAACAGCCCATGAAGTGTCAACCAATCAGCGTGCAGACACGTGTCGGACATGCAACCACGGGATGTCAATCGTTGCAACAGTTAGACGTCAATCAATGCAACAGTGACCAAGCGTCTTCAACACGCCCATTCATATCTCTCCGCCTATTCACCTTCCTCAGCAAAATTCCCAAGCATCTGTTCTCCGCCGGCCACTTGATCCACCAAGCTAGGTAGCGCCGGCCGGGGGCAATCAAAAACGACCGGCACTCTCAACCCTGGTCTCGGCCAGCGTCACTTTCTTTTCCACATCGGATGCCCTTTACACATCCATGTGGAGGGGGGATATGGTACGGCCCAAGCAGAACCAAGCCGCAGAAGGGGCCGCCGCAGAAGAAGCCGATGCAGAAAATTTTTACAAATTACTTGCGCAGAATATACGCTCGAACGTACATCGGAGCCCATACCACGGCATAGACTACGCTGGGGGCAAATTGATGGGGCATATTCTGCACCGCTGACCAAGTCAACATACTGAGCAAGGTCAAAGATACCTACAAAGAAGTCAACGGCTTTAGAGACGGCCTAGCCGATGCGACCCATCGGCTGTCGGCTGGTCTCGGCATGGCAACCCGCCACCGGACACATACCCGCGTACTCATATCCAAGACCCCTCGGCGGTGAGTCAACACGGCCCGCCGGCCTGCCATAGGTCCCTCGGCCGAGGGGTAGATCAGTCTTTCCACCTGCTAGCCACTTGGCCACTTGGCCACTACGTGACAAAAGGTGAAAGCCTATAAATATTCCTCAACCTTCATTGAGGAAAGGATCCACAACTTAACCTAAGAAACACTATTCATCTGGTATTATCTTCCTTATCTCTCTACAATACATACCTAGCCAAGTAACACAGCTTAATCCTTTAAGTTTACTGACTTGAGCGTCGGAGTGAGTACGCTTGGCATAAAGCCAAGCCCTCAGTTCGTTCATTGTTGCAGGAGAGGCCGAGAGGAACGATAAAGACAAGAAGGGTTCAACTCAAGACATTGTTCTACAAGCCAAGGCCGAGAGGAATTATCCCAGAACATAAATAAATCTAAATATAGCAAAGAGCTCATGGTTCAACTACCATCTTAGCTCTAGGAACTGTCAACACACTCATAATAAAATGCTACAAAAACATTTTCTTTCATTTTCCTATCTTTCTCCATCTCCTTCATCCACCATCCGCCAACCACCGCGCATCACCAACCACCATCTTTTAATGCCCACTCCCCATCAGCCTCTCCCTTAAGCACCACCATCGCCGCCTAATACTCTCTCATCCCTGCCCACAACTAAGTCGATGCTCTCACTCATAGGAGATTGCCAACCCCCAAAGAAGTTGATTGTATGGATCATAATTCACAATTAATTATGATGTTATTCCACATTAGTAGAAATCAACATTGTTGATAAACATATCAATCATGTGTTATCCTCAAATGAAAAGGAATTCAGTATCATTGAATCTGGACGAAATGATAACCATAAACCCTAAATAAAATAAAATAGATGTAAAGAAACTCGAAAAAATACTAATTTGATCAATAATGTGCAATTAACGAATTGAATATATGATTTCTATTAAAATTATCATCCATAATTCGAGAAATTTGATTGAATAGACAAGGTGTGTGGTTAGTAATTGGGGGGAATGGATTTAGAATTTTTTTAATTAGTGGTATGCAAAAGGAAAACATTGTGTAAATAGTACTGTAATGAGTATAATGTACTCTAGAAATAAATTATGATATTAAATTTCCATTTAGGTGCTTATTGGTCAAATAATCAAGTGTGACTTCAACGCTGAATCGGGTCGTTTGAAGTATCAAGAAACTTTTTTGTCCGGTGGGTTGCACCACCAGAAGGTTGGATTGTACTTAATGTCGATGGAGTTTCAAAAGGCAATCCGGGTCCGGCAGGTGCGGGGGCATTTTTCGAGACACTTCAGGGAACTTGCTTCTAGCTTACGCAGAATGTCTGGGACAAGCGACGGTCACTAGGGCTGAGCTGATGCCCTTGAAGCGGGGGTTGATGATTGCAAAGGAGAGATTTGGTGGTAGGCTTATTATACAAACGGATTCAAACACAGTGGTAACTGTGCTAAAGGAAAGAGAAGAGTTATCGGTGGCACATGCTGTAACACCCGCGAATTTCCTATTTTGACATTTAAAATTTATTAAACCGTTTAACCACTTTATTATGTTTTTGAATTTGAATTATTCAATTTAAGTAATTTTATGTCAAACACGATTTTTATAAACGTATTATATAAAAGCTCACTTGTATAAAAATACGTATTCTTAAATTATATTTTGAGGCATAATTCATATAAAAATATACGTATACGTATTTTTGGTCGGATAATAATAATGACCGTAATAATAATAATTTCCGTCTTAAATTCTGTCTAACAATAGACCGTCACATTTCCACTTATGAGACTAATCTTTTCCCGGACCAACCATTTATCGACAACACATCACATCACACCCACCTAACATCCTACACTCTACTTGTAAAATATCTCCCCTATTATTATTATTATTATTATTATTATTATTATTATTATTATTATTATTATTATTATTATTATTATTATTATTATTATTATTATTATTATTATTATTATTATTATTATCATTATTATTATTATTATTATTATTATTATTATTATTATTATTATTATTATTATTATTATTATTATTATTATTATCTATAAAATATTATTAAAAGGCTAGCCTAAAAATACCACGTAGACAATGCCACATGGGATGAAAAAAAGCCACGTATACAATAACAATTTGACTTGGCAAACTAATATAACATGGATTAGCAATTTATTATTATATTGCATTAATTTAATTCATTTATTTCCTTTAAAAATCTATCCATATTCCATTAACTTTAAACTTAATTAAATAAAAAAAACTACAATAAAAAATATGGATTAACTATAAGTTAATAATTTCAAGATATTTCATATGGAGTAGTATTATATGTATTCGAAATAAAAAATTGAATACATAAGAAATTAAGAACGAAGAAGAATAAATGAAGTTAAAAATAAATAAAAAAAACTGTATTGTCACTTATTCACTACTTTTTTTTTTTGAAAGGCACTAATTCACTATTGCTGTTACTATAAAAAAAATATATATTATCTTTGTTGTATATAGAAGATGTTTTACAAAACTAATTAATCGACAAATAAGTATTAAATATCATATAAAATATTTTCTTCGGAAAATATAAAATATATGGAAAAGAAAATATTTATTAATTTAAGTAATTTACAAACAAGTTCCGTAAATACTTAAATGAAATTAAACAATAATAATAGAAATTTAAAAGGGTAGTAATATCATGTATTTAGTTCATGAAATAATTTCACGTAAAGGATAAGGTTTTGTAAAAAAATTGCATTGTTTAGCAATATATTTAGTAAATAAAACTAAAATAATTATATTTATAATTTTGTGTTCATGGTGAATTTAAATGAGACCTTCTCCATTCCACTTTAATTATTTAATTTATACAATATTATTAAAAGGGTACTTAAAGCATTCAAGTTTAATCCACGTGTAATTTTTCTATTGGTTAGTAATAATTCACTTATATTAATTACTTGATTATTTAACTAGAAAAAATCTCTAAATATCATGTGTTACTTATAAATACTAACAAAATATAAAATATTAGTTGCAAACACAAAAAGACAAATTAATACAAATCTTTTATTTTCCTCTCTTAAATTTGGTATCAATATACCTATTCATTTAACTTTTATTTCTTTTATTTAATAGAAGGTCTTTTTGTTTTTCCTCACAATTAATATACTTTGTATTTATTTTACCATAATTTTTTATCTCCCCCTTAGTTCACAAAACCTTCTTCTTCTCTCAAATAAATTCTAGAAATTAATTAGATAATTAATTACAAAAATTTCCTTATATATATATTACAACAATCCTATAAATCATTTTTATCCAAAAATTTGGTAGGTAAAGTATGCATTTTTAACCAAATGAATTATTTAACTTTTTTTATTCTTATTATGTTTTGAATTAATTAATAATTATAATCTTATTTAGTTATTATTTTGGTGTTTGTATTGAAATTGCAGGAGGATAACATTGCATGAAATCTGGAAATAATGGTTATGAAACTTCTTTCAATTTTCTTTTGACTTGAATATTTTTTTCATTTTTGTTGGGTTTTCCTTTTTTTTTTTTATTATTATTATGGTGTATGCGCAATATAAAATTGTAGTTGGATCTCTAATTATTGGTGAAATGTTATATTATATATTCTAACTCTTGGAATATTAATTGACAAATTTTTTAAATTGTACTAAATTGTCGTACACCCTTTCGTGCACTTTATTAGTTTTCCGTGTATTCTTCAACTTATATTCTGTCAAACAGGTTATAAATCAAATATTTTAGTCGACAAACATATTATAAATCAAATGTCTTATTCTCCAAGGATATAAATTGGATCTTTTAATGCGGAGTAAGGTAAATATTTTGCATGGTTTTTGGTTAGAATCCGATGATCATTCTCCAATCCATTGTTTCAACTTTAAATGCTTTCAAGCTTTTAAATCATTTTTTTTCATCAAATATTTTCTTCTAGCACTCTCAATATTTCTTCGAGAAATGTTTATTTTTTTGTAATAATTTGTATATATTTTTCTTTTCTCATCATAAATCAATTGTTACGAATATTTTTTAATTACCACCTTATTTGTTGCCTACTTGCCTTGCTTAGGTATCCTACTAACATATCTCCAAAATAATAGGCAAGAAGACAAACAAGCTGAATAACGCATTCATGAACGATACCGCAAAAATAAAAGAACATAAACAATCAAACTCGTGATTCTCACGGGTCACAAAACTAGTTATTATTATTATATATTAATATTATGATAATGTGTATAGCTGTTGTTGTGTCATAACTAGTCCCCACCCCCATTCATACTCCTTCCCCCTTCTTCCTCTTTTCGAAAAACAACGAACAACAGCAACAAACGATAACAGGACCGTACAACACCATTTCCGTCATCTTCAAGCTCAGTTTCCGGCTGCATCTCTCAACGGTTTTCCCTAATTTTTCCACCAATCACCTCCTTACTTCCCCCTTCATCTTTTGAGGTAAGAAAGGTCCTTGCTTTCTTCCAAAATCACGACTGCCTTTCTCCTTAACGCTCGAATCTCGTACTAATCTCTTTCGCCTTCGTGTTTAGGGCAAGCTTTGACAACTCGGTGTGATTTTTGAATCGAATTCGTGCCCATTAAAGAAGTTATAAGGTAACGGTGATAGGTTACTCGACATGAGTCGATATTTCGCCCTTCTTACTGCTTGTTTTCTGGTCTGTTCATGCTGAAATGATTAGTTCTATTTTCATTTGAGTCGTGCTAATTCCGTCCTAATGCTACCTTTAATGTCAGTCTTGAGTTGGGTCGAAACTTTGAGTTGAATAGACGGCTTGGGTACTCTGTTTGGAGCCGTGTTTAGCATGGTTTCCTGTAGTTTAGTCGGCTATTGTTGAGGATGGTTCATGCGGTTGATGTATGGCTAAAGGTGACGACTTTGGGACAGTATAATGCTGGTTTTGGGACTGTTTGTTGCTGGTTTTAGGACAGTAAAATGCTATTGGTGGGACGGGTTTCATGTGCAGGTTTTGAGACAAGTACATGTCGAGGTTGGAGACGGGTTATACGCATCTCTGAGTCTGTTTGGGACGGTTTTGAACGCGACTGAGCAGCCTGCTATGTACTGATGAGGGACTGTTTTTATGGGTTGTTTATGGGTCGATAAAAATGTGTGCCTTCACCATATTAATGTTGTGTTAACGTAAACATATAGGCTAGATAGTTGTAGTATCCGCTAAATCCGTCTTTTAGGTGTTGGCCTCGGCTTTGGAAAGCCATGACAGGCCGTGTTGAGCTCTGTTTGGGGCAGGTGCGTCCTATTTTCAGGCTTACTACTCTCACCTTTCAAATTAGGAAATTGGGACTGTTTTGACTCAGCTTTGCAGGTACTTCATGGCTGTTTTGGGTAGTTAGAATTAAGGGTTGTGTGGTCTGTTTGGACAGTCGAAAATGATGGCCGTATGGGCTGTCGTTGCACGGGTTTGGGTGTCTTTGTTTGGTTGGTGGTTTGAGCCAACTTGTTTGCGTCCGTCTTGAGAGTATATGCTAGAATAATTTGGGTCGTTTGTGTAGTAACTCCCGTCTCGGAATAATGTGTGGAATGGACTGTGTTTGGGGCAGGGTTTTATGCTTCTTATTGTTCTGTTTTGGGCTGGAAATATGGGTTGTTTGACACGGTTGTAGGGCCACGACAAGGGCTGTCCACGGCCTGTACTTGGGCTGTTCATGGCTGCCCTGTTTTGGCAGTTGTTTAGGTGGTGGTAGGAGCTGTTTATGGTTGGATGGTGGTTGTTTTAGAGTGGTAACCGTGGGCTGGGCAACGGCCTGGCTGGGCACGGTTGTGGCCTGGGCAGTGGCCTTGTGGCTTGGGCAGTGGTCTGGCCATGGCCTGCCTGGCCTAGGCAGCGGCCTAGGCAGTGGCTAAGGCTGGGCAGTTGTGGCCCTAGTCACGTGTAGAGGTATGGCCATGGTTGAGCCGTGGCCTAGCCTCGTGTTGCGTGCCTTATCGAGTCAGTTTATATTCGTGTTTGATTTATTTATTTCCCGTCTCATGCTCTATATAGCTTAGTTCGTTAAATATCGTCCGTTCATATATTTTTCTCACATTAATTATAAATGCGAAATTTATTATTTATTCAAGTCAAAATTTGATGAAATGCCTTACTTACCTATAATATGAATTTTTAATCCGTTCATTCTCATTTATTTATCGTATCTCAAATGTGAGTGAATTATTCTACTTATTTAATTAAATTGAGTCATTTATAATTGGATGCTTGTTTTGCTTATTATAAATGGTTCATCTTCGTTTGTTTACATTTTTATTCAAGGGACAAATATTGAAGAAATGAGTTATTTATTCATATTCATGATCATTGTTGCTCGTATTTGTGACCCGAGTGTGACGTTTTACATTGTGTGACTACTTGACATTCCTTATTTACCCCTTTCGGACCTTTGGTTACGAGTGTGTGCCATGTTTCCGGATTGGGTCATCTTTCCTCTTTTGGACCTTTGGTTACGAGTGTGTGTCATGTTTCCGAATTAGGAGATCCTTCCGCCTTTCTTCGGACCTTTGGTTACGAGTGTGTGCCATGTTTCCGATTAGAGGTTACTCGACCTTTGGTTACGAGTGCGTGCCATGTTTCGAGTCTTGGATGCGATTGGTATATCGTTTGTCGAATCGGGTGACGTCCATCCCGAGAGTCTGGATCCAGGTTTAGACTAGGACCGTATTATGATCGTCGTCCTACCAAGAGGTTGGAGTCTAGGGGTCTGTCTTGTTTTGAGTCAATCCTTTGTAAATGTCTTGCTTGTTACGGTCTTTGGCGTGTTTTTATATATGAGAGTTCACGTCTTCTATGATTGTTTGTGAGAGTCTTGGTCCTATCCGATACTAGTGGTGAGATGCAAGCCCCTAGTTGCGATATGATCGCCGGGATCGATGTTCCCATCCATTCTTATGGTGAGATGCAAGCCATAAGTATGAATGTGACATTAGTAGCCACGTCCCGTGCTATGATTGTTAAGAGGTTTTCAAAGTAATGGCTATTGGTTTCCATCCATGTATTTTCTATTTAATTGATCCGTTATTTACCTTCCTCATATGATTCGATGCCTAATCTCATATCCATGATTTGTTCCCTTGAATGCATGTTTAATATAATGTGCCATACCTCTCTCTTTAAGAATGCAATATGTCTATCTCATCATGATTATTCATTATATCTCCTTGTTCTCCATTGTTTATATATGATGCATGATCTACATGTTTAATTAAGTGGTTGTTTACTTCCATTTCGACATATTGTGGCTGGGAGAACCTTGAGTTACTCTCCACTGACTGTGGCGTTCATGTTTACATGAATGACAGGTTGTGAAGATGCTTACGTGGGGGAGACGTGTGGGCTAGCGAGAACTAAACCCTTGGACCTTAGTTGCTAGATTGGAAAACCCTTATATGTTTATTCGTGGATATCTTTTCCCCGCCTTCTAGCCTTGGGTTGTAATAACCTAAATTTGTCTATTATCGTATTTGTTTCATTTCGTTAGTGGCACCCGCGTGCTAATCTTTTCTAGTAATTTAAAAGTTTTTTTAAATCTCAAATTTCCGCTATAATTTATTAGTTATATTTTCCGCTTTATCGCGGGGTGTCACACATGCTCATTTGGTTCATATTTGTAAGTGTTTCCTAAACGACCATTCGAGAAACATTGAGGTACACCATATTTATCGCGAGGCAAATCGATGTGCGGATTGGCTTGCAAATATGGGAGTTGAGCAGGTTCAGTGAGTAGTTGTGTGGGAACCTGATGACATACCGACTCCGCTTTATCGCTTCATGCAAAGAGGACATTGGAGGCGTGTCTTGGCCAAGGATAGTTCCAATCATCAAGTAGTAGTTTTGGTTGCTCTGGTTTTCGTTTGTGCTTTCTTTTTTACGATGTTTGTTTTCGCTTTCACATTTAATTTATGGGCTTAATCCCGCTTCTTGTAACCGAAAAAAAAATTAATGGTTACTGCCTAAGGTTAGGTCTAAAATAGTTTTCCAACCATATGTCATATATGCTATACTGCTTTGAGTTGTAATGCTACCCATCTATTACAGGTGGTATATGTGCTACACTGCTACTAGGGGTGCTCACCGGTCCAAAACCGGACCGGACCGGATGAACCCGCGGACCGGATAACCACATATCCCAAGACCGCGGACCGGGCCGGCTAGAAGGGGACCCGGACCGGAACCCTTTAGGTCCGGTTTTTTCCGGGTTTGGACCGGACCGGTACTAATTTATAAGGCAATTTAGTTTTATTTTTTTTGTGGACCGGACCGGACCGGAGAGACCGTCACCATATTTTTGGGACCGGAGACCGGACCGGTATGTATCCGTCGAGGCCGACCGGACCGGACCGGCCGGTCCGGTCCGTCCGTTTCTTTAGGTCAACCACTTTTTGTTCACTCCTAATCGCTACGTATTCTATACGGGGGTGAATCATCTTAATTACCTTTTCTCTCAATTTTCTTCCATTTTTCTCTAATACAACAATATAAAATTATTTACCCTCTTCATTCTTTCAAAACAGTCAACCGTTAAAAATCATTCCAAAATAAAATCTGAAAGGTTATGGAGAGGAGTATGGACTATTATTTAGGGGCATGCCAATTTTGACTAAAAACTATATATATTCCATTCCATTATATAGTCAAATGAAAACACGAATAATAACAAAACCAAGCTTTCATTCTGATGCTGAGTGCTGACTTTGGGTCTTTGACTCTTTTGGTCACGAAGTACTAACTTATTAAAAGAATAGCCAGTTACCAATCGTTGGTTGGCGCAGTGGTAGTATGGAAATTTGTCTTGCTGTAGGGAGGTCATGGATCGATCCTCACAAATGCGATTGGGAGGGTTTAAATACTCGTAATCTTTGGACACGCCCAGAAATCCGGATTAGTCGGCGCAATGTGGTTCGGATTACCGGATGGTTTAGATAAAAAAAAAAAAAATAGCCAGTTCAAAGTATGAGCCGTCTACATAAGTAGACCAATTATTCCTCCATTCCAATTAATTATTTACAAAACATCCAATACGTTTTTATATATGATTGACTAAATAATTGAAGCAATTCAAGTATTTGATTTAATACGAGTTAAATCATATACTCCCTCCTATCCACTCTTTTCTTCCCTATTTCCTAAAACGGATTATTCAGGTTTTCTCCCTCTTTCCTTTTTGAGAAAGTTTTTATTAATATTATACTCTTACCTCTTTCCACTCATCAAACCCCACTATATACTTTATTAATATTTAATTCTAATTATTCCTACTTCTCTCCAATAACCAAACCCCACCCATCTCCTTTATTAATATTTAATCATAATTATTCATACCTCTCTCCAATTACCAAACCCCACTCATATTTTTATCAATATTATACTCCCCACCCTTAATCTCCGTGCCCACTTCAAAGGGGAAAAAAAGGGTGGATAGGAGGGAGTATATAAATACAAAGATAACATAATGCTTTATCTGAGTTTAATAAGTGAAATGAACGACATAATTCGCACAAACTTTAGTGTCAAAATCAATTAATAATAGGACTAATAGGTCATAAACTTGTAAATAAGACTATTGTATTCATCCAAGTTTATGGCGAAGCTAGAAACGAGCTAGCATATATATACAATCGACTCGATCAACAAATATTAAAATTTTATTATAACTTGATTCTTTTCTACTAGCTACAATATATTTGTCGTTAATTCGTTTTTACAAATGTCAACAAACGTAACTGATAAAATTACGGGGAGTGGAACTAACCCGTCAACATTATATTGGCCATTATGACTTTTTTTTTACACCAAACAAAAAATGTTATTAATTCTTTCTTAAAACTTTCATTACCATTTAACAACAAATTTTCAGTTTATACCATTGTCACATGGTCTAAACTCAATTTTTTGTCACCTTGTCCCCCTATTCGTTTTGTGAGTGGCATTATTCGTCACTTGCTCTGACCCGTCTTAGCAAGACTAACTGTTTAGAACACAATCATTAATGAGCACAATAATAAAATATCCCTCCATACCATACCAAGGTAACATTGACTATTTTCACACTTGTCGAGACACATTTTGCAACGTGAATATCTTTCGTTACACATTACTAAAAATTATAAAAATTTGATATTCTTATAGCATTCATGGCGATAAATCAAACAAGATCTCACATAACTATATTTCGTCTTATAGATTAAGAATAATATCGAAGATTCCCTACGACCATAAATAGTGTCAAGATTCTCAATGTTACTATTGGTATGGTATGAACGAAGTACATAATATAATAAATATCGCTTGTGACCGTCACAAGTCACAACCCTCCCTCCCACTACCATAACTTTAGTCGGTGTGAAAACTCACACGCTTATGACCGTCACAAATTTGAATTTGTGTACATAATAATACATAATTTCTCCTAGTTTAATTGTTGGTTCCTCTTTCCTTTTCGGTGTTAGTTGGATGTTGGTTCTTCCTTTCCTTTTTTAGTAAATTTTGTATGGTCCAAATTCAATTCTATGTGGGATAAAGTATTTTATGTGGTTCAAATTCATTTTTTTAATTTTGATGGAAAAAAAAAATCAACAATTAGACATATTAAAACAAAGATGCCTACATGGTCCCATACTCCCATGTGACAAATCTCTATATCCAACCACTATAGTGGTCTATAAATATCAAACAAAAATATACTCTTCATGCATTCAAATCCTTTACTATCAAAGTAATACACTTCATTTTATTTCTCAAAATATATTCATCATCTTGTAAGAAAAAAATGGGAGTAGTAACATTCACAGTAGTCGAGAGAGAATGTGCAGTTACACCAGCAAGGTTGTTCAAGGCTATGTGGTTTGACAACCACAATTTTTACACTCTTGCTATGCCTCATTATATTAAGAGTTTTGAGTTACTTAAGGGTGATCTTGATTCTATTGGATGTGTCAAACAATTTAACTTTGCTGAAGGTTAGTTCATTATTTAGTTTTGCTTTGTTATTTAGTTGGTCGTAAGACGGTTTCACACAAAATCTACGTATTCCCTATGTCCTGGTCATTTGCGCTTGTCTATTCTATTGATAGGTGTCTCAGTCATTTATTTATCTTTCTATATTAAGAATATTTTTAAAGGGTAATTTGATCATCCACTAGTCTATTGTCTACTTATCATTCAATAACAACCATCATGTGCTGGTTGTAATTTTAAGACGGTTTTATACAATTTCTAGTACTCTGTTTCTACTTATCATTTACGTTTAAGCCGCATTCGATACTGAAATAGATAGATTATATTATTATTGACTAACCAAAGTTGGCTGATGTGAGTGATAAGAGCTTTCATCTCTTAAACAAGTGGGCAGGGGTTCGATTCCTGACTCTTGCGAATGAAAAAGCCAAATTTGGGAGGGATCAACCCATTAAATTGCTTTCAATACCCCGAAGGAGATTACCCCAGCTGTCGGTAGGGGATACTCCTGATCAACACCAAAAAATATTATTATTGACTAGAAGTCGATTGGAAATCGACCTAGGTCGTCCGAGGGTTCGCCACGGTTCATTGTTGTGATTTTATTGCTGTATTAGAACGGCAGTTACTTAAATACGTTTGTATCGCCAGAAAAGCAAATGGGTAAGAAATTACTAATTAATCAATATTTTCTTTTTTCAGGGACTCCACACAAATACTTTAAATCGGAGAATCTTGACTTTGATGTAGAGAAAAACTACATAAAGTACAAAACATTTGAAGGAGACGTTCTAGGTGACAATATTGACTACATTGTGTATGAAGCTAAAATTGAAGCAACGGGTCAATTTAAAATGATTGGACACTTTCATCCTAAGGGAGATGTTGAATTGGCAACCGACGACGAAGTTAAGTGCAATTTAGGTGGTCTTGTTAAGGCCCTCAATGCGGCCGAACAATACCTTATCAACCATCCCCAACTTTATGCTTAAAATCGTACTCTCTTCAAAGATTATAACAATCATATATATGACATGTAATCGAAAAGATTATTTGCTGGAATAAAATTTACTTGTATGTTTTTGTTATTTTGAGGGTGATGCTCTTACTAAAGTGTACGTAAAATATGCGGAATTTTTAAGTTTATATGCATTTTTCAATCGGATTATTAAACATTGTCGGATTTTCTTTTACAACGGATCGTCACCCTTTTTCTACTATAACATTTCCGATTTTGTCCGTCTCGTTTCTCTACTTCAGTTTTACTCTTTCTACATATTTCTCGTGTTTATTATACAATCAAAGACGGGAATTAACAACAAAGACAATACTGGGAAGCAGAAAATCCATCTTTCTATCTAGGTCATCTGAGTGTAGGTTACCATATTCACTCGATCCGAGCAAATTGCGAATTGTTTCAAGCATATTCAATCAGGTAATCGTGAAAAAAAATTGTGACAATCCCCCTTACTAGTGAAAGAATAATTTTTTTTTAGTTTTCCCTTCAAGTGCTTCTATCTAAATAAAGAAACACGTAAATCTTTCTTTCTTTAAACTATTATCTTTTCATTAAAATATAATCTTATAATAACTTTAATTTTATAATTAAATTCAAAATTATGATTTTTTCATCAAAATAAAATAAAATTGATATTAATTATAAACTATAAGTTGGTAAATTTTTCATTAAATGCAATAATTATAACTTGACGTATAATTACCAGTAACTTTGTGACAAAAAATTCATTAAAATAATTGGAGATAATTTACAAAATGAAATCTTTAATTTTATGGTAGAAAAAAAAATATAGATTTCATAAAAATATTTCATTAAACTTTCATGCGCGGATCTATACTAGTTTCCCACGTTAATGGCCCCCAAATTTTGAAGTTCTGTCTCTTCTTCAGTCACCTACTACGAGCATCTCCAATGGTTGGAAAAAAAGACTTGTTTGCAAATTTTAGAAATTGTAAGCTAGTAGCTCAACCATTGGAGTTGTACACATAGATTAGCTTTGCTCAAATAATTTCAAGCTAGTAGCTCCATGGAGCTACTTGCTTAAATGGACCCACAAGAAAAATATAACCAATAGAAAAAAGGTGTCTCATTTATAAAGTTTTTATTTTTTATTTAGAAATTAAGAATTAAATAAATTAATAAAAAAGTGTGTTAGTTAGGTCTCATCAAGCTAATACTAAATTAGCTTCACCATCGGAAAGAATTTTAGAAAAAATTGTTGTTCTTCAAAAAAAATGATGTGAAGCGAAAGGTAAAGATTGAAACTGCTTATTTGTGATCTTCTAACAAAACAATGGTATGGCGTTGTTTATTACTCCGTATTCCGGATATGTTTGCCAAGTGGATTGGTTAGTCACTGAATTTATGTGACTTTTCCTGATCTTGACATCTTCGTCAAAAAGTTAGTCTTACTTATGTTGGAAGTGTTCTTTAAAAGTTTATTATCCCATATTGGTAGAATAATCGTTGAGATTGTTGGATGTATTGGAATTCTATGTAGTTTTTGCACAATTTTTAAGTCTGATAGTTCAGTCTTCTAAACTGAGTGTTGTCTTCTCCATGCTAATTGTGTGGTCTTCCAAAAAACTATTTACAAGACATATTTAACACGTCCCAACTATTTACAAGACATATTTAACACGCCTCTGCAATCCTTCCTTATGTACCTATAAATACTACCTATTTTGTCATTTCAAAATACACAACACATTATCTCATCTACTCTTTCTCAATCTATTCCTTCTCTAACATGTTTCTTTCATAGCTGATTTTAGCAACGTTCTGTAAGTAATTCTCAATCTAAGTCTTTGTCGTACACCTTAGACTCGGAAGTCGTGTAACCCTGGGAAGTTGGTTGCCAAGAGGCCGTGTGTATCGAGCAGGGCAAATTAAACCATCTTTATCTTTAAGTTCTGTAAGTATCTCTTCATTGTTTGTTTAATAGTCATACCGCCTATAACTTAAGATCTTCTTAATTAGCTTAACACATACGGAGTAGTCATTATAACTATCATCAAATGAACCAGATACATGATATTAGGCCGTCTTAAATGGGATTTTGCTCACATGAAGTCCCTGCAGACCACAGGTAGTCTACAAATACCAGTAAATCAATCATAATTGGATGAAAATTGTGATACTAGGTAGTGCCATTTCAACAATGAAGATACTGTTGCAATTTCAAGGGGTGATCAAAGGTAGAGGTGGCCTTGTTCTATGTCCAATCATCTCATGTGCACTCTTCTACTTGTACTTCAAGAAGAACCGTCTTCGCCGTCTGTCACTTACTCCCTCCCTCCCTCTTGAGCTTGTTACTGTTTCTTCCGTGGCTCATGGGATTTCTGAGTGTACTGATTTGTCTGAATTCGGGTTTGACATGGCCAAAAGCGACCCTTATGACAAGGATATTAATCCTAATGGGATAATGCAACTCGGTGTGGCCGTTAATTTGGTAGGTAATTGACAATGTTAGTACATGTACTTTGTTTTCTCAAATTGATGCAGACGAGGTTTGAATAGCATCTCTCGCCCTACAACTTTTTACAAGGTCTTAGCTTTATCGTGCATGCTTGTCGTTTGTAGCTTTGTTCAGATTTAATTGAGCAATGGGTTGCGCGAAATTGGAACCATTCGATTGGAAGCAATGGTGAAGGGATTAAGGGGATAGTTCCTTACCAACCATTTGATGGATTGATGGACTTGAAAATGGTATTTCTTACAGTTTTGCTATTTACAACAGTTGCGTATAGTTCTTAGATATGAAGCGAATTCATTCAGTTTGATTGTCAGCTCTATTTTTACTGCTACAATGATTTGCAGGCAATGTCCAATTTCATGTCTAAGGTTATGGGTAATATTGACATTGATCCATTACAACTCGTGTTGACAAGTGGCGCGACTCCTGCAATTGAGATACTTGCCTTCTGTCTCGGTAACCCCGGTGATGCATTTCTTATTCCAGCACCATACTACCCTGGGTAGGTACATCATTTTCTAGTTATAACGGATTTTCCGAGGAATGGTATTTGTGAGACTCTTCTAAACAGATGAAAATTTAACAGAAGGTCCACATTTCATTTTCAATCAGTGGTTTAAACCATCCAAAATATTCCCGAACTTTTTTTTTTTTTTTTCAATCAATGGTTTAAACATAGTCCAGTAGTAGCCGGGTTAAACCTTGAAGCTTGCAGAAATGCAGGAGTTGAGAGGTCCCGGGTTCGACTACTAGCTAGGGCGATGATCACTTGGCCACTGCAGCCCCCGAAAGGGATGACTTACATGGTCCATGTGGTGGTGCGGGAATGCATGGGCCCGGGGGATTCAACCCCCTCGCCATTAAAAAAAAAACAAAAAATCCCAAATTTTGAACCGTTTATTTTGATTCTGAGTTAACAGTAGATTATCCGTCAGCATGAACCTGAAATCGGAATAAGTGATTAAAAGTTGGGATTGTTCTTGGGAAATACACCGAACAGAGAATTATTCCTGTTAACTTTTCTTAAAAACAATGCTCAGTCGATAAAATCTACTTGGATTGACATGAAAATCGACAGTTTTGACAGGGATCTAGAGCGTACAGGAGTCGCGCTGATACCTGTTCATTCTCATAGCTCGGACAACTTCACATTAAGTATCGCTGCCCTCAAGCAAGCGTACAGTAGAGCCATAAATCAAGGCTCAAAAGTTCGTGGAATCCTGCTCTCAAACCCTTCAAATCCTGTAGGCAATTTGTTACCTAAGAAAATGCTGGAAAGTCTCTTAGATTTTGCCAGGGAGAAAAACATTCACATTGTTTCTGATGAAATTTTTGCCGGGTCAGTTCATGGGAATTCCGAATTCATAAGCATGGCAGAAATCGTCAAGGAAAATGAGATTGATAAGAATCGAGTTCATATCATATATGGAATATCCAAAGACCTGTCTCTTGCAGGTTTTCGAGTTGGGTCAATTTATACTTTTAATGAGAACGTACTAAAAGCTGCTAAAAGAATGACCAGGTTTTGCTCAATTTCTACCCCGACTCAACGATTGTTAATTACCATGCTTTCAGATGAAGTATTTATCAAGGAGTACATGAAAACTTATAAAAAGAAGCTAAAACTTATGAACAGCCTGTTGGTTGAAAGTCTGAGACAGGTCGGGATACGATGCTGTAATAGTGATGCCGGGTTGTTCTGTTGGGCCGACATGAGCGCGCTAATTAATCCAGATAACCCGAAAGGAGAAATGGAATTATGGGATAAAATGATGAGAGTAGGGAAGTTGTTTATATTACCTGGTTCAGACTTTCATTGCATTGAGCCTGGCTGGTTTAGGTGTTGTTTTTGTGCATTGTCTGAAAATGATGTTCCTTTGGTTATAGAGAGGATACAAAGAGTTTGTGACAAATGAACATTTCGTCATTCCCTCCTAATTAGTTGTAATCGAATATGTTAGAGAAAATTACGATATTGTGATATATGGTAATCCGAATAATTCCACAATTATGGAATAAGTTATTATTATGTTAACATTATTAGAAGATATTATGATTCTGTTTAGATATACTAGAGTACTATAAATACGGAGTAATTGTAATGGTTAGAAACACGAACGAAGAATATCAATAACACAATTGCTCTTATGAATTATCTCTTCACGAATTCTATTTGTGTAAAGGAAAGAGAAGAGTTACCGGTGGCACATGCTCATTTGGTCCAGATTTGTAAGTGTTTCCTAAACGACCATCCGAGAAACATTGAGGTACACCATATTTATCGCGAGACAAATCGATGTGTGGATTAGCTTGCAAATATGGGAGTTGAGCAGGTTCAGCGAGTAGTTGTGTGGGAACCTGATGACATACCGACTCCGCTTTATCGCTTCATGTAGCAGGACATTGGAGGCGTATCATTAGGGCTGTAAATGAACTGAGCCTGCTCGACAAGCCCTCGGAATCGGCTCGGTCAAAGCTCGACTCGAGATCGGTCAAACTGAGCTCGAGCTCGGGCTCGAGCTAAGCTGAGCCCAAACCGAGCCGAGCTCGAGCACACTAAGGCTCGGCTCGGGAGCTCGTTTGAGCTCGTTATTTTTAAAATAACTTAATGTTTTTCAATATATTTACTTAAATTGTATCAATTATAAAATAAATAAATTAAAATATTAGTTTATAAGATAAATTACATAATAATTGTTATTATAAGCTAACAAAAAGATAATATTCTCATTTGAATTTGAATTTTTAAATCAAAAATTACGTTATAATTATAATAATGCTAAAAAATGGTACGCAAACAAAGCTCGGGCTCGTAAAATATTATATGAGCCGATCCAGATCCCTGATTTCGATAGCTCGGGTTCGGGCTCGAACTCGATTTTTGCAATATGAGCCGAGCTCGATCATAGGTAAGCTCGAGTTCGGCTCGGCTCGTTTACACCCCTACGTGTCATGGCCAAGGATAGTTCCAATCATCAAGTAGTAGTTTTGGTTGCTCTATTTTTCGTTTGTGCTTTCTTTTACGCTGTTTGTTTTCGCCTAAGGTTAGGTCTAAAATAGTTTTCCAGCCATATGTCATATGTGCTTTACGCTTTGAGTTGAATCTACCCATCTATTATAGATGAATATATGTACTACACTGCTACGTATTCTATATGGGGGATAGATCATCTTCATTACCTTTTCTCTCAATATTCTTCCATTTTTCTCTAATACAACAATATAAAATTATTTACCCTCTCCATTCTTTCAAAACAGTTAACCGTTAAATCATTCCGAAATAAAATCTGAAAGGTTATGGAGAGGAGTATGGACTATTATTTAGAGGCATGCCAATTTTGACTAAAAACTATATATATTCCATTCCATTATATAGTGAAATGAAAACACGAATAATAACAAAACCAAGCTTTCATTCTGATGCTGAGTGCTGACTTTGGGTCTTTGACTCTTTTGGTCACGAATTACTAACTTATTAAAAGAATCAATTGGTCTCCCTTGTGACGGGTTACCATTTGTGACGGATAATTTGTGAATAAAAATGGTAACAAAATGGGTTAGTGGAGAAAGGGGACCACATGAACAGTGTTGCAGAGAGAGAAAAAGTGGGTACTTTATGAGGTGAAATGATATCCGTCACTCCAAAGTGACGGATATTGCATGTAATGAGAATTTGGGTAAAAGAATAGCCAGTTCAAAGTATGAGCCGTCTACATAAGTAGACCAATTATTCCTCCATTCCAATTAATTATTTACAAAACATCCAATACGTTTTTATATATGATTGACTAAATAATTGAAGCAATTCAAGTATTTGATTTAATACGAGTTAAATCATGTATATAAATGCAAAGATAACATAACGCTTTATCTGAGTTTAATAAGTGAAATGAACGACATAATTCGCACAAACTTTAGTGTCAAAATCAATTAATAATAATAGTTCATAAACTTGTAAATAAGACTATTGAATTCATCCAAGTTTATGGCGAAACTAGAAATAAGCTAGCATATATATACAATCGACTCGATCAACAAATATTAAAATTTTATTATAACTTGATTCTTTTCCACTAGCTACAATAATGCATTTGTCGTTAATTCGTTTTTACAGATGTCAACAAACTTAACTATAAAATTACGAGGGGTGAAACTCACTCCTTATATTGCCATTATGACATTTTTTTACACCAAACAAAAAATATTAATTCTTTCCTAAAAATTTTCACTACCTTTAACAATAAACTAGTTTTATACCCGTGCAAAAAATGCACGGGAGGTAATAGCAGACGCTATCATTAAATACGTGAGCATATAATGAGCGTGATTAAGTGTTCAATGCCGTGACAATTTAAATAATCCATATTCGGAAATTCGAATATTAGATAAATATTAGATTTGAATATTAGATAATATATATAACCGTATTTTATTAGAATTATATTAAAGGTATTTGACATGTTAGACCCATACAAAATTGCAAGGGATTGGATATGTAATTGATCGATGGAATGCGTAAATATTGAAGGCTAATTTGCACAAAATATAATTTAAAATTTAAAATTTAAAATAGTAAAACTAATCAATATAAATCAAGTTTCAAAGAATATAATATAAATAATGTAATAAAATTACAAATATTCGAAAAACGGGTTAACGTATATTTGATTTATAAAATCTCTAACTCATCAGACGACCGATTGGGTCTTAGTATTTTATTGGGTCTTAATATTTTATGAGCTGAAAGTTTATTAGTAACCCAAAATATGATTAATATTCAGTATCTTACTCCCTCTGTTTTTCTATATATGACTTTATCACATTTCGAGACACGCACTTCTCTCTTCAATATCTCTTAAATTATATGCTTAAATATAGTGATATGTATACTCATATGAAAGAGTTTTTTATAAGTAATTTAATGGTATAATTTTTATAATTTTTTACCAAATATTTTTTTCAGTAAATATTAAAGTCAAAAATTTCAAATGCGTCTCGAAAAAGCAAAACGTCATATATTAAAAAGTAAAAAGTGGAGGGAGTATTAGATATTACTCCGTAATATATTATGCACTAAAAGTTTATTGTTAGACTAAAATACAATAACCTATTGATTGTCCACCCAAAACAAACAACAAACCCTATGTCGACCCAAAATAAACTCTATGTCCATACTCATCTCCCTCCGCCTCTCACCTACTCTCACTATCACTCATATAACCCCATTCCTCCTAAAAAAAATTCCCAGATTTTGCCCCAAAACTCATCTCCCTCATCACCCCATAACTCATCTCCCTCATAACCTCTGATAATAAATAATATTTCTTTGTCGATTTTGTGTTTCGATCAACATGCAATTGATTATTGCGAGTCCATGATTGATCTAGATCGTGTATGTGTTCTTTGAACAATATTTTCTTGTGTATTATATCCATTACAATGTTATATGGAAATTATGTTACTTTTATTTTCTTCTGCTTCTTAAATGAAGTTTTTTTTCTTTTTAAATTCTCCAAAATAATACAGTATTTTAGGAACCAAAATATTCCGATCTAGTTATTATAAATGATTTGATTTTTTTACAGAATAATCTTATAATTCCGTTAAGAGTTTTTTTTTTTTTACTGCGATTTTTTTGGCCAACTTTTTTTCATTATTGATCAGATTTTATCTTTTATGAAATTATTTGTTTGAATAGGTTAGATCTAATTAAAAATTCTGATCTAATTAAAAATTTCGATGTTGTGAAATTATTTGTTTGAATAAGCTTTATTTTGCATTATTTATTAGATTTCATTTTTTGTGGAATTATTTGTTTGAATAGGTTAGATCTAATTAAAAATTTCGATTTTTTCTTGTCATTTCCTCGCCAATTTTGTACATACATTTAAATCTGAAAGCAGGTTAAATTAAATTATTTGTTTGATAAGAACGCGATATATAATCATAGTCATATCATATCATATAGTCCCTTAGATTAAATATGAAAGCAGGTTAAAAGAGGAGAGAGAATAATTAAATACCAAATGAGGAGAGAGGGTAATTAAAGAATTTGGGTAGAACGTGGGTTTATTTTTTCCTTAAATCTTGCAGCCAATAGGAAGCTTTTAAAAGCTTCAGCTTTTATAGAGAGGGGATTTCGGGTTTATACCTTTGTCACATAGTCTAAACTCAATTTTTTTAATTCATCTCTAGATCAAGCCGTTATTATTTAGAATCATTAATCGACAAAATAATAAAATAAATAATATAATAAATATCGCTTGTGACCGTCATAGGTCACAACCCTCTCTCCCACTGCCATAACTTTAAGGGGGTGTTTGGTTCAACTCATAAGGGTATGAGGTATGGGTTTGGAATGAGTCAAACCCATACCAAGTGTTTGTTTGGCAAAAATAGGGGTTTTATACCCATACCTTAAACCCATGAGGTATGGGTTTCTCATACCCAAGGGAGGAGGTGGGTATGAGATTGATACCCATGGGTATCAAGTAATAAAACCAAAAAACATGAAAAAACTTAAATGGAACATTTTAAATGAAATTTTTTTTACATTTATTTGATTAACTCTTCATTTTCATGATTTTTTAGTATCAAAAATAATTATTTTTAATGTTGTATTTTAGATTTTTTTAACCTTGATGAAGTTCGATCTCATTCCACCCGAAATTGAAACAAACACATGGTATGAGGAATCAAGTTCCAAACCCATACCACCCAGGTATGATTCCTGATTCCAAACTCATACCCACGCGCGAACCAAACACCCCCTAATCGGTGTGAAAAGTCACACGCTTATGACCGTCACAAATTTAAATTTGTGTACATAATAATACATATTAAAACAACAATAAGTCTCCCTTGTGACGGTATATCCGTCACAAGCGTGTGACGGGTCAAATATTATCCACTTGGGTTGATTAAAGTAGGAGGTGTCTAGGGAATCACAAATGACTTATCTTTATCTACCCAATTGAGTTTTATTTGACCCGTCACAAACTTGTGACGAATATCGCCCTTTAAAAATGAGAATTTGTCTTAAAACAAAGGTGCCCACATGGTCCCATACTCCCATGTGACAAATCTCTACATCCAACCACTATAGTGGTCTATAAATATCAAACAAAAATATACTCTTCATGCATTCAAATCCTTTACTATCAAAGTAATACACTTCATTTTATTTCTCAAAATATATTCATCATCTTGTAAGAAAAAAATGGGAGTAGTAACATTCACAGTAGTCGAGAGAGAATGTGCAGTTACACCAGCAAGGTTGTTCAAGGCTATGTGGTTTGACAACCACAATTTTTACACTCTTGCTATGCCTCATTATATTAAGAGTTTTGAGTTACTTAAGGGTGATCTTGATTCTATTGGATGTGTCAAACAATTTAACTTTGCTGAAGGTTAGTTCATTGTTTAGTTTTGCTTTGTTATTTAGTTGGTCGAAAGACGGTTTCACACAATATCTACGTACTCTCTATGACCTGGTCATTTGCGCATACCTATTCTTCAGTAATTTATTTTACCTTTTGTTGGTGATTTAAGAGTAATTAACGGTTTCATTTGCGTAATTAAGGTTGGTTCGTTAGTAGGTAATTTCTGAATAATAAATTGCAAGTTCGGGAAAATACGGAGAGTATACTTGCATAATTATTTACGGAATTACGGTTTAGCATTCGGACGAATGACTATGACGGGGGTCTAAGTCATGAGGTAACCGCTCTGTATACACCACAGCAAAATGGTATAGCGGAAAGGAAAAACAGAACTCTTAAAGAAATGGTTAACACCATGTTATCTTACTCAGGTCTAAGTGACGGATTTTGGGGGGAAGCCATGTTGACGGCTTGCTATTTATTAAATAGGGTCCCAAATAAACAAAATAAAATCACCCCGTATGAATTATGGTATGGAAAGAGACCAAACTTGAATTATCTTCGAGTTTGGGGATGTCGAGCGATTGTTAGACTACCCGCACCCAAAACTAAAACATTGGGAGAAAGAGGCATTGACTGCATATTTATTGGATATCTTTGAGCATTCCAAGGCTTATCGATTTTATGTAATAGAACCAAACAATGCAGTGTCGGTTCATACCGTTATAGAATCTAGAGATGCCATTTTCGATGAAACACGTTTTTCGTCTATTTCTAGACTAAGTTTGATGACTCCAACTAATGTTGAAGTACAAAATAACGACATTGTTCAACCAAATCAGGTTGTAGAACCTCAAAACAATGCCCCTGAAATTCGTAGAGGTAAAAGAATAAGGAAAAAAGAAATCTTTTGGACCCGATTTCCAAACATATTTGGTTGAAGGTTCAAGAGATGAAGTAGGATCCCAATATGCCTATTGTTACAATATTGATGAGGATCCTAGGACATTTGATGAGGCTATGAAGTCTCATGATGTTTCTTTTTGGAAAGAAGCCATAAATGATGAAATGGATTCAATCTTGGGAAACAACACTGGGTTTTAACTGATCTCCCTCGTGGTTGTAAACCTTTGGGTTGTAAATGGATTTTCAAACGGAAAACTAAAGTGGATGGTACAATTGACAAATACAAAGCTCGATTAGTCATCCAAGGTTTTGGGCAAAAAGAAGGTATTGATTATTTTGATACTTATGCGCCTGTGGCTCGAATCTCCACTATTCGGTTGTTAATTGCCATAGCTGCTATTAACAATCTAGTGATCCATCAAATGGATGTAAAGACAGCTTTCTTGAATGGAGATTTAGAGGAAGAAATTTACATGAAACAACCAGAAGGTTTTATTATGCCAGGAAATGAACATAAGGTTTGCAAACTAGTGAAATCATTGTATGGACTTAAACAAGCTCCTAAACAATGGCATCATAAATTTGATGAGACAATTCTGTCTAATGGGTTTAAATTAAATCAATCAGACAAATGTGTGTATAGCAAGTTTGATGATGCTTGTAATGGCGTGATCATATGTCTATATGTGGATGATATGTTAATCTTTGGTACAAACCAAAGCCAAGTTGATCTTTGTAAAGAATTTTTATCATCCAAGTTTGCAATGAAAGATATGGGAGAAGCTGATGTGATTCTTGGAATAAAAATTAAGCGTAGTGACAAAGGAATTTCTTTAACACAAACTCATTACATTGAGAAAGTTTTAAAGAAATTCAATTGTGAAAATAGCATTTCAGCTAGTACTCCTATGATTCATGGTTTGAAACTCGTACCTAATAAGGGAGAACCTGTTTCACAACTCGGATATTCTCGAGCGATTGGTTGTCTGATGTATGCCATGACATGCACCAGACCGGATATAGCTCTTGCGGTAGGAAAACTAAGTAGATACACGAAGAGCCCTAGTAATCTTCATTGGCAAGCTATTAATCGTGTATTGAGATATCTTAAAGCTACCAAGAACTATGGACTAACATATGTGGGATATCCTTCGGTATTAGAAGGATATACAGATGCTAGTTGGATAAACAATGTTGAAGATCACTCTTCAACGAGTGGTTGGGTGTTTACGCTTGGTGGAGGTGCCATTTCGTGGGCTTCAAGAAGCAAACCCGTATTTCTACCTCAACCATGGAATCGGAATTTATTGCCTTGGCATCACCGAAAAGAGGCGGAATGGCTAAGGAATTTGATATATGAAATTCCATTATGGCCAAAACCTATACCACCCATGGTTATAAATTGTGATAGTTCTGCTACTATGGCTAAAGCTTATAGTCAAATTTATAATGGCAAATCACGACATTTGGGTGTTAGACATAGCTCGATTCGTGAACCGATAAAATCGGGGTTATTACGGTTTTGTTTGTGAGATCTCAAAAGAATTTAGCTGATCATTTGACCAAAGCATTAGCTAAGGACTTGATTGACAAGTCGGTTGAAGGGATGGGTCTAAAACTCGTATAAATCCTTAGCAATAGGATACCCAATTCCCCTCTAATACAACGTTAGAGGTCAATTCAATGTGGAAGGCCTATTGTTATGAGATTGGAGCACACAAACTTAAATCCCAAGGTGCGTGCTTAGTCTTGCAAGTTGTGAGGATGAAGTTTATCTTCTTAATTGATTCTTTGAAAAAGTGTGTTTGCAGGGACACGATCAAAAGAATCAACCTATGTGAACATGAAGTCTTGGTAAGCAAAGGAGATTGGGTTTGGCTCCTCATATGTTCATGAATAGATAAGGGACACTAGGCTTGTAATTAAGTGTCGGTTAATGTAATTTTAGAAGTAAAATAGTTTATGTGTGAGTTATCTTCATGTATTCAAAATGTGTAGGAGGGTTCAATGCTTAGTCACACCCCGATACTCGAATATTTGGAATGTGTAATTTCACTAAGTGAAAATTCAATCTTCGTGACATTTTCATTTATGCATAAATTGGTATGTTTGTTAGCTTATTTAATCTTGAATTGCGCTTAAATGGGGGAGGATTGTTGGTGATTTAAGAGTAATTACCGGTTTCATTTTGCGTAATTAAGGTTGGTTCGTTAGTGGGTAATTTCTGAATAATAAATTGCAAGTTCGGGAAAATACGGAGAGTATACTTGCATAATTATTTACGGAATTACGGTTTAGCATTCGGACGAATGACTATGACGGGGTCTAAGTCATGACGTAACCGCTCAAAAATATACACCACGACAAAATGGTATAGCGGAAAGGAAAAACAGAACTCTTAAAGAAATGGTTAACACCATGTTATCTTACTCAGGTCTAAGTGACGGATTTTGGGGGGAAGCCATGTTGACGGCTTGCTATTTATTAAATAGGGTCCCAAATAAACAAAACAAAATCACCCCGTATGAATTATGGTATGGAAAGAGACCAAACTTGAATTATCTTCGAGTTTGGGGATGTCGAGCGATTGTTAGACTACCCGCACCCAAAACTAAAACATTGGGAGAAAGAGGCATTGATTTGCATATTTATTGGATATCTTTGAGCATTCCAAGGCTTATCGATTTTATGTAATAGAACCAAACAATGCAGTGTCGGTTCATACCGTTATAGAATCTAGAGATGCCATTGAAATTCGTAGAGGTAAAAGAATAAGGAAAAAGAAATCTTTTGGACCCGATTTCCAAACATATTTGGTTGAAGGTTCAAGAGATGAAGTAGGATCCCAATATGCCTATTGTTACAATATTGATGAGGATCCTAGGACATTTGATGAGGCTATGAAGTCTCATGATGTTTCTTTTTGGAAAGAAGCCATAAATGATGAAATGGATTCAATCTTGGGAAACAACACTTGGGTTTTAACTGATCTCCCTCGTGGTTGTAAACCTTTGGGTTGTAAATGGATTTTCAAACGGAAAACTAAAGTGGATGGTACAATTGACAAATACAAAGCTCGATTAGTCATCCAAGGTTTTAGGCAAAAAGAAGGTATTGATTATTTTGATACTTATGCGCCTGTGGCTCGAATCTCCATTATTCGGTTGTTAATTGCCATAGCTGCTATTAACAATCTAGTGATCCATCAAATGGATGTAAAGACAGCTTTCTTGAATGGAGATTTAGAGAAAGAAATTTACATGAAACAACCAGAAGGTTTTATTATGCCAGGAAATGAACATAAGGGAACTTAATTCCGTGTCTTTGGAATTAATTAAATATCGCGGGAAACGGAGCTTAATTCCGTGTCTTTTCTGAAAAGATAATTAATTAATTTCAAGGGAAACCAATTCAACGTATCCCTGGTTTTGAAGAGTTGAATCCAATTCAACGTATCCCTACTCTTCAGAATAACTTCCCTGTTTTCCTCTCTATATAAACAAAGAGGAAGAGAAGAAGCAGACATAGAAAAATTCTTCAACATCAACAAACGTTTAACAAACTACACACAATATTTCTATATTACGTCTCTGATCTTTGAGTGCCAAAGTCAGAGGGGACCGACTTATCTCAGTAGAAAAATTCGGTATAACCCAGGCACAAGAATAAGGGTCAAATTATTCTATTAGGAAAGCAAGAGTCGATTCGGTCTGTATTTGTTTGTCAAACTTATTGTTCGTAATAATCAATCCCTTAACACCTTTCTATATTATAAATATTTTCAAAGAGTAATTTGACCATCCACTAGCTAGTCTATTGTCTACTTGTCATTCAATAACAACCACCCTTAGCTTGTTGTAATTTTAAGACACACTCGATACTGAAATAGATATACGGAGTATTATATTATTATTGACTAGAAGTCTAGAATCGAACCGTATGATCCGATTTGAGACTAGACCCATCCAAACCGTTTAACAGGTCTATTATTGACGATACTCTTAACTCTTCAAACGTATCCATGCATAACCAACTGCACCCTAGTCGTATAACTCTTGTTGTAAAGTATAATCATTGTCCGCAAGGGTTAGTCAAGTGGTTAAAATTTGGTTGAAATTCCCAGGAGAAATCGTGTGAAGTATTTATGGCATGAGTCCATACCTTTTAGACTTTGAGTTAGTCGCTCTCAGATGACTTGCCTGGTTATGGGGTTAACCAAAGATCTTGGTTCAATCCATGACTCCATGAGCCCTTATATTAACTCTCAAGAGTTGTTTTGGCTTAATCAAAGATCTTGGTTCAAATCCTAGGATAGCATAAGCTAATCCATTCTAGGAAATTGACCTAGGTCGTCCGAGGGTTCGCCACGGTTCATTGTTGTGATTTTATTACTGTATTATAAAACGACAGTTACTTAAATACGTTTGTATCGCCAGAAAATCAATTGGGTAAGAAATTACTACTCCCTCTGTTCCAGTGAGATGCTTACACTTCCTTTATTTTGTGAGGAGGAAATAAAGGAAGTGTAAACATATCACTGCAACAGAGGTAATAATTAATAAATATTTTCTTTTTCAGGGACTCCACACAAATACTTTAAATCTGAGAATCTTGACTTTGATGTAGAGAAAAACTACATAAAGTACAAAACATTTGAAGGAGACGTTCTAGGTGACAATATTGACTACATTGTGTATGAAGCTAAAATTGAAGCAACGGGTCAATTTAAAATGATTGGACACTTTCATCCTAAGGGAGATGTTGAATTGGCAACGGACGACGAAGTTAAGTGCAATTTAGGTGGTCTTGTTAAGGCCCTCAATGCAGCCGAACAATACCTTATCAACCATCCCGAACTTTATGCTTAAAATCGTATTCTCTTCAAAGATTATAAGTTTATAACGATCATATGTAACTTGTAATCGAAAAGATTATTTGCTGGAATAAAATTTACTTGTATGTTTGTTATTTTGAGGATGATGCTATTACTAAAGTGTACGCAAAATAGCGGAATTTTTAAGTTTATATGCATTTTTCAGATTTTTTTGGTTAATGAGGGTTCATTAGCAAGCCAATTAGGGAATTAGTGTTAATTTCAAACTATTTTGGTTCATAGTGTCCACGTCGTCACTTTTTATTTTATTTTGGGTAAATTGATGATTACTCCCTTATATAATCCAGTTTTTGAAACTTACTCCCTTATATAAATTTTTTCGAAACTTACTCCCACTAAATATACTACTTATCAAATATTGCTCCCATTTTATTTTTCCGACCAAAAAAATTAGAATATGACCGAATTACCCCTTTGTTATAAACCCATGATGTATTATTAAAATACACCCTGATGAATCTTTCATCTCTCTCAAACTAAAACAACATCCTCACAATCAGTGGTGGAGCCAGGGAGGGGCTAGCAGGGGCCAGAGGCGGTCGTCCCCGCTGACGTTTGAAAATTTTGAAATTTTTAGTTAAAATTTCCGATTTTTTTTTTAGACCCCCTCATAACATAATCATTTCGCACCCGCTGAAAATTTTCGCCCCCACTGACTTAAATTCCTGGCTCCGCTACTGCTCACAATACACTCACTTAGTCAAACATTAAAGAATCTTACATAATCAACACCATATCAACATAGACAAACTCATAACACTATTCTCATACACGATTTTGGTATGATTTGCTATGTATTCACTTTCTCTACTTCACTATTTCGTGACTTTGAATTCCACTTGAGTAATATTAAGTGTTTAGTGCTTGACTTACTATGATAGTATTTTGGTATAAAGTTTGTAATTTTGTTGATTGTAATTTCGTATTACATGTTGGGTAGAACCCTAATTTGTTCAATTTGGGGGTTTCCTGCATATTTATGGTAATAGGAATTTACAGTTGATATCAAGTGTTCTTAGTTGATATGAATGATATCCCCTTGTGTAAGTTCGTTCAATTACTATAGATAAACGGGTCAGGATTTCAAAATAGTTATGCGCCCAAGCTTCTAATCTTCTCCCATAATTGCTATGCGTTCAAGTTAGAACATATTTGTCTTCTTTAAATTGAACCGGTGATGAAGATGAAGATGAAAATTGGAGAGAAAGAGGAATTAAGAAGTAGACTACACAAATCTGGGTAGAAGTAGATTAAGTATAAATGGTTTAATAAAAGGGCAAAATAGTCATAAAATACAATAATTAGAACAAATTTTTAAATTCTGACGGAATATTCTCCTTTTTTTGGCCGGAAATATAAAATGGGAGCAATATTTGATAAGTAGTATATTTGGTTGGAGTAAGTTTGAAAAAATTTATATAAGGGAGTAAGTTTAAAACCTGGATTATATAAGGGAGTAATCATCAATTTACCCTTTTTTATATCATATTGTGAAGATAATGATGCAAACATTACAGAGATCACCCATCTTATGTTAATCTTTCGATGCGGGACAATTTTATTATTTATATATCTTCAATATGGAACACATAAAATAATAAGGAGTATATCATATGAAATCTATACTCTAACGGTAACATTTTTTTTTACCACAAATCTAATTATACTATTTTCATAATTTTTTAACGATAGTTTTTTCTTCAAATGAAATGTAAAAGTTTTTATATAAAAATTAGGAAAATCACTTGAATATAATTTAGGAAATAATATTATAATAATTAAAAGATTTCTTACTTTAATTTTTATACCAAAAAACATTATTTATGATACTTTCCTAAATTGATTTTTGATGATGTGGACAGATTAGAATCGCTCGAAAAAAGCTTCTTTTATAACCTCCTTTATAAATATATATAGGTATAGATTTCTTACTAATTTACGATTTATTAATTTATTTTTGTTTCCTAATTCATCGACTAAATTTTTTATCTTGTAATTAGCGAATTTTTATTGTTTTCGTTTTATATATGTATACTATTTTATACTTGCTTTGTAAACACCACAAAAAATAAATTTTCTATAATAAAATTAGAGAACATAAAAATGTGGTAACCTAAGCATCAATACGTTACCTTTAGATATTCTACCTATTGACACTTCACATAAACATTTACTTAAATGCATTTAAAGAGAGCAAAAAAAATTGACACTTCACATAAACATTTACTCCCTCCATTCAACTCCAGTTTACATGTATTCCTTTTTCGTTCATTCAACTCCACTTTCCAGGTTTCCTTTTTAGGCCAAGAAAATGGCCATTCTATCCTTATTCACACTCCATATTTACAAAAAAAAGTCATCCATACCCCACACTAATCTACCATAAAACCCCACCTTTATATTTTTTTTAACATTTTTAACCCCACCATCCCGTTTCCCTATGTACTTTTTATAATTTTTTTAATCCGCCCCTTAATACCCGTGCAAAAAGCATACATGCGAAGTAGAGTTGAATGAAGGGAGTAATTAAATGCATTTAAGGAAAAAAAAAAAAAAAGGGAATATGCATTTCATAAGAATCGAACGCGGACCCATTGGTGACAAATCAAAGCCTTCACCATTGAACCATATGATGTATGATGTTTATTCTATATTTAATGCGTTAATATCTATTTAACCATTATTAAGCAGTATTTGGGGTAGCAAAAATCCATCCCATAACCGATTTTTTTTTTTTTTATGTTTAGGGTAGCAGACGCCACCTTTTGCTACCAGGTGGGTCCGCCCCTGGTCAAAATAAAGTGATGAGATTGCTCAGCTAAAAAATTGATGATTTGGTGTTGTTTTTAATGCAAATTAGCATTTAATGCTTTTGTCCTACACATATTAAGTTATTAACATAATATGATATTTATCCGCTCCGTCTCTCCCTTATAACAGATAGTGCACGTCACAATAGAAACATAATATTCTAGTGACAAAACTTCTTGACAAATTCTCATCGAAGACGAACACTATCCGTCACAAGCTGAAGACGAATAGTGACCCTCTCACAAAATATAAATGGATAGTGCAAGTGGGGGTAACCTCCACTTGTCCATCCCACTTGCATTTTGTGAGAGGGCAACTATCCGTCTTCAGCTTGTAACGGATAGTGACCGTCTTTAATGAGAAGAACCGAAACTTCTTTTATTTTTGGGATAAGTTGTTGAATTAATATCCTTTCCTTAGAATACCCCACAAAAGCATATATCAGAGCCGAGACAAAGTCTCAAATCTCGTTGTAATTTACGACTTACGGTTACTAAAATGAAATATTTGGACCTGAATGAAGCTTGTTATTACCGTATAATTTGAGTACTTGACAAACAGAAATTAATATGGTGAGTTTTAATTTTGTAATATAAATTTTTGTTTTAGACGGATTATTTTTGTCTTATAAAAAGACGAAATTTTGTGATCATTTTATAGTTAAAATATAACCACAATGGTCCATGACAGTAAGTGTTATAAATTAGGATAACTTATTTTTTAATAGTCACATTTGATTGTAAATGATGTTAAAATCTCGTCTTTTTGTTTTAGACCAAAATAACCGTCTCATGGAAGACCAACTGATTTTGTAAAGATAGAAGCGGGTGGGGGTAGGTTTTGTGATGTAAGAGAGATTAAGATGATGATGGATTAAGAGAAGAAGATGAAAATATTATGTGTATGAACTATGAATGCAGATGGTCTTAATATTCTGCTTTTAATCAGTATTTGATCAATTAATCACCATGATTATTAGATTTAAGAACCCTAATACATACCACATCTCTTGATTCTATGTTCCTAAATCTCTCACCTATATAACACACATGCCAATTTTATGTATTTTTAATTATTTTATGTCTGGGCAATTATCTTTAATCTGCAGTCATCTCCTATAATTAATTTATCAGAGTTTCTGATGCAATGTGCAGGTATTTTTTTAATATATCATTGCAAACAATATTAATTGTATTTCTGGGTGATATTGTATTATTCCCCCGTTTCAATTATTTGTTTACCTTTTATTAAAATACCCGTCACAAATGATATAAACATAACATATAGAATATAAAAGTAAGCAAACGATTGAGACGGAGGGAGTATTATTTTATTTCCTGTTTTGATGGAGTTTGATCAATTGAATTTGCAGGTGAAATATGTGATTTTGATGTTCTTATGAGTAATTGAAGGTGTTAATTGAAGAAAGTTTGTATCTTGATGCTAGAATTGAGCTACAATTATTATGTTAATCTGCAGTGTTTAAGAAATTTGTGATTTGTGATTTTGTTGGTACCCATTTTGAGAAATTTGGTTATGATGGATTGATCTTAGTTAATCACACTTTAAACCATTTTTAAGGGACAAGGGTAGATTGAAGTTATAATTTAGGAAAGGATATGGTATAACCAGGAAGAAATGGTTTCAGTTTCGTCGAAAGATAATTCTACAGTGTCTAATTATCCAAGAGCATTGTCTTCAATCATAATTTCAGTTGGGTTACTAGCTGTTTTTGTATCTTTGGCTTCTTGGATTTTGTTGTCCAACCCTATTGGTGATGTGGTACGGAACTACTTCAATGATGTTGCGCATACACGCGGCTTAGATTCTTCTGTGTCATTGAGTGAGGAGCGTGTTAGCGAAGGTCATGGTATTGATAAAGTAGATGGGGTTGGCAGTGGGTTGGAAAAGTCTGAGGGATCAACTAAAGTTGGTGAAAGTCGAGATTTCTCGCTTTCTGGTAATGTTACATTTGCACAGAAGCCAGACAATGAGCATTTTGCACCTACTGGGAATGAAGAGACTATTGTTAAAGGATTAAATGACGTTCCTCAAAAACTGGACGACACTAGAGAAGGTAAACCAGTTCGTTTTTTGTCTGGCTCAATTCCCCTTTCCCTCCAAACCCCTCTATCCAAACATAGCCTTGAATTTTGTATATGACATTAGAGAAGGTAAACCAGTTCGTTTTTGTGCGTTACAACCAGAGTTTTCCCTCATACATCGCATCCTAACATTTGTAATAGCTGCGTAAATCTAACCACCACTAGGCCACTACCTTGCCGTAGGTGTGGGAATTTAATTTTGGTCTCAATGTAATGTTGTATTATTTATCGTGTAGACTGTGATTTGTTCCACGGAGAATGGTTTTACGATTCTGCTGGGCCAGTATACACAAACAATACTTGCCCCCTCATCACTCAAATGCAAAATTGCCAAGGCAATGGGAGGCCTGATAAAGAATATGAGAGCTGGAGATGGAAGCCGTCACAATGTGAACTCCCAAGATTCAACGGTACCAAATTTTTGGAGTTAATGAGTGGAAAGACCCTGGCTTTTGTTGGTGATTCTGTTGCAAGAAACCAGATGGAATCGCTTTTGTGCTTACTATGGCAGGTACTTTTGTATATTTATATTGTTTCTTACTTTTGTTCTGCAGTCTTCATCTCCTGTCACCTGCCATATTTTCTTCACAATGCGCTGCATTTTCTCACTTCTCTCATTGCTCTTTAGGTTGAAACACCCAAAAATCGGGGTAACCGTCATATGCACCGCTGGTATTTCAGATCCAAATCTGTAATGATCGTTCGCATTTGGTCTTCATGGCTCGTCCATCAAACATCGGAACCCTTCAGCTATGTACCTGAGGGGATTGCCAAGCTCCACCTTGATGTCCCAGATGAAAGTTTCATGCAATACATTCCAAACTTTGATGTGGTTGTCCTTTCTTCTGGTCACTGGTTTGCTAAGCAATCTATATACATGTTGAATAACGAGATAGTAGGAACACAGTTGTGGTCCCCGCCTAATAAACAACCGATGAAAATAAATAATATTGAAGCATTTGGAATCTCCGTGGAGACAAGCATGGCTGCCATGGCTACTCATCCAAATTATACAGGGTTGACCATTCTTCGGTCATATTCACCTGATCATTACGAAGGTGGTGCCTGGAACACTGGCGGATCGTGCACAGGGAAGGCAAAACCCGTTTTGCCAGATCAGCTAGTAGAAAATGAATATACAAATACCATGCATCAGAAACAGGTGATGGGTTTCCATCAGGCTGTCAAGAAACAGACAAACAAATCAAAATTGAAGTTGATGGATATTACCGACGTGTTCTCATATCGCCATGATGGTCATCCGGGCCCTTACAGAAGCCCCGATCCAAATAAAATCACAAAGCGGGGTCCAGATGGAAAACCACCCCCACAGGATTGCCTACACTGGTGTATGCCAGGTGCAGTTGATACCTGGAATGAGCTTGTGCTTGAAATCATTAGACGGGAGTTCGAGGGTAACCAAAATTCCGCCTCATGATAAACGCAGTCACATGTTTCTGTTCCTGGGTAGCCTCTGAAGTCTGAACCCTTTTATTCTTTTCCCTTAGGTAGTTCGTAAAATATTTATTCCTCATCCCAGTGGTAATTTCTGAAGATCCATGGCTAGGTAGACTAGTCTTTGTGTTATTTTTCGGGTTTTTGACTTTTTACATTGTACAGGAAGCGCTTCTTGTAAAAGATTATGATATCATTTGGAGGGTTGCCATTCTTTAATGGGAAACTTCAGAAGGTCCACAAATTAAAGTTTAGTGAACAAATATATTTCAAAATTTTGTTTCATTTTCTGTCTTTCTTTGTCATTATAATAAATTCTAAGAGAAGTGTTTGTCTGATTCAAAGGAAAACTTATGGCCAACATTATTTCGCTATTTTATTTGACTTAATTATTTAATTCGGTTTTAGTTTACTAAATTAGTAATGTATGATTGAGTCTCAGTCCAAGCTGTCTATTGATTCTCAATCAGTCTACTGTAGAATTAGCTGTCTGGAGCAAGTTGGCGGGGATGATGACGGTGAGGCTTAATCTGCATGTGGTTGTTCGTCTTTAATATATTATTTTCCATGTGCTCTTTAGTAATCAAAGTTAGCATAATTGCATAAATGATTACTCCGTATAACGGATGAAACCATGCAAGTACTAATGCTAATTAAGACATGGCTGCTCTTAATCGTAGTAGAGAGAAATTTGCAGTCATGACATCGCCATTCTCTAGAGATATTTTTACTACTAAATATCCAAGGTTGTTTTCTCCTGTTGTGATCCCTCTTGCGATATTTATTGTCTTCGTTACTTGGTACTTTTGGATCTCATTGTCCTGCCCTGTTGGCTCTGCTGTTCGGAGCCATCTCTGTGGGACCAGTCATGCAAGAGTTGAGACGTTTGCGCTCTGGGAAGGTGGCCGAGTTGGCAAAGTTGACAATGGTTATGAGTCCGAAAAGGTGAATGGCAATGAGACGGGTGTGGTGAATGATAAGGAGCCGGATGTAGAGTATCATGACATCACTGGACCAGTTAGTGCGAGTCAAGTTCCGGTGATTCAAGTGGACTCGAGTGATGAAGCATTGCCTTCTGATGAAGGATCTAGAGAACAAGCCTCTGATATCTCTGTATCAGCCGAAACTAAGGAATTTGAAGATAATGGGTCGAACGAGATCACCTTTATTGATGATTTCCAGAACTCCGAAGATTTACCAGAAACAAGCAGCGAAACTTCAGCTAGTTCAGGTTAGTCTTTGTTGACATTGTGTAATCTTTACTGTCCATTGTTATTTGGAAAATTTCACTTTGTTGTCTTAGCATTTGGGCTGTTGAGGCTCTGGTTCTGCTAATTCAACTTTGGTGACCCGATGTTTGAAGAATTTCTTTCTTTGGCGGCGTTTATAGATTAATGGTGTTTGATGGGCATAAAGAAATGTGCAGTTAGACATCAAAGTGAATATTAAGCTGGATTTTTTACATAACTTTTCAAAAAATACTCCGTATACTTTATCATGCTTAAGGATACCTGTTACTTGATTAGTAAAACCTTAAATTAAAGGGCTCCTCCATGTTTAATTGATGCATAACTGCATAAGTGATCTACACCGTGTTCATGCTGCCTAAGGGTTACAATTGATTTTACTCTGTAATTTAGGTTTCTGTTTTTTTCGATGAACATCAGATTGTGATCTGTTCCATGGTCAATGGATTTATGATCCTGCTGGGCCTTTGTACACAAACAACTCATGTCCTGTACTCAGTCAAAGCCAAAATTGCCAAGGGAATGGGAGGCCTGACAAAGAGTATGAAAACTGGAGATGGAAGCCGTTTCAATGCGAACTTCCTAGATTCAACGCAACCAAATTTTTGGAGTTAATGAGCGGAAAGACTGTTACTTTCGCTGGTGATTCTGTCGCTCGCAACCAGATGGAGTCTCTTCTTTGCTTACTATGGCAGGTAAAAATAAAGCACTTCACTACTTCTTGCATGAGTCTCTTCTCTGCTTACTATGGTCTTACCTAGACCTGTCAAACGGGTCGGGCAGGTCGGGTCCTGGGTCGGGTCATATGGGTCGGGTCAGAATACGGGTCGGGCAATTTTAAGTAATAAAAAAACAATTTTTTAACTATATTTTCAAATATAATATATAAATATTAATATTTTTAATAAAATTCATGATTTTCCTTAACCCAACGGGTCAACCCGTTCGGGTCGGGTCTCGACCCTAAAATGACGGGTCATTTCGGTTTCGGGTCGAAAAAACCGGGTTTGTAACCCTAAGAAAAACGAGTCGGGCGGGTCGGGTTTTTGGGCGGGTCGAGTTTTGACAGGTCTACTCTTACCCTAAACTTTGCCTTGTTGCATGGTTCTGTCTGTCTACTCACTATCATAATTTCTTGGGTCAGGTCGAAACCCCAAAGAACAGGGGGAACCGTCGAATGCAACGCTGGTATTTCAGATCACATTCAGTTACTGTGATTCGGATTTGGTCTTCATGGCTTGTCCATCACACCTCAGAAGCTTTCAGCTATATTCCAGAGGGCATTACCAAGATTCACCTCGATAAACCAGATGAAAACATCATGGAATTAGCCCCTAAGTCTGACGTAATTGTCGTTTCCAACGGACACTGGTTTACCAAGACATCAGCCTACTTGTTTCATGATGAGATCGTAGGAACCCAATCGTGGTCCCCACCGAAAAATCAACAGCCAATGAACTTTACCAACATGGAAGCATTCGGAATTACCACTGAGACTACCCTGACTGCTTTAGGCACGTCTCAGAATTACTCAGGATTGACCATTCTTATGTCGTACTCACCGGATCATTATGAACATGGTGCCTGGAATACGGGTGGGTCGTGCACAGGGAAAGATAAGCCTCTTCTGCCTGGTCAATTGATGGAGCCTCAATACACTAAGATCATGCACGAGAAACAGCTGTCGGGCTTTCACCAGGCCGTAAAAAAGAAGACAAACAAATCAAAATTGAAGTTGATGGACATCACCGAGGCTTTTGGGTATCGACATGATGGTCATCCGGGTCCATACCGAAGCACAAACCCAAATAAGGTAACAAAGCGAGGTCCAAATGGGAGGCCACCACCGCAAGATTGCTTGCATTGGTGTATGCCGGGTCCCATTGATACATGGAATGAGCTTATGCTTGAAACCATTAGACGTGAATTTGAAGGTGTTAGAAATACCAAATCGTAAGATTTGTTACTTTTGACTCGACTTTGGCTGTGATAAGACACGGTAGCTGGGTCCGACATCCTGAAATTGTGCCCGTTGGACACTTGCGACGAAGTTCCATATGAATGTGAAAATCTGATCCCTTGATACTCTTCACAAATACTTACCACTGTAATTTTTTTTTGTAAATTATTACTCCTGTCCATTATTACTCACCTTTTTTGTAAAACTTTTTTGTAAATTATTACTCACCTTTTATACATGATACGGAGTATATATGTGAAAAGTGGGTCTCACATGTGAGGGGGAGTGTGAAGAAACCCAAAGTCCCACATGTGAGGGTTGTCTCACATTGATCCCACATGTGAGGGTTGTCCCACATTGATAAAAGAGGAGAAAGATTACCACTTTATAAGGCAAGGGGCTACTCCCTCTATTGCCAATTGGTTTTAGAGTGGACCCTCTTGGGCCTACGTTGTGGACTCTTTAACATGGTTTTAGAATCACCACTTTATAAGGCCCAGGCCCGTAGTTGAATTTAACAATACTCCCTCCTATTCTAAATAACCCTCCCTATTCAAGGGGGGCACAAGAATTAAGGAATGGAGTATTATATGAGAGGAAATGTATTGTGTGATTAAAATAAGTATTGTTGTGGGGTAAGGTGATTAAAATAAGATAAAGTATGAGTATTGTGGGGTATTGTTGTGGGGTGGAATGATTAAAATAAGTATAAAAGTTTGCCAAATTAGGAAATAGGGAGAGTATTGTGAATAGACGAAAAAGGAAATAGGGAGAGTTATTTAGAATAGGAGGGAGTATATTTTTATTTTTTATTTTTTAATGAATTGTCTGCGCTTATTTATTTATTTAATTTTTTTTCTCTCCTTTTTCAGCCTTCTTGCGTAGTTGCCTGTTGGCTGAAGTTGTGAACATTCGGACATTAGACTCCACAGCATCGAAAGTATGACGCCGTTAAGGATTGAATTCGCACATTATCCTTGATCTCGTCAATGCAAAGTATACGGCATTCATATTCGACAACTCTAGAATTTGTAGATTCAGATTCAAACCCGATAGTATTAGGTCCAACGAAACACCATCGGCCTAAACTTAAAAGTTGATCAGACGTGCCCTACCATCAATTAATCCAAGTCCGATAAAGTTTAATGAGTGGGGCTAACTTCCAAGAACACTTGGCATAGAACTTCCCATTTTGTTTTTGTTTTTTAATGCGTGCCTCTACGACACATGTTAGAAAAACCGTTATATGTTAACATACGTTACACTCCATGCCTGTTACTATTTCTATTTACCAACTTCAAGATAACTACTACTACTCCCTCCGCCCCAGTTAATATTTACATTTGCTTTATTTTCCCCTCGTAAAATAAAGCAAATATAAATTATTCACTTGGACAGAGGGATTAATAGATAAGGAAATAGACAAAAATAAGGCAAGTTCTATTAACTTTATTTTGGAATACTAAAAGTTCTAGAAACTTCTAATATGTAGCCTAAATCATAATCTTTCCTAGGCAAGATGGAATTAGGAAATTTACTTGAAATAAAAAAAAAAAAAAATTGCACATCTATATATATACACACACAAGTCACAAGTCACAACCGATCTAACACCAAAATTATTTACGCATAACTCTAAGAATAACAAAGCATACGTTGGATATCAACCGATCTAACTCTAAGAATAGACTTTTTTCGAGCGACTTAATTGAAAACGAGGGAGAAGATGAGCAACATGAATGATCCACCTCTATGTGCAAATGGATGCGGATTCTATGGGAATCCAACCCAACACAATCTTTGTTCTAAGTGTTTCCGAGATTCGCTCAAGCAAACACCCCTACAACAACAACAACAAACTCGTACTACTACTACTACTATTCCTAGCAACAACAACAAAGACGACGTGGAAACTAAGGTTGCTAATGAGGGCAACACAATGAAGAAGAGGTGTGGTTGTTGCAAGAAACGGGTTGGGCTGACGGGTTTCGAGTGCAGGTGTGGGGAGGTGTACTGTGGGTCCCACAGGTACCCTGAGTTGCATTCTTGTCCGTTTGATTTCAAGGGAGTCCAACTTGAGTCTTTGTCCAAGACTTTGTTTTCTGCGGCTGAGTGCAAGGCTGATAAGCTTCATTACCGATTGTGATTAACGTTTCATAATCAATACTATATATTAAATCCAGAAACCAAGGGACTTCCATGTAATTAAAGAAAGTTATACAAATTAATTATACTATATAGTTTTAAATCACTAGCACCGTGTGATGGACCCGATTAAGGGATCTCAATGCAAATATTATATAGTTTGGGTTAAAATTAAATTATATAGAAGCTTGATAATTTTCCTAAACATTTATAAGAGACTAAAACATGGTCAATTTCCTTAAAATAAAATAATTAATTAAGATGGTCAATTTCCTTAAAATAAAATAATTAATTAAGATGGTCAATTTCAAGGAGACTAAAAGAAAGAAGATGTTTGGTAATTTTCCTAAATATTTATAGAAGACTAGAAGATGGTCAATTTCCTTAAAATAAAATAATATTGCATAATATATAATATTGCATAATTGTTTCGATTTGCTTTAATGCATATATGTAATATATCAATACTATATATTAAATCCAGAAACCAAGGGACTTCAATGTAATTAAAGAAAGTTATACAAATTAATTATACTATATAGTTGTAAATCACTAGCACCGTGTGATGGACCCGATTAAGGGATCTCAATGCAAATATTATATAGTTTGGGTTAAAATTAAATTATATAGAAGTTTGATAATTTTCCTAAACATTTGTAAGAGACTAAAACATGGTCAATTTCCTTAAAATAAAATAATTAATTAAGATGTCAATTTCAAGGAGACTAAAAGAAAGAAGATGCTTGATAATTTTCCTAAATATTTATAGAAGACTAGAAGATGGTCAATTTCCTTAAAATAAAATAATTAATTAGTATAAGCATGCACACTTATGATATTAATTATTATCATCATAAAATTATATATTAAATTTAAAATCTATGCAATTTTATTAAATTTTATAGTTTATTAGATGTATAGAGATGTTAATTATTTAACATACAAAAATATAATATAAGTAAGTTATAAATAATTCAAGTTAATTCCATAATATATAATATTTCATAATTCTTTCGATTTGATTTAATGCATATATGTAATATATTTATATAAATACATAATTCTCTTAAAATTGCATGGCTAAGTAGTAACATTGGATATAGTTATATGATATTAATCACTCATTTGAATAGTAAAATTAACAATATTATCAGCGAGATTAGTGAAAGTGGTAGAAACAACAACGGGAGTTGTGAAATAATCAATATTAATGCGGCAATAGTGAAAGTAACAATAATTACGGCGGGAGTAGTGAAATTATCAAATTTGATGCGACAAGAGGACAAGAATAATAATTACTACGGAGTAGTGAAAGTAACAATGATTACGGGCAAGTAGTGAAATGTTATTACTATTATTTCATTATTAAGAGTAAAATATTAATAGCGGGAAAATTTATTTCATTGTAATTTTAGGATATGTCATAGAAAAATATATTAATGATAAATTTATGGGTTATGCAACTTTAAGTAAATTTATTTAATGAAAAAAAATTTTTAATGGTAAGTAGAGGTAGCCCGGGCGAAGCCGGGCACCAATACTAGTATCATTTTAATCTAATTACCGCTATTTAGTTTCAGATTTATTATCCTCAGATTGTTTCCAGTGATTGTAAATTTTTTTTTTTGAGTTCGTTGAACCAATTGAAATTTTTTTGAGCCGTTATAACGATGTAGAATTCGCCTACACGTCCTTATGGAAGTCGGCTTTCTAACTTGTAAGTTGTAACAGTATATTCCCTCCGTCCCGGTCAATTTTTTTGGAACAAAGACCAAGGAAAAGAAAGAGGGTCAATTATAAGATGACAAGTGGATCAAATTGATTGTGAAGGATCAAATTGCTAATCAAATGCAATTCTAAAATAGAAAGGACAACAATTGACTGAGACACCCAAAATGGAAAAGACAACAAATGACCGGGACAGAGGGAGTATTACATAACATACAATTTTATACTATTCCCTCGGTCACAGCGAATAGTTTACATTTGCTTTATTTTCACCTCACAAAATAAAGCAAATGTAAACTATTAAGATGTAAGGAAAGCTGTATCCTAAACGACATAAACAAAAGACCTACATACACCGTATCATAGGCTGCAGTGCTGCAGTAATCCTCGGTATTACATCAAGTTAAATATGAAATCGAGTTAAATGAAAACAATATAACAAGGGACTATCCGACTAAAACAGTTCCTTCAAAAAAAAAAAAAAAAAATCAGACTAAAACAGTAGCCGGACTCCTCTGTTTAATTAGATCTGTACGCTATTACAGTTCATATGAATTGCTGCTGCATCTCAACTTCAGTAATCTTTACGGACTTGGGTCGACAAATACCATAAAATAGCTTTCGCTGTGTCGACATAAGAAAGAAAGAACCAATCAAACGAATTTCTAAGACGTGCAGTTTCAAGATCCAATCAAACACGTCGGTTTTTGAGACCACCCGTTGTTTTATACCGTTGTGCGTCATCACGTAAATACTTCAGTAATGATTTTATAAAGTTTGCACTGAACTCATCAGATCTCCAGCGTTCAACAGAATCATATATTGTTATGCCTTCCACATGAGTACAAGACATTTTCGGGCACTCAACTATCACCATCTTTTTAAATCGAGGAAGAGATAATGGATGTGACTCGACACCAACCCTACTGGGATCATTGATTACCGATCCTCGCCACCACGCTTCCAGCTTTGGCAAACTTTGTAAATGAACGTCTTCAAGATAGTGTTCACTATATCCGTCCTCTACATATTCCAACTTTGGCAAATCCACTAGCCGTAATTTCTTCAGATGACGGAGTGTTCCCAATTCAGGAAGGTACTCTAACGCCTCACAACTTACAAATTTCAAAGTGACAAGGTTTGGAAGACAACTTGTTAAGCAATCTCCCCTCGCCCAAGTTGGCAATCTCACGCCTTTGAATTCCTTCATTGTCAACCCCATGAGATTAGAATGCGGTTGGAGCTCCTCCAACAATGCTTCCTCATACTCGACACTTTCGTAGCTACCTTCATGCTTCATAGTAAGCTGAATACAAGTGAGATGCTTCTTACTCTTTATGTATGCTCCTTCCTTATCGTCTTCCTTGACATATGTTGCATTTTTAGGCACTTGGATATCTATTTCAAGGTAACCCTTTAATTTACGCAGAGTCTTTAGGCCTTCCAACTGATCGAAACATTCCTTCCCAGTCGAATTTGTCGACCCCACCATATACCTATTCAGTGTGTGCAAATAAGACAGTTTGCCTATGCATGATGGTAGATACTCCAACCCTTCGCATCCAGATATATCTAAGATGTGAAGCTTATGTAGCTTTCTCAAATCTTTGGGCAACTCTTCCAATTCATAACAATTAGCTAATTTCAGCGTCAGTAGATTATGTAGCTTTGTTATTGATTTTGGGAGTCCCTTAAGCTCATAATTACATGAAAGATCTAAATATCTTAAATGCAGTAAGTTACCTATTGATTCAGGTAAAATTTCGAGTCCTAAACCACTCAAGTTTAGAGATCTCAAGCGCAAACATTTTGTTAGTATCAGACCCATGAGTAACTCCTTGTCCTTCCCCCCAATTCCAAAACAGGTACGAATGCGGGTCATAGCTGAAAACCTTTTCATGAAATTGTGTTTGACAACTGACAGGTGGCGAACTCTTTCATCTAATCCGGTAGGATTCGAGAGCACTTCACAGATTTCTTTTCCGGCCACATCTTGTGCAAGGTCATGCATAAGATCGTGCATCTTAAATGAGAGAATCTCACCGTACACGTTCCTCTTTACATCTTGGAAGAAACATCTCCTTAATAAAATCAATAAGTATTCTTCAGCAGCATCCTCTATGCTTTGACCGTTACCAAATGGGACAATGTAGCCTTGCGCCATCCAAAGGCTTATTAACATCTCCTTACGTATAACAAAATCTTTAGGAAAGATTGCACAATAAGTAAAACAACTTTTCAATGGGGATTTCAGATGGTGGTAGCTCAGTTTCAATATAGAGGTGATGTCGTTTTGATCGTCAGGAATACAAGCCAATCCCTTATGTTGAAACGAACGCCATCTACTCTTACTCTGACCATATAAAAGACTACCCACAACTCTTATGGCAAGAGGGACATTAGCGCACCTTTCAACAATTTGACGACCAATTTTGATTAATTTCTTGGTAGGATTTGCTTGCTCAAATGCCGTCATCTGAAACAAACGCCACGAATGCGTGAAAGATAAGCCCTTCAACTGGTACGGGAGACCATTCCCCACAATTCTAGCGGTGTTCATGGAACGAGTAGTTACGACAACCCAGCTTCCCTTTGTACCTTTCTTAGTAAAACTCGCCAACTTAAGCCATTCTTCACGATCTTCGGTCCATACATCATCAAGCACAAGTAAGTACTTATTTTTGGCTAGTTGCTCTTGAAGCTGGCATTGTAGCTGATCCAGTGAGTAACCATCACATCTATTGTCACCCATAGCCGATCTCAAGATTTTAATAAGATTCTCTTTTACCCCAAGTTGACGTTGATCTTGATCGGACACACAAGCCCACATCCTCAACGGAAACTCGCCCTTTACTCTCGGGTCATTATACACAAGTTGAGCAAGGGCGGTTTTTCCCAGACCTCCAATACCCACGATGCTAACAAAATTACACCCATTGTGATTACCTTCAGATGATAGCAACATGTCCAACAATTTTTGCACATCGTCTTCTCGACCAATAATATCACTCTCATTGATATAAGTACAAGTCTCCTCCCTCCTAACCTTAATAGGTTCATAGTCGATCTTAAACCCGTACTGATTATGGTTAACAGCAATGGCATCCAACTTCATCCTAATCTTCTTAACACTTTTCGACATCTTTCGAGCAAAACTAAGAGGATTGAAACGAGAGAAGAAAAGAGAAACCTCTCCAAGAATCGCACCCTTTTGAGTTATAAGCTCCTTCTTTAGGTCGATTATGGTGATGAACTCATCCAACAAATCGTCAGCATCGTAAACTGCATCCTTGAGCTCGTCAATGTATAACTGAGCTTGATTGGACATTGACGCGAGAGCATCTTGTTTGGCCTCCGCATCCTTGAGCACGGTTCTTACGGTGACCACGGTACGCCTGAGGTTATCCAGTTCCGACTCGTATCCGAAAAGAGTGAAAATGTGTTTGAGCTCAGTGCATTGCAGGGCTGAAAACAGAGTTTGCGCTACCGATAACACTGTTCCGAGATCCATTTTCGTCTGTTTTTTATTTTTTGGCGTACGAGAAATTGAAGATTTGTGTGATGAATTGTGTGATGGAATTAGTTGTTGAACTTTAGCTCTTTTAATAGAACCGTCGTATACGCGTATTACATAGGCACATGCGTGTGCGATAGATCTAACAAAATAGACCGGGTCCCAACAACCTGATTCGACATCCAAACTGAGGACCAATCATGATCTAGAGCCCGAATTGATCAGCATAAATATGACCCGACCCAAAATTTCTATTATTGCAAATTATCCATTAGCCACAGAACTTGATAAGTTGATAGTAATAGATCCGGAAATGATCCGAACCTGAATTTGCTCGATCTGACCGATCTGGCCCATATTCTTCCAAAATCAAAATGACCTCCCTAAATTGACTCAACCAAACCTGACCAGGTTGACCCATTTGTGATTCAGTGTGCAACAACAAAAACAAAACTCAGATGACACATTAACACTTAAACCTATCAAAATCTTACTCGAAATGACCTGTTTTTCAATGTTAAGACCCGAAAATATCGACGTGCAATCATGCCTACCCAAACCCGAATTGACCTAAACAGTATAACCACTTGTTTCAAAGATAAATAATTTGTTTTATTAAAATATTAATTCGTAATATTTTATACATTATATTTGAAATAGTAATCAAGAAATTATTATTTTGAGTAATTTAAATTACAAATAAAATATAAAAATTAATATTATTTTCGATTTTATAAGCTTTTAATATTAAAATAATTATCAAACTAATTTAATTTTTATAATTTTCGATGTAGTTAATATAAGCTTTGAATATGATTAAAATACTAATATTAAATATGTTACTCCATCCGTCCCGATCAATAGTGTTTACAATTGCTTTATCCACGATTATTAAGGTTAGAAGAGAGAAATGAGTTATAATTATTAAAAAAATCGAAAATTATTTTGATATTTTGAGGAAATATAATGGTCCCCACCCACATGCGTTGGTCTATTACGGGTCATTTTCGGGTCAAGTCAATTACGACTTATGAGTAGAGAAAGCTCAGGTCATCTTCGGGCTAGGTCGGGGCAATTTGAATTTCGGATCATAGTCGGGTAATATAGTTCGGGTCAATCGGATCAGCCTTTTCATATCGGTTCGGGTTATCTTTGCAACTTCATCCTACAGGCCTAAACAACTACCAAAAATACTCGTGCACCCACATCGCCACTCCCATTGCTCGTCATGGGTGATTTGGTCTCGTTGTTTTATTCTTCATGGCCCACCATTACATGGCCGAGTTTGTGTGCCACTAGAGGAAGACAATTTCTAAGTACCTATACGGTATACCGAGAGGGCGGAAAAGTGAGGAAATTTTCAATTTTTGAATACGGTATACCGAGACAATTTCAAATTTATAATTACATGATATATCGAGGATTCAAATATACTTAAAATTTACGAATAGTGACACCTTTATGTGCCACTAGACGAAGACAAATTCTTAGTACGTACACGGTATACCGAGAGGGCGGGGGAGTGAGGAAATTTTCAATTTTCGTATACGGTATACTGAGACAATTTCAAATGTACAATGACATGATATATCGAGTATTCAAATGTACTTAAAATTTACGAATAGCGACATGTTTATGTGCCACTAGACGAAGACAATTTCTTAGTACGCATACGGTATACCGAGAGGGCAGGGGAGTGAGGAAATTTTCAATTTTCGTATACGGTATACCGAGACAATTTCAAATGTACAATGACATGATATATCGAATATTCAAATGTACTTAAAATTTACGAATAGCGACACGTTCATGTGCCACTAGACGAAGACAATTTCTTAGTACGCATACGGTATACCGAGAGGGCAGGGGAGTGAGGAAATTTTCAATTTTCGTATACGGTATACCGAGACAATTTCAAATGTACAATGACATGATATATCGAATATTCAAATGTACTTAAAATTTACGAATAGCGACACGTTCATGTGCCACTAGACGAAGACAATTTCTTAGTACGCATACGGTATACCGAGAGGGCAGGGGAGTGAGGAAATTTTCAATTTTCGTATACGGTATACCGAGACAATTTCAAATGTACAATGACATGATATATCGAGTATTCAAATGTTCTTAAAATTTTCAAATGTTCTTAAAATTTACGAGTAGCGAAGTTTTTGTCACGAACTCCACAATATTGAATCAACTAGGTAGTATCCCGCGCTTCGCGCAGCCTGTTTTAATATTTTATGATTATAATTGATGAAAAATTATATAATTCATATATGACCTTCAATATTTTCTCTTATAAATATTTTTTTCTCAAATTTAATATTTTTAGGTTTAACTTCAATGTTTTAATATAAAATACATAAGAGTTTTAATTAAAACTAATAAATGATAATTAATTATGCATGATCAACGTTTTATAAAGAAATTTGTGACTGGTAAAATATCATATTAATCAAAATAAAATTTATTCGAATAATACAACAATCAACAATAAGTTCTCAAATTATATCATTTCACGATACTTTATGTCTCAAATTAATTAATATTTATTCAAAATGATGTGAACATAATTTTTTGTAATTTTTAATTTTTTGTGTATAACATGTGACATTTATCTATCAAACATATAGAGTTCAAACTCAACTTATTCAAATGTTTTGATTGTGTCTTGCATGTGATATGTGTCAAACATATCTATGAGAAATTTGCACCTTTTGTTTTTTTAAACAATTATATATAATGATGTTTAAGAGGTTATTACATGTAAATATAATAGGTTGAACTTTCTCAGATATTATTTTTTGATGTTTAACTTCAAAGACATATAAAATATTTAACTAAAAGTAATACGGAGTATTTGATTAGTCATAATCGATATTTTATATTTGACTTATACATATTTAATTAAAGATATCAAAAAAATGTAACGTGTTTTCTATTTTTTCATGTCATTTATAATATTATATTACTTAATAATCATTACTTTTGTTTTGATTATTCAAATGTACTCGCAATCACTATTTACATACACACTCGTACACATATTCGTTATCACACTATTGAAACCTATCAAAATCTCATATGTATTCAATTTGCCCAATATAATTTTTTCCATTCTCAAACTATAAGAACTTATCTCTTAGTAGTTTTTTTAAAGTTGTGTTTTTAATATATACAATGACTCTTCCAAATATATTTTTCTTAATGGATTTAATAGTCTAAGTTTTATAACTTTCTCAAAATATTTTTTTACGTAAATGTAAAACATTGTGAGACACTCACTTTAATCATCTTTAAATATCAAAATAAATATTTCAATAAATATAATGAAAATTATACTCAATTGAAAACATTTTTCACAATGAACGTAATTAATTATTTACATTTTAGATTTTTTATCAAAATATTTTTTTAGTAAATTTTGAATCAAATCACCGTAATTATTTAATATAAATTTATGATAAAATTTATTAAACTATAATTAATACTTTGCTGAGATTTATACCGCATTTATTATGTTTTTATTTAATTTCAGCTGTAATTAATACGTGTATTTAAGGCTGGGTTGACACGTGGCGCATCCACAGTGTTTCAACCCAGTTTTATATATATACTAGGTAGTATCCCGCGCTTCGCGCGGCTTGTTCTAAAATTTTATGATTATAATTGAAGAAAAATAATATAATTCATATATCACCTTCAATATTTTCTCTTATAAATAATTTTTTCTCAATTTTTTTTTTAGGTTTAACTTCAATGTTTTAAAATAAAATATATAACAATTCAATTAAAATTAATAAGTGATAATTAATGATTCATGATCAACGTTTTATAAATAAATTTGTGACTGGTGAAATATATTAATCAAAATAAAATTTATTCGAATAATACAACAATCAACAATAAGTTCTCAAATTATATTATTTCAATATACTTTATGTTTCAAATCAATTAATATTTGTTTAAAATGACGTGAACATAATTTTATCCAACGAAAGCTTATACAACGAAAAAAACGGGCATAAGTCTAAAATATCCAAGATAACAGCATTACAGCAGTGACTTCTTGAAACGACCCCAAAGATCTGCAAGATGACTTGTAGACAATCCGAAGAAACAACCAGATGAAGAAAGCCCGATTCCTTCGCCCAAATAAGGGTTTGCCTAATGCCAATTGCCTCTACTTACTCCGCTGATTCTACTAGTGTAGAGTAGTGAAATCTATTTCCAACGAAACTTTCAGAAGAAAAACTATCTAAAGAAGAGACACTCCATCCAATTCCAGTTAAGAGGTCATCTTTCCAAGCAGCGTCGACACAGATGAATCTTGCTTCACAATTGGACGAATCCCCAAAAAATTTGTTCCACTCTCCCTTTTTTATTCTTGTAATAATACGCTCATTGTCATTATCCAGATAACGTAATGACCGAGTCGAATCCATTACAGAATTGAGAGCATCAAGAGAAGCGCCCAGCTCTGATTCATACATTTTAATAATCCCAATAATACTGACCTGCTCACCATTGAAGATAATTTTATTTCTTGCTATCCAAATTGCCTGTACTAAGCAAATGAAGGAAAAAACCAAGAAATCATTGTCCTTGTGCCCAGAAAAGTAGTGAAGCCAATTGACAATCCACTGCATAACCGTCACACACCTATCATTATAGGTGTTTATTCCTAGTGATGATGCTTTCCATAATCTAGAAGATATAGGACAATCTCTGAACAAATGGTCAGTGGTTTCAATGCTTCCTTCATCTTCGCAAAACCGACAATGAAACTGACCTGCAATGTTCCTCTTTTGTATTTCCGCTCCCACAGGTAGTGTGTCAGTCATAATTTTCCAAATCAATATCTTCCATTTCGAAGGACCCTTAAAGTGCCATAAACTCTTTTTTATAAACATTCTTCCCCCGTAAAAAAGTCTTGTTTTATCCTTTTCAGTTCCCTTTCTCTTCAATGAGCCTATGATTTGCGATACTGTACCCCTGTTTAACGTAGTGTTCTCCATTTCTTGAGTGAGTCCAGTAACAATAATCTGAAGCGCTTATTTTTGGAAATGGAATAAAAAAAAATATTTTTGTGGAGAAAAAACCAAGGACGACTTTAATACTTACAAACTTGCAATAAGATGAATATCAATAGGACAATAGATCTAAACCAATGTCGTTTCTTATGAAATTTTTAGGGAAAGAATGAGAGTGTGGTATGAGGTAGGATTCAAGGTTGTGACGAGTTTCAACGGAGGTACCTCGAGCCCATGTATGAGATGCCCCCGTAAAGGCTTGTTTAATAAGGTCATAATTCTCTATCCAATTATTGAAATTATCACACCTCCTTGCCATGTTACTATCCCCTCCATGTCGCTCATCTAACGATCTTGTTTCGTTGAAGTCCCCTGCTATCAACCACGATATATTGTTATGTCGTGCGAAATTCGTCCATTGATGACGTGGACCCATTTCTTGTAAATAGTTTGAAATGAACACCATTTTTGTAAATACTTTGGCTTTAAACCATAACCGTTCTCTTCTTCTAACTTCCCTTATAATACGCAAATCTTTGTTTGAGTTATTAGTTCAATGGTTTGGGCAAAAAACAGCTCGCAATATCACCCGTCCACTAACGATCATTATGAACATGGTGCGTGGAATACGGGTGGGTCGTGCACAGGGAAAGATAGGCCTATTCTGCCTGGTCAATTGATGGAGCCTCAATACACTAAGATCATGCACGAGAAACAGCTGTCGGGTTTTCACCAGGCCGTAAAAAAGAAGACAAACCAATCCAAATTGAAGTTGATGGACATCACCGAGGCTTTTGGGTATCGGCATGATGGTCATCCAGGTCCATACCGAAGCACAAACCCAAATAAGGTCACAAAGCGGGGTCCAAACGGGAGGCCACCACCGCAAGATTGCTTGCATTGGTGTATGCCGGGTCCCATTGATACATGGAATGAGCTTATGCTTGAAACCATTAGACGTGAATTTGAAGGTGTTAAAAATACCAAATTGTAAGATTTGTTACTTTCAACTCGACTTTGGCTGTGATAAGACATGGTAGCTGGGTCCGACATCCTGAAATTGTGACCGTCGGACACTTGCGACGAAGTTCCTTATGAATGTGAAATCTGATCCCTTGATACTTACCACTGTAAAACTTTTTTGTAAATTATTACTCCTGTCCATAGTATACAGGGAGATGTCTCTGATGCGCATGCGCCACCGTTTATACATGATATATTTTTTTTTAATGAATTGACTTTGCTTATTTTTTTTTTCCTCTCCTTTTTCCGCCTTCTTGCGTAGTTGCCTGTTGGCTGAAGTTGTGGAACATGCCGTTAAGGATTGAATCCGCACATTATCCTTGATCTCGTCAATGCAGAGTATACGGCTAGATCCATATCAAGATTCATGACAGCACCCGGCCGCATTCATATTCGACAACTCTAGAATTTGTAGATTCAGATTCAAACCCGATAGTATTAGGTCCAACGAAACACCATCGGCCGAAACTTAAAAGTTGATCCGACTACCATCAATTAATCCAAGTCCGATAAAGTTTAATGGGCGGGGTTAACTTCCAAGAACACTTGGCATAGAACTTCCCATTTTGTTTTTTTAATGCGTGCCCCCCTATGACACATGTTAGAAAAATCGTTATATGTTAACATACGTTATACTCTATGCCCGTTACTATTTCTATTTAACAACTTCAAAATAACTACTATTCCAGTTCATAGACTATACATCTGAGGTAGTACCTTTTTTTGTTTATTTTCTGAGTTTTATTTTAAAGTTTTCGAGTTCTGTTTTAGTATATAGTTTTTGAGCACATTTACTAAAACATTACACTAAAAAAATATAATATTGCTCAAAACTATATTTATAAATGGTAATATGCTCAGAAAAAATATGTATATGCTCAAAAACTATAAGTTTTGAGATACTACCTTAAATGCGTAATCATAAAGAAATAGACAAAAATAAGGAAATAGACAAAAATAAGGCAAATTCTATTAACTTTATTTTTTTTTCAATACTAAAGTTCTAGAAACTTCTAATATGTAGCCTAAATCATAATCTTTCCTAGGCAAGATGGAATTAGGAAATTTACTTGAAATCAAAGAAAAAAAATTGCACATCTATATATACACACAAGTCACAACCCCATCTAACACCAAAATTATTACTAAGAATAACAAAGCATACGCTGTCTTCGTAAATTGGCATCCTAATACAAAAGAGACTTTTTTCGAGCGACTTAATAGAAAACAAAGGAGAAGATGAGCAACATGAATGATCCAGCTCTATGTGCAAATGGATGCGGATTCTATGGGAATCCGACCCAAAACAATCTTTGTTCTAAGTGTTACAAAGATTCCCTCAAGCAAGCTGCCTTACAACAACAACAAACTCGTACTACTACTACTACTCGTACAAATAATAACAGCAAAGACGACATCGTCACTAAGGTCGCTGTCGAAAGTGGGAGTGAGACTCAGATGAATAAGAAGATGAAGAAGAGGTGTGGTTGTTGCAAGAAACGGGTTGGGCTGACGGGTTTCGAGTGCAGGTGCGGAGAAGTGTACTGTGGGTCTCATAGGTATCCTGAGTTGCATTCTTGTCCGTTTGATTTCAAGGGAGTCGAACTTGAGTCTTTGTCCAAGACTTTGTTTTCTGCGGCCGAATGCAAGGCCGATAAGCTTCATTATCGTTTGTAATTAGCGTTTCATAATATCATTTTTAATATATGGGTTTTTCTAACGTGTGCCCTTAGGCACACATTAATAACTCATATATGGTAATATATGGATATTTAGTTTCAGATTTATTATCCACAGATTGTTTCCAGTGATTGTAAACATTTTTTCAAGTTCGTTGAACCAATTGAAAATGGTACAATGAATAATAATAGACATTAGACGAGAAATAAATTAAGTAGTTAATTAGCGTTTGATGTAGATTGTTCGTTGTTCGACATTATTGAATCGGATGAACAAAGTCTTTTTTAAAAAAAAAAGGTCGATGCAACCCCCAAGATTTAAGACAAATACTTCGTTTTAAAGCAAAAATTACTAAGCGTCTATTTACCTTACTCGCTGCACCATTGATTACGATTCATTAGATATTTAGATTAGGTTGCGAATCAATGCTATCCCACAACGCTCGATCACTTTGTTGTTTCTTTATTCTATCTACCGTTATTCCACTAATAATGTAAATAATCGTGAACGAGGAAGAAGTTTATGGACGAGGTCTTTAAGAATCAAAACTTTTGCCTTTAGGAGTAGTACACTAGAATCAGATACTCTTCTTATCGTTTCATTACTTTCACTACGTAGATTACATGCATGACTACTCTATTTACTTCGTCTGTCCGGGTCATTTGTTTACCAATTTCATTCATAAATGATTTTCATTCAAATAACTTATTATCTATTTGTCACTATATTAGACCACTTTCTTATATATTTTACTTGGTTCACTTTTAAGGCATTTCGTATCCTTAATTCTATTTCGGTTTTCAAAATCGTTTTAATCTTTTCTCTCGATTTAAATTTTAAGTTTTTATAAAAGAAATCTGAAATTCGATTTTAAAACCTGTAAGTTTACCGTGACTTTCCATTACATTTTCACTTATGGATGGTTCTAAAGGATGATTCATGTCAGCCGACCCCAAATCATTTTGGGATTAAGGCTCTGATGTTGTTGCTGTTGTTGTCACTATATTAGAATGTCAAAACGTATCAATATACACACTAAATCACTTTTATATTCATCAATATTAAGCTTAATAATTGTCGGGTTATTAATTTAATCAGGTCGGGTTACGGTCGTCATTGAGTCAGTTTCAGTTTGCAACATTCTCGAGTTTTGTCTGGTCGAGTTTATTCTGGTTCGTGTCAGGTCAGACTTGACAGCTCTAGTATCTACGTTGTTAAACTGAGATATTGAGAATGAATTGTAAAGTAAAGATTATATTCAATGATAATTGTGTATTACAAGAGGTATAAACAATGCTATATATACAATCGAATGAATCCGCTATATACGGAAGGAAAATAATTCCTTGCTAAAACAGAGGAGGTAGATTATTTGTTGCTGTCTTTGGATGATAGAGCCAACGGCTCTCTTTGATTGTGGGCAGCAGGTTAGTCTATCGTAATACCCCCCGCAAGTTAGAGTGTGTAGATTTGAGACACCCAACTTGGAGAGTAGGTTGTCAAATGATTCCCGTCCTAGAGCTTTGGTGAAAATGTCCGCGAGTTGGGCTTTGGTATGGACATAACTTGGAGCAATAACACCGTTTTGAATTTCATCGCGAATGAAGTGACAATCAACTTCGATATGCTTGGTGCGCTCGTGGAAGACGGGGTTTCGGGCTATATAAAGAGCAGATTGGTTATCACATTTGAGTTGTATTGGTTGAGTATGGGGAATGCCGAGAGAGTTGAGCAGACCTTTGAGCCATTTTAGTTCCTTGACGGTGAATGCCATAGCTCGGTATTCGGATTCAGCGGATGATAGAGAGACCGTAGCTTGTTTCTTGGTCTTCCAAGAGATGGGGGAGGAGCCCAAGAATACCAGATATGCCGAGAGAGACCGACGACTTGTTGGGCATGTGGCGTAGTCGGCGTCACAATAAGCGTTCAGGCATAGGTTACTGTCGGAGCGAAGTAAAATACCTTGACCCGGAGAGTTCTTTATATAGCGTACAACCTTTAGAGCAGCTTGCCAATGATCGGTTGTAGGGGCGTGCATAAACTGGGTGATAGTGGGGTTTTGTCGCACTCCCCCAATCAAACAATTTACTCAACTAATGTAGTAGGGTAGTCGAGGTCGAACCACAAGGAGCATGGGTGACTATTAATTGTCTAAATTCTTATGCTTAGCTAAGTCGGAGAAAACAAGGATGAATTATTATCTAAAGGACTAAACTAAATAACAAGAAATAAATTAAACTAATTAAACTATAGAATGAGAAAGCAAGCTAACAAATACGATTTACTCAAATTAATTAAGGACCTAGGGCGCGACTAAACCACCGACATTCGTAATTAATCACGAGTTCCTTCAACTAGTAGTCAAGGGGGAAGTGTATTGGGTGGAGACGCCTCTAATTCGCCCACCAACTCCCTCCCGGGCTCATGGTAGGACACTAGTGATACCGAATCAACTCCCTCCCGGGCTCATGACTCGATTTCCCCCGACTCAAGACTCAAGGCTCACCAAAGTGGGCCCACTCCGCTCACCTCTCATCAAGATCAAGGGCTTAAGCCCGCGATAAACTCCCGGTCATCCCTACCCTTCTCCCGAAGGTGAACTTCAAACCGAAAAACAAAGGCACCCCACTTGGGTTCTCCCTCCCGGGCTCAACCCAAGTCGGCACACGGCCAAAAAGGGGCAATGTAATCAATCCCAACCTAACCAACTCCCGTTGATGGACAAAGGTCAAAACCGACAATTACTCCCAAATAGACACAACAATTCAATTCCTTTGGTTAAACCCAACAACCCCTCCTCAACAACTAATTTAATGAACTCAATTAGATAAATTACTCATGTTAGGGTCTAATCGCACCCTAGTGAAAAGACTACTCGCTATTCATGGTTAATTTAGCAAGACAAGCAATAAAGGAGGATTCTTTAAGTGTAAACATGATGTAAAATTGGATTCTACAATTAATCATGCAATAATTAAATAAAACTATGATAATAGACAAATTAAGCTAAGATGGGAAGAGATTAAACCAAAAGACACAATCTTTGACACAACAAACCCAAAGATTCAATCTTTGGGTGAAAACAACAAAAGAGAACAAGGAAAAGATAAATAAGAGAGGAAAATGATAATCTAGCAACCAAAAGAGAAATTCAAACACAAACAATTAAAATATAACTAGGAAGAAAGTAAATGTAAACAATTGAAATTAAAGAGAGAAATAAGAGTAAAGAATTATACCAATAACATGGGAACTTGAATTGATGGAATGAAGAACTTGGATAAACAAGAGATAGATTAAACTAGTTAAGGAATGATTACAAATTTAATTGAAGAAATATTGAGAGGGAAATATTTAGGGTTCTATAAATATTGAAAGAGTAGGAGAGACTAATTTCTAATCTAATTTTTAGTCTAATTTCTAAAGTAGTAATGTGTGTTGTGTAATGTGGTAATGTGACTTTTTATACTCCTAGTCTAATATCTAATATTAATAATAAATAATAATCCTCCCCCTAATTTCCAACTGCACGACACATTCTCAAACAAAAGGACAAAAAGGAAGTGAAAAGAAGGAAACACGCAAAGAGGGGTTGGGAGCCGGCCCACCGGCCACCGGTCAAGTGACCGTCTGGGAATTCCCTGGAACTTTCAAGTGAATATAATGGTTCTCCCAGCCGGTGGGGGTGTCGGCGGTCGGTGACCCGGCTGGGGATGCAATTTTGATGCGATTGTGTTGCGAGCCGGGTAGGCGGCAGACGGGCAGCCGGCTGGGAATACAATTATAATATCAAGTTGAATGCTGCTGTCGGATTCCTCATTCCGCTGCTGGATTCGTTGCCGCTGTGGTTGTTGATGCCGTTGTTATTGGTGTTGGTGGCCGGAGTTGCAGTTGAATGAAGGAGGGAGGTCGAAAATGGCGGATTATGGTGGTGGAGGTGACGGATGTTGTCGAGTTGATATAGGTAGAGAACGGTGATGGAGGTTGATGAGGAGGTGATGCAGGGGAGCTGTTGGTATGGTGGACGAGCTCGGGGCACGCGAAAATGGAGGTGAGTGAGGTTGTTAATGGTGATGAAAGCTGAATTTGAAGAGTTGCGATGGTGGAGTAGTGGGGGTGAGCAGGGGAACGAGCAGGTCGTTGATGATGGAGGAGAAGGGAGTTGGGTCATGGTGATGAAGGTGTATTAATGGAGCTTGACGATGGTAAATTAAGGGATTTGGTACTTGGACAATGAAGCTTTGCATTTTGGTCAATGTTAATTGACAATGACGAATGAAGAAAGTAAGTGGTATTTGTGATTTTGGTAAACGCACATGACAAGCTTGACTTTTGCTTTAATGACGTTTCCCAAGTTCCAACTTCTCAATTTAATTCCGTCTCAACTACTTGTTCTCAAGTAACTCGGTACCTACACGATAAAAAAATATGAGAACGAAATCAAAATTTCAAAAAGTAACATAAACTGACATTAATTAATATACAGTAACTAATATTCTATTTTATTCTAAAACGACTAAATAAAACTTAATCGATTTATTAAATTGATCAAATAAGAGATAAAGTATGGACTAAAATACGATGAAATATGGTATTATCACTGGGCCAGTATATGGACCGAGTATGTTAACTCGGGTCGTGTAATAGTAAGATAGACGAGACGGCCAACTAGGCGGCGGTATGGTTGAGGATCATTCATAAACTCAGCTTTTGAGAGAGCGAGCCGATGGTTCTGTTCCATCGGTATGGGAGTGGGTTGAGCTCCCAGTAGGCCTGTTTCTGTCAATATATCAAGGGCGTATTTCCTTTGTGAGAGAAAAATGCCGGAACTATGACGGGCTATTTCGAGGCCAAGAAAGTATTTGAGTGCCCCAAGATCTTTCATATGAAAGCACTTACTTAAATATTCTTTGAAGGTGGTAATAAAGCTAGTGTTGTTCCCACAGATGACCAAGTCATCGACATAGACTAGTATGTGAACCTCAGTGTTGGGGCGAGAAATAGAAAATAATGAGTGATCGTATAGACATTGTTTAAACCCATATTTGACAAGAGCGGAAGCGAGTTTAGCGTACCAACATCGAGGTGCTTGGCGAAGGCCATAGAGCGACTTTCTGAGCCGACAAACTTGGCCTGCGGTGGAAGGGTGAAAACCGGGAGGTGGTGTCATATAGACTTCTTCGTGGAGGTCACCGTGGAGGAAGGCATTGTGAACATCCATTTGGTGTAGAGCCCAGCGTTTAGCGGCAGCGATGGCAAGCAAAGTGCGAACTGTGACAAGCTTGACTGTGGGTGCAAACGTCTCATTGTAGTCCACACCTTCAACTTGTCTATTTCCCATGACGACGAGACGAGCTTTGTATCTTTCAATGGACCCGTCGGCATTATACTTGATTTTGTAGACCCATTTGGAACCGATTGCTTTCTTGTTTGGAGGGAGAGTTTCGAGAGTCCAAGTATTATTTTTCTCGAAGGCATCTAGTTCAATCTTCATAGCTTGGCGCCATTCGGGTACCTTAACTGCATCTTTAAAGAAATTAGGCTCGTGGTGTTTAGTCACGGCCGACAAAAAAGCTTTATGATTAGGAGAAAACTTAGCATAATTAAGATAGTGAGAAAGAGGGAAAGCGGTACCAGATGACGATGATGGGGCGATGAGCGAGTGCAGCGAGGGACGTGGTTTGGAGAGCACGAACCCGTTAAGATTGGAATTTGGGATTTTAGTGCGATGGCCTCGCCCCATTTGTGGCGAGGGGTCAGACGAAGGAACAGGGGTGGGGGTCGTGGTTTTGGGTGACTGTGGGGAAGATGGGGTAGCGTTTTCAGTGAGATGGGTGTCCGTGTTGAGGGCAGCGGTGGTAGGGGAAGCTGGTTGAGAAGGTGTGGAGTCGATGGGTGTGGTTTGTATAAAAATGGTGTGATCGACAGGTGACAAGTCATTGTGGAGAAATGAAGGGTTGCCATGATCCGGATCATGGATGTTAAGCCCTTTATAGGGAAATTCGGTTTCAATAAAAATAACATCCCGTGAATTAAAAAACGCACCGGTGTCCAAGTCATAAAGACGCCAACCTTTCTTTCCAAACGGGTATCCGATAAAGAGACATTTACGACTGCGAGAGGCAAACTTATCGTGGGACCGATTTAAAGTTTTGTTATAAGCAAGACAACCAAAAATGCGAATATTTTCAAAAGGCGGAGGTTTATCAAAGATCATTTCATATGGTGTCTTGCCATTCAGAAGAGGTGTCGGAGTTCGATTTATTAAGTAAACGGCACTCAAGACACATTCGCCCCAAAAATACAAAGGTAAACTAGCTTGAAATAGAAGTGCACGGGCGACATTTAAAATGTGACGATGTTTCCGTTCCACCCGACCATTTTGTTGAGGGGTGTCAACATTAGAGGTTTGAAAAAGAATTCCATGTGCCGTAAAAAAGGAAATGAGGGGTTGAAATTCTGTACCATTATCGGTTCTTAAAATCTTGATTTTCTTTTCGAATTGGCGTTCTATCATGGCAAAAAAAATTTAATAAAGTTTGTTTGGTATCACTTTTATTACGTAGGAGATAGACCCATGTAGAACGAGAGAAATCGTCGACGATAGTAAGAAAATATTTAGACCCACAAGAAGCATTTTCGGAATAAGGACCCCAAAGGTCACAATGTATTAAATCAAAAGAAGAACTAGCATGACTTGCACTTGAATGAAATTGAGTACGAGTTTGTTTTGCACGCAAACAAATGTCACATGTTTTGCTATGAAAATTGTCCAATGTCCGAGATGCTTTAAAAAAAGGTAAAAAACGGGAAATGTTTGAAGAGGGGTGCCCCAACCTTCGGTGCCAGAGTTCCATGGAATTGGCTGACTCAGCTAGACAGGCGCGTACTTTGTCGTTCCTGACACTTTGAAGGTAATAAAGTCCCTCATGCTGTTCACTCGCCCCAATCACCGTCTTCGAGGTACGGTCCTGAATGAGACAAAGATTGTGAGAAAATTGAATTGTTAAAGACATATCCTTTAAAAGACTCGAAACAGAGAGTAAGTTACAGTTTAAATTTGCGGCATATAAAACGTCGCGTAAGACAAGACGAGATGAAAGATGTATGTCACCGCTTTGGGTGGCAATGGTAAGATCTCCGTTGGGTAATCCGACGGATAAAGGAGTAATTTTCCTCAGATTCGAAAAAAAAGAAAGGCAACCCGACATGTGATGGGATGCCCCTGTGTCAACAATCCAAGTAAAAGAAGGGATATTACCATTGAGACGGTCAGTCGAGACCTCATTGTTTCGTGCCTGCAACAAATTACCAAGCTCTTCCAGTTCTTGTGGAGTTAAGGAATTAAGATCGAGTTTATCGAATTGAGCCAAGGGAGCACGAGATGTAGAAGCAGCAGTAGTAGGTGGCTTACCAGACGCCATAAGAGCTTTCGGAAATGAACCAGAAGAGGACCCAGGTGCAGCCGGTTTTGGTTTATCAGTAGAGGATTTGCTACGGGGGTTGGGTACAAATACGGCGTTGGTGAGGTCAGTAGCATTTTGGTCAAGATAAATACGAGGACGAGGTCGGTCACCCCACCATTCCGGATAATTCCCCGTGACCTGGTAATAAAATTTCAGGCTGTGGCCTGATATTCGACAAGCAGGGCAGTAGTATTTCGAAGGTTCAGACGAGTTGCGACGGTTATCACGCCCTCCCCCTCCCCCGCCAGAATGCTTTGTGCCTTGGTGGACACGGGCTGCATAAGCCATAGGAACAGACGAGGTGGGGTCTGTTTTATTGGCTGTTAAAAGACGAACTCCCTCGTCTTGAAGAAGTCGATTGTAAACGAGGTCTAATGAGGGAAGAGGGGTAATACCAATGATGTGTGATCGGGTATTGGCAAAGAGGTCATCAAGACCAATTAAAAAATCACGTACCCGTTTTTTTTCTCGTCGAGCAGTGATAATTGACAACCAATCACAATTGCAAGGGTTGCAAGAACATGACGGCAGTGCGTCAAGTTCAGAGATAGAATTCCAGATTGCTGTCATTCGGCCGAAATAGTTAACGAGAGACTCAGTCGGACCTTGACGACATGCTAAGAGATCAGCCTGCAATTGGTAAATACGGGATTCGTTAACCTGACAAAAGCGATTTTTAATATCCGACCAAACCTGTTTTGCTTCCGGACGGAGAGAAATCTGAGTACGAAGTGTGGGATCAATCGTGTTGAATATCCACATAGATACTAGTGCATTAGCCGACTGCCAGGCATCGAAAGTTGCAGCCGTTGCCTCGGGTTTAGAAATTGTTTCATCTATATACCCGAGTTTGCCTTTAGCCATGAGCGCAAGATGAAACGATCGAGACCAATCATCATAATTGTTTCCGTTGAAAACCACCGGGGTGATACTTTGGCCGGTATTTTCAATGTGAACCATTTGATAAGATGGGGTCTGGGTTGTTGATGTTTGCACAACCTCAGAGTTTGTCATTTGAAAAGAAAAAAAAAATTCAACAGAGAAAGAAGAGAGAAAGACGGCAGAAGAAAGAAATATCGAAACCTAGCTCGATACCATGTTAAACTGAGATATTGAGAATGAATTGTAAAGTAAAGATTATATTCAATGATAATTGTGTATTACAAGAGGTATAAACAATGCTATATATACAATCGAATGAATCCGCTATATACAGAAGGAAAATAATTCCTTGCTAAAACAGAGGAGGTAGATTATTTGTTGCTGTCTTTGGATGATAGAGCCAACGGCTCTCTTTGATTGTGGGCAGCAGGTTAGTCTATGTAATATACGTCTTATCTAGGACGGATCGGATCTAGTTCATTGATTAAACGAACCATAGTCTACAAACAAGATGGTCTCACGTCAATGTCCAACCAAGCTCAGTTATACATTGACGAGCTCAAGGATGCAGTTTACGACGCTGACGATTTGTTGGATGAGTTCATCACCATGATCGACCTAAAGAAGGAGCTCATAACCCAAAAGGGTGCAATACTTCGAGAGGTTCGTCTTTTCTTTTCTCGTTTCAACCATCTTAGTTTTGCTCGAAACATGTCAAAAAGTGTTAAGAAGATTAGGATGAAGTTGGATGCGATTGCTGTTAACTATAGTCAGTTCGGGTTTAAAGTCGACTATGAGCCTATTAAGGTTAGGATGGAGGAGACTTGTTCTTATGTCAATCAGAGCGATATTATTGGTCGAGAAGCCGATGTGCAAAAACTATTGGACATGTTGGTATCTTCTGAAGGTAATCACAATGGGTGTAATTTCGTTAGCATTGTTGGTATTGGAGGTTTGGGAAAAACCGCGCTTGCTCAACTTGTGTATAATGACCCGAGAGTGAAGGCCATGTTTTCGTTGAGGATGTGGGCTTGTGTGTCCGATCAAGGTCAAAGTCAACTAGGTGTAAAAGACAATCTTATTAAAATATTGAGATCGGCTATGGGTGATGATAGATGCGATGGTTACTCACTCGATCAGGTTCAATGCCAGCTTCAGCAACAACTAGCCGAAAATAAGTATTTACTTGTTTTAGACGATGTATGGACCGAAGATCGTGAAGAATGGCTTAAATTGGAGAGATTTATTAAGATGTAAAGAGGGACGTGTACGGTGAGATTGTCTCATTTAAGATACATGATCTTATGCATGACATTGCACAAGACGTGGCCGGAAAAGAAATCTGTGAAGTGGTCTTGAATCCCATGGGATTGAATGAAAGAATCCGTCACCTGTCGGTCGTGGGAGAGAACTTCTTGAAAAGGTTTTCAGCTAAGGCTCACATTCGTAGCTGTCTTGGATTTGGAAGGAAAGATAAGGAGTTACTCGCGGGTTTGATTATAACGACTTGTGTGCGTTTACGATCATTAAACCTGAGTGATACAGCGCTCATAGTTGTACCCGAATCAATAGGTAACTTACTGCATTTAAGATATTTAAACCTTTCGCGTAATGATAAGCTTAAGGGACTCCCGAAATCAATAACAAAGCTACACAATCTGCTGACACTGAAATTAGCTAGTTGTTCTGAATTGAACGAGTTGCCCAAAGATTTGAGAAAGCTATGTAAGCTACGTAAGCTTCAGATCTAGATGCGTAAGGTTGAAGTATCTACCGTCAGGCATAGGTGAACTGTCTTCCTTGCACACACTGAGTAGGTATATGGTGGGGTCGACATGTTCGAATATGAAGGAATATTTTGATCAACTAGAAGACTTAAAGAGACTGACTAAATTGAAGGGTTCCCTTGAGATTGATATCCAACCGCCTAAAAATGCAACATATGTCAAGGAAGACGATGGGGAAGGAGCATACATACGAAGTAAGGAGCATCTCACTCGTATTCTGCTTGCTATTAAGCACGAAGGTAGATATGAAAGTATTGAGTATGAGGAAGCATTGTTGGAGGAGCTCCAACCGCATTCTAATCTCATGGGGTTGACAATTAAGGAATTCAGAGGCGTGAGATTGCCAAGCTGGGCGAGGGGAGATGGCTTGCCAAGCTGTCTCCCAAATCTCGTCACTTTGGAAATTGTAAGTTGTGAGGCGTTGGAGTACCTTCCTAAATTGGGAAGACTCCGTCATCTGAAGAAACTACAGCTGGTGGATTTGCCAAAACTGGAATATGTAGTGGACCGATATAATGAACGAGGAATAATGTTATCATCATTTCCCTGCCTAGAACACGTTCATTTACAAGGGTTGCCAAGGCTGGAAGCCTGGTCACGAGGATCGGTAATCATTGATCCTAGGGTTGGGATGGAGCCATATCCATTATCTGTTCCTCGATTTAAAAAGATGGTGATAATTGAGTGCCCGAAAATGTCGTGTGCTCACGTAGAAGGCCTAACTATATATGATTCTGTTCAAGATTGGAAAGCTGATGTGTACAGTGCAATATTTAAAAAATCAGTGCAGAAGTCTAGCCTTGATGTCGTACAACGGTATAAAACAGCGCTTCGTCTCAAAACCCAACGTCTTTGATTGGATCTAAGGTAATCAAATAATTTTTCAATTGGCTCAAGGAACTCAAAAAAATGTTTACAATCACTGGAAAATGATATTATGAAACGCTAATTAATATTACAAGCGATAATGAAGCTTATCGGCCTTGCATTCCGCCGCAGAAAACAAAGTCTTGGACAAAGACTCAAGTTCGAGTCCCTTGAAATCAAACGGACATGAATGTAACTCAGGGTACCTGTGAGACCCACAGTACACTTGTCCACACCTGCACTCGAAACCCGTCAGCCCAACCCGTTTCTTGCAACAACCACACCTCTTCTTCATTGTCTTGCCCTCATTAGCAACCTTAGTTCCGACGTCGTCTTTGTTGTTGTTGTTGCTACAAATAGTAGTAGTAGTAGTATTAGTACAAGTTTGTTCTTGTTTTACGGTTGCTTTCTTGAGGGAATCTCGGAAACACTTAGAACAAAGATTGTTTTGGGTTGGATTTCCATAGAATCCGCATCCGGTTGCACATAAAGGTGGATCATTCATGTTGCTCATCTTCTCCTTTGTTTAATTAATTAAATCGCTTGAAAAATACCTCTTCGATCTGTATTGCTATCGCCTATCGGTGATGTTTGTGTAATACAATATATGATGATGGACAACGTACGCTTTGTTATGTGTAGATAATTTTGGTGTGAGACGTGCTCTGTATATATATATAGAGGTGCACTTTTTTTCTTGGAAAGTTAGTTTCCTAATTCAATCATGCCTAGCAAAAATAGGTGATTTACGCTATACTACTAGTTTCTTCGAATTTTTTGGTTAATTAGCAAAATAATTAGGTAATTAGCGTTAATTTGAAACTATTTGGGTCCATAATATTCACGTTATCCCTTTTTATTTTTTTCCAATTTTTATATGAAACCGCTAAGAAACCTAACGGCTTCATTTAGTTTTTTTTTCTTATATATAAAAGGCAAAACCGCTAGGAATCTTAGCGGCTTACCATATCAGTATTGCCGTTTTGTAGTATACTTAATAATGCAAATTGTTGGAAATTGGTGGAATAAGCCGCTGAGAATCTCAGCGGCATTGCTTTTCATTTATTTATTTTTAAGAAAACTGATACAAATATTTGGACGATTATATTTTGTAAAGCCGCTAGGTTTCTTAGCGGTTTTGTATAAAAATTGAAAAAAAAATAAAAAGTGATGACGTGGACACTATTAAGCAAAATAGTTTGAAACTAACAATAATTCTCTAATTAGCTTGCTAATGAACACTCATTAACCAAAAAATTCAGTTTCTTAGCTGAAAGCTTAAATTATATTGATGAGGTTAACATGTGTTTATACAAGTACACGAGTAGATCTAAGTTGACATAATTGCTAAAACTAGAGAGATTTACAAGAAATAATAAAAGTGTGAACAAGATATAACAAAATAGGAAAAAAAAAAGTACAAGACGTAATCTTATCATGTCCCCCGTAAGATGGATAGATGACCTGCCAAAGGGACTGATTATTTTTTTTTATTTTTTTTTTTTATTTTTTTTTTTTTTAGGTAAAAAAACTAGATTGATTGAAAATCAACCTATATCATCCTTGCGGATGAGAATGGTAGAAGAAAATCACAGATTTTCGACATACCAGGTAACAAGAATAAATGAAAGGGCATCAATAGGAAACTCTTATAATGCAAGAATGTCACTTAAAGCCCATAAAAAATAAAAAAATAAAAAGAACTTAAAGAGAGAGTCTTCTAACAATCAAACGGAGTAGCTGGAAACAAGGAAAATCGGAGAGTATGAAGAAAATACAGATGTATAATCGTGTAAAAAATTCAACATCCCCTCCTCACTGTTTCAACAACAGCAAGCCATCCCTCATACCACTTTCCCCAAATTCACCTCAAGAACAAATCCCTTAAAACAGATCCCTTACTACTGATTTCAATAGAATTATTGAGATCTAAAAAGAAGGTTCTATCATACTTACATTCTAATATCAACAAAGATGTGATACAATCAAACAAATTGAACATAAGTTCTTGAAGAAATACTCTTTAATTCTTGATTTAAACCTTCTTTAGCTAAGACATATGACTAAAAAGAACTCTCCTAGGCTAATATGGAGAGTAACTTAAAGTCTAGTCTTTGAGAAAGTGAAAATCAAGAAAGAAAACTGAAAAAAAATTCAATTAAAAGACTAAAAAGAGACAAACAATCTACATAATCATAAACAAGAGGAAGATGAAAGATGATTATGAAGAAGGAGATATGAAATGCTAGAAAAAGGAAATGAAGGAAAAAAAATTTCAGATCTAAGTTTCTGGAAAGTTGAGACTGATCTTGGATAATAACATTTAAAGACGGGGGTAGTGGTTTAAATTAGTTGGCGCATTAGCTTATTGATCATCATTATGAACAATTGTGACAGAAAGAGACCCAGATTGCACTTTTTCAAAAATGAAATGAAAGTCTAGAGCTAAATGCTTCGACGGGGTTAGCACTAAGATGAGTAGCATCTACATCGTCACATAAAATAGTTGGAGACGAGTAGCTTGATAAGAAGCTCACAAAGTATATTTCCGAACCAATAAAGTTCAACACCCGTGTTTGCAATGGAGTAGGGGTACTTAGCTAGCTTCTGTAGATGATCGAGCAATAATACGTTGCTTCTTAGAGCTCCAGAAAAAGGGATTAGGCCCGAGATAAACTATGTAGGCACCAGTGTATTTGAGACTTAGGCTCTGTTTGATAAAATTAACTGAAAAGGTAGCTGAAACCTGAAAAAGTAGCTGAAAACTGAAAAACTAGCTGAAATTTGAAAAGGTAACTGATAAGGTAGTTGAAAATTAGGAACTGATAAGCTAGCTGATTATATAAGAAAATGTTTGGCAAATTAACTGAAAAGGTAACTGATTTTGATGAAATGACGTAAAAAAGATATGATAATTATTTAACAGTATAGATTTAAAGGGTAAAAACGGAAAATCGAACCAAATCAGGTACCTGAAATCTCAAATTCTACTCTAGGTAGCATTTCATTTCAGGTAACTTATTTGGTTAAATAAACTACTTGTCAAACACTTACAAAAAAATTAGGTACCTGAAATTTTGGTCAAATAAGCTATTTTAACCAAATCAGGTATCTGAAATGCCTTACCAAACTGAGTATTAGCTTAGGTAACCTTCTAGCATCTCTCGTCTATGTGGACCGAAACCTTACTTTCCTGCTAGCTTCCTCTCTTTACTATCAAATTAGGAAAAACTTGAAATTTTCTAGCCTAAAATTATCTTGTGTAGGTCTCGTGAGAGACGGTCTCTTAATAAGCTTTATTGAGAGACCATTGTACAATTTTAAGAAAATGTGGTACTAAAGGAAATAAAATAGGTACAAATCATGATTAATGATAAAATGGGTACATTTATTATGTAAATAGGTACGGAATTACTATGTCACGATCAACAATAAAAAGGGTACGAAATACAAATAAAAGGGTACGAAAGATTGGTCTCTCAATAACTTAGTGAGAGACCGTCTCTCCTAAGTTTTAGTGAATAATCTTAGCTATAAGCCTAGGTTTTGGAAGTTACTAGTTTTAAACCCGTGCAAAAAATGCACGGTGTAATAACATGTGCTATCATTGGATATAGGAGTATATAAATGTGCGTTATTAAATGTGAATGCGTGACAATGTAAATAAGTCTTTAATTAGAGATTCAACGTACATGTAATTTAATTAACGTTAAAGGTAATATGAAAAGAGTATATGACTTTTACAATAAATCTTTCTTAAGACGGCATTATACGTCTTAAACTTAAGACAGGTTTGATACATATCACTTGTGTATATAAGAATGCATAGGATAAAAAAAACATATTTGGCTTATATATATATATACTCAAGTGGTATTATACTTGACCCGTAAGACGGATAATGTCGTATTAAATGAGAATTTGCGTGACGTTTATACTATCATTTAACGATAAATTAAATTTTATGGGTGTTTCTGTATAAACACACAAAAATGAATATTGATTAAATATGAATGTTATATATAAATTAATTTTCAAAATATTTGCACCAACTCGTTGCATAAACCCAAGCCCATACACTCAACTTGTTGCATAACTGCATGAAGCTAATTTACCCTCTCCAATCTATTACTCTCCTTATTAAAACCCTAAAGCCTCCAATAAGTCTAATTAATACACTGGAATCTTTCATTTGCATTATGGAGAATAAACCCAAAAAAAAATCGTGTCATTCCACACATCTCTCATTAAATTTTCTCAACCTTCATTTCATCCTTACCACTACGTCTTCTCTCTAACTCGTCTACCGTCTCAGCGTCGTTACATATTTGGCTTCAAACTCAGTTCTCAAGTATCAAAATTGTTGTTTTTGTAACGAAAAAAATGTGTCCAAGCATGTCAATCTAGTGATTCTTTTGTAAGTAATAGAGCTTTAATTTGTAAGTATGTTTTAAGCATGATTCTTTTTAATTTTGTTGGATGATTTAAAGTATTGTTTACATTAATTTTAGCTTGATCTATCATTTTTATCATTATATTTATGCATTGTTGGATTCGTATTTTTTTTATTCAAGAATTCCTTTTTTTTCGAAAAAAGGTTGTTAAATCTAGCTAAATAATTGCTAGATGCAATCTTTTTGTCAATATTTGTTTAGTCATTTTAAAGAAAAATTGGAACTTTATATTTTTTATTTATGATTCACGATTAATTGATAAGATTTTCTCACTAAATCTAATGTTAGATTTAAAGATTTCCACATTAATTATCCTGTCAATTAAAGTTTACGCTTTTTTTCACAACAAACACAATAATTTTTACAGTAATTTTAATGTTATTATTACTTATTATACTGCCATAAATTCTTAAATGAGATTATATGATGGTAAATTTAGATTTTATTCAATTTAATTTTATGAGCACATAATTGATGTGCACTTATCATTAATATAATTTGTAAAAATTATTTGCAACTTTTTAACGTTGAATGAATCTTTATTAGCTTAATATTTGTAAATTATTTGTGAGAGACAAAAGCAAAATTAACTAATAATTAGGATGAGAAAGGAGGGGAGAGACTAATTAATTAACTTAACAATCATGGGGGGCCCTACATTTAATTCACTCCTTAAAATTCTGCAGCCAATCAGAAGCCAAGAAAAGACCTGACTTTTATACTATGTAGATTCTAGAAGTATATATGTTGGACTCAACCTATTATGAATCCGTATATCTTCTCAAATATTAGAACTTTCATAGCTGGGCGTAATGTTTTGATTTTATTAATTATTTTTCTTCATATAATTTTTTTCACATTTGATTGCATGAGTCTAAATTAGTTATTTTATTAATTATTTTTCTTCATATAATCTTAGCTATAAGCCTAGGTTTTGGAAGTGAATATTGTTCTCATTCCCTTTAATTTAAGAGATACTCCGTATAATTGGTATTTCATCATCTTTTCTTAAATCATCTAAAAATAGAGAGGGGACAATAAAAGTAGGATGAAGGAAGTATTATTTGTTTTGGGCGGTTCCGAGATTCGGTATCATTTGGTGGTGCCATATCATTATCAAATAATAAAACGGATTAAATATCATCCCACGTAAATATCAAATCGTCTTTCCTATGACGGTCACAAGCCTATGACCTCTCATAGCTAGCCCTCATACCACTTGTCCTCTCACTTGTTTTTTGTAAAAGGTCACAAACTTGTAACGGAATAGTACCGGTACAAATGATGATTTGCGCGTAAATATATCTAACCCCTCTAGAATGAGAATTTGTATCTAGCCTGTTTGTTAAAATGAGTATTTGCCTTTTGCTTCTGCAGACACACAGTGTGCTAAAAGTCTACAAAAGAACCAACAGCAACCACACAAATCTACTTTTCCACACACACCACAAAATATCAACGAAAATAATAATGGATCTCGGAACAGTGCTATCGGTAGCGCAAACACTCTTTGCGGCCTTGCAATGCTCTGAGCTCAAAGACATTTGCGTTCTTTTCGGATATGAGTCGGAACTGGAAAAACTCAAGCGCACCGTGTGCACCGTAAGAGCCGTGCTCAAGGATGCGGAGGCCAAGCAAGATGGTCTCACGTCTTTGTCCAATCAAGCTCAGTTATACATTGATGAGCTCAAGGATGCAGTTTACGACGCTGACGATTTGTTGGATGAGTTCGTCACCATGATCAACCAAAAGAAGGAGCTCATCGCTCAAAAGGGTGCGATTCTTGGAGAGGTTCGTCTTTTCTTTTCTCGTTTCAATCGTCTTAGTTTCGCTCGAAATATGTCAAAAAGTGTTAAGAAGATTAGGATGAAGTTGGATGCTATTGCTGGTAACTATAGTAATTATGTGTCAAATTATTCTCTAAAGTAATAATTATTGCATTACTATAAAATTTAGCAACTTATAGTTTAGTACTCCCTCCTATTCACTATAATCTTCCCTATTTCCCTTTTCGGATTATTCATGTTTTCTTCCCTATTTCCTCTTTTGGGTTGATTTATGTGGTCTAAATTCAATTGCAGGTGGGGTAGTGTGTTTTGTGTGGTCCAAATTAACTTTCTTATTTCTTGTGCAAAAAGGAAAGGGGATGAATATAGTGAATAGGAGGGAGTATAATTTAATACTAATTTTATTTTATTTTAATTAAAAAAAATCATAATTAAAATATTAGAGTTTAACTATAAGAATATATTCATTAAAAAAGATAATAAATTAATGATAGAAATTTTCACTTGTTTCTATATTTAGGTAGTAGGTGCATTTTGGAGGGAAAACTAACAGAGATTTTATCCTCTTAGCAGTAAAAGGGGATTAGGCATAACAACCTAACAGGCATGGAGTATACCTACCTTATAACAGTTTTTCTAACATGTGATTTAGAGCACACATTAAAAAACCTAAATGTTGAAAGATTCACAAAATATTTAGTTAGCTAGTTTAAAACCCGTGCAAAATTACACAGGCATATCTGAATGAGGAATAAGCTTGTACAATTTTATGTTTACATCATTTTAGTATTTGAGTGTATAACATTTTTCGCAATTAGTCTACATTAGATAAATATACATTCATTTTTAAATCAAAACAACAATTATAATGAAAAATGCAAAAAATTGTTTGCAATAGTACATTAATATTAAATCGTCTACTGTTTTATAATATGATGCTCCTCCAACATATTCACTTTATTAGATTATAGAAAATGAATTTGTTAACCATTTACACATATACAACAATCTATTAACCTAAATACGTTAATTACCAAACATTTCTACTAAATTTGCTAATTAATAAAATATACTAGTAAAACTCGTCAATCCAATTTGTCATTTACAATCTGCTTGACCAATTTATTTTTGTTAAAAAAAATCTACTGAGTACCAAAAATGGTCGAAGTAATGAGAACGAAGAGCTTATTATTGATTGAATACGCGAAATAAAAATACGGGTATTTTGGGTATAAAGACAATTTTTTTAAAAAAGTCAAAGAAATTGTTCAAATGATCATACTCCTAATAGGTAAGTAGTTTCAAACTAGCACTATTTTATAAAATAATTTAGATTTACCCCGATCTTAATAAAAAAATTATTCAGTTAATGGATTTGAAAAAAGTATAATAGATCGGATATGTATTTTAAAATTTTGGATATGGATCGGTGATCCAATAAGTAAGTGGATCGGGTTTGGATCTTGCAAAACCCGATCCAACACGACCCATTACCATCTATCTATAATCATAAACTTTAGAGCTCAAAAAATTTACATATAAACCCAGTTAGATATACGTTGGTTGTATAATGCTACTATACAATTGTTATAGAATAGTACTAGTTTTAAACCCGTGCAAAATTGCACGGGTATGTATTTGGGCCGGTATTAATGTTTTTGGATGTATTTTTTTTTTTTGCATTTCTATTGTACTTATCTAGTTGGTCTAAATCAGCGATCTACATAATTAATGTTTAAATTTGTTACAAATACGTGTTCACAAGCAATGGTTTAAGAGAATAACAAAGGATATTTTAAAAAAATATATATATCGTACTATCTAATTTTTAAAAATTATGCATATAATTTATTCGCATTATATGTAATTCAATCCCGTAATTAAATGTAATTCATTCTCGTAATTATGTAATTTTATTATTATTTTTTTAAATTATATAATTCATTTATTTGTAATAAGTTTCATTTATTCCGCTTTGTAATTAATTTCGCTTATATGCCATTAATTTCATTTATTCGGAATGTATAAAACTATTTCATAGTATTATTTCATAATATTTGTTCTAAGACGGAATTTGCCGCATGTTTGTATAGCCGGAATTCTGAAGAAATAAATATGTTGCACACTAACGAGTCCCACCATAACATGTATTTCCAAAAAAAAAGATTGAATTAATGACGTGGCATGCCCTGGATTGAGTATTGTCTTCTGAATTAATAAAGATAAGATACTCTGAATGTTTACAGTTCTATATATAAGATTATAAGCCAATATAACCTCTTACTAAACCCTAAATTCCCCACTACTACCATTAGCCCACAACTCCACTTCTTTGTAACTGCTGTAACTGCTGCAATGACATATATAACTGCATATGCCATTATCTCAGAATAAGCTGATTATCTGAATTTAATGCAGTTTCAGATTTCAAGATTGGACGGTCCAAATGTGTTTATCATGACGATAATAACGTTGCCTATCATTCGTACTTGTAGAAGTAGAAATTACTCGGTAGCCTATCATTGTCATCTTCCGAATTCGGAGTGCGAGACTGATAGTAAGATTGCCAAAATCTTTGCTCCAAGCACATAAATCCTCAGTGATGAACGGCTTTCTATACAGATCTGAGAGGATTATTTTTTCTAAAAAAAACATATTTTAAAGTTTTTCGACTTTTACCTTATCGTGTTGTTATTACTTAAACAATATTTCTTATAACAATTCTGAATTATTTATTAAAAAAATTATTAAAAAAATTTTATTAAAATTTTTTTAATCACTTGTAAATTAAAATAAAATTTATTTATTTATTTTTTTAGAGTAAAAAAAAATTAAAAATAGCTTTAAATGCTTGTTGAAGACTATATTAACTCGGTTTTATATCATTGTCACTTACTAATTTCGGTGTGCGCGGCTGATAGTTAAGATGCCGAGTTTTATATTCCAAGTAAATATTCCGTCATGATTGATTTTTTGAAAAAAAAAAATTTGTACTCTGTAGTTTTAAAAACTTATGTTGTGATTTTGTTTCTGCATGGTACAATAATATTAATAAAAATACATGTAATTCATTTCCGTTTTATGTTCGATCCCGTATATAAGTGTAATTCCTTCCTGAAATTATGTAATTTTATTGTGTAATTTTGTTTTAAAAATTATGTAATTCAATTACATTTACTCGCATTTGTAATTAATTCTGCGTATATGTTATTAATTTTATTTACACGAAATGTATAAAATTTTATCATAATATTAATTCGAAGATTTTAGTCATAATATGATTTTTATAATTTGTTGTTAGACGGAATTTATCGCATGTTTGAAAAGACGAATATCTGAATAAATAAATATGTTGCACACTCATGGGTTCCACCGTAACATGGATTTTCAAAAAAGAAAAAAAAAAGAAAAAAAATGCATTAATGACATGGCGCGCTGTACAATGAGTATTGTCTTCTGCATTTATATAGATAAGATTTGTCAAATTCATTGGGTAAAGATCAAACAGTTCCGGGGGCATTCAATCAAAATCTCAAGGGGGTGTTTGGTTCAATCATTATAGGAAGAAAGTCTTACAACTGAAACAAACGTAAGGTATGAGGAATGGAGTTCCAACCCAATACCACTCAAATATAATTGCTGATTTCAAAACCTTACCCATGCGCGAACGAAACAACCGCCCTCTCAAGATCTTAACCCCAAATAAAATGGATCAGTTGATCAGATTTATGGGTCGAGTCAAATTTTGGGGTCTAGCGCTAATGTGGCATCTCATTTTATTTTTGTTTTATACAAAGTTGCGCAACCATGTCGGCCATGTGCGTGTGTCACACGAGAGTATACGACGGATCTACTCTACTTCACATTCATTGAAAACGAGATAAAAGTCAACAAAATTTACTAACACCATCACACAAATCCGGGTCTTTCACACAAACACCCAAAATAACAAACGAAAATGGATCTCGGAACAGTGTCATCGGTGGCACAAACCCTCTTCGCCGCCTTGCAATGCAAGGAGCTCAAAGATATTTGCGTTCTTTTCGGATACGAGTCGGAACTGGAGAACCTTAGGCGTACCGTGTGCACCGTAAGAGCTGTGCTCAAGGATGCGGAGGCCAAACAAGATGGTCTCACGTCTTTGTCCAGCCAAGCTCAGTTATACATTGACGAGCTTAAGGATGCTGTTTACGACGCTGACGATTTATTGGATGAGTTTATCACTGTGATAGACCAAAAGAAGGAGCTCATAGCTCAAAAGGGTGCTATTCTTGGAGAGGTTCGTCTTTTCTTTTCTCGTTTCAATCGTCTTAGTTTTGCTCGTAATATGTCAAAAAGTGTTAAGAAGATTAGGATGAAGTTGGATGCCATTGCTGTTAATTATGGTAAGTTTGGTTTTAAGATTGACTATGAGCCTCTTACGGTTAGAAGGGAGGAGACTTGCTCTTATGTCAACGAGAGTGATATTATTGGTCGAGATGCCGATGTGCGAAAATTGTTGGACATGTTGGTACCATCTGATGGTAATCATAATGTTTGTAATTTCGTTAGCATTGTGGGTATTGGAGGTTTGGGAAAAACCGCTCTTGCTCAACTTGTGTATAATGACCCGAGTGTCAAGGCCGCGTTTTCGTTGAGGATGTGGGCGTGTGTAAACGATCAAGATCAAAATCAATTGGGGGTAAAAGAGAATCTTATTAAAATCTTGAGATCGGCTGTGGGTGATAATAGATGCGATGGTTACTCACTGGATCAGGTTCAATGCCAGCTTCGGCAACAACTAGCCGAAAATAAGTATTTACTTGTGTTAGACGATGTATGGACCGAAGATCGTGAGGAATGGCTTAAGTTGGAGAGATTTATCAAGGGAGGTAAAAAGGGAAGTTGGGTTATCGTAACTACTCGTTCCATGGAGACCGCTAGAATTGTGGGGAATGGTCTCATATACCGGTTGGAAGGCTTGTCTTGCGACTATTCATGGCGTTTGTTTCAAATGATGGCATTTGAGCAGGCAAATCCTACGGAGGATTTTGTCGAATTTGGTCGTGAAATTGTTGAAAGTTGCGCTAATGTCCCTCTTGCCATAAGAGTTGTGGGTAGTCTTTTATATGGTCAAAATATGAGTAAATGGCGTTTGTTTCAGCAAAAAGGATTGGCTTATATTCCTGGCGATAAAAACGGCATAACATCTATATTGAAACTGAGCTACCACCATTTGAAATCCCCATTGAAAAGTTGTTTTAGTTATTGTGCAATCTTTCCTAAGGATTATGTAATAGATAAGGAGATGATCTTAAGCCTTTGGATGGCACAAGGCTACATTGTTCCATTTTGTGACGGTCAAAGCATAGCAGATGCTGCTGAAGAATGTTTTTTGATTTTGTTACGGAGATGTTTCTTCCAAGATGTAAAGAGGAACGTGTACGGTGAGATTGTCTCATTCAAGATGCACGATCTTATGCATGACATAGCACAAGATGTGGCAGGAAAAGAAATCTGTGAAGTGCTCTCGAATCCCACCGGATTAGACGATGAAAGAGTTCGTCACCTGTCAATTGTCGAAAGGAATTTCAGAAAAAAGTTTTCAGCTATGACCCACATTCGTAGCTGTCTTAGAGTTGAATGGGAAGACAAGGAATTACTGATGGGTCTGATACTAACAAAATGTTTGCGCTTGAGATCTCTAGACTTGAGTTTTTTACAACTCGAAATTTTACCTGAATCAATAGGTAACTTACTGCATTTAAGATATTTAAATCTTTCATGTAATCATAAGCTTAAGAGACTCCCAAAATCAATAACAAAGCTACATAATCTACTGACGCTGAAATTAGCTGATTGTTCTGAATTGATCGAGTTGCCCAAAGATTTGAGAAAGCTACATAAGCTTCACATCTTAGATATATCTGGATGCTATAGTTTGAAGTATCTACCTTTGGGTGTGAGTAAACTGTCTTATTTGCACACACTGAGTAGGTATACGGTGGGGTTTACAAATTTGAGTGTGAAGGAATGTTTTGATCAGCTGGAAGACCTAAAGACTACTCTGACAAAATTGAAGGGTTCCCTTGAGATTGATATCCAAGTGCCTAACAATGCTACATATGTCAAAGAAGACGATAGGGGAGGAGCATACATACAAAGTAAGGAGCATCTCACTTGTATTGAGCTTGCTTTTAAGCATGATGAAGATAGTTACGAAAGTGTCGAGTACGAGGAAGCATTGTTGGAGGAGCTCCAACCGCATTCTAAACTAATGGGGTTGACAGTGAAGGGATTCAGAGGCGTGAGATTGCCAAGTTGGGCGAGGGGAGATAACTTGACAAGCAATCTCCCGAATCTTGTGACTTTGGAAATTGTAAGTTGTGAGGAGTTGGAGTGCCTTCTTGAATTGGGAAGAATGTGTCATCTGAAGAACTTAGAGCTGGTGGATTTGCCAAAATTGGAATATGTGGAGAATGGATATAGCGAACGGGAACTGTCATTATTTCCGTGCCTTGAATATGTTCGTTTACAAAGGTTGCCAAAGTTGGAAGCTTTGTCACGAGGATCTAATGTAATCAATGAGGATGGATTTGGTTTTGAGCTACGTCAATTATGGCCTCAATTGAAAGATATGGTGATAGTTGAGTGCCCCAAAATGTCATGGACTCCTGTCGAAGGCGTAAGGATAAATGATCCGACGCACAGTTTACATTACATCTACCTAAGGTATATCTCAAAATCCTACCACATGTTTGATTTGATCTCGAGACTCCACGTTTTAGAAATTCGTCGAGGGGAATTTTTAGTGGAATTTTTCGAGCCATTAAAGAAAATCCAACTTTAACAAATGACTTTCCAGCAATGTGGGAGTCTTAATATAATAGTTGGGTATCAACTAGTATCATCTTAATGTTTTGGTTGAGATGAATCATGCTATCAGGGTGGTATGGGAGAGCCTGTGCACTAACCACTTTTCAAGCTCAATGGACATTTCAGTGAGGGAACGTAGTAATCAATATCTATCTATCTATCTATATTAATAAATGAAGCTTTTTTCGAGCAATTATAGAGTCTCCAACATTGTCAAAACACCTAAAAATAATAAATAATAAATAATAAATAATGCTAAATAAATCTAATTGAAAAAGAAATCTATGCCCTGTCCAATTCTATGAGAAGTAGAACCCCATCAATTAGCTAATGCTAGATAGCTGTAAATGCACTCCTAATGAACTACCTAATCCGACTTATCTAACATGCCAAGAGGTAGATTTTTTTTTTTTTTTTGGAAATGCCAAGAGATAGAGTTATACCACTCTTAAACTACCATATGATTTGATGTATCATTTACTATAAATAGAAGTCATTATTGTGCATCTTACGTGATTCCCCATCCTGAAATTGTTTATTTATTCTTTAAAGTTTTATTCATAGCTATTGTATCATATAGAATAATAGTATTTGTTATTTGTTATTAATCTCACATTCTCACAATTTTTGTTGTTTGATTACAGTTTTCCATGGAGTACACTCAATTGTTTCTAAAAAAAGTTACGTCATTAAGGTTGGATTTTTTTTTTATTATACGGAGTTATAAAATTATAAATTCCTTAGTTATCTAATGTGTGCTTAAAAATAGTGCTTACTTCGTATTATTTATTTATTTATCATGCTATGTGTTATTATTGTTTTTATTCATGTTATTGTCTTTGTTTGTTTACTTAAGAGATGTGTATATACACTGTTTCGATTCCGTTATCAACCGCTTCAATTTAATACGATTCTTTTACCTTGCAGGTGTCTAGAATATAGTTCAGGTTGCACTAATATCCTTCGAGATTATACCTCCTAATATGCTTCGTCGGACAAACCTTGAGTTTTATATATGCTTGCATAGTTGAGTGAGGATAATATATACGAGGTTATGACTCCTAATCGATATCGATATCGATATCATCTATTCATCTACGTATAAAATTTTTATTCAAGTTTATATAATAATAACATAACATTAGATGGATTTTGTATTCAAAGAAAAGAATGGATTTTAGGTCATCGGCTCATAGCAGTCTTTTAATTTTAGGTGTCAAAGAAGTTCTCCTCATGTTCGGCTAAGAGCATGAGACACTCAAAAGTTTAGTAATTATTAAACCCCAAAGTTAATATACATATAAAAAAGGTGAAATAAAATAGTCATTAGACGGTATCCCACTGAAAAACGGTGCATTTGCATAATCAAAGGATCTTACAAATTGACGGTACATTTGCATAATCAAAGGATCTTACAAATTGGCCCGACATCGCCGGGCATTAAATCTAGTATCTATCTATATTAATAAAGGAAGCTTTTTTCGAGCGATATTAGAGAGTCCATGTTATATGAACTACTTAATATTAAAAAAAAAAAAAAAGAATTGGGATAGTGATAATATTTGACGGAGACTCTGAAACTTAATCACAATATGAAAAGAAAGAAAGTTTAATTACACCACAAATACTTCAAACAACTTTGCAAAGATGTGCATATGGAGCACTATATAAGCGCACACAAATCAAATTCTTCCCTGCTTATCTATCTTCTTCTCCTATGGAGCACTGATTTGTTTAATTTAATTCACTATTGTTCCATTTATATTTATATTATTATGTTGCGCTTGTGTATTGATTCTCTTATAGAAGGATAAAGCATAACCGTGTTACATAGATAAAGTATATATTATGCGTGTTTATCATATTCCAACAAAGTTGTATTTAGCAATTATATAGGGTTATCGTATGTATTAATAGTACGTGCATTGATATTGCAGGTACAAATAAAATTAGAGTAAGCGTATAACATGATGGTTGAGCTCATGGATGAACAGTGTTCAAACAATTTATTAGGTATACTTAATATTGGTACAAACTGTTCTCTCCAAGTCCCTTTCAAGCTGAAAAGCCAACTATTTGAGTTATATACTTTTATTTGCTACGTACAATTATCTTCCTTTTCAATTTAGTGGTTGAGAGCTGACACATTAATTTGTCGTGCTTATTTTTCATAATTCTTAAGACCGTCTTAACGTGAAAACGGTTTTCACATTCAATTAAAAAAAAAAAGATGGAAATAAAAGGAGTTTCAGAGATTTTTAAGTTGAAACGGTCTTAAATAAGACCAACCGTCTTTCTTTTGTCTGAGTAGTCTTTCTTTTGTATGAGTATACAAGTAGTTTGATTAATTTAAGAAGATTAAAAATCTCGCATGCATGCAGTACGTAGAATAATATTCTTACCCTACCAAATTTCAATTGATAAATCTTTTGCTAATACATAAGTGATCCCACATGGAGTACCAAATTTGTTCTATATATAAAACATGGGGAGTACGAGTACAAATCTATTAATAAAGAAATTTTGTGTTACCACTATCTAAACGTACGTAGAGGAGATAAAGTTTGAAGAATCTTGCGATGAATTAACCACGAGTAATTTCAATTATTATGAGAAAGAAAAGGGATGCGTATAGTGTGATATTCAATAACGATGATCATGTTACCCTGCTACCCGTGAGGCTATTTAGTTCGGCATCGGCTTCGTTCCAAGGAACAAGTAAAAAACGAGAGAGGGAGGAAACTGCTCCAAGTGCATATTAATGAGAAGGACGCTTTGGCTGATTAAAAGATGGATAATGATATGGCGCCACCCTCTCACATGCAATAAATGCGGACCCACAAAATAATAGATACATCCCATAAAATAAGTGGGGACCTCAATAATAAGGGGTACATGTGAGAGGGTGGCGCCGAAATTTGGCGCCACCGGGTGGCACCATATCATTATGAGGTTATGGGACTGACTAAGGTTAGGGTCGATATGAGACTGAGCAAGTTAACCCTTCAAAACGACTCTTCCTTACGCTCTTATGTTATGGCGAGGAATGTTGTAAGAAAATCCCTGGATTTTGCCCGGAGATTCCGTCTTAAGACTAAAACGGGTCAAACACATGCTACTTGCATAAGATAAAAGACAAGCCCTTTGCTAATATATATACATTTTATTTTTCTCTTATAAATGAGAATTTGTGATATGATACGAAGGTTGTATAAATATTCTCTCATTTTTTCATCTTTACATATTTTCCATACGTTTTTGAGGGTTAAAGGAAGCAATTTTTGACTTTTTATTAGTTAAAAGAAAAAACAAGTTTTAGATTAAAATAAAATATTTACATATATAATATGAAAAAAATATTTCATGAAATACTATGTTAATATATACAAATCGGAATCTACAGTCAAAGTACCATTTTGGAGGCCACCTAAAAACAAATAGAAAGATGAGAAAAACAAATAAATTAAAAGGCGTACACAATTTTATTAAAATGGAGATTTTACTTTGAAAATTTTACTAACAGGCCCGTGCATCGTACGGGCATTAAATCTAGTATATATATATATATATATATATATATATATATATATATATATATATATATATATATATATATATATATATATATATATATATATATATATATATATCTATATTAATAAAGGAAGCTTTTTTCGAGCAATTTTAGAGTCTCCAACATTAACGAACTACCTAATATATTTTTTTTAATGCAGATATATTTAGAGATAATAATCAAGATGTAGAATATAATATTTTATCACATCATAATAATAACAATAAGATAAGAAATAAAGTCAACTACTCGATAAAAAATAGAGTTCTACTATAACAATATGATAAGAAATAGAGTTTATATATAAAAAAACACAAGTAATAGATAAATTTTTTTAAACTAATTGATCAAATAGCGTAGAACTGCCTACGAGTTCTAAGTTGAGTCAAAATAATTACTTAAGTTAATGAGTTCTACTTTAATTCATAAAATCTTATCGTAATTACAATCGTACGAAACCCATGTTACTCATTGCTATATAAATTGTTGTGCATGCGCCTAATTTCCCAAATCACTACTTTTTCTTTTAACTTTTTATTTAATCAGAACTTAATGTGTTATTTACATTCTATTTTCGTGTGATCTTCGTTACACAAATCATGTTACTCTTGCTTTTGATTATTTCATTTATCAATGAATTTACATGTTACTTACCTTATTTTTAATACTTGAGTAATAATTTCTTTTATAATTTGATTGTTTTGTACTAAATTGTGTCTAATGATATTGCGTTTTTATAGGTTGGTCCATTATTTGATCATCAACAACTCGAAAACGCATGTAACTTGATCCACGCAGATGGAGAGCATACACAAGTTATATCGAAAAAAGATATCACACCATGGTATGGTACTTCTACATTGAACATGCAAAAATAGTGTTAACGAGTAAGTCTTCTTTGTTGAAACTGCAAAGTGTCGTTAGTGTTATGAACCGGTCTTTTAAAATAAAAGGATGTGTTGACTTTAGATTAGTTTGGTTCATGTTCTAAATTATACTCTTAATACTCCTAGAAAAGATAAATAGTAATTCAGGTTTCACAAAATTTATATTGCAAAATATGGGTAAAATACTACTCTGTATCTTCTTCTTGTTGGTTCAATTGTTAGTACTTTTATTTTATTTTATAGAAAAAATCAAACATAATTATATATATCGGTTATTCTCTTAAATTTGTTGTCATTGTAATGCAATTATTTCATAAAATTAAGAAGATAACACAATACTTATTGATAAAAGATTATTTTGTAACTAATATAAGAGGAGCCCCACGTAAAGAAATAGCAAAGAAAAATTATTGTATTGATTTTGTTATTGTAATGTGTCATTATTAGAAGTGTGCTAGCCTATTTGTTGGTTTGACGATGAGTCGAGATTTACGCTAAGGTTTTGGTCTTCATGTTGTCGAATGCAGATGTTAGTCTCCCGGCCTAATTACACCCACAAGATGCAGTCCGCGCAAAGCATGAGATCGATCGCTGACAAGAATTTAAAAATTAGATATACTTTCAATCAAAATATTGATGGTGCTAAAACAATTATACGAAATATTGCGATTATTTAAAAGATGAATCACAGGCCTTAATGAGATTTTCATAACAATTAATGTGCTAGCCACCCTTACCCTTACTACTCAATACTCCAATACGTAACATGGTTTATATAATTTGTAATAACGAGGTTAACAACGTATATAACACAGTTTTGTGGTTGATTTAGCGGGACTTCCAAAGTGAGGCCAACGCCAATTTTATCTAACTATGAAATACTTCTATAAAATGCTTTTAGCGATATTAGCTAAATTTCAACTCATATGCATACAAGTTCGACCAAGGGATGAACTTTAATGATGCTATTGACCCTCCACATAGGGGTGAGCAAAACCGTGTACCCGATACGGTTTTGAAAACCGTATCGGGTATACGGTTTTAAAAATCGCAAAAATCACTATACGGATCCGATACGGTTTAATCGTATATACGGTTTTCGAGTACCCGGAAAAACCGTGTATACGGAATCCGTATATACGGATACGGTTTGGTGACAAATGCCCAATTAAACATTGTAATTATTCAAGAGTTAATAATTACCTCTAACATGACCACCTCTTATAAAGGGCTGATTTTTGTTTATTGAGATAAGTTATTAAAAAAAAGTCGTAAAAAACATTAAAAGAGTGGAGTTGAAAGAGGAACTTTGCATTTTTTTAATTTTTTTTATACAAAAACTTCAAACCGTGTCAGAAACCGTATATACGGTTTCGTTTTTGCCCGACCCGGATACGGTACGGTTTTTATAAAACCGTATCGTATATACGGATTTTCGTATCGTATATACGGAAATCCGTATAACTCAAACCGTATACCGTATCGTATCCTTATTATAAAACCGTATCGTATATTTTTGCTCACCCCTACCTCCACATACACTAGAGCCGCAGATTTGTAGTCCACTAGATCAGTGCGCAGATGTAGTTGACATGAACTTGGAGTAACTAGGATTGTTATTCCCGAGGAAACTCAGTTAGATTAATAAAAGAAACATATAGTTATTCGCTTTTTTAATTTAAGTGTAATTAAAATTATCACGGACAATCTTACTAAGTTTCACGGATAAATCATTTTTAATGTTTGATAATCAATATCGTTCAAATATAATGAAAATAGTTACAAAAGATTATAACAAGTGGCCCGTGCATCGCACGGGCATTAAATCTAGTATATATATATAAGAGGTTTTTTTCAGGCAATTCTAGAGACTCCAACTTTAATGAAACACGTTAAATAGATAAATAATAGAGAAATTAAAAAAAATATTAATGATAAAATTTAAATAAGATAGAGATTAAAACAGACATATTTAAAAAACCTTCAGCAACATATAGATACTGACCCCGTTGTCATTAAAAATAATTACAAGACCCGATATTTAGTTAGTATTCTTATACTACAAAAACTCTCACGTAAATATTTATCTTCTAATAAACAATAATCATTTTTTAATAAATTAAAGTTTAAGGATAAATAAGAGTTTTATCAAACAACTAGCATTGCCAACCTTGCATATAAATATGGTTATCAATCGACTTATCAATTGAGTTTGTTAACTTTTCCTTTTCTGATTTAGTTTTTTGTTTGGATGAAACCTACAATATTTGTAGTTAAAATTATACTCCCTCCTATTCACAATAAACTTCCCTATTTCCTTTTCCGTCTATTCACAATAACTTCCCTATTTCCTTTTTTGGTAAGTGTTTGTGTGGTCCAAGTTTAATTGTATGGTGGGGTAGTGTATTTGTGTGGTCCAAATTTAATTATATGGTGGGGTAGTGTGTTTCCTTAATATTTGTGCCAAAATGAAATGAGAGATTTATTGTGAATAGGAGGGAGTACATGTGTTTTAATTTACATTATTTTTAATTGCTTTGCTTATTTGTAGGTTTTTGACTTTCACCAGGTATATAATACTGCCTTACCTTTAAATAGTTGCATGCCAAGATAAATTCTATATATGTTCTTTAACTTTTGTTATATTGATTGAGTATAGATTCATTATTGATTACATGTCCCATAATGGGGGTGTTTGATAAACGGCGGATTGAGAAATTTTCAGCATATTCAAGGCTTTTAGCATGTTTGACTCACCAATCTACTATTTTGAGTGTTTGGTAAATGGCATGTTGAAAGAGTAGATTGGAGCTCAATCTACTGTTTTTCAATATGCTGCTCTATCCAGCATATTCACATTAGTAGATTGTGAAGTATGAATTCGTCAACAATCTACAAATAGATACAACAATCTATTAACCAAAATCTGCTAATTACCAAACACTTCTACTAAATCTGCTAATTGAAATATACTAGTCAAACCTGTTAATCCAATCTGTCATTTATAATCTGCTTGACCAATCTGCTTCTGCTAATATCAATCTGCTGATTACCAAACAGAGCCAATATATACGGAGTATGATATATGATGCATAATTTATTTTCGTAATAATTTTGTAGGTTTAGTCCATTTATACTAACTAGTATTGGTGCCCGGTTTCGCCCGGGCTACCTCTACTTACCATTAAATTTTTTTTTTCATTAAATTAAATTACTTAAAGTTGCATAACCTATAAATTTATCATTAATATATTTTTCTATGACATATCCTAAAATTACGATAAAATAAATTTTGAAACAAATTCACTACTCCCGCTATTAATATTTCACTCTTATTAATGAAATAATAGTAATAACATTTCACTACTTGCCCGTAATCATTGTTACTTTCACTACTCCCGCCGTAATTCATCTTCTTTGTCACTCTTCGCATTAATATTGATAATTTCACTACTCACGCCGTAATTATTGTTATTTTCACTATTGCCGCATTAATATTGATTATTTCACTACTCTCGTTGTTGTTCTACCACTTTCACTAATCTCGCTGATAATATTGTTACTTTTACTATTCAAATGAGTGATTACTATCATATAACTATATCCAATATTACTACAATTCTTTTCCTTACTGACGAAATTACTTTTACTACTTAGGCATGCAATTTTAAAAAGATTATATATTTATATAAATATATTACATGTATGCATTAATTCAAATCGAAAGAATTATGCAATATTATATATTATGGAATCTAACTTGAATTATTTATAACCTACTTATATTATATTTTGTATGTTAAATAATTAACATATCTATACATCTAATAAACTATAAAGTTTAATAAAATTGCATAGATTTTAAATTTAATATATAATTTTATGATGATAATAATAAATACCATAAGTATGCATGTTTATATTAATTAATTATTTTATTTTAAGAAAATTGACCATCTTCTAGTCTTCTATAAATATTTAGGAAAATTATCAAGCATCTTCTTTCTTTTAGTCTACTTGAAATTGACCATCTTAATTAATTATTTTATTTTAAGGAAATTGACCATCTTAATTAATTATTTTACTTTAAGGAAATTGACCATGTTTGAAATTGACCATGTTTTAGTCTCTTAAAAATGTTTAGGAAAATTACCAAGCTTCTATATAATTTAATTTTAACCCAAACTATATAATATTTGCATTGAGATCCCTTAATCGGGTCCATCACACGGTGCTAGTGATTTAAAACTATATAGTATAATTAATTTGTATAACTTTCTTTAATTACATTGAAATCCCTTGGTTTATGGATTTAATATATAGTATTGATACATGTTTTCTTCTTACACAGTTACTTATAATCATGGTTCATGGATGTAGCAATAACAAAGTTTAAAGAAGGTCATTTTTTTCCCATTGTAAACTGGTTTTTGCATTTAACCGCTTTATTCATTGGTAGGATTTTTTCTTATTTTTTACTCTTTTGTACTCCGTATGTATCATTCGATTGCTTTTTTAATATTCCTCATCTATGCTATTACAATTAGTTAGGACTTGAAGTAGTAATTTATACTCCTCTCAAAAGCCTAACATAACACTGGGTATTAGTATAGAATATTGAATTGGATTATTTGGCTTTTGTCCCTTTTTTTATTTGTATAATGGGAGAAGATTAAAAAGTGTGAGTCCCTCAAGAGCACAATCACTCAAAGCTACTATCTATCTCATTATGAACTCCCTTACAATCGTTGCTCTAGCACAAAATATATTATACCGTACAAGATAAAGTAATCTTTTGTGCTAAGACCAAAGTCATGTCTTGCATTTAGTCTTACCTTAAATCATGTCTAATTGTAGATATATCAAACAATTTGTGTCTTGATGAACTCCAGTTGACAAAGAGTATTATAAACGCAGGGTTAAACGGGCATGTATGTGTATTGAAGTTGTTATAGCATTATCTATTTTGATACTATTAGGATATCTATAGGTATAAAAACTTGAGAGATCTTAGGATTATATTCTCCCCATTCAATAAATTTGTTTACCTATAAGTTTATCTTTTAACCTGATATTTTTCCGATATTTTTAGTCAAATGTCAATATAGATGGAAACGTACGAAATACTTGATTTCGATACAAAATACTCCATATATCGCATGGGCAAGTCACCACATACTTATTCTGATCTAATTTTTATTTGAACATAAACTTGAGGAATTTGATATCTGAATTATCTTCCTTGAGGATGTACTTCCATCCAACTCTTCCAGAATATTTTTAAGTGATAAAACTTTCTGATGGATTTTTATCATCTTTAATGGGTTTTTATTTGGTAGCAGCAATGCTACTATGTTAAGAGTTTTTTGAAACTTTGCTGATGAAGATATCCCAAACGAGATAGTATCGCTTGATTAGACGTAGCAGAACCAACTCAATTAATATAACCTCACCAAATAACCGGTCTGTGGTAGAAATTATCAATTTCGACATGATCTATGTACACATAACATAATACAAACACTGGCTAAAGTTAAAACAATTAGCGTGCTATCAAATAATCATTTTAACAAGCACCTCAAAAGTGAAGCAATCAATTATTAAGAGGGATCTACATTTGTCTCCGAAAATCAGTAGAAAAAAATGGGCTACACGGAACTGCAACTAAAATTCAAAACCGGCAAGTACAGATCAGTACATGAATGAGGATCAGCATATTCTACTATTGCTTGTGACTGTTACTCAAGCAGTCAATCTACAATGGTAAACAATAACAAATCCCATTTTATACATCCTTTCTTATTGTTATTCCCTTCTCTTTCTACCACATGTAACCATTCAATTTCATCACAAAGAAGACATCCATGGCTACTAATAATTTGTATAAACATCTTGACTATCATTTTCCGGTATAAAACTAAGAATTAACAAGCTTTAGGGAGGCGTAAATTAATTTTAACAAGGTTGTTCATATTGGTTAAGTTTTGTTCTGTAATTTTCTAACCATTAGAATTTTATTCTCTTAACATATTTCTATACATTATAAATTTAAGTTCATCATTCCATATTTTCAAACAATATTATTTATTTATAAATAATCAATAGTTGGGAAGGATTCAATAGTGTAATTAATTTGTATTTGAATATGCAAATTTTCGGGCTAATTTGTATGCATCGAAGAAATCATACTTAGCATAATAATTAGAGGTGAACCAATATTATAACCCGTGCAACGCACGGGCACAAAATCTAGTATGAATAATTATAATAGTTGAGCTCAACCATCACCTTAAGATTTTGGTTGAGATGATTCATCTATAAAAAAACTAGTACTTATTCTTGTGGAATAGCGTTTAGTTAAATTATTATCAATATTAAAATAAAGTTATGATAAAACTTTTAAAATAGCATAAAAATTTGACTCTATCTATGAATCTATCTAACGTTTATCATTAAAGTCAGTTAAAATTCTGAATATACAGTATCAAGATATCTATCTATCTCCTTGAACTTATAAAGTAGACAGACACTTCTTTTTTCCACCCGGAGGGCGCAACCCATACCCATGTGCGAATCTAACATATGATCATAAGTTTCTTTTAATTATACAGTTAGGTACTCCCTTCGTTGGAAATAAAGGAAGTGTAAACATATCACTGGAACGGAGGGAGTATATACTTTCTTACCTAATTTTCTGAGATGTTTATGTTCTAATTCATGATTATTTATTTATAATTTTTTCAGAAAAGAATGTGCAATAATGTGAAAGATTGTCACTTGCCTTTGGCAACGTAAGTTCTTTCGAGTCAAAAGCAAAGATCGCCAAATGCCTCCGATACAATGTAAGTGATTTTGATTTTTGTAATAATGTCGTTGTCTTTGTTATACGTATGTACGAGTAGGAGTAGTAGTAGTAGTAATTGATGTACGAATTTGTTCTTGTGGTAGGGTGGCTTTCTTAAGGGAAGCTCAGAAACACTTGGAACAAAGATTATTCGCTAGGGAGGATATACTTATTGTCCTCTGGGAGGACCCAAGAATCTTTCATAATGCTAAACCCATTCTAACTGCATGTACCAAATTAACAAATTATTTGGCTAACATAATTTGACTATTTTGATTCAATTATTCAACATTGACCGTATTTTTCTTCATTTATACCTAACTTTTTCGTACAAAAAATAAACTTTTTTGAAAGATTTTTACATAACAAAACTATCTATATATATTATAAGTTTTGTCTTTCAAAGTTTCATAATTTTAGCAGTATTCTTGGTCAAAATTTTCGAAGTTTGACCACAAAAAAGGTAATGTTACCTTTGGTTTGAATGGGAGGGAGTATATTACAAGGCTTGCCAAAGCCTGGAAGCCTGGTCACGAGCACCTAAGGTAATCTGTGATCTCGGAGTTGGTGTGGAACCACATCTTAAACCCAAACTTGCCATAATTAACAGCAATGACATCCAACTTCAACCTAATCTTCTTAACACTTTTAGACATGTTACGAGCAAAACTAAGACGATTGAAACGAGAAAAGAATAGACGAACCTCTCCAAGAATCGCACCCTTTTGAGCGATGAGCTCCTTCTTTTGGTCGATCACAGTGATAAACTCATCCAACAAATCATCAGCGTCGTAAACAGCATCCTTGAGCTCGTCAATATATAACTGAGCTTGGTTGGACAAAGACGTGAGACCATCTTGCTTGGCCTCCGCATCCTTGAGCACGGCTCTTACCGTGCACACGGTACGCCTAAGGTTTTCCAGTTCGGACTCGTATCCAAAAAGAACGCAAATGTCTTTGAGCTCCTTGCATTGCAAGGCGGCGAAGAGGGTCTGCGCCACCGATAACACTGTTGCGAGATCCATTTGTAGGCAAATGGTTGGTTTGGTCAATGAGAACTAGATCCGTTCTAGGGAAAAGATACATGCGACAAAAACAAAAACAAAAAGTATCTACTGGTTTTGCATTCACATGCTCACGAATAGCAATGGTACGGACTACTAATTTATTTACGAACTTATTCAAGCGGGACGTCCATAGTTGTGTACAAACGGGCGTGGTTATTAAAATAATTTTTAACTAATTTTTAATTTTTAATTAAAATAAAACAAAATTAGTATAAATCTAAAATTAGTATATGAAAAACCCATAAATGAATATTATTAGCTTCGTATTAAAAAAACTTACCACGTACTTAATTCGTATAAAAAATTATGAACTGATATTATTAATTTTGTGACAAAAAAAAAATTAAAATTATTTGAGAAAATTTATAAATTGAAATCATTAATTTTGTGGTAAGAAATTTCATTAATATACACATTTCATGAATTTACTCAATTTTTTTGATTAGTTTTCCATTTCAATTTTTTATTCTCATATTAAAATATGAATAATTAAGAATATGACAATTTTAAATTTATAAATAATACTACAATACATTATAAATCAATGATCTATAAATATCGCGCATTTATGCGCGGAATCCACATGCATATATATATGATCAAGATAAGAAAATAGACAAAAATAAGGCAACCTAACTTTATATTCCCTGTATTCCCTCTCTCCCGGTCATTTGTTGTCCTATTCTATTGATGGGGCATATTCTGCACCGCTGACCAAGTCAACATATTGAACAAGGTCAAAGATATCCACAGCAAGTCAACGACTTAGATAGCCTAGCCGCGTCGACCCGTCGGCCGGTCGGCCCTGGTCTCGGCATGACAACTGCCAAATGGACACACACCCGCGTACTCACATCCAAGACCCCTCGGCGGTGAGTCAACAGGGCCCGCCGGCCTGCCATAGGTCCCTCGGCCGAGGGGTAGATCAGTCTTTCCACCTGCTAGCCACTTGGCCACTTGGCCACTACGTGACAAAAGGTGAAAGGCTATAAATACTCCTCAAACTTCATTGAGGAAAGGATCCCAAAAATACACAACTAAACCTAAATACGCTATTCATCTGGTAATATGTTCCTTATCTCTCTACATTATACATTCAGCCAAGTAACAACTTATCCTTTAAGTTTGCTGACTTGAGCGTCGGAGTGAGTACGCTTGGCACAAAGCCAAGCCCTCAGTTCGTTCATTGTTGCAGGAGAGACCGAGAGGAACGATTAAGACCAAAGGAGAATCCTACTCAAGACATCATTCAACAAGCCACGGGTGGTGACTATACTTGCTCTGGAATTACACCCGGAACAATTGGCGCCGTCTGTGGGGAAAGACACTAGAAGCTAGTCACATTCATTCCCAAACAAAAAAAAAACAACAAAAACCCACCCAAAAAGCTAAGATGTCAAAACAACAAGACGCAGTCGTGACCGATGAAACCGCATTCTACCACGATGATACTTTCAACAATTCTGGAGTCGTGCAGCCCTCCACCGGCGGAGTAATCCAACCGGAGTTCGGGATGCCGATAATGCCGACACGTCGGCGCCGATCAACCAGTCACCATCATGGGACACGTGGTTGACATAGCAAAAACCGAAAATGGTCCTGGACCTAATTAGTAATACGCTGCTCACACATCACGCCGACAAGAGCGGCGGAAAACGCCCGGGAGACCGGGGCCCAAAACGTAACTCCGAGAAATTTGAACGAGCACCTTTGGAGAAGCCGACCCGGCCAAGTCGCCGGGGGAGCCCAAAGTGGGCGTGGTAGACCTAAGTCCTTCCCGCACTCATGGGAGGACAGCGTCCCCGCAACACGAACGAGGCTTACCCCAAAGGAACCAGAGGAGTCCGACTCAGCAGAGTTGGAGAAGAAGTCCGAGTCGAAGAAGAAGTCCTTCCCGCTACGAGGAGAGGAGCCGGATTAGGAATGCAAGGAGCCGATCGCCGCGTGTCGTTCGACACGTGGTCAGACAGCCCCTCAACGCCTACGTCCTAGAAGTCCAGGTGCCAACTAAGCTCAAGTTGCCACCCCTATCATACAAAGGAGATAGTGATCCGGTAGACCACGCGGAGGCTTTCGAGTCTTACATGTCGGTATGGGAGCAGCCCGATGAGGTCTGGTGCCGAGTCTTCCCAACAACTTTGCATGGGATGGCTCAAAGTTGGTACAAGGGGCTTCCCGACGGCTCGGTATACTACTACGCCGACCTAAGGGACGCCTTTCTAGCCCAGTACTCTTGCAACAAGAGAAGGGCCGTGGAGACATCGGACCTCCTAACTATCAAACAGGAGGGGGGCGAGTCTCTACGAAGCTATGTGAAGAGGTTCGACGGAAAGGTCCAGCAGATTCGGAAATTAATCCCGAATTAGCGGCCTTCCAGATGATGAAAGGCCTCCCAAGGGGAGACTTGAAAAATGAGCTCATCAAGTGCGGAGGCCTGAACTTGGACGCCGCTAGGAAGATGGCCGACCAGGCCATCAAGGTAGAAGACTATCACAAGACCTGGGTAGGCCCCAGCGAGGCCGAGCACTCAGAAAAGAAGAGTCACCGGGAGGACAACCCGGATGAGAGACGCCGTGACAACAACGGGTCACGGTCCGATGAAAGACGCCGTGAGAATAATAGGTCACGGTCGGACAAACTGCCAGGAGACGGGACTCGGCGGGCGCCGGGTGGAGTTCGGGAACGTACCACCGAGGCGGTATAGTGATAAAACCCCTCTCGTCGTATCGCCGCCGAGGTCTTTGCCCTGAGCAAAAGCGAGGGCCAGAAGTGGGAGAGACCCCCCAAGCCAAAAAGTGACGGTGACACGAGCCAGTACTGTGAGTACCACGGCCACACCGGCCATTTAACCAACGACTGCCGGCATCTAAAGAATGCCATTGAAGAGCTAATCCGGAAGGGGAGCCTCGGCAAGTACGTTGCCAAAGGCCAAAAGACTGACGCCGAAGCGATTCGGGTAAGAAATCCGTCTTGAACGGATAGGAGTGATCCATGTTGTCATCGGGGGCAACGAGAACGGAGGGTCCGCTCACGGGCACAAACGGCACCTGAACGAGCTATATCAGGCCATCAACTTTGTGCCCAACACAGCGATCCCCGCTCCCAGCATCCCCGATATAACCATCGGAAGGAAGGACTACGAAGGAGTCATCGCTCCACACAGCGACCCACTTGTGGTCAATTTGGACATATCCAACCACCTGGTCAAGAGGTGCCTGATTGACACAGGTGCGTACACGAACATCATGTTCGGGAGTGCTTCCTCGGCCTCGGCCGAAAGTCAAGGACTTGAGCCCCCGCACCAACCCACTATACGACTTCTCCGGGGCCGGCCGGTACCACCGGGTCGATCAGACTCCGGTGACGTTCGGCGAAAAGAATGCGGCTAAGAATGTCCTGGCTGAGTTCGTGGTCATCGACGGCTCGTCCGCCTACAACGTTCTCATAGGCCGAGTCACCCTGAGTGAGGCTGACGCAGTGATGTCCATCCGGGCCCTAACGCTGATGTATGTCTCGGACCGGGGGGAAGCGCATAAGCTCGTCTCCAAAGACGAGAATGATGAGGTGGTCAACGTCCAGATAGCCGCCAGAGGATGCAACATGCAATCCCTCAAAGTGGCAAAGAAATCAGAGAAAGGGAAAAGTCTATCCTTACAACAGGAGGGCGACCTCATGGATGTAACTAGCGGCTGACTAGGACGTTGTCCCTTTGATAGGCCATTAGGACGCTGGTAATCTCGGGAATACTCTATGTAGCGGCGGAGGTGTCCAAAACAGCTGTGGGCACCCCGACGCGTGTTTTTACCTAAATGAAAAATCATCCAAGTCTTCCATCAAAATGTTCGCTCTTCCCATAGTCACTAGGAAGCAGCAGACGCCGACTCACACTGTCATACCGACAAGAGCGGCAGTCTTTATCAGTCAGCAGACGCCGACTCACACTGTCATACCGACAAGAGCGGCAGTCTTTATCAGTAAGCAGATGTCGGCTCACACTGTCATACCGACAAGAGCGGCAGTCTCATGAAGAAATAGACGCCGTCGCGTCACCCCAAGTAGTAGACGCCACGGCGATCACCCCAAGAGGTTGGACACCGTCGCAGTCACTCAAGTGGTAGACGCCACGGCGCCTCTCCTTGAAGAAGCGGCGCCGTCGCAGTCACCCCAAGTAGTAGACGCCACGGCGATCACCCCAAGAGGTTGGACACCGTCGCAGTCACTCAAGTGGTAGACGCCACGGCGATCTCCTTGAAGAAGCGGCGCCGTCGCAGTCACCCCAAGTAGTAGACGCCACGGCGATCACCCCAAGAGGTTGGACACCGTCGCATCACTCAAGTGGTAGACGCCACTGCAGCGCCTCCTTGAAGAAGCAGGCGCCGTCGCAGTCACCCCAAGTAGTAGACGCCACGGCAGTCACCCCAAGAGGTTGGACGCCGTCGCAGTCACTCCAAGTGGTAGACGCCACGGCAGTCTCATGAAGAAATAGGCGCCGTCGCAGTCACCCCAAGTAGTAGACGCCACGGCAGTCACCCCAAGAGGTTGGACGCCGTCGCAGTCACTCCAAGTGGTAGACGCCACGCCGACTCATGAAGAAGCGAATCTTTGGCTCACACTGTCACACCGACAAGAGCGGCAATCACGACCATCGCAGTTGATACTCGCAAAGCAATCAAAATGCCTTAGAAGCGTTAACACGATTGAGATACGCGCTCTAGACTGCCTCGGCCAAGCCGAGGCGGAAACAAAAGAGACACTCAATTAATAACGTAAGGAGACAACCCAGACGAAGACAGAGACGCTAAAAGTACAGTTGAGGCTCAAATACTAGCGCAAGAAAAAGAGGTAAGGTAAAAACCTCGGCCAGGCGGAGAAGCGAAGAAACGAGCTCTTATTAAAAAAATGTTCAACGAATTACAAGAAATTACAAGGACAAACCAAAAGACAAAAGGCTACGGATATCATCTCCCTATGTCCGCGTTGCTGCCATCGGCGGCGGTAGCGGACCTTCTTCAAGGGGCAACCCAGTAGCTCCCTTAGCAGCCTCAGCTTCAGCAGCCCCAGCCTTAGCCTCGGCAGCCTCAACTGCCCTTGCCCAATCGGCTTCCGCCTTGGCCGCTTTAGCCTTCTCAGCGATAGCTGCCGCCTCCTCGGCCGCTTTTTGCTCTATCTTCACTCTCGCCGCCTCCTTGACCCTCTCCTCCACGGCTTTCTCCTTAGCTTCGAGCTTATCGTCAAACACTCGTCATATCGTCCCACGGAAAGGAACCTTCAAGAGGAAAAAGCTCTCAATTACTTCCCCGCGCAAATGCTTCGGCCGGATCCGGTCGGAACACGGTCGGGGACCATTTTGGTTTGGAGCATCTCAATGTCGTCCTCCTTTTACCTGATGATGGCCTCCTTGCTCCGGATCACCTTCCCCGGATCGAAATTTGCCCCTAAATTCATTCCTTTGCTTTGGAGATAAAGGTCGGCATGCCTCGAACAAGGTCACACTTCTCCAAAGAACTTTGCAACTTTCGGCCGCAGCGGCCTCGGCCTTGGCTCTCTCAGCAAGGACCTCCTTTTCAGCGTCCTCCCTAAGCTTTCTCTCAGCCAAGAGCGCTTTCTCGACATCTCCCCTAAGCCTTTGCTCATTAAGGAGATCCAGCCTCGCCTTCGCGACCACCTTCTTAGTGGCATCAAGCTCAAGAGCGGACTGAGCCACGGCCTTCTCTTGCTCTATAATGCGAGCACCGGCCAGCTCGTTCCACCTCGCCAGCTCCTCGAGCAGCCTCGCACCTCTCGCCACGAGCCGGGAGGGGGAAACCTTCTGGGATGAGGAGTCAGCAGTGACGTTTCGATCGCTTGTCTGCGGTCGGGAAAGGGAAACCTTCCTTCGGGATGAGGAAATAGTGGTGACATTTTGATCACCGGCTGTAGGCCGGGAGAGGGAAGCCTTAAGGGACAAAGGGTTCACGTTGACGTCTTGATCACCCGGCTTGCACTTCCCCACCACTTGCCGCCCAACAAGAGCGGCGGACGATCGCGGCCGATCTACAAAATTTAAAGAAAGCATCGTATCAACATACATCGACATGCCGAAGGGCTGTCATCGGCGCGCGATGAACCGGCTAAATCGAGCCACCGGATAGATCGATCCGTGCTTGGCCTTCTTGGACGAAGGCGCATCTCCTCGTCGGCAGCGAAGCAACGGCGATAGAAGGCATGTCCGCTTTCTCTTACGGACAAGGGGAGACCCCTCCTCCTCGTCAGAGTCATCCCCATTAGAGATGTAAACGATCTCCACCGTCTCCTTCTGAACAGGGGGGATGGATGGTGGAGCCGATGTCGACGCCATCACCGCCGAAGGCTTTGTTTTTCGAGTATGGCGCGGCATGTTGCTAACAACCTTCGCCTGGGCCTCCACCGCATTCAAGCTTTTCAGCCGCTGGTCCATAAGATCATTCGGCGACGTCCTACGGTCATGGGCCAGAGCCTTGGGGTGCAGGTTAGCAACGGTTTTGTCTTTGTGCAGCCCCATTCTCCGGAGGATATCCTCAGACAAGTCCCGTCCAAAGTGGTCTGCGAAAAAAAATAAAAGCAAGAATTAAGTAGAAGAAATAAACCGAAGTTCGAAAAACAGGAACATTAAGAGCGGTGATGGGCCTCACACCGACCCCACTCACCCTGTGCTAGGGCCGGTATGAGGCCGACATGGCAAAGCGGCTCATCCTGAAGAATGATCTGCGTTGGGGGAATCCATTTTTTCGACACCCCACCCTTGTCCGCCTCAAAAAGCCTCATCGCCAGCTTCTCATCCTCTGTAAGAAGGACCCTGCTGGCATCCATTTTAAGCTTCTTCCGGCTGACCCATCTGTCATGCTCCGCCTTAGTCTCACACCGCAAATTCACTTGGTGCTGAAAGGAGAGGGGCAGCGGATAGTCATCCGGCACCTTAACATACACCCACCGGTTTCTCCAGTCTTTGCAAGAAGTAAGTTTGTCACCGGAAACATAACCTTTCTCCGTGTGCACACTGTACCAACCGACGCGGCCAGCGATTGACGGCTGGAGATAATGAAGCCGGCGGAATAAATTCACCGTCGGAGCCTCCCCCTTGAAGAGACAAAGCCACACAAAGCTGACTATCGTCCTCATGGCCAACGGATGCAGTTGGGCCACAGCGACGTTCATAGCCTTAATGATGGCCATGACGTACTCATTCAGCGGAAACCGGAGCCCAAACTCCAAGTGTCGCATGTATACGCCGGTATGGCCCGGCGGAGGGCAACAGACGGCCTGACCCTCCTCAGGGATAACAATCTTGTACCCCCTGCCGAAGAAGAAGTGACCCTCGAAAAATTTCTCACCAGAACAACTGGCAAACTTATGTGTCCAAGCTCGGTCAACACGTAACTTGCAGACCTCGCCGTGGTCCATAACGTACCGCCTCACCTCTTTGGGACGAGCCTCTTCAACATCATCGCCAAAATCGTCTGCGTCATCATCGACATCAGAGTCATCCTCCCATTCCTCCAAAATTCGAGGATCGACTTCAGGAGAAGGAGACCTGGGGCCCCCAGGCCTTATCAGGAGGGCGTCCAACTTCTCCCCCTCATCGAGACGCGACGGGGAACCCCCGGCCCGGCCTACTAGGGCCGGCGTCGGCGAAGACATGTTTACCATAAAGACTTACAAAATTAAGAAATGGGAAAGTTTGTTTGTTTACCTTAAAGAAAACACTCGCCGGAGTAACAACTCTGAGAATTAGAAGACAAAGAAAACCCTTGAAAGTTTAGAGGAAAATTTTAGAGAATGAAATTGGTGGCCAATTTCACGCGTTAACTGCCCTATTTATAGGGAAAAGCCCATAAAGAAGGACCAATCAGCGAACAGCCCATGAAGCGTCAACCAATCAGCGTGCAGACACGTGTCGGACATGCAACCACGGGATGTCAATCGTTGCAACAGTTAGACGTCAATCAATGCAACAGTGACCAAGCGTCTTCAACACGCCTATTCATACCTCCTTGCCTATTCACCTTCCTCAACAAATTCCCAAGCATCTGTTCTCCGCCGGCCACATGGTCAACCAAGCTAAGTAGCGCCGGCCGGGGGCAATCAAAAGCAACCGGCACACTTAATCCTGGTCTCGGCCAGCGTCACTTTCTTTTCCACATCGGATGCCCTTTACACATCCATGTGGAGGGGGGATATGGTGCGGCCTAAGAAAGACCAGGCCGAGGTAAAAGAGGCCGACGCAGAAGAAGCCGATGCAGGAAATTTCCCGCAAATTATTTACGCAGAATATACGCTTAAACGTACATCGGAGCCCATACCACGGCATAGACTACGCTGGGGGCAAATTGATGGGGCATATTCTGCACCGCTGACCAAGTCAACATATTGAACAAGGTCAAAGATATCCACAGCAAGTCAACGACTTAGATAGCCTAGCCGATGCAGCCCATCGGCCGGTCAGCCTGGGTCTCGGCATGACAACCTGCCAGCCGGGACACACACCCGCGTACTCACATCCAAGACCCCTCGGCGGTGAGTCAACAGGGACCGCCGGCCTGCCATAGGTCCCTCGGCCGAGGGGTAGATCAGTCTTTCCACCTGCTAGCCACTTGGCCACTACGTGACAAAAGGTGAAAGCCTATAAATACTCCTCAAACTTCATTGAGGAAAGGATCCCAAAAATACACAACTAAACCTAAATACGCTATTCATCTGGTAATATGTTCCTTATCTCTCTACATTATACATTCAGCCAAGTAACAACTTATCCTTTAAGTTTGCTGACTTGAGCGTCGGAGTGAGTACGCTTGGCACAAAGCCAAGCCCTCAGTTCGTTCATTGTTGCAGGAGAGACCGAGAGAAACGATTAAGACCAAAGGAGAATCCTACTCAAGACATCATTCAACAAGCCACGGGTGGTGACTATACTTGCTCTGGAATTACACCCGGAACATCTATTTTTGGGCGTCTCAGTCAATTGTTGTCCTTTCTATTTAAAGAATGCATATGATGAGTAATTTGATATTTCACACTTAACTTGGTCCACTTATCATTTGATAATTGGTCCCTTCTTTTCTTGGTTTTGTGATACGACTACGGATACGGTCCAAAGGAGTTGGTCACACGGTCCAATAATACGTTTTAGTTAAGTAATAAGTTTATCTTATTTTACAAACAAAATAAAGCTGGTAGTAATATGTAGTAAAGATTGTATTTATGTTGAGTCTTTTCATTTTGAGTAGTTAATTGTTCTAATAAGTGAAAGAGTAATTGGCAACTCTTCACTTGGCTTGGGAGGTCGAGTATTTGCCTATATAAGGTCTAAGATTTCAGCAATAAAACATGAACCAGAAATTTAGAAAAACTTGTTTTTAGTTGAAAATGGCTGCGACAAATCCTTTGTTTTTATTCAACGCGTTTTGAGTAACTTCACGATCATTCTCAATAGGTCTTGAGTTTGGTCCCCATTGTTATTGTTATAGGTCTAACAATAGCAAATATCCCATTGACTTGAATTCGACACATGAATTCAAGGCAAATATCCTTTTGTTTTATTTTTCTGTTATTCCGCTTCCGCAATTTCGCATCATATGGTATCAGAGCTTCGGCTCTTGATTTCCTTAAATCTAGACGGTCCTAGGCGTATCAAAGCCAAGTTGTTAGTTGAATTTCCGATTGCGATTGGAGTTCAAAGGTTAAACTCATGCAGGTAGTTTGAGGGTTAATCGGTTTTGCATCTCAGGGGCGAGTTTCTAGTGACTTTTATTCCAAGGGGGACAAAAAAAAAATGTTGTTCACGGGCATGGTACTATTCATCCAGAAAAAAAAAATTAAAAAAAAAATTTGGTCCCAAACGGTCTTACGGCGTGTCAAAGTCAAGATGTTGGTTGAATTTCCGATTGCGATTGGAATTCAAAGGTTAAACTCGAGCAAGGTAGTTCGAGGGTTGATCGGCTTTTGATAACCCATATCATAGGTTCAAGAATCGGGACGATTCTTTTTGAAGAAAGGGCGGATGATACGAGTACGGATACGGTCCAAAGGAGTTGGTCACACGGTCCAATAATACGTTTTAGTTAAGTAATAAGTTTATCTTATTTTGCAAACAAAATAAAGCTGGTAGTAATATGTAGTAAAGATTGTATTTATGTTGAGTCTTTTCATTTTGAGTAGTTAATTGTTGTAATAAGTGAAAGAGTAATTGGCAACTCTTCACTTGGCTTGGGAGGTCGAGTATTTGCCTATATAAGGTCTAAGATTTCAGCAATAAAACATGAACCAGAAATTTAGAAAAACTGGTTTTTAGTTGAAAATGGCTGCGACAAATCCTTATTTAGAAAAACTGGTTTTTAAGTTGAAAATGGCTGCGACAAATCCTTTGTTTTTATTCAACGCGTTTTGAGTAAATTCACGATCATTCTCAATAGGTCTTGAGTTTGGTCCCCATTGTTATTGTTATAGGTCTAACAATAGCAAATATTGCATTAACTTGAATTCGACATAAGAATTCAAGGCAAATATCATTTTGTTTTAATTTTCTGTTATTCCGCTTCCGCAAATTCGCATCATTTTGTACCAAAATCACAGGACAACAATTGACCGGGATGGGAGGAGTAGCCTAAATCACCTTTTATTATTTCTAGGCATGATTGAATTAGGAAAAACTTTCACATCTATATATACTCCGTATATACACAACACGTCTCACATCAAATATTTGCTCATAACGACGCAGACTAGGTCTTCATATATTGGCATATATATTCGTATAATCGTATAACATCAATATCACTGATAGCGATACAAGTAACAAGGGAGATATTTTTTGAGCGACTTAATTAATTCATTAAAACGAAGGAGAACGAAAATGAGCAACATGAGTGATCCACCTCTTTGTGCAACCGGATGCGGATTCTATGGTGTTTTGGTAAATTTCTACCAATTAGGGTTAAAGTGACCGCTCTTTTTAGCCTCATATCGGAGGTTAAGTTATATGTGATTTGTGATGGAATATGTATGTAATTAGGACAGAGTAACGATATGAACAAAGTAAAGGAAGAAATAAGGAAATAATGACACAAGAGATTTTGGTGACGCGGAAAACCCGATGTGGGAAACAACCGCGGGGGAGTCGGAATCCCGCCAATATTCCACTATATGATAATCAGAGTATAAGTACAATATACGACGAACTCGGATCTGACGACGGACAACTAGTCCGGTGCGTATACGAGACTGCCAGTATACTCGTCGGGGTCGGGGGCTATTTTGTGGGTTTGTACTGTCCGTACGTTGGTTATTAGCATGGTGTTCATAGTGTAGTAATTGAGGTAATCATTAGCCAATGATTAAGGGGAATCTTTGGATGGTTTATAAGGTAATTTGTTTTATGCGTGGGTTGTGTACAGGAGGAAAGTTAGGTGGTATACGCCGTCTTGGGTGTGAATGAAGGGATCCCTTCTCTTGTTTGTCTTCCTTATATTTATAGTGAATAAATCTTAGTGGGTTTATTAGGGTTCCCTCACTTAATTATCTTGTTCCTCAAGGTAGAGTTTGGTAACAATTTGGCTTTCCTAATCCTTTTCGACATATTACGAGCAAAACTAAGACTATTGAAACGAGAAAAGAAAAGACGAACCTCTCCAAGAATCGCACCCTTTTGAGTTATGACTCATAACTCAAAAGGGTGCGATTCTTGGAGAGGTTCGTCTTTTCTTTTCTCGTTTCAATAGTCTTAGTTTTGCTCGTAGCTCATAACTTATGAGCTCCTTCTTTTGGTCGATCATAGTGATAAACTCATCCAACAAATCGTCAGCGTCGTAAACAACATCCTTAAGCTCGTCGTAAACAGTATCCTAAATTAATTTTTGATGATGTGGACGCTCTCAGATCGCTCGAAGAAACTCTCTTTTTTATATATATACTAAGATTTAATGCCCGTGCATCTATTTGTAATATCTTCAAATTTATGAATCTACAATAATCGCAATACTTATAAACTTGAGAAAATTCAGATTTAGAATATAAGTTGTTGATAATATTATATGAATCTTTACAAACAAAGTACTCCCTCAGAGTCGGACATTTGTTTACTTATTTTATTTTAGACAATTTCACTAAAGATGGGTGTATTGGTCTTAAGTATAAAACGGGACAAATAGTATGAATAAAATGAAAGCAGGATGCATAGGCAAAAGAGAAAGATTTCTCTTAAACGCTCAAGTGCGTGGTATGATACTGATCTGTTTTGATATTAATATCCGTTTTAAGGTGTCTCATTCATTTATTTACCTTTCTATACTGTGAAGGTTTTTGATGAGTAATTTGTAATCCATTAACTTAACTATAATCACAAAGTGTTGCCATGAAGCGTAAATATGAAAGGCAATATATACATCGCTCATCTAATTGATAGTATGTCAACTTTGATTAAGAAGTAAATTAGAATATGTAAAGTTAACTACAAAAGAGTGATAGTATGTATGAAGTACTTAAATAGAACACCTGATTCATGTATAGGGTGAGTTAGAATGATTTTCTTGTAAATGCTAAATACTCCGTGATTAATTCATACTGTAGTTGCTAAGGTGTAAGTATAGCTAATTAATTAATAGTAGTTGCTAAAAGCAATTAAGCACGAAGTACTTTACCTCATGCGATTTAATCAATGTAATAAATGAATTTGTTCAACATAATTATCTTGCTCATTAGATACTCCGTAAATGATTACCTTGGAAAAATATACTTCGTATTTTACAGTAATGTTTTTGATAAATCATTTCCCAACATATAAAGGTTCATCCTCGTCAATTGGAGAAACAAATTCTTGATTAAATAAAGACTTCAATATTCCAAGGAGTTTCCAACTCCTCCATAATGGAGGAGTTGGATTACCTAGGCCCCCTAGGAATTTCATGCGGGAACTTAATTCCCATGAATTCTATTTTCCTATGGAGTTGTATTCCAATGGGTAATCAAACGATGCCTTAGACTAGAGCGAGAACATTCATATATACATTCACAATCCTAGTGAATCCTACAAATCAATATCACGCCGTAACTACTCCAACAACTTAAAAGAGCAGAGTATATAAAAAAGACCAAAGTACACCCAATTGATCAACAGAAAAGAGAGAAATTAAATATCGTACTCCGTAACAAACAAAACAGAATTATCTTCTTGTGCTCAAGATCATCACCATCTCTCACAAGATGATCATCATCTTATAGCCTTGTTGTAATCAGCAAGTATCAAGACAACAACCAATCTCATAAAATTTCTTTTAAATGCACAAGTATCATCCAGTTACCCTTTTGTCAAAGTCTGTATATCATCACATTGCAAATGTTTTCTTCCGATAATAGCCTTTTACACACGAACATTTCGTCTCAAGATGCCTTACTCTGCTAAGACAATGAATGGAGGCATTATTATGTGAGATGGACTCACATTGTAAGACGGTCCATTTGTATACTCTTTTCATTAATAGTAATAAATGAATGATTTTTTTTATAGATTAAGAATCGTGTGTGAGTCAAAATTCAGAGTGGAGAATCAAGCCAAGTTTACGTAATTTATTCCTATAAAACAATACAAATAATAAAAACGGTAAATGTGCAAAAATAAACCCTACATATAGTGCATACCTTTTCAATTTCTTTTTTTTTTATTCTATCCATCTCTCGTTGGGCCCCCAAATCATTTTGGGATTAAGGCTCTGATGTTGTTGTTGTTGTTGTATCCATCTCTCGTTGGGCCTCGCACATCAAACTGATCGCGATAAGGAGAAATCAATTAGTATGATTCACACTTTAAACAATTCGAGCCCCTATAAGAAACTAAATACACAAAGGTACAATAAATTGTTATAGATGCTCAATTTGATCATATAGATGGACAAAATCAACATCTATGCCTTAAAGCTTGAAGACAAATAAACTAATAAACATGAAAAAAAAACGTAGATATTAAAATTTATGGATGAAGAGAGTCTGAAAACATCATATTTATGCTCTTTAGAAAGAGGTAGCAAGTAGATTGTTAATTAAAAACGTTTAAAATTCTATCTATTATTAAAGAAATTTTATCTTAGATATTCCTAAATCAATTGAAACCCAATAACCCCATAATACTATTCCTTAACTGATTCAAAAACGGTAGAATTAGATTGAATTTAATAGTTTCATGTTTATTAAACTTTTATTTAATTAATGTTTAGTAGTTCGTGAAAGCTGGACTCTCTAAAATCACTCGAAAAAAAGCTTTCTTGAATACTAGTACTAGTACTAGTATTACCATTACTATTACTATTATTATTATTATGCAAGACGATCTTATTAATTGAACAAAATAATTTGAAATGACTAATTTAAAAGCATGACATGTGTAAGTAAATTGTCCATATTTGAAGGGTAGGTATATGATTCATACAAAAAATATATACTCCCACTGTCTCAGTCAATAGTTTACATTTGTTTTATCCCCTTCACAAAATACAACAAATGTAAATTATTCATTAATTTCACAACTGTCTTTATATTAATCATAAGGCCTATTAAAGCGCCCAGATTCTGTTACACTTATGATGATGAGTACTTAATAATTTTGCTAGAGTTCGAGATAACAAAGATTTAGAGGCTACCTAATGCTTAGAATCAAGTACGTATCAAGAGACCGTAACTCCGTAAGGGATTGCGATATTTCATTTTTTTTTTTTTTTTGAATTATGTGACACCCGGATTTGAACTTCGAACACCTATTCAATAATGTTCTGTAACTTAATTTTAAAATAATCAAGGTCATTAAACAGTAGCTTTCAAATTAGTAAGGAGTAAAATAATGGAGAAATATATGTGAGGAAAGTTATATTCAATAAATTAGTATTTTTTGTTTATATATTTAGTTGAGTTAGTAATTTGTAAGTTCTAACTCCCTACATATTTTAGGAGATTTTTTCTGGTACGAAGATACCTCTCCCCGTAGAATGTAGTATCACTCCTCGACAAATTTCAAAAAGGTGCGGTTACAAGATCAAATCAAATATGTGGTAAGATTTTGAGATATACCTTGACAGGGTGGCATCGGCGTAATCTTGAAGAGAATCATATATCCATATTAGGCCTTCCGCAGTAGTACATGACATTTTCGGGCACTCGATTATCTTCATCCTTTTCAATCGAGGCCATAATTGATGTGGCTCAACACCAACTCCGTCCTCATTGATTACCTTAGATCCTCGTGACCAGGCTTCTAACTTTGGCAAGCCTTGTAAAAAAACATCTTCAAGGCAGGGAAATGATAACGGTTCCCGTTCGCTATATCCATTCTCCACATATTCCAATTTTGGCAAATCCACCAGCAGTAATCTCTTCAGATGACACAGTTTTCCCAATTCAGGAAGGCACTCCAACTCCTCACAACTTACAATTTTCAATGTGACAAGATTCGGGAGATAGCTTGTCAAGTTATCTCCCCTCGCCCAACTTGGCAATGTCACGCCTCTGAATTCCTCCACTGTCAACCCCATGAGATTAGAATGTGGTTGGAGCTCCTCCAACAATGCTTCCTCATACTCGATACTTTCGTAGCTACCTTCATCATGATTAAAAGCAAGCTCAATACGAGTGAGATGCTCCTTACTCCGTATGTATGCTCCTCCCCTATCGTCTTCCTTAACATATGTTGCATTTTTAGGCGCTTGGATATTAATCTCAAGGGAACCCTTCAATTTAGTCAGACTCTTTAGGTCTTCTAGCTGATCAAAACATTCCTTCACCGTCGAATTTGTCGACCCCACCATATACCTACTCAGTGTGTGCAAATAAGACAGTTTGCTCAAACTACCCAAAGGCAGATACTTCAACCCACCGCATCCTGATATATCTAAGATCTCAAGTTTATGTAGCTTTCTCAAATCTTTGGGTAACTCTTGCAATTCAAAACAATCAGCTAATTTCAGTGTCAGTAGATTATGTAGCTTTGTTATTGATTTTGGGAGTCCCTTAAGCATATGATTACATGAAAGATCTAAATATCTTAAATGCAGTAAGTTACCTATTGATTCAGGTAAAATTTCGAGTTCTAAAAAACTCAAGTCTAGAGATCTCAAGCGCAAACATTTTGTTAGTATCAGACCCATGAGTAATTCCGTGTCTTCCCAATCAACTCGAAGACAAGTACGAATGTGGGTCATAGCTGGAAACTTTTTTCTGAAATTCTTTTCGACAATTGACAGGTGACGAACTCTTTCATCGTCTAATCCGGTGGGATTAGAGCGCACTTCACAGATTTCTTTTCCTGCCACATCTTGTGCTATGTCATGTATAAGATCGTGCATCTTGAATGAGACAATCTCACCGTACACGTTCCTCTTTACATCTTGGAAGAAACATCTCCGTAACAAAATCAAAAAGCAGTCTTCAGCAGCATCTACTATGCTTTGACCCTCACAAAATGGAACAATGTAGCCTTGCGCCATCCAAAGGCTTATGATCATCTTCTTATCTATAACGTAATCCTTAGGAAAGATTGCACAATAAGTAAAACAACTTTTAAATGGGGATTTCAGATGATGGTAACTCAGTTTCAATATAGATTTGATGCCGTTTTTGTCGCCATGGCCAGCAATACAAGCCAATCCATTCTGTTGAAACAAATGCCATTTACTCTTACTCTGACCATATAAAAGACTACCCACAACTCTTATGGCAAGAGGGACACGAGCGCACCTTTCAACAATTTCACGACCTATTTCGACAAATTCCTCTGTAGGATTTGCTTGCCCAAATGCCATTCTCTGAAATAAATGCCATGAATGGTCGCTAGACAACCCCTCCAACTCGTGCTTGAGACCATTCCCCACAATTCTAGCGGTTTCCATGGAACGAGTAGTTACCACAACCCAACTTCCCTTTTTACCTCCCTTAATATATTTCTCCAACTTAAGCCATTCCTCACGATCTTCGGTCCATACATCGTCTAAAACAAGTAAATACTTATTTTCGGCTAGTTGTTGCCGAAGTTGGCATTGAACCTGATCGAGTGAGTAACCATCGCATCTATTATCACCCACAGCCGATCTCAAGATTTTAATAAGATTCTCTTTTACCCCCATCCTCAACGAAAACATGGCCTTCACTCTCGGGTCATTATACACAAGTTGAGCAAGCGCGGTTTTACCCAGACCTCCAATACCCACAATACTAACGAAATTACAACCATTAGGATTACCTTCAGAAGATAGCAACATGTCCAATAGTTTTTGAACATCGGCATCTCGACCAATAATATCAGTCTCATTGACATAAGAACAAGTCTCCTCCCTCCTAACCTTAATAGGTTCATAGTCAATCTTAAACCCAAACTTACCATAATCAACAGCAATGGCATCCAACTTCATCCTAATCTTCTTAACACTTTTCGACATGTTTCGAGCGAAACTAAGACGATTGAAACGAGAAAAGAAAAGACGAACCTCTCGAAGTATTGAACCCTTTTGGGTTATGAGCTCCTTCTTTTGGTCGATCACAGTGATGAACTCATCCAACAAATCATCAGCATCGTAAACAGCATCCTTGAGCTCGTCAATGTATAACTGAGCTTGATTGGACAATGACGCAAGACCATCTTGCTTGGCCTCCGCATCCTTGAGCACGGCTCTTACGGTGCACACGGTGCGCTTGAGGTTTTCTAGTTCCGACTCGTATCCGAAAAGAACGCAAATGTCTTTGAGCTCCTTGCATTGCAAGGCGGCGAACAGGGTTTGCGCTACGGATAACACTGTTCCGAGATCCATTATTTTCGTTGATATTTTGTGGTGTGTGTGGAAAAGTAGATTTGTGTGGTTGGTGTTGGTTCTTTTGTAGACTTTTAGCACACTGTGTGTCTGCAGAAACAAAAGGCAACTTCTCATTTAAATCAGGTTAGATACAAATTCTCATTCTAGACGGGTTAGATATATTTACGCACAAATTCTCATTTGTAACGGCACTATTCCGTTACAAGTTTGTGACCTTTTACAAAAAGCAAGTGAGAAGGCAAGTGGTAGAAAGGTTATGAGAGGTCACAAGCTTGTGACCGTCACAAGCAAGACGATTTGATGTTTACGTGGGATGATATTTAATCCGTTTTATTATTTGATAATGATATAGCACCACCAGATGATATCGAATCTCGGAATCACCCAAAACAAATAATACTTCCTTCATCCTATTTTTACACAAATTCTTGTTTCAGACGGACACTTTTGGTCTTATTTGTCAGACGAATAAAATATTGCCATTTTTTAAGAAAATGTAACCAATTAATTCACAAAATGTTATGACTAGAGGTGTCATTTTTTACCCTGAAAATGATGTGAACAATAATGGTAACATGTTATCAGAAAATAACAACATTTTATTGTAAAATGATGACATGTTACCCGTCTTATTTCAGACCAAAAGCAATGGTCTTAAGAAAAACGAACTGCTATTTTTATTATCCCCTCTCCATTTTTAGATGATTTAAGAAAAGATGATGAAATACCAATCATATATACGGAGTATCTCATAAATTAAAGGGAGTGAGAACAATATTTACTGGGATGAAGATGGTACTAGGCTGGTAGCTAAATAATTATCTAGAAGCAATATTGACGATTTACAACTTTTCCTTACCAAAATAAAAAACAAGATAATAATAGTGGGATAAATTTAAGAGGAAAATGGGACAATAAAAATGAGATGGATGAAAAATATTTTTTTTTTGCTACAAAGATGGAGGGATAATATTAAATAACTAATTTAGACTCATGCAATACAAATGTGAAAAAAAAAATATATATATATATATATATGAAGAAAAGTAATTAATAACATCAAAACATTACGCCCAGCTTAGGTTGCATAGACACTCCTCTTAATCGGCGTTTCCGTGTCGGACACGACACTCGTCGAACACACGTCAAAACGTGTCGGACACTTGTAAAGCCGTGTCTAACTTTCATCTTTTATTTGGGCACGTGCCCGACACGTATCCACGATATTTTGAGCCGTGTCCATGGTATTTGGACACACCTTCAAACGGAATCAAGTTGAATTTTAGGTAAATGGCGTGAATTGTTATATGGTTGAATTTGGTGGGGAAATAAGTTGACTTAGCGGTAAATGATGTTCTTTAGAGCATGTACTATAGAGAGGCCTCTTATTTTTGTTTTTCCCCTCTATTTTTTTGACACCTCAATTACTTTTTATCCATCTCATTTTTCAACATTTACATCATCTTCCTCTATTTTTCTCCTATATTTTTCTACAATAGAGAGGAAGTCTCATTCTTCCTCTTAAATTAACCATTACACATAAACCTTCAATATTAAGAAAAAATATAAGAAATTAGATACTCCCTCCACTTATCTATGTTCACCCCATTTGATATTGCACAAGGATTAAGGGTCTTCAATAAACAATGAAAAAGTACTCCCTCCATTCAACTCCACACTAACACTATCTAATTTGCACAAGTTTTAAGAAAGAAATAAACAATGAATAAAAGTACAATAGGTTTATCAAAAATCTGCTTTATTAGTTGAAAAGTAGATTGGATTACCAATACAATTAGGGATTAAACTTCCCACCAAAAATTACAAGTGTTTAAAAAGCCCACCAAATGAGCTGATTTTTTCAGTTTCCCCCCAAAAAACATCAACTCACAATTTGCATATGGATAAACCTGTCTTAGTTAAGTACTGAAACTGCTTACACCACAAATATTTACACCACAAATTTTTACAACTTCTCTGTTAGAGAAGCAAATACAGTCTGAAAAAAAAAAGTTCTCCATAAAAATTACAGTCCTTCTCAACCATAAATTACAAAACCAAAAGCTAAAAATTACACAATCTTCAATCAATGGGTGCCAAATGCCTCTCTGAAGATTCCAGGCATGAAGTGGCAATCTATTTGCTTCAGCAATCGAAACAAGGGAAGCTCACCCGTGGTGATATGAAGGCAGCTGCTCTCAGGTTTGGTGTGAAGGACAAAACTATCTCAAACATTTGGAAACTTGCAAAAGTAACAAGGGAAGTGGGTCAAGCATTAGATGTCAAGAGCAAAAGAATGGGTAACAAGAATAGGAAAAGACTACTACCTGATGTTGAACGTATAAAAACATTGGAATGGGGTCAAAGAGACACTATGGAAAGAGTCTCACAAAATACTGGAGTAAGTATTGGGACAGTCCACTCTTGGGTATGCCAAGGTTTATTAAAAGCACATTCAAGCCCACTCCATCCTCACCTCACGGATGCAAACAAGTACCAAAGGCTAAAACATGCTTTGAAGTGCTTAATAGTTGAACATGTTGCAGCAGATTTTGTAGATCTTAATGCAATGCCAATCACAAAAATAAAATTTCTAGAAATGAGCCATATAATCCACATGGATGAGAAGTGGTTTTACATTTCTTATGATGGTCACAAATTTTATGTGGTTGACGGGGAAGAGCTACCACATAGGAGTTGTCAATCCAAGAGGTATATAACCAAAGTTATGTTTATGTGTGCAGTATGTAGACCTATTTATTCAGAGGATGGGGAGTTGTTATTTGATGGGAAAATTGGAATGTTCCCTTTCACAAAACAGCAACCAGCAGCAAGGTCAAGTATAAACAGGCCAAGGGGTACAATGGAGACAAAGCCTATTGACTCTATTACAAAACAAGTAACAAGAGAATGCATCATAGAACAAGTCATACCAGCTATCAAGACAAAGTGGCCTGAAGGAGCAAGTAAAAACATTTACATTCAACAAGATAATGCAAGGCCTCACATCAAGAACAATGACCCAGAATTCATGGCAGTTGCAAATTCAGAAGGTTTCAATATTCAGCTAATTTTTCAACCTCCTAACTCACCAGATTTAAATGTTAATGATCTTGGTTATTTTAGAGCATTACAATCCTTACACTCCAAAGAAGCAGCCAAATCAGTTGATGAGTTAGTCAATTCAGTCATGCAAGCATATGTTGATTATGATCATTACAAACTCAACAAGGTTTTCCTAACACTTCAGTCAGTAATGGTTGCCATAATGAAAGCTAAAGGTCATAATGACTTTGCAATTCCCCACATGGGTAAGGATCATCTTGCTGCCCTTGGTATATTACCAAGAAATTTGGAGGTTAACGAAGAACTGGTCAGGGAAAGTATTGGGTTTTTACAAGAGATAGGTCAAACAGAAGGCCTAGAGTACTTGATGGGTGAATTAGGAATGAATTAGGTCAAACAATGTTATGTGAATAGTTGTTTAGAATATCTAAGTAATGAATTAGGATGTCCAATTTTTATGACATTTGTTTACAATATAAACATTTCTATATTAAGATATGTTTAAGATGTAATCAAATTATGTACAATGTAATGCAAGACGTTCTAATGCAATGAAACTTTTGAAATGTATGTGAAGAATGCAATGTTTAGTTCAAAGCTTTAAGTTAACTTCAGTTTTAAGCTAAATTAAACATCAACTCTCAGGCCTAATTGGCCTCATCATTGAGTTGTGTCAAGTCTTAAGCCTTCCTACACACACAAATGAAGGTTGATCATGTTTAACACACAGTCAGACATTCATTTATAGACCATGTGGTGGCTTAAAAATTTCAACAAAATGGCCACTATGGTACTGTCAATGCATAAAATCTAAAGTGCTCTCAAACCATTAAGGTTTCATCATCACTGAGCCACATAACTCTCAGGCCTAATAGGCCTCATCATTGAATTATGTTAAGTGGTAATGCCTCCAACACACACACCCATAGAAGGTAGACCATGCTATGTCCACAAAAAAACAGTAATCAACCAGGCAACAACAGACAGTGCTCTCAAACCATTAAGGTGGTGATATCATGGAGCTATTACTGCAATTTAAATGGACAAGCACACACACTCATTCAATGGTAGACCATGTGGTGGCTTTACTACTTCAAATTATGGCCAGTTAGGATTAACAAGTGTTTCAAATTTTTTTAGCTCTCAAACCAGTAAGGTATTTATATCATTGAGCCAACTCTCAGTCCATAATGGAGGACTTCACTGAGGTAGAAACAGGCAACTGAACATCAGAAATCAACAGTCAGAAATCAACAGCTAGAAACAGGCAACGTAGGGAAATGAAAGAAAAACTCAAACCAGTCGAAAATGAAAGAAAAACAGACGAATCCTAACAAGCTCTTTTCTTTGGTAAGTTCCAGCAACAATTCCACCAGTAGCCTCCATTGAAGCTACCCAAAACTCAAAACTCTAAAATGTGATCAAATTTTGTGGGGAGGGGTATTTTTGGGAGATCTAAAGTGGGTAATTGCTCAAATTGTAAGAAATTTGAGCAAATGAGATGGGTACATATCATACACACCTCTGCTTCTTCGTCTCCCTCTCTTTATGTTAATGAGATGTGATCAAAAAATTAAAATAATGATAATAATACTGTAAAACACAATAATTTATGTTTAAGTAAACAAATGAAATGAGAGAAATGTTTATAATTAAGGCGTTTTCGGATTTGTTTAGATGTGTTGGGTGACAGTCTGTACTTTAACAAACAGAATAAATACAAATGAAGGTTGAAAATGAAAAATACAGGAACTTTAACATACATGCAAAATTCAAACCAGTTGAAACAAAATTCATCACTCCTAACATATTCCTAACAGCACAGCACCAGCAGTAAAATAGATGAACGAAAAAAAAATCAAATATAAGAGAATGGGACAAGTACCTCCCTATTTTGGCTTCGAAGAATATTTTGCAATCATTCTCCTCTCATAGTTTTTGAAGGCAACTGACTCAACAAATCTGACAGGAACGTCCACAGTAGGAACGTCGACGGTCTCTTCGACCTTTACCCTCTTATTCTTCATATGCTCAGTGTATCTTGTGACCATGGCATCATATTTAATTGAGGCTGGTGATTTCGGCTCCATTACAAGTTTCAGAGGCGATCTCGGAGGAGATAGCCGAACATCATCAACAGGAGATCTACGAACATCATCAACAACAGCACCGACCTCAATCTCACGTTTCTCTTCATGGCGAAACGTATAAGGAACACAGAAACCAAGATCGTCAAACTCAGTTTCCCCAACTTGAGTCCCTAAATCATCCGGACTCAAAGAATCAGGGACACAAGTTGTAGGAGGAGGTGAATTAGGAGGAGGTGACTCATTATGGTTAGGATTAGGTGAGTTAAGGACTGATTTCGATTCATCAAATTCATCATCTGATGAACCAAAACTGTACCAATCAAGAACGCATTGCAAGCACTCTTTGGAACAATTTGCATGTGGCTTTTTCATCATGAAAAAAGATGAAGATTTGAGAATAATTACTGATAAGAAGAGATTTGTATAAGTTGAAACTCAGATCTGAAAATTTAGAGAGAAAAAGGAGGAGGCGGCGTGTATGGGGAAAATTTAGAGAGGGAGAGGATTGAGGGAGAGTTAGGGTTAATGGGGAAGGATCTGGAAGAGGGGAGTAAATAGGAATGGGTAGTTGAGGGGATAGAGTAAATGTGGGTAGTTCTAGGATTTTTTGAACGGTTTTGGGTATATGGGGGTGGGCCTCAGATTTTTTTGGAGGGAGTAATTAGTGGGTTGGATTGGGTTAGGGGAATTATTAGTGGGTTGGATTGGGTTAGGGTAGGTTTTGATGGAAAATTAATGTGGGCCAACAATGGCATTTTTTGTAAATATTGAGTTTTAATTAGGATAAAATGGGGATATTATTTGCCAAATAAGGAAAGTGGTAGTGTGGATTTGAATGGATGAAAATGGTATAGTGTTAGTGTGGAGTTGAATGGAGGGAGTATTCAATAGCATGCAAGTGGGGCTTGATGTTAGCTTCTAAACTGAAAGGCTTAATACAAGGTTAAGTTAATTAACAACACTTCAATTATTTCATTTCCCTCCAAAATACAAGGAGTGGGAAATTTAAATTGTCATAAATGTTTCCCCCCAAAAACCTTGGGTTCCTAAATGTCTGATTACATAAACTTCCAGTGAAGCATATTACAGTACATCTCTTCCAAAAACTAACCTAGCCTACATATTTATACAACTTCTCTTCCATATTCTTCTTCTCTTACATATTCTTCTTCTTTTTCTCTTACATATTCTTCTTCTTCTTCTTCTCTTCCATCTTCTTCTTCTTCTCTGCCATAATCTGCACTTCAAAAATTTGTTAGTCACAAGTTCAATGATAAAATATCAGCGGCAAAAATAAAGCTTAAAATAGAAAAAAAACTTACCAACATTAATCAAAAAATGCGTGGCCCAAATCTATCAAATGATGATAGACATAGAATAGGATGCTATTTATTCGAGAATAGCAAGGATGGCAAACCAATAAGAGGCTCAATGAACGTTCTTGCAGCAAAATATAGTGTAGACAGGAAAACTATCTTTGAAGTATGGAGGGTTGCTAAACGTCAAAGAGAAGATGGTGAAGCTTTGCAGCTGAATTCCAGAATTAAAGGTAAAAAAGGGAGGGAAACACTTGAAGTACCAATAGACAGAATATTAGCTACACCAATGGGAGAAAGGGGATCACTGCATGCATTTGGTGAAGCTATTGGTGTCTCAGCAACAACAATATTCAATTGGGTTAAACAAGGCAAACTTCGAAGCCACACATCAGCATTGCACTCAAGTCTGACTGATGAGAACATGTTCAACAAGTTAATATTTTCACTTTCAAAGTTGAGTTATGATAGGATATCAAACTCTTTGAAGTTTAAGGACATGAGAAATATAGTCCATATTGATGAGAAATGGTTCTATATCACACAAGATGGAGCTAAGTTTTTTCTATTGAGTGAAGAAATTGATCCTTATAGACATTGTCAAAGCAAAAGTTTCATCACTAAAGTCATGTTTATGGCTGCCGTTTCAAGACCCATTTATGATGGAGATGGTAACCTTTTGTTTGATGGAAAAATAGGGATATTTCCATTTACCTTCCAAGATCCAAATAAAAGGAATTCAAAAAAACAGACTGTTTGGAACTCTTGAAACCAAATCAGTGGCTTCAATAAACAAACAAGTGACTAAGGATATGCTAATAAATAAGGTGATCCCAGCCATTCACAATAAATGGCCAGCATCAATGAACAAGGAAATCATCATCCAGCAGGATAATGCAAAGCCACATATAAAGGGTAATGACATTGACTTTCTAATGGCAGCTAACTCAAATGGTTTCAACATTAGTTTGACACAACAACCACCAAATTCACCCGGATCTCAATGTGTTAGACTTGGGTTTTTAACTCAATACGGTCATTGCAAACAAAAAAGAGAGCAAGCACAGTTGATAAGTTGGTGTCCAATGTGTTGGACGCTTGGGATGAAGAACCAGCACAATGCTTAAGTGATGTTTGGCTTAGTCTACAAGCATGTATGTTGGAGATAATTAAGCTAAAAGGGCACAATAACTATAAGGTACCACATCTGAAGAAAAAAGCACAAAGGTTGGCAGGAACTTTACCAAGAAATTTAGTTGCAGATGAAGCAATAGTTAGGGAATGTCTTACTCATTTACATGTAAATGGCAAATAAGCAAACTTAGATGCAATAAGTGTGCCTCTTGCCTTAAATCATCCCTTTTAGATGAGTGTTTATAACTTAAACATTCTTTTCAGATAAGCATTCATGTACTTTGTACAAGGTGAATCAGGCTCATCAACAAAATCATCGTGTTCAAGAACAGTATCCACAAAACTCCCTAAATCACCCGGATCTTGGGAGTTTTGACCCGGATCTTCAAACTCCCTCTCTTCAACCGGACTCCCTTCCTCCAAAGCCCCTTCACCGATCTCTTTTTCCTCCTTCAAAGCCACTTTCTGCTTCACTTCCTTCTGGTGTTCCTCTGCATCTTCCTTCTTTCTCTTTTTCTCCTTTGCATGTAACAAAAAATATAATCAGAACATTATAAAGAGTATGAAAATACTCCCAGAAACAATCAATGAAAACGATCTATGAATATGCTCCCAGAATCAATCAATGAAAAATATAAACACAACATTATAAAGGATGTCACCTAACCTTGTTCTTATGTAGTGAATATGTCAGACAAAACGATTGATTAAGTACTTCATTATATTCGATCTTGAACAACGCAGAAGGATCAACATCACAACCGTCAAACCCATCCTCCGTATCTTGAACAATGTAGCCATGAAGATCAGAATAATGTAAAAGAGGATTTTTTTTCGACATTAATAAAGGAAAAAGAGAATACAGTAGGAGAGGAAGTGAGGGAATGAGAAAAGAAGAAGAGGCAGCAGGGAGAGTAAGGGTTTTTTAGTGAGAAAACCAGATCTGAATAATGGCAAAGAGAGAGAATAGGGAGAGTTAGGGTTTTTTTTAGTGAGGCAGGAGAAGAATGGCGGAAGATTCTAGAGATGGGGATGTAGGGTTTTTGACGAGGGAAATTTGTAATGGGTTGGGGTAATGGGTTGGGTAATATGGAGGGAGTCATTAGGCTAATTAGAATTGGGTTGGGTTAGTCTTAATGGGTTAGTGTATTAATCAGAAAATTAGGCCCATAAAGCAATGGCACATTTTGTAATATCATAAGTAGGACAAGGACACTTTAGTCATTTACTTTACTAATAAAGGAAATAATAGAAATGAGGTGAAGATAGGTAATTTGCCAAAAGGGGGAAATGGGGTGAACATAGGTAAGTGGAGGGAGTATAATTGATTGGTTGAAGGGCACAAGGGCCAATGTACTCCTTCCTCTAAAACTAGAGGAAGTCCTCTTCATCCTCTTGCTAAGAGGATACTCCATACTTATTCCACAATAGAGAGGACCTCCTCTTAGATGAGAGAGAATGCTAAGAGGAGGGTAAATCCTCTCTATTGTACATGCTCTTAGACTTGTAATGAGATGTCGAAATAGATTGATTATAAGTTGGTTTTTGGTTTTGGAAATGAGAATGAGTTATAATTAACGTCAAGTTTTAACTTCACTTATTTAAATTTAATATTCAAATACTTTTTCAAAAATAAAATCGCACATAAATAACTATAAAATATACATTTTATTAAATTTAAATGACGTGTCCCGTGTCATAAATTTCATGAGATGCCGTGTCCGTGTCGTGTCGGTGTCCGTGTCCGTGTCCGTTTTGGTGCTACCTAGCGCCCAGCTATGAAAGTTCTAATATTTGAGAAGATATTCGAATTCATAATAGGATTACGTCTTGTACTTTCTTTTTCCTAATTTGTTATATCTTGTTCACACTATTATTATCTCTTATACCTAGTTTATTAGGATATAATATCTCTTGTAAATCTCTATAGTTTTAGCAATTACCTCAACTTAGATCTACTCTTATACTTGTATAAATACATTTTTACCTCATCAATATAATTTTAGCTTTCAGCTAAGAAACTTCTAGTATAGCGTAAATCACCTATTTTTGCTAGGCATGATTGAATTAGGAAACTAACTTGTATTCCAAGAAAAAAAGTTCACCTCTATATATATACACAGCACGTCTCACACCAAAATTATCTACACATAACAAAGCGTACGCTGTCGATCATCATATATTGTATTTTTCAAGCGATTTAATTAATTAAACAAAGGAGAAGATGAGTAACATGAACGATCCACCTCTATGTGCAACCGGATGCGGATTCTTTGGGAATCCAACCCAAAACAATCTTTGTTCTAAGTGTTTCCGAGATTCGCTCAAGCAAACACCCCTACAACAACAACAAACTCGTACTAATACTACTACTATTATTCGTAGCAACAACAACAAAGACGACGTGGAAACTAAGGTTGCTAATGAGGGCAAGACAATGAAGAAGAGGTGTGGTTGTTGCAAGAAACGGGTTGGGCTGACGGGTTTTGAGTGCAAGTGTGGGGAGGTGTACTGTGGATCCCACAGGTACCCAGAGTTGCATTCTTGTCCGTTTGATTTCAAGGGACTCGAACTTGAGTCTTTGTCCAAGACTTTGTTTTCTGCGGCCGAATGCAAGGCTGATAAGCTTCATTACCGATTGTGATTAGTGGTTAATATCGTCTTACTCCAATTAGGATATTATTAATTCAGGTTTTTTTTTAATGTTTCAGCAGTAATTTTATAGTAATTGTAATTATTTGTTACAATCCTTCATCCTTGAATTCCTAATATATTACGATTATGACTTTAAAGTCTTGTTCTTGAAGTTTACTGTAAGAAGAAACAGTTAAAACAGCGGGGATGTAGCAAAGAGTACTGTAGTTGGTAAGTCTTTCAAAGAGTATCAAAAGAGTCAAGAATTACGAAGTCTTATTACTGATTTAGTGGTTCGCCTCACCACCTCAATTATTTGTTTAACTTTTGATTAAAATACCTCAAAAAAATAATAATGATTAACAAATAACAAATGTGTTGAAAGGAGAGAGTAGTAATTAATAATTCATGTTTTGTATGGGTGAATCCGAACTCCTCCTTTTTAGCAAGGCCAGATCTTTATTACTTCTACTGTGATGCGTGTACTAGGACATGCATGTATAAATCTTGGAAACGGGTTAACTGGGTTTTTGTTCGGATTTAGGTGATCCTTAACATTTATGACCTTTTCCATACCAAGACTTTAACACTTGTGAAGAATAGCACAAACTTTAATTTGTCACAAAACTGGGAGTGTATGACTGTATCACAATCTCTTAGAGCAATAGCAATAGAAGAACTCTACATAAAGTTCTTATCTTGTCATGTCACATTTCATTAAATATGTAATTGGTATTCACAATTTTCAAAGTCATGTTTGGTTCTCAAATTTCCATGTATAAACAACCAAGTTCTTATTTTAGAACTTAATTCTTAAAATTAAGAACAACCTTATAGTTGCAATAGAAGAACTTTTTATTTTGGGTTCTTATTGATAACCTCAAAAATAAGAACCCCTATTGCTATTGCTGGGCCAAATTCTAATCTAAAATCAAGTATACAAACAAGTTAATCTGGACTTATTTACTCTCTAAATTTTGATCATTAGTAGTCTCTCTAAATATACGTAAAATTACATAGTTAAATTCTTCACATTTCATCTATTTAAATAATTATTTTTATAAAATAGTAGGTATAGCCTTATATATTGCGAGAAAAAAAAATAGTCGATATTAACTACTCAATTCAAATGAGACAATGACCCTGTTTGGTAAACAACGGATTAATATTAGCAGAAGCAGATTTAGAAAGCAGATTTGACTAGCAGAATGATTTAACAAGTTTGACTAGAGATTTATTTAGCAGAATTGTTTTAGAGGTGTTTGGTAATTGCCGATTTTAGATTAGCAGATTGTTTACATGCTTTGTAAAATGACAAATAAGGATATGATAAATTATTTATTAAATATATAAAAGGAAAGTTAGTATTTTTTAAGGGGTAAAGAAGACAATTTTTTTTCTTTCTAATCCGCTAACCCAATATGCTGGTAGGTGCAGCATATTGCAAAATAGCATATTGGACCCCCAATATGTTATTTCAATATGTCATTAACCAAACGCTCTAAATAACATATTTGTAAGTCAAACATGTTAAATCACTCTAATATGCTGAAATTTGGTCAATATGTTATTTACCAAACATGGCCAATATAAATGAAATAAAGAAAGTAATAGTCCTCCCAACATTCAATATTTATTTATAGGTAAAAATGTCGATTTCGAGTGCATCTAGTCAATCTATAAAAAATATTTGAACACCTTAATATTTTTATTTTTTATGAGTAAGAAAATACCCAATAATAAGAATAAAATAGCGTTTCCCTCGTATTTCTGTTATACTCCTAACAACCTGAGGCTCTTCCTCACACCTTTAACGGTCGACTTTCTCCTAACCACCTTCTCTCTCTTCTTTCATCATCATCATCATCATTCATCATTTCTGGACCTCCATCACCATCATCATCATCATCATCATCCGATTTTCGGCAACATTATTTCTTAATTTTCAAGGTAACATATTCATTCGCTTTCTGCTTTTTCATCATCGATTGCTATTTTTACTTTAATTCCTTTCCCCAACCGTTATTGATGTCGATTTTCGACTAAACCATTAATTAATTAGTTCAATTCAGCTATTTTCGAATCGCAGAAACCCTAATTCCTCATATTTTATAATTAGGGATTTTCCGTAACATCGCGATTTCTTGGCGTAGCTATTCGAAACATTATCGGAAATTAGGTTTGATTATTGTGATTTATTAGATATGTTTTGTTATATCTTCAATTTTCTTGTTTTGGTAATTTGATTTTGTTGTTGGATTGTTCTTTTCTACATGTAGCCTGTAGGCATAATTGTTGATGGAATTGTGTTTCTTGGAAATTTTAATGCGTTGCTCAATGTCATTAAGAGTTGTGAGTATTTTTACGCCGATTGATAATGAATTCTTGTGTTAGACGGTCTTACACGTGACGTGACACACAATTTGTATTTTTAAGGTCATTGGTGCGTCCTTATGTGTAATGTAAGATCTGCAACAATGCCATTCGTCTAAGTTTTCGTATGTCGTGTTTAGGGGTTTAGGGTTATAAGATGGTAAGTAACTTGATTTATAGTATTAGGCATAGCTAAGCAATTGCTGTTATAATTGGGTGTACGCAGAACAAAATTTAGGTCATTCCCCAATCATTTGTTTACCTTTAATTAAAATACCTCTCACAAAGAATATAAAAAGTAAACAGATGATTGGGACAGACGGAGTGTTATAACTTATAATTGATTCACTATCTGCAGTCGTAGTGCGAATTGTTGGTAAATTTTTTTGGTGATTTCACTATTGTTTAGTGGCTTAACGCGTTTCATCAACTTTTCATGGAAATTGGATTGTTTTTCTACCAGGTTAATAAGTATGAGCAGTTAAATTCACTGTGTTGTTCTTTAGTCGTCAATATGTATGTTTTAATTATCCAAGTAAACAAAGCGGGAATTTATCATTTTGTTTATGTTCAGTTTTGCTAATTATTACTTGCAATCCTACTGTAGATTGATGATAGCTGGTTGTGGTTAAAGTAGCATTTAAAGATGGCTAATATTCGAAAGAATCCTCTTCAACAAATAGAATCTACTTGTGAATCTCTACTATGTGAACTTCAGGTATAGTGTCAGCTTATATGTATCTACATTATTATTTTTCTCATTGGAGATTGATCTTGTTCCTTTTGTATACGGGCCTATAAGGTAATATGGGATGATGTTGGCGAATCTGAAGCCACTAGGGATAAGCAGCTAGTTGAGCTTGAACAAGAGTGCCTAGATGTATACAGGAGGAAAGTTGATCAAGCTAACCGTTGTAGAGCTCAGATACGACAGGCTATTGCTGATTCAGAGGCAGAGCTCGCAGCCATTTGTTCTGCCATTGGAGAGCTGCCAGTACATTTTCGGCAGGTAAGCGTGTGGTACGTGTTTGCAACCTTGCTAGGAGCTTTAGAAACTTTTTAGAATGTTGCCAAGAAGTTTGGTATGTTAACTACAAGTTTAGATTCATAAGATTTTGATGGGATTCATGGTAGCTACTACTGAGATGAGAATGAAATTACTCGTTTGTGCTTGCCATTTCAGGGTGACCAAAAGGCTGGTAGCTTAAAGGAGGAGCTTAGTGTCATTACTCCACAGCTAGAACATATGCGAAATCGAAAAATAGATAGGAAAAAACAATTTCTTGAGGTCATTGGACAAATTCAGAAGTTATCAACTGAATTATATGGATCAGAAGGTGTCGATTTATCCAAGGCAGATGTAAATGAAAATGAACTTTCACTAAGAAAGCTTGAAGAATTGCAAACACAGTTACAGTCCGTACAAGAGGAAAAGGTGCGTTTGAACTGATTAATTGTTCCCTCGCCTTTTGGTCTTGTTGGTGTGCTTGGTAATTTGTCTAGGAAACAGTTTCTGCAAAACTTATGATCGCAACCTTTAATTTGCAGAGAAATCGTGTTAGGCGGGTAATTGAACATTTAAGTGGTTTGAGCTCTTTGTGCTCTGTCCTTGGATTTGACTTCAAGGAAACAATAGGAGAACTGCATCCCAGCTTAGCTGATGCAGAAGAAACACGTAATATAAGTACTGAAACACTTCAGCAACTTGAGTGTGCCATTGTGAGGTTGCGGGAGCAAAAACTCCAAAGGATGCAAAGGGTACATATAACGCTTCTCTTCCAAACAATTTCTTGTAATTGTTCTCATGTTTTATTCTTCAGGATCTTATTTGCTTGTTTTTTTCACTCCCCGCTACAATAATACAGCTCCAAGATCTTGCAACCATGCTATTGGAGCTTTGGAATCTAATGGATACCCCAGTTGAGGAGCAACATGCATTTCAAAATGTCACTTGTAATATTGCTGCATCAGAAGATGAGATAACAGGAGCCAACATGCTCTCAGAAGACTTCATTAAACACGTATGCTGCAGAGATAGTGTCTCGATGTTCTTGTTTTAAAAACTGTACCCTTTGTTTGGATGGGGGGATTTGGAGGGAAAGGGGCAGATACCCTTATTTAGTTAGCAAGTTGGATCAGAGGGATCTGAAGGGGGAACTAAAAAGATATCCCTTCAACATAGGAAATATTTAGAGGAAAACTCCGATTTCTCTATTCTCCCTCTGCTCCCCTTCAATCTTCTTTTTGTATTTAAACAAAGGATTATAGTTTTCCGAAAACTCAGATGCCATATTGCTATTTTGCAGGTTGAGGCTGAAGTTTGCAGGTTGGAAGAGCTGAAATCAAGTAAGTTGAAGGAACTGGTCCTCGGGAAGAGGGCAGAGCTGGAGGAAATCTGTCGGAAGACACATATGGTTCTTGAATCTGATACCGAAACTGAACACCTCATTGAGGCAATAGAATCAGGTATCTCATTTTCTACATCAATATATATCTGTTTGTTTGTTTATCTCCCTTTCCTGTCTTACCATAATGTATAATCCTTGACTTTAGGAGCTGTGGACCCTGCTTCTGTCCTCGAACAAATTGAATCAGATATCGGCAAGGTAAAAGAGGAAGCATTCAGCCGCAAGGAAATTCTGGAGAAAGTTGAGAAGTGGTTATCTGCTCGTGAGGAAGAGGAGTGGCTAGAAGAATACAATCTGGTATAGCTTGGATTAATGTTATCTTATGCCCCTACACCTGTTTCATTGGTTTACAAATTACAAATGCTACTAAATGCTACACCTGTTTCATTGGTTTACAACAAATTACAAATGCTACTTCAGGATGAAAACCGCTACAATACTGGAAAAGGTTCTCATCTCATACTCAAGCGTGCAGAAAAAGCCCGTACTTTGGCTAGTAAGCTTCCTGGTAAGCACCATATCACTATGCATAAGGTGTAAACTACTTTGTTCCCTATAAGTGAGATGCATTATAGTATACTCCCATGGTTGCCTCCAATAGTTTTTGTCTTCTTTTCATGTATTTTATGTGGCGGAGGTTGGAGAATGATTGTGGAACTCCCTAGTCTACTTGCATGTGCGTACGTGAAAAATGAACCAAAAGCAATAAACTTTTTGCTGGGACACAGGGACAGAAAGAAGTATTCTAATGTACCATTGAGAGATTTTGAGTGTGCATCATTTGTGATGGTGAAAATGCCTTAGGACCTGTTAGGAACAGCTATTATCGGTAGTAGTAGTAGCTTAAATTAGCGTGAAAGGTTTAATATGCAAAAACCATGCTCGAGGAATCAACATAGAATTGGTGTATCAACATTTGGGGCTGTGGTTGTCTAAAAGAGAGTGAAAGCTTCAATATATAAAGCTGTTCTACTGTGCACACTTTTAAAATTTAACAATGTGATTAATTTTGTATGAGTGTATGATAATGAGTCCTTTTTCCCTTGTTGTATCAACATAAAATTGGCATATTCTAGTTTTGGTTCCCCGGTAATCCAGATAAAGCCGGATAGGCTGGCTGGTTGAAGGTCTCTGATTTGAAGTACCTCTAGTTAGATAACAGGGGTGTAGCTGTACAAATTCTTCCTGTAGACAGTCAGACATACGTATGAAATCACGACCTTTCGTCGTGTACAAGGGATATGCTTTCCTGGCTAATCCATATATGTTTGTAACAATTAAATCAATGATTGTTTTACAGCCTTAAATTTTCACTGCAATCCTTTAGTTGAGCTAGTTTATTAAAACTATGCTTATTTTGCTACACAGGGATGGCGGAGACATTGACTGCAAAAATTATAACTTGGGAGAATGAAAGAGCGGACACATTCTTGTATGATGGTGTAAGTATCAAGTATATTGCCTTTGAATAATGTTCTCTCTCAGATTGTCTAGTGACTATCAGGATTCAACTCTGCGATTAAATATTTTGTTTGTCTCTTATCAGAGTCCTTTGCTTTCAGTGGTGGAGGAGTACATCACTGTCAGAGAGGAAAAGGACCAAGAAAAGAAACGGCACCGGGTATACTGAAAGGATTTAAGCTCAATTTGTTTTTTCTACTTTCGTTATGCGTGTTTGTTTTTGCTATATTGTCAATCTGAGAAGGAAGTTAACAAGGAATATCACTGATTCAGGAACAAAAGAAACTTCAAGGGCAACTTACCGCAGAACAAGAAGCTCCTGTCGGTTCTAAACCAAGCTCTCTAAAGAATCTGAAGAAATCATCTAGAATATCGATTGGAGGAGGCAATAAAAGAGCTCCTGCTGGAGGAAGTACGCTTCAGACTCCTAGACCGAGTTCATCTCAGTCTAACAGAGGAACACCAAATTCCCGTCCTTCCAAGAACAATGACGACTCTGCAGCACAATCAACTGGTATGTTTTTATAATCCATTGTCAGTTATATTATTCTTGCTGTTGCAACAGTTTCAACACCTGCCCTTGCATCATTTTTATCTCATGCTCTGACATTATAGTGTTCATCATGGGAAAACTTGTGTCGAGCCCTGTCGGCCCTCCTTCTTGGTGTAACTTCCTGAACAACAGGGACATCTATTGATTTTTGTTCACATGTTGAAATTGCATCATATAGTTTCACTGAGCTGGAGACTCCTTGTTCTTTGGCTTTGAAATATTATTGAATAAAACAAAATGACTCCTATAATTTTCATGATTCTTGTATTGCGAGCAGCTGACTGTAGGCAACTCAGTTTTCATTACGAGTCATCCTGAAACAGTCTCTTTGTATTTTTACACGGTTTAACTGTTTATGGCTGCAAATCAAAGTAATGTTCCTTTTGTTGCATTTGTAGCAAAGAGAGCGTTGGACATTGCTAATCTCCCCATGAAAAATTACTCATTTAATGGTCGTGAATCCGAACCTGCTGTTGCTAGAAGCCCATTCTCGCTCATATCTTCAACCTCGTCATCTACAGCAAATGGAGAATATTCTGATGAGCAGAATATTCCACAAGAACAGCAACAAAACAGTCACTAAGAAGGATAAAATAGCCACTAGTGACACACTGACACTCTTCTCCAGCCTCCTTCAAAGACGATTCCATCATCAGACAACTAAAACTACTTTCTGAAAACTCCGGCACTCGCACACCAGGATAGTGAAGAGATAGAATACTCATTCGAGGAAAGAGAAGCTGGCTTTTTAGCGGTTTTGCCCCCCTAAATACAAACTTAGAGAGAGCAATAGAAATTATAACAATGTAAAAATCTTTGCAGGGAACGATTCCATTTAACTAAATTTTGGGTTTTTCGTGTTTCCTGCACTAGTACAACATGTTTTTCGGTTGTTTGTTCGTTCTTGAATCTGGATATTTGTAAGTAGTAAGTTGTAAGTAATAGAGCATTTAGTAAACTGAACTTTTCTTTGTCTCATGTTGATAAAGGATTTTAATCTTTTTCTTCTCAGAATCTTTATGGACTCAGAATTCTGCTGGTTCATTGATCATCATTTCGTATTGTTGCCTGTTGGAGACTTGGAGGTAATGGTTGGGGGGAAAGCGGTGGTGATCAGGGATCAAGAATGGTTTTGGGAGATGGTGGTGGTGGTGGTCGACAGCGGCAGGCAATTCTGGTGGTTGATCTGGGTGTGGGTAGTGGCTTAGTTGCTCGAAGAGAGTTGAATAAGATGGTGATTTGGTGTTCACTACATTCCGTGGAGACTTCAATATTACACTCGACACTCCAGTGTGGGTAGGACACTACGATACTTCATTTTAGACCAAAAAACATAATTGTTTTTTCTTTTCTTTTCATAAAATAGACGAATCTGCCATTTAGACACGCAATCGTAAAGGATACTTCTAACCGAATCCGAACAGGTTTGGGGTTATGTAATGAGAGTACGTGCTCATATTCACGACTCTCTAATCCTTCCTCTATATTTTACTCCCTCCATTTTCCTATTTTCACCCCCATTTTCTCTTTTTGGCAAATTATTTCTTTTCACCTCATTTCTCTTCTTTTCTTATTTAGACATCCAAATGACAAAAGTATCCTTATCCCACTTGTGTATTTATAATATTTGTCATTACTTTTTCATTACTTTTTTATTCTTTAATCCATTTTCTATTATTAACAAGGTCCACTTGCTGCATCTCCTTCATTACTTTCCCATTTTTTAATCGATTTTCTTAATAATCGTGCAAATAGAAATGGGGTTAAATAAAAAAAATGGAGGGAGTATGAAAATAAAAGGAAAAAAAATAAATTATTTCAACCGATTTGACTCAATCGTTTCACACCGTTTATCTCGATTGACGCACTAGTCGCCTACCCCTCCGGGTTTTTCCGAATTTTACGTGGTACCGCTCATTTTTTCAAAACATGACTGGTATTTGACCTTGCAAATAAATCAAAGACGGCAAATAAATAGGGTGATACAAAAAGGCGGGATCTTTTAGTCTGTTGAATTCAAGTAAGAAATTTTCCTAATTTGATTTCAATAATTTCTGTACTTCTATCCAATTGATAACTGTACTCCATCTTAATCTGGTTAATTTCTTGATTATTTATTGATTTGATTTTGATTGTAATTGCTAAAGTTTCACATTCTTAGGGTTTTGATCTTAAATTAAATGCCTTATATTTGCAGATATATGATCAAGTTTCCATCTTTATTTATAAGGTAGTTTTAGTGAATTAGATTTTGAGTTTTACTGCTGTTTGTTGGATTTGAATTAGATTTTGAGTTTTACTGCTGTTTGTGGGATTTGAGTTTAGCTAAATTCATGGCAGCTTTCTTCTCAGGAGTAGAAGAAGAGGAATAGGGCTAAGCCTAAGAGGGTATTGGCCTGAATGCCTGATGGGTGCGGCCGAGGTCCGCTTTGTCGATTTCAGCTTGAGCCAGGCCTTTCCAATCAATAAAGATGGCACTTAAGCTATGAGTTTGAAAATCTAGGTAATGATGGAACTTCCCTGCTTGCATATTGGTGATCATTACTCAGTCTTATGACTAGTGTATTAGCCTGAACATAAGTTTGCTAATGCTGTTGGTAGTTTGTTACAGAGCGTAAATACAGTTTCGTGTTTGTGTTTAGGCGGGTCTATATCGTCCTCTTTATATGTCATATTGATGTTAATGATATGTGAAAGGTCTGGCTTTCGAGTAGAGTAAGAGTATTCATTTTTTCGCATTTTGAGGTGTGCGTTCACCCATGGACGGTTCTAAAGGATGATTCATGTCAGCCGACCCCAAATCATTTTGGGATTAAGGCTCTGATGTTGTTGTTGTTCTAGGAATCTTTCAAAGTAGTTATTGAATTTGTTAGCCGTGGGAGATTTCAGGATGGTACCATGATTAGGCCTTTATTATATTCTTGTTTTTCAAGAAATGTGATCATGTTTGTGTTAGAGTTAGACCGGAGATATTATATTTGAATCGAGATGCTGATATTGTATATTCCTGGGTTACCAGATTTGCTTAGTTTCAAAAAGCTCCCAATTGGGTTCGTGTGGCACTAGCCAAAACGCCTCCGTACATCTTATAGATTAGACACAGTATAGACTATAGATAAAATGCACCAAGCAAGACATACTGGCTACTGCTATGCAATTTCATAATTATTTTTCTTCTAATTCTTTGAGTTGTCCTTCAATTTACAATTATATTTCTGACTGTTTCTCATTTACATGTTAACCTCTCTAAAATCCATAAAAGGGTCTCGCTTTTAAAACTAAGTGAAAGCTGTTGTGTATCCTGGCTAATTTACAATCAGGATGGATGGTTGCATTTGGGGTGTAATTGTTTGCTTAATAAGGATAACCTGACCATATTTGACCATAATGTATTCTTTATGATTTTAAATGCATTGTTTGTCGGTTTTGAAATTTCTTTAAAGACATGTCATACATGTTCCTCTGGAAGCTAGTTATGGAGATTTCAAAATGATCTTAGAATTGAACGAAATTGCACGTAATACTTCCTTAGTTTCATGTTTTAAGTCGTCTTAGGAGTTAGGATGCTGCACAAAGATTAAGAGATTACTGAAAATGCTACAATATTAGTTTTCATGATAATTACCCTTGAAAATTGAAAAGGAATTATCATTCTTTCTCAAGCCTTATTTTTTCATAGATATTAAACTTTGGTTTGTAAAATTGTGCATTGGAATCTCATGGGAAATGAAAAATGTCAAATAATCTGGATAAAAAGAGGAAACCGGGCGAGGTTATGTATTAATGCAGTATCGGCATTGTGATGTGCTGGAATGTACATACTGCTCTTCAATGGACTACTGTCGAGTCATGAATCATTCCAAAAAAAATCATCATATATGTTGTTTTTACACTAATTTTTAGTGTAAAAATTCAAGTTATTTTTCATGTTAGACGGCTTTGTTCTTTATGTTATGACCTCCATTTTAAAGATACGTACCCACCATATACAAGTGTGCCTATATACCTTTCTCTTCAAAAAAAATAGCCGGTATCAGGTAGTATGGGTTAACTCGTGGAAATATCGTTAATATCGGAAGTATTTTGAGGTATCGGTTACCGTGGCATTAATTTCGACTTTCTTTTATGTTGGCGAAAAAAAATGTAACGGCTATATTTCAATTTTTTGAACGCAACGGGAACATACCCTGTTTGGATATATCATTAGAAGGCTGATACGTTACGTCAAGTACATTTTCTTCTACAAATAATATTGACGGGATTCAATTGATTAAGCTATCGCCTCTTTGAGGATCTTCTTGATCTCTTACCCAGTTTGTGTTGAACGATTGATGAAGTTTCCACATTTCTGACTATATATAGGACACCTACCACTGGGAAATTAGAGTACTTATATCAAAGATTTAGAATCCTGTACTACTAGTCAAATTCTAGAAACAATGGTTATACCACTACGTATGTTTCAAGGTAGCTATTGCTTTATAATTGGCTTTACAGCATTGTTTCATTTTTCTAGAAAATTGTTTGTTCTGACAGTCTGCCTTTTGTTGTGTGTTGGTGTAATGTGAGAGTTTGTGCAAAATTTTCAATTCCTTTTGTGGAGTCTCATTGCGCCTGAGAACGGCTTAATTTATCACTGAATCAAAATCTAATTTTGATTGTGGTCAATTCGGTAAAATTTAATTCAATGGTTAACTTAATGTCTCAATGAGATTGAATCTGATAAAATTCCAAATTTTTTCCCTTTTTTTCTGAAAATTTATTGATCTGAGACTCTCAGGTGCAAGTGTTCCATGACCATACTGTCACCGAATATCTGGTGTTCTTATATTTTCTTGAATTTGGTTGAGATAATGATGGATTACATTTGGATTTGGTTTAAAACTATTCAGGTCCTCTGTTATGTGGTACTCGCATCGCACCCTATATGATGATTGTGCCTGCAGGAGAGGTATGTTATCATTTCAACACAGTTCGCGTTCAGCTTAATATTCTCTTTAAACTTTGGTCTAAATTCTCACTATATGCTCTTATACTTCTATAGGAGGGTTGTTTAATCTTTTTAAGGGAACCTAGTTATCTAGATGTTAACCGAATTATTCACAATAAAATGCAAGTTTCATTTATCTGGATAGTTATTTATCTATTATGCTAAGGTACTCATACTTCTATGGCATCAGGATATCGCAATGAAGATCGCATCATTTTCTGAGCAAGAAATGCCTGGTATATGTGTTCTCTCTGCTACTGGTTCGATATCAAAGGTCACTATTCGTCAGCCTGGCTGTTCTGGAGTCACTGCAACACATGAAGTACGCCAGCTTTTTCTTATAATTTTTAATGGATTGTCATATTACTGTGCCTTTGTATAGTGTTTCTCGTAAGGATTACAATGGATCCTCGACCCTCTTCACATCCGCTTAATGACTTGGATCCTATAAACCCTATGGATCCATGTCTGAATCCGATACCGAGGGTCGAATTCGGATGCGTAAAGTTTGGGTCCTATGTATCCGTGTCGGATCTGGATTCATAGACGGTGAAACAGATGTCTTGACTCTTGATCTCATATTTGAGATCTACGAGCTCCAACAAAATAATCAAAATCTCACTGATCCCAAGTCCAAGATCGGGTTCAGATCCAGATCCGAATTAAATTGGACCTCGTGTTCCACGGATCTGGATCGAACATGATCTAGACCTTTACCATCCTACGAAGAACCTTCGGAAAAAAGACTAAATCAAATGCCCAAATGCTGTTTACCTGTGATGCTCGGACTCGGATACGAGGATCCGACACGGACACGGATCCGAGGGTCCGATCCTTGAAATCTAAAAAACAAGGACTCGGATACGAGGATCCTAATTTGAATTTGGACTCGGCTAATGTTTTATTTATTTGAAAATAAATTGATTATTAGTTAAAAAAGTCAAAGAAAAGAAAGGAAAAGTAGTTTTTTCATGTTTAACATGAATGAAGACTTTATTAGAGCATTAAAATTCATGTCAAGATCACTCTTGATATAGGGCTGCTGTACAAAACAGAGTTTAAAAACAACACTCTCACACCGATTTCTCATAGAAGGATCCGTCAAGGATCCATGTCCGGATCCGTGTCCGGATCCGTGTCCGGATCCTGTCCACCGGATCCTCAGGGTCAGGTGAAGAGTCCGAGTTACATCTAGATAACTAGGTGGACGGATCCTGTCCACCGGATCCTCAGGGTCAGGTAAGAAGCAACATTTGGACGGAAGAATGTGTAACACTGACATGCCTGTATTTTTCACTGATATGATGTAAAAACTCGGTTACATCTTTCTAAGGGAACCTAGTTATCTAGATGTAACTGAAGAGTCCGGATCCTTGTTATTCTTTTTTTTCCCGTTTGTGTGTATTAAATCTACCCCTTTTTGATATACAGGGTCGATTTGATATTATATCTTTGTCGGGATCTTTTATCACCTTCAATGATGGTGTACCGGGTACCAGAACTGGAGGCGTCAGTGTCTTCTTAGTCGGACCAGATGGCCGTGTCCTGGGTGGGATACTTGCTGGTTTACTTATTGCTGCTACCCCTGTTCAGGTAAACATTCATAGTCGCTTTTTCATTCGCTCCACCTTTTACCTTTACACTGAATATATGTTGGTTTAGAAAGATGCTATTGCTTGACAGTTTCCTAGAAACATTATACTGTGATTTGTGAGACCAACCGAACTGAACTATGATTCCCACCCATAGTAATATCAAAAAAATAAGTACCTTATAATACAGGTTAGTCTCATGATAACCTTATTAAGCTACCGTCTTACATGAGAAAATGTGTTCTGGAAAACTGATCTTTGATTTTTATAAATTTATCTAAGTCCTATAATGTCGGACATAAAGAACAACGAAAATGAAGTGATTTGACCTGGATACATCTTATGGTAATGTCTGTATTGAATTATTAGGTATTGCTGGGTAGTTTCAACTTTGACCGAGATCACCAGGAAGGTAATGATAACGAGGGCGAGTTTGATGAGGATGTGGGTGAGGACAAGGATGATGTCCCTTCAAAATTGGAGCCAAAAATGGACGAGAACAAGGACAAGGATGCTGGCAATTCAAAATTGGAACCAAAATTATTGGAGCCAACAATGGATGTGGATGAAGACGAGGGCGAGGATTCTGTCACTTCAAAATTGGCGCCTAATCCGGAACCAAAATTATTGGAGCCAGAAATGGACATGGATGAAGACGAAGGCGAGGATTCTGTCACTTCAAAATTGGATCTGAAATTGCAGTTTTTTGGCTAGCCCTTTGAGTTTTTACATCGTATCTGAATCAAAACTTTCACCTTTTTAGTTGGGTTCACAGAAAGTCTCGGCGTTTGTCCGGTAAGCGTAGTATTTTGCTTCTTACCACAAGGGTTTTTTCTATTTTCCCATTTTCCCAGAAAATTACAGGCATGTCAGTGTTACACATTCTTCCGTCCAAATGTTTTTGGAATAATGTTAATAAGTTAATTAGAGAAAGTTTGTTGAGAAGATTTTACTCTAATTATGGTAAATGTGAGTTTGTACATCTATTTTTCATGATTTATTCTCAACAAACTTTCTCTAATTAACTTATTAACATGAGCCATCATATACAACACAAGTACTAGTCAGTCTATGATGTTGAATGCAAAGTAGTCAAAGAACGGAAAAAAGTGGGTTTTTGGCTTAGCGACAGCGTAGAGGCCATCTTCATTCTTGGTCATATTCGTAGCTCGTCCGTAGTCTCTCTGCCCTCCATTCTCTGTTAATCTTGTTAATGAACTCCTCAACACGTCTCCGTAGCTCTTCACTGTCTTCTTCCTCTTCTTCTAATTCTTCTTCCTTTTCGCTATCTTCTTTCTCCTTGCTATTGTCTTCGCATTTATGATGATCTTTTTTTGTTGTCACTATTTCCGCAACTACTTCTGGGGTGGACTTTGCATAAGTAATAGTAGTTTCTTCCTTGGTTGCTTCCCTTTCGCCATCTTCCTTCACCTCACTATTGTCTTCGCATTTATGACCATCTTCTTTCGTTGTCGTTATTTCCACTACTACTTCCAAGGTGGACTTAGTAGTAGAAGTAGTAGTAGTAGTAGTTTCTTCCTTGGTTGCTTCAGCATAATTGTTGTAGTCATCATTCTGTACTATAACATTTGACTCTAAAGCCACCGGAAAGGGATAGCAATCGCTTAAATTAGCATTCAAATTCCGTTTAGAGCGATCAATGAGAAGAAGAACTATGATCACATTACAAAAGCAAAAGACGAAGTGAGAACTTGACGTAGCTTGAACTAAAACTTCTACCGCGGATTCTAACATGTTTCGGAGGAGTTGAGAAACAAGGCAAGGGCAAGGGCAAGGGCGAGGGCGAGATTGAGAAAGAAGTGAAGTGTTAAGTTGGAGAATGAAGGATTATGTTGTTTGGGATGGTCTTATATATGTAAGGAATGCTAATTGAAAAGGGAAAGGTGTGTTAAAGAAGCTCTTTGTTCCGAAAGCTAAGGGAAGTTTATAAGAAACAAGTGTAGTGTGGAAGCTAATGATAGTTTAACATGTGATTATTTGGTAATTACTCATTTCTTTAAGGTTGAATGTTCTTTGGGGAATTTGTTTGTTTGCTTTTGGGTAATATACTATTCTTTGGAAAGCTCCAAGAATATGCAACTTCAAGTCAACCAACTTTTTAAAGTCTTGCATTCACATTTCAAGTCTTTACACAAAATAGTTGGATAAGTGTAAATTTTGTGCATCTTTTGAGATTTACAAGTCTATGTAAAGTATGGTAATAACTCGGTTTTGAGATTTACAAGTCGGAGTAAATACAACTGGTCTTTTGTAAAACGATTTTACACTAATATTGTGTAAAACGGGTCCAAAAAACATGTAAATGGCCCATAGCCATAAAAAAAAAGTGGCTAAAATGATCTATTTGTGAATTTGAGGCTTTAAAAATGCTCCAATTACATACGGGGTATATAGCAACTATTTATGACATAATATTGGCTAGATTAAACTTATTAACAATGATTGTGATTTTCTCCCTATATATTTACGCAATTAGTCTTGCTGAAGACGGGTCGGAGCAAGTGACGGATAATGTCACTCACAAAACGAATAGGGGGGACAAGGTGGGGGCACTCCCATGTACTTCCCTCTCTCCTCTATTTGGGTCATTTGTGAGGGAAAATGATATCCGTCACTCCAAAGTGACGGATACGTGCCGTCACAAATGAGATTTTGTGATATTTACGGAGTAATATTTTATCTTAGACATTTTGATTTGAAATTCTTGGGTTATATACAAAGATCAAACTTTACTCGTACTATTTGTATATTTCAGGACATCTTGAACAAAATGTTATGCAGGCACGATAAATAATATACCAAACTTGAAAGTAGAAAAACCAAATTCAATTTTTAGAAAATTTCAATTAAACACATAATTTAAATATTGGGTTTAGTTTTTTTGATAATGTCATATCCAATCAGGAAGCAGCCATATCCTTATCAATTATCCTTTCTCTATTAGTATTAAAGCATTTGATGTTTAGTACAAGTTCTTGCGCAAAAAGGTTGATTAGATATTTATTTTAAAAACACAAGCACCACTCAATTCATAATTTGACTATTTAACAGCGAGTCTCATTATAGACGGGAGATATTCGTCTATAATGAGAGACGGGTCGGATCTTTCTCACAAAGAGGCAAGTGGAGGCTAAATGGTAACCTACTTGGTTTTCCACTTGCCTCTTTGTGAGAGGGACCCGACCCATCTCTTATTATAGACGGATATCCCCGTCTATAATGAGAATTTGTGGAATTTTTTGGCAAATTGGTGTTTATTAGCAAAATAATTAGGGAGTTGAGGTTGGTTTGAATCTATTTAGACTTATGGTGTCACGTCATCGGTTTCATTTTTTTCCAAATTTTAGGCAAAAGCCGCTAGTTTCTTAAGCGGCTTTGTCTCTTTGTCATTTTTTAGATAATAAATGTCATAAAGAACATGAAAAATAGAGAAATAGGGAAGCCGCTAACTTTCTTAGCGGCTTTGGTGGTTATTCATTTCTAGAATAGGTCACATCATCGGTGTTAGAAGGTGACGGTTTTTGAAAAAAAAATGAATAGTAAAGCGCTAGGTTTCTTAGCGGCTTTACTATTCACTTTTTTTTTTTCAGAAAAAAAAAAAAAAAAGTTTAAAAAAAAAAAAAATAGTAAGCCGCTAAAAAACTTAGCGGCATACCATAAAAACTTGAAAAAAAATAAAAACTGATGACGTGGACACCATAAGTCTAAATAGTTTCAAACCAACCCCAACTCCCTAATTATTTTGCTAATAAACACCAATTTGCCAAAAAAATTCGAATTTGTGACTATTTAAACTCTGTTTATTATTCTATCTATTTTTTATGCTCATTATGCGTATTTAAAAGAAAAACTGTATGAGATGTAAATTTCAACTCATAAAATTTTCGTACATCTAAAAATATCATTCCCAATTGTCTTTTCACTTTTATTAAGGGACGAAACTAGGACACAAGAAACATTTTACATCAACCTTCATAAATGAGCAGTTGGGACTGCAGTACATGACCTTAAGCCAAAGCTACATAGATGATAGATTGATGTTCATCAATATATTTTCTCTATAATTAATTTTCACCTAACTTGCCAACAATTTGCAGATTGGAGACATATATTTCACTAGGAAAAGAAATTTTACTTATATTAATTCTCTAGAGTAGAATAAAGTTTCTCATAAAACCGTTTCACAATTAAACATTGTAAAACCGTCAACAAAATACATTGATGCACTTTTAAGCCAAACAAGATAAGTAATGGAAGTTATTTGCATGGGTTAATTTGGGGTTAATGAATATGCCCGTTTTAAATGAGAATTTGTATTATGCAAATTAGCACATTATTTTACAATAACTTTACATTTGCCTAAAAAAGTGACCTTATGCTTTACTCCAACTCTCCAAGTTTCCAAGTAACAATACATGAAAATTTTGGGAGAATAGATAGTTCACCAACCATCTCAAAAGTGCAATGGCAAACTTTGTGTCGGAGAACATAACCTTTAACAAAACAGGTGTCGTATTTACAACGCTAAATACTTTCTCTAATTCGTTATATTTGATTAAAATACACATTTATACAAAGTAATAAAAAAAAAACAAATGACTCGGAAGGAAAATAAATTTGCTTATTTTGCACTTGGTGGTTTGGTGGAGTTTGTTTCAGGTACTGTTGTTTTCCTTACCAAATATGCTCCACTTCACCAACAACATAAGCATTTGGGTGCAAAGGATGAGTTAGGGTTTATTAGATGTTTGAATAATTAAATTTAATACATTTTTTTCCAATATGAAATAGTGTAAATGTTAGTACGATTAGGAATAGGCATAGTATCCTGATAACCTTAACCGATAAGAAATAAGAATACATATTTTTACTCAAAAAAAAAAAAAATTGGAGGATCTAAAGATTCTAAACTAGCTAGGTAGGTAGACAAACTTGTGAATTGATATTAACTCGTTTAACAAGGGAAGGCCATAATGCAACTCCAAAAAGTAATCTACGACTTATATTTACTTCAGCTTAGAAAATATTGTAAACAATATTTTATCGATCCTCTCATGGAAGTGAATGGCACATGACATTTGTCTCGCATATTTAAGAATGTATAACCAAACGTCAAAAAAAAAAAAAAAAAAAAAAAAAAAAAAAATGAAGCAAATTAATAATAATAATCTTCCCTGAATAAAAGAACAGGGAAATAAACTTATTATTACATACCACAAACAATTAAAATATTGTATCGAAAGAACTTGGTATTAAGATTCACACCATTATACTCCTAATCACAAATTATCTCAATAAAGTGAAGACTCTTTCTTTAAACTACATATGTGATATGCCTATGTGTATTAGCTACAAGTATAATTATCTACATGTATATATGAAATTGTAAATTCCACCATGATTCTAAAATACTTTTTCTGTTTCAATATTTGTTTACCTTTTATATTTAAGTGAGATGTATTTTAATTAAGGGTAAACAAATAATTGACACAGTAACGAGTTTTGTAAGTTTATTCATATGCATGGATAATCCTTAAATTCTCTTCCCTCCATTCTTTATTAACCTTATTAATAAACTCTTCAAATTTTTTCCTTAGTTCATCATCACTTACAATTTGATCTTCTTCTTCCTCTTCATCGTCGAGTCTCGCAATTTCCTTATCATATCCCTTCTTGCAATCTTCGGAATCCTTCTCATTTCCCCTCTCTTGAATAACATCTTTGATGAGATGGGTATTGCTTCTAACGTCCACATTTTTTGAGGGCGGCGTACATCTGACCTCCCTATAATTATGGACGGAGCTTGAAATGCTCAATTTCGAGCTCCTCCCTATGAGAAGAAAAATAATTATAACATTGCAAAAACAAAAGAGGAAGTGATAGTTTGATGTTGCTAGAGTTATCAACTCTACGGTCGTGTACAACATAGTTGTGAATAATTGATTGTTGTGTTTTCTTAGTGTAGAAATGTAGAGCTTATATATACAAACATAAAAACAGGGATTAGTTATTCTGTCCGTCTCAATTATTTATTTACTTTTGATTAAAGTATTGTAAATGTGTGCTATGGAAGTTATATATAATGATTAATGAAGTACTCCCTCCAATCCACACCAAAGGTAACGCTTACCTAAAACGGACGATCCACACCAAAGATAACATATCTTATTTGGCCCACAACATTACTAAATCTTATCTTTATTAATTCAGAAGACAATACTCAATCCAGGGCGTGCCACGTCATTAATTCAACTTTTTTTTTTTGGAAATACATGTTATGGTGGCACCCGTTAGTGTGCAATGTATTTATTTCTTCAGAATTTCGGCTATACAAATATGCGACAAATTCCGTCTTAGAAGAAATACTATGAAATAATACTATGAAATAATTTTATACATTCCGAATAAATGAAATTAATGACATATAAGCGGAATGAATTACAAATCGGAATAAATGAAACTAATTACAAATAAATGAATTACATAATTTTAAAAAAAAAATACATAATTACGAGAAGGAAGTACATTTAATTACGGGATTGAATTACATATAATGCGAATAAATTACATGCATAATTTTTAAAAACTAGATAATACGATATGTTTTAAAAAAAATATATCCTTTGTTATTTCCTCTTAAACCATTGAACGTGAACAAGTATTTGTAACAAGTTTAAACATTAATTATGTAGATCGCTGATTTAGACCAACTAGATAAGTACAATAGAAATGCAAAAAAAAAAAAAAAAATACATCAAAAAACATTAATACCGGCCCAAATACATACCCGTGCAATTTTGCACGGGTTTAAAACTAGTTATTCTTATACCCATTTCATATTTACACAAAATGTCGTTACATACTCCACATACCATCCCACAATTAAACCCTCAATTACATGGCTCACCTCTTTTTTTCTCTCTTTACCTTTACTTTTTCCACTTTTTCTTAAATACCCCATTTTTTTTCTATATTACATTTGGTGTGGATCGGAGGAAATATGACGGTAATGTTAATGGGTTAAGTCTTGGTGAGATGACACACAACTGCAATTTTAATTATGCAATAAAGAGTTATGTGTTCGTTGTCATGGATGTTGCTTTCACTACAAGGGCGTAAACACTAAACAATTACACAATGTATATGGCATGAAAAGTTAACTAATTACTTGTTCTTTGCATGAGGGAAATTATTTTATAGGTGTAAAACTTAAAAATTCATATATATGAAGAAACATATAATTTTTTTTTATAATGAGACATACTCCTTACTTATCAACATGACCAGGATAATAATATAAATCGTGTTCTTTTAGTAGTTATGTTAGAGAAAATAAAGCGATTTTTTGAAATATTCGTTGTACCAATTAGACCTGATAAAGTTGACTCGACCACTTTGTTCCGCCCCGTACCTGACCTAAATGTTTATTATTGTAAACTGATTATTATCCATAAATAACTTGTAATAGTTGAGTCGAAAATGACTCGAACCCAAAATGACCCGACCCGACCCAAATTCTTGCAAACTCGAATAAACTGAACGTGAATTGACCCGCCCAAACCCGACCCTATTAAAGGTCTATTACCAATCATTTGGTTACCCTTGATTAAACTATTTTTCAGAAAGAATATAAAAGTAAACAAATGAAACTGTCTCAACCCAAACCCGCCATGTCAAGCTCGTATTGTATCGGATCGGGTCACTATGCATCTAGATTTATTAATGGGCTAGTAGCCTAGTACTTATGTGGATCTACTGAGCCAATATTAATGGGCCAAAAAAAAATCAAATCCATGGCCATAAAAAATTAAACAAATAATCCATAAAAAAAATAAAAAATAAAAAAAAATTGACTAGGGCTCAAGTAGGGTTTTAGAACTTTGGACATTCAACTTTTCATAATTTTCGCCAACAAATTCTTCTACACTCTTCAACAAAAATGACATTTTGGGGTTTGTATTTTGCATCATTTTCTAAGTTTATAATGTTATTTATATTCAATTTGTTTGTAAATTGATGGGTTAATTTTATTTAATTTTGTTGGTTTGATTGAATTTCAGGGGTTGAAGTGAAACCAGGAAAACCCTTCACTTTGAATGGTGAAGAATTGGGTGGGCCCCTTATATTAACTCAGGTATTTTACTGGTTTTTTTGTTTAGTGTTGGATTTTTACCTTGTGGGTTTTGTTTACTTAGGTCTGATATTGTTGTTAGGGTGATTAATTTCTTGTTGTATGAATTTGCTTTCTGGGTTTTTAGTATATGATTGTATAGAAGTTATAGAGATATATGAATTGTGTTGTTTTGTGGGGAAATTGGGAAAAGATTTGATCTTTCGAGGCGGACGGGTTTTCAAATTGCAAAATCAAAATGTCGTCTTGAAAGCTTGTCTGTCTACCTTGTATGAATGTGATATATCTGGGTTTGTAGTATATGATTGTATAGAAGTTATAGGGATATATGAATTGTGTTGTTTTGTGGGGAAATTGGGAAAAGATTTGATCTTTGGAGGCGGACGGGTTTTCAAATTGCAAAATTGAAATGTCATCTTGAAAGCTTGTCTATCTACCTTGTATGAATGTGATATAGCTGGAAAAAATACGGTGTGGGGTTTGAGATAAAATCAAGTGTTAATATATTCCAGTCAAGAACCTTTAGTAATTAGTACTCTGTGTCAACTGTGTGAGATAATGAGGTCTTGTATATGGAGGCATACCCAAATTAGTGAAAGTTCAATATATATTGTAATATGTTTACGGAATTGTATCGAAAGTTGTGGGGTATTGGGACTCCACTTTTCAAGAGTGCCTACTCGCCTTCGTTATGATGAACTTACTAGGCTTTTACATCTGGCTCCTGCCAGATGAGTTTGTTCACGGTCCAATGGATTTATTTTGTGCTGTGGGTCAATTTGTTTTGCTTTTGAAGCTGTAACTTTGGCTCATGTCATTATAGAAAGTGATTGAATTACCTGCTGTGAGTTTTGGGATTTGATGAGTCAGTTCTGTGCATAAGCTGTTTCTTTGTTTGCTGTTTGTTAGGCGACATTGGGACTTGGCTCATCATCAAAGAAGAGCACACTTCAGGTTAATGTGGGAGATAAGAAGCCAATCTTTCTTTGCACTTTGTTGCCGGGGAAATCGGAGTGTTTCTCATTGAACCTTGAATTTGACGAGGAGGAAGATGTGAATTTTTCCGTTGAGGGGCCAACTAGCATTCACCTCTCTGGCTATGTTCAAAGACCGCAGCATGATGATGAGGATTGCGAACTGTATCCTTTTATATTTCTTATTTTCTACCTAATGAATTCTTATTCGAAATTGGCCACCCTCACCCTTGTCTAGTTAGTGGCCTTTTGTAAGGCTGCCTGGTAGGCATTGTTGAAGTCTGCTAATATGACTGGACTTGTTAAGATGCCATACATGGCTGTCTTCGAACAGAAATCAGGTCATTTCTAGGGTTATTGTCTTATTGATTACAAAATCTAAAAAGTTTTCCTTAACCAAGGATCCTTAGTGATTGTTGTGGAGAAGATATTGCTGAGACCGAGTCAGAAGATAGTGAATTTGAGTCTGAAGATGATTATGAGAATGATTTCATCAATGATGATGACATGCCCATGCATCCACCACCTGCTCGCAACAAAGGAGGTATCTTACGCTATGAAATATTTTAGTTTTTATTAATATAGTCTTTGTGTTGCTAACACAAGGGTAAGGCTGCGTACATCCGACCCCCCCTTACCCCGCAATTTGCGGGAGCCATTGAGGCACTGGGGTAATGTTGTTGTTGTTGTTGTAGCGTGCAAATCAGTTCTTCTGTTTGAGGCCGCTTTTCCCTTCCCGTGTTTTTTGGCACCAGAGCTTTACGACTTGGTTACTAATCTTTCTCCACTAAAAAGAAGCTTTTGTATGTCCTCTTCTGTTAGCTGTTGTCTCAACTGTGTAAAGGCTTCATGTGGTGACAACCCATAGCTGTACCACGTGTTCTTTTTTGTAGGGATATTCAGAAACATTATCTGGACAAATTTATGTTGCATGTAGCAGGTTTGCTACTTGCGATTGTGCAGTGGGTTGGCTGTTGTTAGAAATTTCATCGTAATGTTGCTAAGTACTAAGGCTGTTTGATGGCCTTATTGTGGCCTGCTGTTTCGAGTGACGAAGCATATTTCCCCGCTTAGAAGCCCTCTGTTCATTCTGTAATGTTGTAGGTGCTGTATTTGTTTCTCAACGTACTTAATTGTGAATCATGGATAATTGATTTCTTATTTTTTAGTTACCAAAAATGGTATCATAATATGTTGATTGCATGTTGATTATTGTGGTTGAATCAAGAAAGCCTCCATGTTTCTGATATATTCCGTTGATAATTATAGTTGTTATCGAGGAGATAGAGGATGATGATGATGAACCTGTAAGTAAAAAAAGTGGAAAGAAACAAGTTAAGAAGAAGAAAGAGTTACCCACGTCTACGGATGATGGGAAGGCACAACTACAAGTTGTTGTCAAGGGAAATACTGGTGACATAGAGTTGGAGAGTGAAGATGAAGATGGGTTTCCGATATCTTCGTCAGGTCATGATAAATCTAGATTTTCTGAACTTCAAGCAAGCACAGGAAGTAAAACAGCAGACAAACTGAAGACAAAGAAAAAAGAGGATGATGTTGAATCTGCTACCAATTTGAAACGGAAGATTGATGCCATGGATCAAGATCAAGAACCAAAAAGGTTAGTTGGATTATTCTCTACTTCAATAGTCATTACTAAATTGTTGCGAGGCAAGGTTCATTGTGCATTCAGAATAATTTCAACCATAAGAGGAGCTTTTTCCCTCTTACCCTACCTACAAACGGAAGATTGATGCAATGGTGTTTTTATCCAAATATTTCGTATGTTGGAAGGAGCTTTTTCCCTCTTACCCTACCTACAGAAGAAATTTTAACCCCTCCACCCCATCCCCTTCCCCTTCCAAATCCTTTTTCGAAGCAAGGTGTTACTGTTGGAAATTTACAGCTATCTGCTAACATGCTTGGATATGTTTATATATTCTACTTCCTGTTGGTGACTCGTTCTTTCAGAACGGGTGATCTGTATGAACTTTGTGGTTCTGCAATTTGGTTTAAGGAATTGTTCCACGGGTTAACTAATTGCCCTGTGGCAAATTGCCAATTCAATTTTGTTACTACGTGATAGCTAATGATGATGGAGTGTTTCCTATGCGTTGTTAATTAACCGGCGGATCCGTATCTGTGGGCTTATGTTCCTGATTTTTTTTACCAGTGAGGGTGATGATGCAATTGATGGAGATGCGTCTGAGGACAAGAAGAAAAAGAAGAAGAACAAGAAAAAGAAAAAGGCTAAGGTGGAGATAGATGAAACGGTGGCAAATACAAACCAAAATGCTGGTGAAGTTGCAAATGTAAAGAAGGGGGATAAGGTAGAAAAAAAGACGCCTGAAGCTGTTAAGGATACAAAGCAATCGAAGGATAAGCCAGCCAAAGCTCGAACTTACTCTAATGGGCTTATTGTAGAAGAGATTGAAATGGGTAACCCAACCGGGAAAAGAGCATCACCTGGAAAGAAGGTAACTTAGAAAAAAAAATGTCTAGTTACTGCAAAACGATGTTCTTGGATATGTAACAAAAATGTTTTTATGATGATACTCTCCGGTCTAAAAAACGTTCTCTGATTCAAATTAGCAATTTACCGTTCTGTGAACTAAATAAATTTCGTTGTCTGCGGTCGTGTAGAATTAGGCTACTAAGATGTGACACTTCATGAAAAGGACGCAAGAAGGCTTCTCTATGGGGCTGTGAACAATGAAGTATGTTGTGTGAATGTGTGATCATTGTAATCTTCTTACTTGAACGTGCAGATAAGTGTACGCTATATTGGAAAGCTGAAGAAGACTGGGGAAATCTTTGACTCTAACATTGGCCGAAGTCCTTTAAAGTTCCGTCTAGGTGAAACTCATGCCTTAGTCTGATACTGTTGGACAAGTTTATATTGTGTCTCTCCTAATAGTTTTTCATTGCTTAGGTGTTGGACAAGTGATCAAGGGGTGGGATGTCGGTGTCGAAGGTATGATAGAATCCTTTAGTCCTTTGTGTTTTTTGTTGTTTTTATATTGAGGTTACAATTGTATTATGCTCGTATTTGTGATATACCGTCTGATTCTCAGGAATGCGTGTTGGAGATAAAAGAAGGCTTACCATTCCACCTGCAATGGGGTAAGAATTATCCAATAACTTCACTTTCTCATGATGATTTTTACTATAACACGATTTTTTTTTACATATTTTTTTTTTTTTAAATTAGTAAGATTTACGTGTTTCAATTCTGTTGCTGTTGTATCCGCGATTTTATATATTGTTGTCACTCGATCATAACCGTTAAGTAATGGTTTTAAAGGGTATTGTGAATTTTGCGACCATTTTGATACAATGTCAGCAACAATTATTAGCTCATGGCCAAATGGCCGAGGTCAGGGCTGGTCAGTTCTATATATAGTACCCAGGGTTAGACCTGGCAAGTCTGACCCGACCCGATACTGACCCGATTAAATTGATGACCCGACAATTATTAAGCTTAATTTTGATCAAAATGAAAGTGATTTTGTGTTTAGAATGATATGTTTGACTTAGTTATGAATTAATTAAACCAAATAATAGGTTAAAAACTAAATTTAATGGTAAAAAATTATAGTAATGCGATTAAGTTACCGGACCCGACCCAAACCCGACCCAAACCCGACCCGACCCGACACATCATTTAACCCGAAATTACCCGACCTGATAACGACCCGACCCGACTCGACCCGATATGACCCGAACCCAATATGACCCGACCCGATGTGACCCGACCCAAACCCGACCCGACTGACCCGATTGCCACCTCTACCCAGGGTCCTCGGCCCGTAAACCTTTAGTGCTTGAAAAATTCATAATCTTTTGTTTTTTTTTTTATTTTTTTTTTTTTTATAATGAGCTCTAGATTTTCAATCCATTACTAACTACTCTTTTTAGATCCATCAGCATGATGTTATTAATGATATTTTGATGAAATAGACATTTTTTTTGAGAAATTTATTATGTTAGTCATTATTTTTTGTGTAATCACATTAACAACTTGGAAATGGGACGTTTGAAGGAATTATCGTGTTCTAATGTTTTAGATCCATCAGCATGATCTTAATGTCTTCATCCTTCATCAATTTTAGGTTAAACAATGAATGTCTTGATAAATTCTAGTTTCTTTGATTAATGGTGATCCGTTTTTATGCAGTTATGGCCCTGAAGGTTCACAACCCGGGATTCCACCCAATGCATGGTTGGTCTTCGATGTCGAGTTGGTTGACGTCGCTTGATACACCCCCGTCTTGCTTTGAGAACCAATGTTGGTATCCCATTTTTTTGGTCGGACTTTACTATGTACTTAAAACGTCTGCTAAAATTTTGTTATGAGTAAACGATGTGCAATTATGCACAGAGGCGGTTCGTTCGGTTTACCTGAAGCCCGAGATTTAAATTGTGCCAATTGATTGTCTTCCTACATCATGTCAAGACCTTTAACTGAATTTAGGACCAAAGAACAGAGTAGACCTCGTAACAATATTCAGTACTGAATCCTACACTTTTACAGTACATCTTGCACTCTTTCGCTTTTTTTTCCACTACTGCCCCCCATCTTAAAAAAATCCTCTCATTTCTCATCCTCCGTAACCAATTTGTTTATAATTTATAATTAAAATATCCTTTACTAAATAGTACTTTTGAAGCACTTAGTATTTATTATACGAGTTTAACGATCTTTGAGAACACCATAACTGTATCTATAATATTCTTCATCTTTAATCATGGGTTGTGCTTTTTCACATACGGATTTTACTCTTTCACATACGTTTTTTTTTACCATTATGCCCTTGTCATTTCCTCCCTCCCTTGTCCAAATGATTTTTCTCAACTCCCTTCCCGTTTCGCCTCACTCCGGACGACCTCGGTTGACCCCATTATTGCCCTCCCTCTACTCTCCCTTCCCCAAATTTGTTTCCTTCAAATTACTTTGATGTTTCGGGTAGAGCTATTACCGACTTAGAAGAAAAATACTAACTGGCGGCATGTTTTCATATTGTTAAGGCCTTAAGGGCGTATCGTCTCCTGCAAAATTTTTTCTACTTTGTCGGCCTTAAACAATTTTGGTTCCTGCAAATACTTTGCTACTTTGGCAGCATGTGTTCATAATGTTGTATAATTGTAGGTAACAATACTTGCAGGAGGTTTGGATGTTATTTAATCAACACAAATTCTCATTGAAGACATGACATATCTCCATATCCGCTAATGGCAAGACGGATACCATTTTACCTCACAATGTACCCACTTTTTCTCTCTCTGCAACACTATTCACGTGGTCCCCTTTCTCCACTAACCCATTTTGTAACCATTTTATCTCACAAAATATCCGTCACAAATGGTAACCCGTCACAAGGGAGACCAATTGTTTAATCAATTTGCACGAGGTTTATCTTTGGGATTTTTTGTTTCAATTTGCAAGAATTTAGTATCATAACCCTAATTGATAATACCTAATTGATAATAACTGCTAAACAATTATCAATATTAATTGTCATTAATAAACCCTAATAATTTTAACAAATCATATTATTAATTTACTAAACAACTAAATTAGTTCACTAATTGCAGAATTATGATCCATTATTGAAATTGATTCGGTTTTAGGGAAGAAGGTACAGAGTTAATTTGTTTAAGTTTAGTAGAAAGGGTATGATATGGAAAGATAATGAAAATATGGATGTGAAAGAGTAAAATGTGAAAAAAGTAATTCCATGTCATCTTCATTGACGATTAGAGCTTTCAAGATATAAAATTAAACTTAAGAAGCACATAAGTAAATAAACAATGAGATTAATTTGTCATTCACGATTAGAGCTTCCAAGATATAATATTAAAACATTAAGAGCCACATAACTAAATAAACAACGAGATATTCGTCTTAGACATTATCAACAATCATTATTATCAAATTGGGTTTCAACAGACCCGGCTCGTCCACATGCAACCCGATTTACGTCCAGGGGTCAAGATTAACCTGGACTGCCCCTAATCAGCTCTACGATCCTGTTCGTTTGGACTGAAACTGTTTGAATTGAACTGAACTTAGCTTAACTTAATTGAGCTGAACTGAACTTAACTTATTGTAGCTAAACTTAACTGAATTAAGAATTAATTTGTGAATAGAAAAGCTAAACTGAATTGAATAGAGCTAAAATGACTGAAGTAAGCTAAAATTAAGCCCCATAAAATATGGCCTACGTGCCAGCTTAGTGGAGTTAATAGATTAAGCCAATTTCACGTGGTTTGCAACCTGTGGCTAGTAGTATTGATAGATAAGATGAACTCTGGAATTATTGTTCAAATAATTTGATATCACTGTTCAAATAATTTGATATCACTCAAGTAGACCTGGTAAAATTATACCGAATCCGAAAAACCGATCGAAAATACCCGAATCGACACCTGACCATACACCCGAAAGGTATAACTGAACTTTATCCCGAAACCTGAATCGACCTGAATTGATTCGAAATCGAACCGAATTTGTAATATCCGAAATAGACCCAAGATCGAATGAATCGAACTGTTTCAACCTGAATTGTTTTAATCCGAACCGATATATACCTGAACCGATTTCAACCCGTACATTGATGACAGAAACTCAACATTGAAACCCGTAATGACCCGATTGTACCTAAGCGTCACATTTAGGGTGTCTGTTTGTACATGAGTGTCACCCCTTTGACGTCAATGAATTAATATTATACCGTAGTTATGCAAAAAAAAAACATTATTTATTTCTTTTTTTAAAAAAATTATTCGTCTTATATCCAATCTTTTGAATAAAGACCTAATCCTTTGACATCTGATCCGATTATGACCTGACTCGAATCTCATCTGCTCTGATATTGACCCGACTCGAACCTTATTTGCACCGATATTGACCCAACTCGAACCTGAATCAACCCGAAATATCTACAACCGATTAAAAGTAAAAACTGAATTCAACCTGAATTGAACCGAACTGAAATCGAAAAAAAAGATAAACCGAAAGAACCCGAACCGAAACTGATCCGATTGACCCGTTTGCCACCTCTACACTCAAGTACCTGACCCGTCACCCGAACTTGTTCCAATGCCAAATTACCCGATCCAAATATTTATTCTTTCAAAGTTCAAACTGATTATTATCCAAATAACCCAACCCAAAATAACCCGATCGAATGTAAAACCAAAATAACCAAATTCAATTGACCCATATGCCAAGTCTAAGTACTGCTATATTGTTTCTCTGTAAATAGAGGCACACAAATGAGTTATTTCCAAATACTACTACCACAACACACAAAATATAATTAAATCTAATTTTTTAATACAACATTGTTGATTGTGAGAATGTCTCCTACTTCATACAACTTGAAGCCGAGTATTGGTTTTACTCTATTTGGACCAACACCTTCCCAGGTACTACTATCAATTTAGTAATTTATACATTTTTCCGTTTCAATTATTTATTTACCTTTTTTTTAAAGTAATGATAGATAGTACAAGATAAAACTAAAATAAATTAAAAATGTAAATGTTCATATACTTACTCGAGAAGTTGTTCGTTGGTTTGCATGCAGGTCGCTAACCATGGGGAAAATGCTTCTGCTCCGGTCTGATCCGGCATTCCGGCCTTTAGAATCTAGAGCAACCATGCACGATCACGATCTACATTTATTCTAAGTTTCTATGTGTCAAGTTATATACGTCTTTTGTTCTTGTGTTTTTTTTTTCTTTGTTTGTCAATTCTCGTCTTTAATTATAATAAATAAATTCTAAAGGCCATTGTCTTTGTTATTTTATATAAATCGTCCGCTGATAGTCTAATACGACCTATTAATATGTGATTAAAAATTATTTCCGGTATCCTACCGTTTCTAGGTCTTACAAAATACCCCGAATGGTGCCGCAATTTATCCTACGTCTTCTTATGTTATATACTGTTAAACATAATTAGCACAATAATCTTCTATTTTGTGTGTCTTTCATAAGCTTCAAGGCAAGGCTTTATATAGAAGCCAAGAAGGTGAAGAGGTAGGAAGGTGAAGGGGTAAAGCTTAGGAAGGTGAAGATGTGACCATTCCTCTTCCCCAAATACAAATATTAAGACTACTAGCTTTAAGACTTCTATTAATCCTATTACCCTCCCGCAATCGTAAAGGCGATCAGACATAAGTTTAACTTTACGATTGGAGAATTACAATAAAAGCATAATCAATAAAAAAAAACATCTTCATCTCGATCTCTCTTCGGAAAATCTTCTCATCTTCACAGGGTGGTAAGGGGTGCGTATAGGACTCGCCAGACAATTTTCATTGCGTATAGGACTCGCCAGACACTTTTCATTTGCGTAACTCGCCAGTTTTTCGTGCGTAACTCGCCAATTTTTTTTCTGTGCGTATTGGTCTCGCCAGACAATTTTCTTGCGTAACTCGCCAGTTTTTTCGTGCGTAACTCGCCAGTTTTTTCAGTGCGTATTGGTCTCGCCAGACAATTTTCTTGCGTAACTCGCCAGTTTTTTCGTGCGTAACTCGCCAGTTTTTTCAGTACGTATTGGTCTCGCCAGACAATTTTCTTGCGTAACTCGCCAGTTTTTTCGTGCGTAACTCGCTAGTTTTTTTCAGTGCGTAACTCGCCAGTTTTTTCAGTGCGTAACTCGCCAGTTTTTTTCAGTGCGTAACTCGCCAGTTTTTTCAGTGCGTAACTTGCCAGTTTTTTCAGTGCGTAACTCGCCAGTTTTTTTCGGTTCTGATGAGGGTACAATAGTAATAGGTGGTACATCAATCACTTCATTTTCAGGAAAGACGGGAGGGACATTTTGCATTAAGCTATCAGAGTTGTTCCCTGGTTCGTCAGTGGAAAAATCAAGGGTATTTTGGGTTTCAGCATTAGGTGGCTTACGCTTATCTTGTAAATTATTTGATGCACAGACCAAACTAGGAATCGATTCGACTCTGGTGCATTTCTTACTGGTGGCACGAAGAGCCTGCTTGACTGCCATTTCATATTCCAAAAAATTAAAAGAGCTTTTGACTGCTGTCAATGGGAACTGAGAAGACGGTGAATGGTGTACAGAAGCATGGAATTGCTTCAAAAATTCCAGCTGAGGCACATCCACTGTCCGAAGAACCAACTGAGATAGCGTCCAATATCAACTATCATGCCAAATTCACCCCTCATTTTTCCCTTTGAAGTTTGAGCCTGAGCAGGCGTTCTATGCCACTGCTGAGAGTGTTCGTGATCGTCTAACTCAGCAATGGAACGAGACCTATGCTCACTTTCACAAGACTGATCCAAAACAGACATACTACTTGTCTATGGAGTATCTGCAAGGACGAGCTCTGACAAATGCTATTGGGAACTTGAACATTCAAGATGCTTATGCTGATGCGTTGAATAAGCTTGGCCATCAGCTTGAGGAGATTGTCAAATTGACATCACCATTTGTGGACGATTTTTTTTTTTTTTTTTTTTTAGAAAACAGAAATTATTATTTGTGGTTGAAAATCCTACCGGTGGGTGTAAATTTTCGGCCACCCACCGGTAAGAATGCGGAAGCGGTTTATAGAGACCTCAAGAACGAGGCTCTGATACCATGTTAAACATAATTAGCACAATAATCTTCTATTTTGTGTGTCTTTCATAAGCTTCAAGGCAAGGCTTTATATAGAAGCCAAGAAGGTGAAGAGGTAGGAAGGTGAAGGGGTAAAGCTTAGGAAGGTGAAGATGTGACCATTCCTCTTCCCCAAATACAAATATTAAGACTACTAGCTTTAAGACTTCTATTAATCCTATTATATACTTATACTTGTGTTTCACCGAGATTTTCTCGGCTTTGAAAATTCGAACTTGATTACATGGCTGCTTGCCATGCTTCCAAACGAAAAAGGTACAGTGGTAAAAACAAGGATTTGTAAATGGACAATGATCGTAAACTGATATTTAGAGGACTTTAGTTAAATGTTGATAAATTCACATGACCAAATTAATCTATTAATTTTTAATATCAAACCCGTGTACATATGTCTTTGATTAAATAAGGGTCAAACAAATTAAGGTACTAAGAAGCTATCCACTTAATGTATTATACAACCGGTTGTATATACAACTTATTCAGTGTTGTGGAGCTTTGTTACAAAGTTGTCGAGCTATATTAACAAAATTATCGAGTTATGATACAAAGTTGTTGAGCTTAACAGAATAACTATTAAGCTCAATAACTTCGTAAAATAGCTCAATAACTAGTAAAATAACTCAATAACTTTGTGTGAGAGCTCGATAACTTTGACGCGGTTGTACATAGCTATTATAAAACTAGTTGTAGGATAGTATTTGTGGAAGCTATCGGGTATGTTGATAAATTAACTTTTTTTTTTTTTTTTTTGTCAGAAGGAAAAAGATTGCTTAACTTAAGGTATAGCGGTGGCTATACCATGAGCAATCCTATTATTAACTTGTTGATAATAAAATTGCTAAAATCTATATCAATCAATACTATATATTAAATCCAGAAACCAAGGGACTTCAATGTAATTAAAGAAAGTTATACAAATTAATTATACTATATAGTTTTAAATCACTAGCACCGTGTGATGGACCCGATTAAGGGATCTCAATGCAAATATTATATAGTTTGGGTTAAAATTAAATTATATAGAAGCTTGGTAGTTTCCTAAATATTTATAAGAGACTAAAACATGGTCAATTTCCTTAAAATAAAATAATTCATTAAGATGGCGATCAATTTTCTTAAAATAAAATAATTAATTAAGTTGGTTAATTTCAAGGAGACTAAAAGAAAGAAGATGTTTGGTAATTTTTCTAAATATTTATAGAAGACTAGAAGATGGTCAATTTCCTTAAAATAAAATAATTAATTAGTATAAACATGCACACTTATGGTATTAATTATTATCATCATAAAATTATATATTAAATTTAAAATCTATGCAATTTTATTAAACTTTATAGTTGATTAGATGTATAGAGATGTTAATTATTTAACATACAAAAATATAATATAAATAGGTTATAAATAATTCAAGTTAGATTCCATAATATATAATATTGCATAATTCTTTCGATTTGATTTAATGCACATATGTAATATATTTATATAAATATATAATCCTCTTAAAATTGCATGTCTAAGTAGTAAAAGTAATTTTGTCAGTAAAGAAAAGAATTGTAGTAACATTGGATGTAGTTATATGATTGTAATCACTCATTTGAATAGTAAAAGTAACAATATTATCAGCGAAATTAGTGAAAGTGGCAGAAACAACAACGGGAGTAATGAAATAATCAATATTAATGCGGCAATAGTGAAAGTAAAAATAATTACGGCGGGAGTAGTGAAATTATCAATATTAATGCGGCAGTAGTAACAGTAACAATAATTACGGCGGGAGTAGTGAAAATAACAATGATTACGGGCAAATACCGGAATGTTATTACTTATTACTATTATTTTATTAATAAGAGTAAAATATTAATAGGGGGAGTAGTTAATTTGTCTCCAAATTTATTTCATCGTAATTTTAGGGTATGTCATAAAAAAAATATAATAATGATAAATTTATGGGTTATGCAACTGTAAGTAATTTTATTTTATGAAAAAAAAAATTTAATGGTAAGTAGAGGTAGCCCGGGCGAAGCCGGGCACCAATACTAGTATATACATAAAAGAGAGTTTTTTCGAGCAATTTTAGAGCGTCCACATCATCAAAAATTAATTTAGGAAAGTTTCATAAATAATATTTTCCACATAAAAAATAAAGTGGAGAATCTTTTAATTATTATTATATCTATGTTTCCTATTTCATATTCATGAGAAGTTTCTAATTTTTATATAAAAACTTTGACATTTCATTTGGCAAAAAAATATCGTTATAAAAATTATGAAGATAATATAATTAGATTCGTGGCAAAAAATGCTTTCATTAGAGTATAGATTTCATATGATTTGCACATATTAAAGATGATGTAATTCTTAATATGTTATATGTCCCACATTGAAAAGCAATGTTAGTGTGTTGATTATATAATACGTATAAATTATCGAATTGTCTCATATCGAAAGATTAACATAAGGTGGGTGATCCTATGATTATAAATAGGAGTCATCATTGGAACCTCTATACCAACCAAAACTTTTTGAGTCTCTTAAGTATTGTTTTGGAGAGCTCTTAAGAGTTTATATCATTATCTTCACAGTATGATATATATATTTTCTATATTATGTATTATATTCAAGTGATATTTATAATCTTTATAAAAAAAACTTATACATCTCATTTCCCAAAAAAGTATTATAAAAAAAATTATGAAAATTATATTATAATAGATTCTTGGTAAAAGAAATGCTAGCATTAGTATATAATATCATATTATTTGTATATATTTTTAATTATGATAAAAAAAAATTAAAAACAAACATATGAATATTAATAAATAGTACTCCCTCCATTCAAGACCAAATACAACATTTTCATTTACACACTTTCCAAAACATAAATTACAACGTAAATATCTTTAAGTTTACATTATAAAAAATTTAAAAATTTGGTATTCTCATTGTACTTAGGTGAATCAAATAAAATCACAGATAACCACATTTTGTCTTACATATACAAGGAATCATAAAGATTCTATTCGTTCATGAATAGTGTAAAAAAATGAATGTTGTATTTGGTCTTGAATCGAAGGAGTATAGTATTTGCTCATTATTATTAACCCGGGTTAGATGTCGAATTATGTGCAAAAAAGTTGGTGTATTTCTAAGTATGTTATTTGTTCCACATTGAAAAATATGTTGGTGTGGTGAATATATTACGTATAAATAATAGAATTGTCCCACATCGAAAGTTTAGCATAAGGTGGGTGATCATATGATTATAAATAGAAGACATCCTTAGAACCTAAATAACAACCCAAAACCTTCTGAGTATCTTAAGCATGGTCTTGGAGAGCTCTTGAGAGTATTTCATTATCTCCACGGTATGATATATATATTTATATTTTTAATACTTAGTCCAAGTGATGTTTATAATTTTTATATAAAAACATATACATCTCATTTAGCAAAAAAATAACATAAATTTTTTTTGAAAAATTATATAATTAGATATTAAATTGGGTTAGATGTCGAATTAAGTGCGAAAAAGATGGTGTATTTCTAAGTATATTGTTTGTCCCACATTGAAAAATAATGTAGGTGTGGTAACTATACTACATATAAATAGTTGAATTGTCCCACATTAGAAAATTATCAAGAGATGGGGTATCACATGATTATAAATAGGAGCCATATTTGAAACTTAGGGGTATCAATTCAAAATCTTTTTAATCGCTTAAATATTATCTTAGAGAGTTCTTATAAGAGTTTGTATTAACGACAAACCTTTTTTACAATAATACCATACAAATATTAATCACGTAGATATTTATAAAAGCGATTATATATTACTATATTAGTGATATTATAATATTTATTTTTAAGACAATCGATAGTATAATAACTTTATTTAAGACAAAATTATAATTAAAAAATAAAATGGGTGCTAATAAATATACATTAATTGGTTATTAATGTGTCATATATAATGATAATCTCTGCACTAAAATAGAAAATTTATGAATTATAATACAATCAAGTGTTGCATAAAAAGATCTTGAATCCATAAACAAATCAATAATGATTTTTTTTTTTTTTTACTTTGATAAATAGTAGAATTAAATCTTTTTAACTTTCAAATATAGGTAATTATTATGTCCCATTACATTTGAGTAACTAAAACACATCATAATTTTTAACCATTAATCAAAATCGCACCGGAAAAAGGAAATATTTTGAATTTGTTTATACATTTTATTGCTACCTCAATTACATCTTAAAAGTTGTGTTAGGAAAAAAATGTTATTTAAATCATATGATTTGTACATATTTTAATTATGACAAAAAAATGAAAAAAAATGTACGAATATAAATAGATAGCATAATATTTTCTCATTATTAAATCGGGCTGGATATCGAAATAGATGCAAAAAAGATGGTGTACTTTTTCGTGTGTTATTTGTCCCACATTGAAAATTAATGTAGGTGTGATAAATATACTACATATAAATAGTTGAATTGTGCCACATCAGAAAATTATCATAAGGTGGGGTGATCCGAAAAATTGATTTAGGAAAGTATTATGATTAATATATTTTGATGTAAAAAATAAAGTGGAAAATCTTTTAATTATTATAATATTTATTTCCTATATTATATTCAAGTGATGTTTCTAATTTTTATATAAAAACTTTACATTTCATTTGGCAAAAAAATATCATGAAGAAAATTATGGAAATAACATAATTTGATTCGTGGTAAAAATGCTATCATTAATGTATAGATTTCATATAATTTGTACATATATAAAATTGTGTACTTCTTAGTATGTTATATGTCCCACATTGAAAAATAATGTGGGATTATATAAAAATAATAGAATTGTCCCACATCGAAAGATTAACATAAGATGTGGTGGTCTTATGATTATAAATATGAGGCATCATTGGAACTTAAGTATCAACCCAAGAACTTTTACGTCTCTTAAACAAGATGTTTTGACTTTTGATCATATCTAAATAAATGATTAGACATAAGATGTAAATATTAAGACCTTATAACTAATTTTTTGTTACTAAGTTAATTACCCCGTTGCAACGCACGGGCATCCAAACTAGTTGTGACTAAATTAGAAGATTGAGATCAAGCACAAGCAGGCCGCATCAACGATACCAAGGATTAAGCCTTATAACGTGTTATTTGTTACTTTTTTCACTCGTTTCGATTAGCCAATTTCTAACCCACCAAAGAAATACGAAATGGGGTTAATATAACTTTGTAAATTAAGATAATTTTAAGTTCTTCAACATGGTAAATGTTCAATCGCAAGGGAATTGACGACCGAGCATAAACAAATGGTGATCGATAAGTTTCCCACGAGGAATTCTATTAGAAAAAGAGAAGAATATGATTCTTCTTTTTTTATAGCAAGTGACAGTAGGAACTAGATTCTGATTTCTACTTTTTAATATGCTCAATTACACTTAGATAACAACCAAGACACTATATATAAACGACATGGATTGCCGTATGGTTACTGCAAGCAAGACACATCTTCTCAATCTTCAAGTAATAAGGTAAGATGATTTTAGGTTGCATTGAACTAATCCAAGTTCATGTTCTTTTATTATAAGGTCATGTTCTTTTCAAATTAATTCAACTCTTATTCACGTTACCTCACTTTAGTTCAGTTCAGCTCACTTTATTTCAGTTCTATTCATTTTAGTTTACTTCACTCAGTTCAGTACATACAGGTCAATTAGTTCAATTAAGCTCGATTTGGCTCAAAAGAACATGACCTAAATTGTTATTTGATTGTTTACTACTAATGCCATTTTAAAAGTAAATGATTTCAACTAGTAATAAGTATTTTATGTACATGTGTGATTTTACAATTTATGCTAGATATGGCTACGATGCAAGTGCAGAATGTCTCGGTTTGCGACAAGACAGTGAAACAGGCTCAAAATGGTACCCAAGTCACGATGACTAACCAAACCCATTGCCCGATGACTCTAGATCGATACCATAACTGGTCAGGCTCTCCCGTTGATGGCACTTTTCCGACGACAATATATCCTAATGATTCCGTCACTTTTACCCACTTGAAGGGAACCTCTTTTGGCTCTAAAGGAGCAGTAGTGTACGTTGGAAAAAATGCTGCAAATGTGGACTGCTTGTGGGTTTTGGCATGGCATGCACCTGCAGAAAACACACCACCCCTACATCCTAACAGGGCAAGTGTGATTTTGTTATTTTTATTTTATGCACATATTTAAAAAAGGAGATCCTACGTTAGTATATAATATTAGAATCTTTGATTGAACCTTAACTATCATCTTAAGATCTTTATTGAGATGGTCCTCACATCCTTCGTTGATTAAATCACGAAACCTGCTTAAAATTGTCTTAATTAAGTTAAATCATCACATCATTAGTTAACAATCTGGCCTTCTTTAATTTTTGCTTTATTATTTACATCTGTTATTTCTGTCATCTTAACTTAATTAGAACAACGGTCTTACCTAAAAATTTGTATCAAAACATTTTGTTAAGTTGCAATATGTTTCCCTCAATCATTCTAATTTTGGTACTTTATTTTAATGTAGGTACTTGTTTTATGTGACACAAAAGAATCCTTTGATGATTTTTGGAACTTTGATAGAATTCAACCATACTTGGACGTGGCGTCAACTAGTTCTTCTTTTGGCAAACGATATCCTAAAATCTTTGTTGAGGCCAACATCATGGACACAGTCCCAGACATTGCTACTCTTGTCTGTGATTTTAAACTTCTCCCATAAAACAATGGATCTATGATTGTCCATGTACGTATTGTAATAATAAAGGATCAAAACATTATGTGTAACCTAAACTTTCATGTAAGCTCGCAGTGCATGTACACTACTTGCTTAATTATACTACTTAATAAATAAATCATTAAATAAAAGGTTATTTAACAAGAATACTCTAAACTATTGCTCTCCTTCTCAAAATACTCTGAACCTCAATTTAACTCACAATAAACTATAGTATTAGCCCCCTCTTCTTAGATTATACTCGGATAACCGGCTACCTATTTAGCAAGTCACCCCTTATTATCTTTAACAAACCCACCCATACACACCCTGCCATTATCAATTTATCATCATTAAATCACCACCACAACCGCCACTATCCGCCGAAAACCACTTACGCACAATTAAATCATAGACCGCCTAAGCCCAACTCTCGACCGTCATAATGACGCCACTTACGATCCCCCAAACCCGAATTAATATATACCCCCAACTTGATTTGGGGATCTAGGGTTTTAGAAATGTATCTCAAATGTTGGTGGAGGGGTAACAAGACGATGGCAAAGAGCATGATTGTTGAGCATGATAAAGAAGAGGACACGACGGTCAACGGCAGGACTATTGTTAAGATAATAAGGGGCAGGACTGTTGAGCAGAACTGGTCGACAGCAGGAAATTGAGACACAACGGCAACATTAAAAAGGCGAGGCACAATTGGCGGTGACCTCTTTATAGATGAAGCATGGGAGGAGAGGATGCAAAGGTGAAGAACGAACATTTGATTGTCAAAGTAATGGTTGGCATCATCCTGGGTTTGAACATGAGAGATGATAATGAACTAAAAGAGGATTTAAACTGAAAAAAATGCAGGAGGAAAGTTAAGTATGACGGAGAAGATGAATTTGGAGTTTTACATTGTAATTGAAATAGGGGTTAACGTGGTGTGTAAGTGAGAAAAAGGAACATACATCGGATGTACTACATCCAATTTTTTTATTTTTTGAGCATATATGTATTTTTTTTGAGTTTATTGCCTCAAACTTTATTTGTTTTTGAGCATATTTATATTTCTTTGAGCATATTAAAGTTTATAAGTTAGATTTTAATAATTTTTCCGTCAAAACTCAAATTTAACTAAACTAATATGTAATATTTTTGAGTTTTATTGTACTTCCTCCATTCAACTCCACTCTACCAACTTTCCTTTTCCATCCATTCAACTCCACTCTACCTATTTCCTAAAAAAGAATGCCAAATGACCATTTTGTCCTCATACTCTATTACTTATTTACAATATTTACCACTCATACCCCACTACTTCTACATCAAACTCCACCATATTCCACTCATACCCCACTTAATTACATTATACCTCATTATTTATTTACAATATTTTCCACCCAACCCCACCCTTCTTAATATTTGTGCAAAATACAAATAGGTAGAGTGGAGTTGAATGGAGGAAGTAATTTTTTAGAGCTTAATTTTTAAGTGAATAAATTCAGAAACTTTATAGTAAAACTCAAAATTTTTAAAATAAAACTCAAAAACTTGATTAGAATACTCAAAAACTATAGAATTGGAGGTAATACATCAGATGTATAATCCTCTTACTGTGTATAAGTGTATTGAAGGAATTAGGCATCAAAAATTTTGACATGGAGAAAGTTGGGTATATGCAGGAGCAGTAGAGGAAAGTTGGGTGGAAGAAGATAAGTTATGGGTCCCATGTTAGGTTAACCTGTTACTCTAGGTTAAAAATGATCCAATTCTATTAAAAGCGAATAGTGGTAATAGTTGAGTATATTGCTAGTTAAATCAAAGTTTGGAGTATTCTGAGAAGAGCATAATAGTTTAGAGTATTCATATTAAATAACCCTTAAATAAAATAAGAACAATTATGGTATAAGAACTTTTTCATTTGTCTATTTCATTGGCATATATTTGGGACTAATTATTTTTTTCTATTTTTTTTTTTTTTTGGAATTCTCAAATTGGGATTATATCATTTCATTCAACTCGAAATTCACGATTTCAACTACATAAAGTGGTAAATTCTCGGAGCAAATGACCTTTCATATGCACGTTGAACCATGACGTGCCAATTCATGTGTGACTCGATTAGCTTTTCTCCCTACAAACAACCAAATTATAGAAATGAACGATTTACATAAAAGATATATTTCATCTAAAAGTACAAATTAAAATCACACAAAAAATATATTAATTATTGGTATACAATAGGTCTTGGTATAGACGGGTGGGGCGAACAGACGGGTAAAGACCTCTAATAAAATGGGTAGGGGGACAAGGTGGGGCACCCCCATGTGCTTCCCACTTTATGGCAAATGGATATTTTGTGAGGGAAAATGGTATCCGTCTATACGTATAGACGGATAGTGTCCGTCTATAATGAGAATTTGTGATTGGTATATTACATGTATGTAATAAGATGTACTTGTATAATCCTGATTAGACCCTTCAATAAACTAATTGTCTTTTAAGGATTTTCCCAACGAAACTACAAATATAAGCTTGTTACGACGAAGCTTGTAAACTTCTAAGTTTGAGTATTGGAGTTATTGGAGGCGAAGATGTTCAATCTGTTTGTGACCTTGTTATTTTCCTTAATTCCAATCTTGCTGCATGTGCCATTAAACTTGAAGAAAATCACGCTGCTGTGGATTTGTGTTTCATGATTTTGGATACATTTCCTCGGAATGTTAAGGCTCTATTTCGCAGGACAATTGCTTTTATGAAATTGAAAAGGTTTTCGGAAGTGGATGCGATATTGATGGTAGAACCCAGGAATAAGCTAAGGATGTCATAAGGGAATTAGATGTGGTAAAAGCCCATCTTCTCATGAAAGATAATGGTAAAAGAGTTTTGGAGGTTGCTCATGTGGTTGACGTGGATAAGATCGGTAAGAAGGAGGTTCGTGCCTCAGAATATTTTATGAGTTTTAAGGATTTCGAGAGTGTGAACATAGAGGTATCGGATGACCAAAGTAATCGTAGTGTGGAATCGGATATGAGAAGTAAGTATAATGAAAGGATGAATTTGGAGGTGATGGATGCTCTTAGTAATAGTGGCATGGATTTGGGCAGTAGTTTAAAGAATAATGAGCATGTTTCTATTAAGTCAATTCTTTCGTTCTCTAAAAAGGGTGGCAGATACTTCCGTTTAAGGATCCTTGGACAATTTTATCAAAAACTCCTTGAAGATAAACAATTGAGCTTTTATCATAAAAAGGATTTGTCAATCGCTACTTTTTGGATCCTTAATATATTGAGACCACTAAGAAGAGAGGCAATACAAAAGAAATATGTAAGAAAGAAGAAGAAGAAGAAGAAGAAGAAGAAGAAGAAGAAGAAGAGGAGGAGGTGTCCTAAAAGAAGGAAATCTAAGACGATGGTAACCATGAAAGAAGACATGACTCCCTTAGATATTATCAACGTTAAACCTGTTGTTCCATGCGTAAATTCGAGTGCGTCCTCCTTATTTGACAACACCACGCCTCCGGATATCCAAATCCTCCAAGTACCCTTTAGGGTTGCCGGTCATGATTCAAGCCTGCCTATTCCTCATGTGTCTGACAGTGCCACTTTAATTTGCCCTAAAACTCAGGATGGTTCTAAACTTCTAATGACTGTCAATCATCCTTATTCTCAACTTCTCCTAAAAAGTGTAAGATGTTCTCTTTTTCGCTTGATAATTTTCGGTGCGGCTCTAGTACGCCTTTGTTTGCAGGTACCCTTTGAATCATCGTGTGAAAAAGAATAAGAAAAGGAGAATAATCACTCCCAAGAAGGATTATAGCCAAGGGGATGAATCTCCAAGACGCAGCTTGTCTACTTGCTCTTCAAGTAGATCTTTCTCCCATAAATTTCTACGTATTCGTGGCGTAAGTGTGTCTTGTGGCAGGTATTCCTCCGAAGCTCAATTAATAAAGAAGAGAAAAGAAATATTCAACATTTGACAAACTCCGATCGTCCGCTCAAGAAGCCTACTTTGTTTTCCCCACCCCCATCCTTAATTTAATGTCTTATTCAAATAATGAAATATTAGAATCCGACTCTAGTCAGATTTGTACTGTGTAAACACTTTTTTTACTGCTGCCAAAAAAAGGGAAAATCCCTAACGAAGCTTAATTTTGTAAGAAGACATCCAATGATTAGTGATGTTTTACAAGAAAATTGGACTTAAAGTCTACTTTATTTTAAACTTGATTATATACATATAAGAAGGCGTATGCTAAAATTCACAAATGAATAGCAGTTTATTTTTTAAACTCTTAATATAAGAGAAATATGACATAAAAACAAAAACCTATAAATTCGAGGTTAATGAGAATATTCCATACTATTGCTAGTCTTCTAAAATTACTCCAAAGTACAATTTAACTCGTATTATACTCAACTATTACGCCCTTTATCTCCTAATAGAATTGCAGTTTTTTTAACCTGAAGTAGCAGGTCAACTCTTTTGCTTCGTCCTACTCTTGGTACATTCTGTAATTTTATTCATCTTCCTCCTCCGCACCTGCAACTTCCCCTTTTTCTCTCCTCTCTCCTAAAGTTTTCCTCCTTTTTCATCATCATTAATTAACTCTAACTAAGTTAATAGCTAATCAATCATCTCAAGTAAGATCTGACCACTTCGCCACCGCAACAGGTGGTTCAAGGTGAAGAAGGCCATTGGTAATGGTGTTGGTGATTTGTAGCTGTGTGCTGCTTGTAATGATGGTTAATGGTGTTCAAATAATGGTGTCAAAATTTGTTGTCATGTGTATTGTTAGTTGTGATAAGTATTGTATCAAACAAAGTTTTTAAATAATAACTTTAAAATTTTGTATTGACAATGATAAGAACATTTTAATGGTCTACAAAATATTTTTTGTTCTGAGCCTATAATTGTGCAATATATGGCATTGTTGATTGTTGTCGGCTAATTTTTGGAGTTTGAAGGTGATAATGATGTTTGGTTGTTCATGGTGAGGAAGGTGATATTAATGAGTGTTTTTTACAAGATGACCTGATTAACAGGTAGTAGGTCACCTGGGACTATTATGAGAATAAGGCTTAATAGTTGGTTATATTTTGAAATAAAACGATGTTTGGAGTATTTTGAGAAGACCACTCATAGTTTGGAGTATTCCTATTAAATAACCTTTTTTTTAATGATTTTAGATCCATCTGTAGTCAGTATCATGATGACGTTAGGGTTTCACGTAACATTATTTGTTGTTTGATGCTTTAATAAATTAATCTTTGGTTGTTGTAGCTTAATGATTTCATCCTTCATCAATTGATGGGTAGACAATGAATTTCTTGATTAATTCCAGTTTATTTGATTACTAGTGATCTGGGTATGTGTTGTTATTATTTGTAAGTAGACCATCCGATATGGTCCGGATTTGAGCCGTTAAAGCTCTCCCTCATGAGTTTTAATAATGCTACATTCTCAAATATCAAAACCCAAAACCTTTGATTAAAGTAGAACAACCTCTAAACAGTTGATCTAAGTACTCATAAGTTAGGTTTGTGCAATTATGGCCCTAAAAGCTAGGTGCACTCCACAATATTCGACCCCATGCATGGTTTGTCTTCAAATGAAGAACTTATTCAAGGGGGGAAAATATATTTCTGAATTGTAATTTTGGTTTATAAAAGTGTAATTTGTTGCTTTCCTATGTAGTTTTTTTTTTTTTTTTACAGTGGACAATGGCTCTTTTAGCTAGTCTATCAGTCATTTTATTACAAATTCTAGGAACATAACTAAAGGAAAGACAATGAAAATAACAACCTATGCTTACAATATCCCTTAAATAACTTTGGTGTTAATGGTAACCGGATTAATATCCAAAATTTGAGCAATGACCGGCAAACAATCCTAGTAGATACATATATGAAGCTTTTTACTCCTAGCCTATTTAAGAGGTTCCAGAATACATAAGGCTTCAGCTTGAGTAGCAGACTCTGCATAGATATTTGACTTCATACCAGTGAAAATGACAGCCCCAATATTGTCATTGTTTTTGACAGCCCATCCCAAACCAGCTGAATTCTGAAAGATCCGTTCTTCAAGCAGTATAAATAAGAGAATATAACCCACACAAAACAGAGCTAATAAGAGGAAAAACCTTACCATAATGAAGGGCTTGCAAGTCCACTTCATCATTATCCAAAGGCTCACTTCTGCAATGTTTGACTCTCTTATTCTTAAAATTCAGAAGACTGTTGACCACTGCACTAACCATCTTTTGTCATATAGAGAGAAAATTCAGCTCCTCAATTCTATACTTTTTGGGATTGAAAATTTTGGTGCAATAGCATCTTACTCCCTCGGTAAGTTACTAAGAAAATTAATAAAATCTGTAAAAAAAAAAAAAAAAAAAAAAATCAGGGGCATTCTTGTTTGTGAAAAGAAACAGGTTTTCAAGAGCTGGAAAGAGATCTCCTCTCCATCATCTGCAGGAGGTTTCCACATTAAAGATACTTCTGTCTGGAACTTTTCTCTACTAAGCAAGTGGCTATGTTCTTAAAAGCTTATTAGTGGTTAATTAGTCTTGATTTCTTGTACTCTAATGGTTAGTCTTGCAAAACTTTGTAATTTCCTTTCAAATTTTTGAAATGAAATGATAATTCTTTTGAAAAAAAAAAATGGGAAAGTATAAGATGAATGGAGAATTTTATTATCTTCAACATGGTGACCAATGGTAATCGATAAGTTTCCCACGAGAAATTCTATTTGAAAAAGAGAAGAATCACATTCTTCCATTAAAAAATTCTTACGCTATAGATGTAAATTGGAATCCGAGTCTACTTTATAATATTCTTAATTACACTTAGATAAGAGCCAAGACACTATATAAGTGACTTGGATTGTCGTATGGTTAGTGCAAGCTAAGCATATCTTTTTAATCTTCCACAAATAATAAGGTAAAATGATTTTAGGTGCATAGAATTAGACCAAGTTCATGATCTTTAATTATATATAAATAGTTATTTGATTGTTTACTACTAATGGTATTTTGAAAACAAATGATTTCTACTAACAAATATTTTATGTGCATGTGTGATTTTACCATTAAAGCTAGGTATGGCTACGATGCAAGAGCAGAATGTCTCGGTTTGCGACAAAACGGTGAAAAAGTCTCAGAATGGCACCCAAGCCACGATTAATAACCAGACCCATTCCCTGATGACTCTACATCGATCCCATAATTGGTCAGGCTCTCCCGATGTTGGGCACTTTCCGACGACAATATCTCCCAATGATCATGCCATATTTACCCATTGGAATGGAAACTCTTTTGGTTCCAAAGCGGCTGTAGTGTACACTGGAAAAAATGCTGCAAACGTGGATTGCGCTTGGGTTGTAGCATGGCATGCACCTGCTGATAACACATTTCCCAACAGGGTAAGTTTGAATTTTTTTTTTAAAATGTGTGCCCTAAAAAGTAAGAACACACGTTAAAAGTCTGGGTAAAGAAACTTAAAAAAAATAAATAAATAATTGAAAAAAATGTAGTGTCAACTCATTTATACCATATTTTAGAGAAAAAAAATCTTCCGAGTATTTCTTTAATTAGTCTTAACACGTTAGAAAAGTCGTTCAGATGATTTTACGTTGATTAATCATTTTGTCTCCCATTAACCCATTCTAATTTTGGTACTTTGTTTTGCTGTAGGCATTTGTTGCATGTGAGACAAAACAAATCATCGATGATAATCTGGACTTTGAAAAAATTCAAGAATACTTGGACAAGGGGTTAACTTATTCAAATAGTGCTTCCCTACGTGCTAAGATCATTGTTCACGCCAACGTCAAGGATACGGACCCAAACTATGCTACTCTTGTCTCTAATATTGGTCTTCTTCCATAAAGCAATGGACCTATGATTGTCCATGTAACGTATTGTAATAATAAAGTTTCAAAATATTATTGTGTCAACTCAGCCTTCATGTAAGCTTTTGCTTATACTACTTAATTATTATGAAGGTTAAATAAATGTAGGTTTATGATTTATTTTGAGTAGCTTTTAAGACAAATTGCATGTAGTATAGTGGTTAAGTTGTTAGGCTTGTAGAAATCAAATTTAGGTTTGCTTATTCAACCAAGCATGTTTTTTATATTGAAGTTTTTTCATTTGATAAAACTTCTTACACTTTGGGCTTCGACGGCCTATTCGTTTTTACTTCTTACAAAATTTAGGCTCGATTATTGTCCCGTGGATATTGGATAGTGTCACAAGGCACTGCTCTAAATAAAAGTAAAACGGATGGGTAACTTTACTTTAAAAAAGACACTTATGCTAAACTGTAAATTTAAATTTTATTTTTTGAAAGTCCAATATTTCAAAATGACAACAAATATTATCCTCATTGGCGAACTTTAATGTTTACTTTTTCATTGTATGTGTAGATTTTTTGTTCGCAAATAAATATGTATTTTGTTTTTTTTTTAAAAATATGTACTTGTATCTAAACAACAATAAAAAAACATTTCTAAACTTACAAAGTAATGTTTAAAATTCGACCCCGACTGCATTTATATCTTGGCTACATCCTTATATATTTGTTGGTATATGACATGTATCCACTAAGATGTACTCCCTATATAATTTAGGGTGCTTAAAGTTTTCAATGAACTGATTGTGTTTTAAGATCAGAATTTACCCTATCGAAACTACAAATGTAAGAAAATCCTTATAAATCTTAATTTTGTAAAAAGACATCCAATGATCTGTAATGTTTCACACGAAAAATAGTCGTAGAGCAAGTGTAATATGGTGGTTCTTATTGTTGAGTTTGTCAATGGGAATTTTAAAAATAAAATATTTCAATTGTGGATATCATTAGAGCAAGTGTAATATGGTGGTCACTCTTAATTTTCATTCATCAAAATCTGAAAAATACATTAGGTGAGAGCTTCCTTAAATAGAGTCTTTGTTGCAATCCTAGCCCTACATCTAAAGTGGCATCTAAGGGCTCAAAAGAGTCTCCTAATACTCCAAGAAAAACGGCTCATATGACCTTACAAAGCTGAAATTACAAAAGCTACAAGACAAATGACATAAAGAGGATTGTTGCTAATTGTACAAGCTTCCTTTTGGCATGCTTTGCTTATTTATCTTATAAGGATTTCTTGGGCAGCTGGTGGGGCTCGTCCATAAGGAGTATAAGACCCAAACTTGCAGAAAAAAGATCCTTTGGAGCTTGCCTAGACAAAAGGAGAAAGCTTGAAAGCGACGGTTGCACCTTTCTCTCAAACCGTGTCCATTGGGGGACCATCCGGCTGATTGACCTTGTCGCACCTGATTTAACCCTCTTCAAGACATAAGATCCTAGACAAAAAGGCTCTAAACTCATCATAGAAGAGTCTTAGGCCGAAAAATGGCACGTGTACTTAGACGGAATTGGAGTTGGGCCTCGATTTTGGTGAAGGACAAAAATCGGGTAACTAGGTGCTTGGTGTTGTTGCCATTTTTGCTTCAACACTCTACTCCACACACAATTGAATAAAGACCACGCTGTTGGGAAATGTGTCCTCAACAATAGTGCGATCACATGATTTAAATATCATTATTAAATCTCATTTTAAAGAATACAATTGGGAAGTAATATTGTTACTGTCAACTGGTCAACATATATCGGTAATGATTGGCTGACTAGAGTTTGACATTACTGTCGTGTGACGGTGGTGATCAGTTGACCCCCTAGGTCATACCTAAAGGGCAATACTCTTAATTGATTATTTAATTAATCGTATAACGTTGCGAGTTAATTAAATTACTTGAAAATTGACTGACGATTTTGGAAGTAAAATTTACGTATCAAATTGAAATGTGATTAAATGAGATACTGATCCGAGTAATTGAATTGTATCATTACTCGGATGAAATTATTGTTTAAAGAAACAATCGGAATTGAATGAATTATTATAAATACAATCTGTTGTGATTTATAAATTGGTAAAATATTTTGGCACAAGTAATTATGAAATTACTAAGTCGATTTTTGTATGTGACGTATTTTTATTAATACGTTGATTTTTAATGTGTTAAAAATACATAACAAATTTATGTGACATGTGACATGTGACATATTGACAATTGACAAAAATAATATGGACTCCATATTAAGTATAAGTGCCGAAATATTAGAGGAGTTTTAGGGTTAAATTGTGTTGATATTTTAAATAGAAAACATAATGATGAAAAGCTAAAGTAGCCATGCATGCCTACTCACCTTGTGAAGACAAATGAGCCCATGCATTGGCTCCTTTCCACCTCCTCTTGGCCGGTTTTTTAGAGAAGAAAAACCACTTGGTTTTTCTTCTTATTTTTGATATACACCATAATGTAATGTGTGTATTATTCATTCTAACTACTTATCCAAAATATAGAATTCTAGAGAGACAAATACCTCTCTTCTTCTTCCTCCATAAAACCGAAACATTTATGTGTTTATAAATGTTTTTGGTTCAATTTTTCTACCACATTAATATTATACTAGTTCTTGTAATATTAATCAAATTAAGTGAAAGCCTTGGGTATAAAGCTTGGGGAGAGATCTTATACTTAGATCTTTGTTCTTCCATAAGGATAAGCTCAAGAACAAGAGAGAAAGGTGATCTCTCTTGTGCCCATAAAACCGAAATACCCATTGTAAGGATGTGATTTCTCTTCTATTTATATTATTGTTTGCATGCATAAAATCCGTTTTAATTTTATGACAAATTAATTTAGACATATATGAGTATGTTTAAAGTGTATATGAATCTACATTTCTTTCACACGCACAGGTTTCCAAATAAGGAAAAGGAAACAAAACCCGACTAGAATGACAAAGGAAACAGGAAACAAAACATCGACTAGGTGGGAATAGTTCTTTCCAAGTGACGTAAACGACAGATTGCTATAACATGCGCTAGTATTTCACCGAATTTTTCATACTGGACGTAATTAATTAATTTATTTTTCTCCCCTTTATTACACTTTTTTACCAACCACTTTCTTATAAATTTTACCTGGTTCATTCCGGATCTTTAACTCTATTTCGGTTTTTAAAAATCGTTTTAATCTTTTCTCTCGATTTAAATTTTAAGTTTTTATAAAAGAAAGACGGAATTCGATTTTAAAAACCCCTAAGTTCACCTTGACTTTCCATTACATTTTCGTTCTTCCTTTTTGTTTTTCATCTTTCCTTTTTTTATTCGCATTTTAAGGCGTGCGTTCACCCATGGACGGTTCGAAAAGATGATTCATGTCAGCCGACCCCAAATCATTTTGGGATTAAGGCTCTGATGTTGTTGTTGTTGTTTTCATACTTATCCTAGCTCAAATCTTATCGTCCCCAACCAATAAACATAGCCCATAAATAAAACAGGTTTAGAACAAAATACGGACTGCACCTATAATTTCGGAGTAAGTCTTGCTTAAGACGAGCACTATCCGTCTTAAAGTTAAGAGGGGTCAAATACTACCACATAATGGTAATAAAGACAAAACTTTTGGCATTATCACATAACACCGACCAACTCCTCATTTGACCTTCTAACAAACCAAGAAACCCTCTCTTCTGACCATAGTTGATGTGATGGAGGCAACAAGTGGAGTGATTCGGTATATATTTGACCCGTCTTAAACTTAGACGAATAATACCCGTCTTAAATGAGAATTTGTGATAATTTGATACCCGTTTATTTTACGGGCTAAATAACCAATAAACCCCCTACATAGTCCCACATTCCAAATCACTAACCCATCCCATAACCACAAACAAAAAAAGCCCAATTTCTAAAACCCTAACCCTAAATAAAGTCCCCATATAAAAAAACTATGCACCAAAATTCCTCCTTTTTCTCCAACATTTCAATTTGAACACAGATTTGTGGCTGCCGGAGCTTAATTTTTCTCATACTGGTAACTATTCCAGATTTCCAGCCCATTTTTCTCTAATTTCTTAATTAATTTGTTTTCCCAATTATAATTGTTCTTAATTGTTTCGATTTTATTGAATTAGTTAAGCAAAGTAAAAGAAAATGGCGTACGCGAAGCCAGCGAAAGCAGGGATGGAAGAATCATTGGAGCAACTTCATAAGATTAGGATCACTCTTTCTTCTAAGAATGTTAAGAATCTTGAAAAGGGTACTTTTTTTTTCGATGAATTGTGTCATTTTTAGCTCATATTTTGTAGATTGAGTTGTTTTTGTTGATAATTTTGTAGTTTTTGGGTTAGGATTGTTGTTTTTAGATCATTCGAATATATGGGTTGATCTTAGTTTGTGATGATTAAGTGAGTAGATACGTGGGTAATTGTAATCGCTCCGTCTCAATCATTTGTTTAGCTTTGATTAAAATTCCCGTCTCATAAAACGTAAACAAATGATTGGAATGATAGGGAGTAATGTCTTCATCCGATTTGTATTGTCGTTTTAACCGCTTGACTTGAGCAGATTACTCGTTGATACCACATTACCAATGCCATTATCTTACTTAACTAAGAATTGTATATCAAATTTATAATTTTGTTTCGGTAAATATAGAAATGGATCATTATTTTGGGATGGACTGAAAAAGATGGGGACAGTATACATGAGGTGGAGTAGTTATTTGAGTTTCTAATGCTGTCTGATTGGTAGAGTCTATCTGGGGAAAAGTTCAAGGGCTTACTGATAGATACCACATTGTCAATGCCATTGTTTTATTAGATATAGAGATGAATCAATTATTTTGGGATGGACTGAAAAGAATTTCACCAATATAAGTGCGATGGACTGTCGTTATCTGAGTTTAACTGCTGTCTATCAGAGGAACGAGGTAGTTTGAAGGCGTGGATACTTATACCCATGCAGATTGGAGACTTGGTGTTCTAGTTGCTTCATGGTGAATCAGATAGTCTTTAGAGGTTTTGAACCCTTGATGAAGGCTACAAAATTGGGAAAGCTTCTCTGTAGTAAAGAGATTGGGTTATCCACTTATAGTAGATACTGAAGAGATAGGATCAAGCTAAATGATTTTGGGGTAGTTTTAAGTCAACTATTTGATGTTATTTATTTTATAAGAGGCTGAGTGCATTTAAGATTATAAAATCACTCAGTAGTCAGCTATATCGATTGCACGGGATGTAGGAATAAACTCTTATTCTGTTTGTGAAAGGATTTTATTACCTTATTTCTAGAGTTGAGTCATGTGTGTGATCAAGCTAAGAAGTTGATACTTAGATGTTGGGTATGTTTGAATTGTCCTCAATGAAGGAAGTTGGATATTTTTAAGGTGTTGTTAGCTGCTGGTTCTCTTAGTTAGCGCTTGCTTTTGCATTCAGTTGTTATCTAGTCTTGTCTTTTTCTAGAGTAAGTCACTGCCTTTTCTTTCCATTACTATCGCCTATTATGGCATTATGCAAGGTTGTTTGAATTGAAATTGTCTCTTTCCTGGTCATAATGCCCTGAGAAAACTATTCATATGCATATGTTTTTCCAATGTGATTTCTTAATTGCAATCTATGGGTGACTAGGTTTCAACTTGGGTAGTCTAAGTGTTTCACTTGTTGAGTTGTCGTGACTCAGTCTTTAAGACATGTGGACTCCCTTTCAAAACAAGGGAACGGTTATAAAGGCACATTTTTTAGGAAATAATTTAATTGGCATGGCTCAAACAAACCTTTTATTAGAATATATGGGTAATTGTCTTCTAAGAATGTTGAGAATCTGGGAAGGGTTACTTTTCTTTTTCCCACATAATTGTCTTGTCTCATTTTTTACATCATTTTTGTAGATCAAGTTGTTTTTTTGTTGATGATCTTGTAGTTATTGAGTTAGGATTGCTGTTTTTAAAATGATATAGATTGGGTTGATCTTAGTTTGTGATGATTAAATGAGCAGATACATTGGAAATTATAATCTCTTCATCAGTTTGTATTGTCCTTGAATTGTTTTTTTAGATTTAGGGATGAAATATCGTATTAACCGCTTGTTTTGAGGAGATTATTCGTGGAATTGTGTATCTAAGAATTTTGTTTTATTAGATATAGAAATGGATCAATTATTTTGGGATGGATGGATAATAATAGAGACAGTATAAGTGAGATGAAAAAGTTATCGAGTTTCAAATGCTATCTGATTCAGTGAGTCTATCTTAGAAAAGAGGTAGTTTGCAGCATGAGAAGAATTGGTGGGTGTCATGCTGAGAAAAAAAAATGGTTGCGAAATTGGGACTAAAGAGATTGGTTATCCACTTGATAGTTTATACTGAAGAGATAGGAATATAGGATTCAAACTATATGGTTTTGCGGTGGTTGTCGGATTTTCCAGTCAATGTCTATTCACTTTAAAGTGGGTCATTGGGGTTTTCTGACCGAGACGGGTTGGCCAATACCCTCACCACCATTTGGGGAGGATTATCCAACACCAGTAGGAGTAGACCTGCCTAAGTGGGCTCAAGAGACTTTATTACCATTAGATTCTCGTGTTAGCCGCTGTCTCGTTTTGTATAGTGATAACTTTTTATCATTGTTATGCAAGGATTTATCTTACTTATTTCATAAGAAGCTGATGCAATTGAGATTTATATGATCACTTGGTTATTTGGGAGGTGCTGGTTTTAGGAAGTAAGCGCTTATTCTGTTTGTGAAGGGATATGATTACCTGAATTCCGGATTTGAGCCTAGTGTGTGATCAAGCTAGTATGTTGATGTTTAGATGTTGAGTATGTTTGAATTGTACGTAGTAGTCTTTTAAGGAAGTTGGATATTTATAAGAAATGTTGGCTGCTGGCCACTCCATTCAATTTTTATCCGGCCTTGTCTTTTATAGAGAAAGAAACTGCTTTTTCACTCCATGAGCTATTACATAGTATGCTATCATGGTAAGTTGTATGAATTGAAATTGTTTGTACCTTGCTCGTAGTTCTCTGAGAAAACTATTCATATGCAAATGTTTCACCAATGTAATTTATTGATTTGAATCTATGGGTGTCTGACACGGTAATCCATGTGCCGTACTTTTCATTAGTTGGTATGTAAATTCCCTTACAAAACAGGGATACAAGTATAAAGACAACTTTTACAAAAACAATTAATTACGTGTTTGAAATATTTCCAATCTTTTTAAGTCAAACAAACATTTCTTTACGAGTATGGCCCTATAAGTGAACGCTTGATACATGGTTTGTGACGCATATCGTACTTGGTAGTTCGTACTTCTGCCATTGTTGTTGTTACTTGTTTAGAATCTTGTGGGGTATGATGTTATCTTGTGGATCAGGATAGCGGAATGCAGGGTAGTACTCATGCGTAGTTGTTGGTTGAACTCATGCTCTCGACCTTTTTTGCATTGCCTCCACCTCTCTGCTATTCCATCAATACTATACTGTGTGTTTGTACTCTCTATATGTGTGAACTGATTATACTAACTACATTGTTATACCTTGTTGTGATTAATAGTCTGTGCTGATCTTATACGTGGTGCCAAGGACAAGCAGCTCAGGGTTAAGGGACCTGTCAGGATTCCAACCAAGGTTTTGAAGATCACAACAAGGAAGTCTCCCTGTGGTGAAGGTACATGGCCAATTGACTGATTTTCTTTCCGTGTTTTATGCATTGTGTGTGGCATTTTCCTTTGGATGTTTTTTAAATAGTCATGCAGATAATTGTGCCGACCCTTTCACCAATTTTTTTAGTCCTTATCTGATAAGTGATAATCAATACATGGTTTGTGACATTGCTGTGATTGGGGTTTTCATAAATATATCCCAGTCTTATAGTTTTCACTCTTCACCTATGAAGAGACCCTTTTGATAATCGCTTAACCCCTTGGGATGGTCCGATTTAGAGGTACGTAAAGTGGAGGGAGGGAATAGGACACAGTCTCCGTTTGGATATTAAGAGCCTAAGAGGTAAATGGAGGGATTCGTTTTTTATCCAACAAGCCAAATTAAACTTAATTCTTTTGTCACACATAAGATGATTCCGTCCATTTCTATCCAAACCAATGTACAGTATTTCTTCCCCCCGCCCCAATTTTATTGTCCCCGGCTCCATTCTCCCCTTAAAAGTTATCCCAAAATAATTGTTCCTTTTCTAATTTTAGCAAGTATTTACACTACAAATCACTATCCTTTACCATTTGATTAGCTTTTTTTAAAATCCGCCCGAAATAGTAAGTAGACAATATAACTAGGATGGAGGGAGTGCTAATAAAGGGAAATAGATTCATCTTTCTTTCGTAACCCTCATTTTCCCCTCTTGGGGTTCATGATCATGGTACTGTTGTGGGCTCTGATGACCTAAGGGGGTGTTTGGTTGGCTCTCTTGGAATGGATTGGAATGGATTTGCTCCATTCCAATGTTTGGTTGGAGTATTTTGGAATGGAGTTAGATACCCAATGGATTCTAACTCCATTCCAACCCCCTAGAATCCCATACCCAACTTCCCCCCTTGGTATTTAACTCCATTCCTCCCTTCTACAATTTTAGATGAACCAAACAAGTTTATAAAGGAATGGATTTAGAACCCATACCATTATGGGTTCATATTCCAATCCATTCCATTCCATGCTATTGAACCAAACGCCCCCTAATAAATTTAGGATGTGCATCTATAGCTAACTTGACTCATTACTCTTTGGTTTTGGATTATAATGGAGCCAAAGACTCATTACTCTTTGGTTATAGATTATAATGGAATAAATCAAAATGGCTCACTAAAGTGGCTTCGCTTCTTTCTTTTGTGAAGTAGCGGTCCTTCGATGCAGTTTCCATCTTGGGTCATTCGGAAACAGCCTCTTTGTGTTGCTAACACAAGGGTAAGGCTGCGTACATCCGACCCCCCCTTTCCCCGCAATTTGCGGGAGCCATTGAGGCACTGGGGTAATGTTGTTGTTGTTGTATCTATAGCTAACTTGAATATTTTGACGCTGGAATTGCTTGTTGGCCGCTGTTATGTCCCTAATATTGTGTTTGTTTGTTCAATATCGTGCACAGGAACCAACACATTTGACAGGTTTGAGTTGCGTGTTCACAAGAGAGTGATCGACCTGTTCAGCTCTCCAGATGTTGTGAAGCAGATCACTTCAATCACCATTGAACCAGGTGTCGAGGTTGAGGTCACAATTGCCGACTCTTAAATGTCTCGTGCTAGCTGCCGTTGCCGTTTTGTGTGGCGTTGTAGTTGTTCCATATAGTGATTCTGCTCTTCCCCCTCTTTAAATTTTTGAAGAATGCTTTAAAAAATGTTGGAGAGATTTTTTCTTGTAGCTGTAATTTTATTATTATCATTATCATTTTGTTTTAAGTCTGACATGCGAGTTTGGACCCTCTCAATTTCTTTTTATTTTCTCACAATTATTTTAAATTATTCTCTCTTCTCCATCTCGTTTAGCATACCTTGTTGAACTATCAGTGACTCCTTTAGCTCATGGTAAAGCAATCGAAAGATTAATGATATACTCGATCTTTGCTTGTTACTCGTAGATCAATCATCTTAAGAACTATGTTAACAAACAGATATTAAGTATTAAGTAAACATGCTTCATCCATTTTCTGATTTTTTTTAATCTCATTTATTCTCATCCTAATATCCCATATTCTTTCTACCAAAATAAAATAAAATATCCCATATTCTCATGTATCATTTTCTACGAGGAAATATTCGAAAATGAGGTTAACTGAACAAAAAAAATGGAAAACATTCCTAATATTTCATTTATAATCTTTTGACTCACCATTTATCAAAGAGTTACTCCCTCTTAAATACTAACATCTTCCACATTTCTAAATCGGAGAATTCACAAAGATCTTTCACTTTTCTTATTTGTTTATCATTTGTGGTTAATATAACATGTAACCCCACATACTCTCTCCTACCTCCATTTTCCTCACATATTACCACTCAACTAAATACTGGTCCCAAACTAATGTGGAAGATCATATAGAATATGAGGGAGTATAAGACACGGTAAACCATGATTTAGCTGCCTTTTTTTCTTACTTAAATCCAGTTTCGTTTATCTCTTCAATTTAGTTAAATTTAGAGAAACTTAATCCAAAAAACGAGATCATAGCATTAGCATACACTAACGACTCCAATTTGAGGGGTATATCCGTTGCAAGCTTACGACGGATTAAGTACTACCCATGTGGGGTAGATAAAACAAAAGCAAAATGCCTAGGGAGTAGCAAACTGTTTTGTCTTATCTACCCACATAGACTTCCTGTAGATATTATCATTTGTTTTGCTAACCATTGTGATCATAAAGTTGGACAAGATACTATTTCCATAGAAGCATATTCATATTCATATTCATATTCATTAATATATTCCTCGAAACCAAAGTTTGAAAGCCTACCATTTCCTACCCACAACCAACGGCCAAGATCAACCCCGACACCCGATCCAACGGTCCAAACCCGATCTTCCACTTAGCGGACATCCATGTTTCATAACAAGATTTTTGGGTCCCACACCCTCATCCTCTTATATCACTCCAACAACACTCTCTTCTTATCCCGATACCAAACTCTCCGCTCCGCCAACTAACTTTAATTATTTAATAATAAAATCCGACTCTAAAAAAAAAAAAATTGATATCAAAATCATCAAGGATCGATAATGGCGGCCTCATCTTCTTTCACACTGTCTCGCCAGTCCCTAATCTCCCACCCAAAACTCCCCGCTACCACCACCGCTACCGCCGCCACCCCGTCGCTGTTGCTACCGTTGACGGGTGTCAAGCACGGTGGCGCGTTGCGAAGTGGTGGCGCGTGGAGAAAGCGCGTGGGGTCACGCGCTGCGGTGGTGGTGAAGGCGACGGCGGTGGAGAGTGTGGAGACGGCGGAGACGACGGATGAGGTTGTGTCTAAGTCGGTGAATACGATACGGTTTTTGGCGATTGATGCGGTTGAGAAGGCGAATTCGGGTCACCCGGGTTTACCTATGGGGTGTGCGCCCATGGGTCATATTTTGTATGATGAGGTTATGAGGTATAACCCGAAAAATCCGTATTGGTTTAATAGGGATCGGTTTGTTTTGTCTGCTGGTCATGGTTGTATGCTTCAGTATGCTCTTCTTCATCTTGCTGGTTACGACAGTGTGCTGGTAAGACTCGTTATTCTTTGGTTCTCCATTATGATTAAATAATGTGAATTGGTCGTGCTTTTTTGTATATTGGAGTAAAATATTTCGAGATGACCCAAAATGAAAATTGCATCGAGAATTACATCGAGATTTACTTCAATATACAAAAAAGCGCACCAATTCACAATCAATCATTGGGTCATCTCGAAATAAACTCTCATTTCTGAGGTGCTGCAATTAGCTGAATCTAAGTATTATGGAGTATCTTGATTGAAAAGTAAATAAATGATTGAGACGGAAGGAGTATTTCTATGAGATCTCGGAAAATTGATAATTCTTTAGCTTGAAGTAGTTCTGATTTCTGATTGATTACTAACTGATAATTGCAGATGAATATGTGATTAGGTTAATTGAATTATAATCAGTGTTCAAGTTGATTGTTGTAGTTATGACTGAAATATGTGTAGCTGTAATTTGTTAGACAATGATCAGCTGTATAATTACTTGTATTTTAAGTCTTGATTCATGATTCTGTCCTTATGGTAGTCGATATGAATTTTGTGTAATCGAGACTTGTAATTTGAAAGTGAGACCTGCATTTTGGTGAACAGGAAGATGACCTCAAGTCTTTCCGACAATGGGGAAGCAGATCACCCGGACATCCCGAGAACTTTGAGACTGCTGGAATTGAAGTTACTACCGGTGGGTTTCTTTTGTTGTTCTAGCATTTCATTTCCCTTCATTTTATTGCGGACTGTTACTATACAAGAACCATACATAAGTATTTGAGCTGGTCTTAAGTTGGAGACGGTCTCATACAAGACTCAGTATACTATTATATGTGCAATGGATTCTAATAATCGCGTTTTATGTCATTCTTTTCAGGACCTCTCGGTCAGGGTATTGCAAATGCTGTAGGTCTGGCTCTTGCTGAGAAGCATTTGGCTGCAAGATTCAACAAGCCTGATGCTGAAATTGTCGACCATTACACGTAAGATCGCATGACTCCATTCCCCCGGGGATTTTGAATAGCCTTGTTTAACCAAATGTGTGCAATCAGTCTTATGAGAGACGATCTCACATTAATATACCCATTAACCACTAAAAACGGAAATTAAGATTCAAGAGATAATTAACTCGTACTATGGGCCAGTGTCTCATATGAGAATTAATGTAATGTGTGTTAGTATAACGATATCATAACATCGATGTGATCCTTTTCAGATATTGCATCCTCGGAGATGGTTGCCAAATGGAAGGAATTTCGCAAGAAGCATGCTCCCTTGCTGGTCACTGGGGTCTTGGAAAATTGATTGCCCTTTATGATGACAACCACATCTCTATTGATGGAGACACTGAGATAGCATTCACTGAGAATGTTGATAAGCGGTTTGAGGCCCTTGGATGGCACGTTATCTGGGTTAAGAATGGTAACACAGGGTACGACGAGATTCGTGCTGCAATCAAGGAGGCTAAGTCAGTCACAGACAAACCTACTCTGATCAAGGTCTAATTTTTAGGCTTTGATACTAATCATGTCTCCGTATTTAACTTCTTTTAGTCAGTCGTATTGAAGCAGACTGGTCCTCATCAAGGGTATATACTGATAATGTTGAAATGTTATTACTATATTCAGGTCACCACCACAATTGGTTTTGGTTCCCCCAACAAGGCAAACTCTTACAGTGTTCACGGAAGTGCATTGGGTGCCAAGGAAGTTGACGCAACAAGGCAGAATCTTGGTTGGCCATATGAGCCTTTCCATGTTCCAGAGGATGTAAAGAAGTAAGCAACAAAAATCGAGATTTTCTCTCTTTGTTCCATGAATTGTCTAATCGAGTATTTGGCCTTTTAGTTATTGATTTGTGATTTTGGACTATGAAGGCACTGGAGCCGTCACACTCCCGAGGGGGCTTCCCTTGAAGCTGATTGGAACGCCAAGTATGCAGAATACCAAAAGAAGTACCCTGAAGAAGCAGCAGAGTTGAATTCCATCATTACTGGTGAATTTCCCGCTGGTTGGGAGAAAGCACTACCTGTAAGAATTTACCCAATTCTCTCTTCCCTCTAAGCCTCGTCTGATTTTACATAAGTGATTGTTTAGTTTACTATTTCTTTCTCCAATGTTAAGAGATGGTATTATTTTTCGACTTTCATGGGAATTTCCTAAAAGTTGTTTGGTCAACCACGAATTATAAATTCCCACGAGAATTTCCATCTACCTAAGGGGCTAGGTATTTTGAGAATGTCCGAAGAACCTGTGGTTTTTTTACGGTTCATGTATTTTGGCGCTAACTGGGTCAACTAACTCTGAACTATTGCAGACTTACACACCTGAGAACCCAGGTGATGCTACCAGAAACCTATCCCAGGCGAACTTGAATGCTCTCGCGAAGGTTATTCCAGGACTTATTGGAGGAAGTGCAGATCTTGCATCTTCAAACATGACCCTGTTGAAGATGTATGGAGACTTCCAAAAGGCCACACCCGAAGAAAGAAATCTCCGTTTTGGTGTCAGAGAACACGGGATGGGAGCCATCTGTAATGGCATTGCTCTTCACAGCCCAGGATTCGTCCCATACTGTGCTACCTTCTTTGTCTTCACAGATTACATGAGAGGAGCAATTAGAATTTCAGCCTTATCTGAGGCTGGAGTCATCTACGTGATGACCCACGATTCCATTGGGCTTGGAGAGGACGGGCCTACCCATCAACCCATTGAACATCTAGCCAGTTTCCGAGCCATGCCCAACATCCTAATGCTCCGCCCAGCTGATGGAAACGAGACAGCTGGTTGTTACAAGGTTGCAGTTGAGAAGAGAAAGACCCCATCAATCCTGGCTCTTTCCCGGCAAAAGCTTCCTCAACTTCCCGGAACATCCATTGAAGGAGTTGCAAAGGGAGGGTACACAATTTCCGACAACTCTTCAGGTAACAAACCTGATGTTATTCTGATCGGTACTGGTTCCGAGCTAGAAATTGCAGCTAAAGCCGGTGATGAGCTCAGAAAAGAAGGAAAGACAGTCAGAGTTGTGTCCTTTGTTTCTTGGGAATTGTTCGACTTACAGTCTGATGAGTACAAGGAGAGTGTTCTCCCCGAGGCTGTAACCGCTAGGGTTAGCATTGAGGCAGCCTCAACATTCGGATGGGGAAAGATCGTCGGATCCAAGGGTAAGGCCATTGGTATTGACAAATTTGGAGCCAGTGCACCTGCAGGAAAGATATACCAGGAGTACGGAATTACAGCTGAGGCGGTTATTGAGGCGGCTAAATCAGTAATGTAGATCACACTCGTTCTGAGAGGTGTTCTATTCTTCTTTTTGCCTCCCATTTTTCGTTTTTGTTATAACTTGATGTGAAACTTGAGTTAAAAATGCTCAAAGGTGGGATGGACAAGGCTGTGTTGTTTAGTTTCTTTGCTTGTTCATTTTCCATTTTAGGCATACTTACAGTTTAGTGCTTGTCGATTTTTGTATTTGAAATATCCCACCGATGTATTATGGATATATACCATTGATAAAGGTGGAATAAAAAGACAGTGATGAGGCTGATTTGTGAAGCAATCTTCTCCTTCCATTATTACATTGTCTGTTATGGTTAATAGCCTTGAGAGTTGTTGCTAGGTCCCGGTGTCACTCTCATGCCGAGACAGCCATAAAATTTGATTATGTGAGACTAGTTTTTTTTTCGTATATGCCTTTATCCTTTGAACCTTACCTTATCCACGAGTCTTGTTCTGTATTGCGATTTGTGAGCTTGGTTGAAGCCTTTTATAACCTTTCTTTCGATTTTCATTGCTTATCTGTTAGTTTTATTCTTCGTATTCTGTTTTTACTTGCCTTCTTTGTTCTTTCATGTGTAGCCTTTTAGAACCTGTTGCTAATGCCTATGAGCAACAGGGTCAGATCAAAACGTCTAGCTATATATAACTGTTATTCTGAAAGAGTGCAGTAACAATGAAAGAATAAGAACAGAAACAGAACCGATTTGCAGCGACGAGGTATGAAGGCCTCTGCCTTGAAAACTATCTCGGCACGACCGTGGTGGCGATCAGCAGGCGCCGGTAATTTCCCAAGGTTTGACACTGCAGCAACCAAGCTTGCCCACTCAAGACCGGAAGCTTTGGAACGAATATAAGAACCGTACCCACAAACGTTTTAGAAGAGAGGAAACATTTGAAAGAAGAGAGTGAATGTGTGTTTTTTGATGTTGAACTGATGCTCTATTTAGTAAATAGAGGCAGTTAGAGAGCCAAAAACGCAGCCAACAATAGAGAAAAAACGGGAGACTCTCTCCCACTAACAGTCATATTGACTGACTGTTAGACACGTTCACTGCACTTGGACAACCCAAATACACACAAGAGCAAAAAGGTAAAACGGAGCCGGGCCGGTTCGCGTGCTGTGTTTGGACCCAAACCCACAAGCCCAAGTCTCTCAACAAAAGCCCCTTTGGTCCACTCAAGACCGGAAGCTTTGGAACGAATATAAGAACCGTACCCAGAAACGTTTTAGAAGAGTGGAAACATTTGAGAGGAGTGAATGTGTGTTTTTTGATGTTGAACTGATGCTCTATTTATAGTAAATAGAGGCAGTTAGAGAGCCAAAAACACAGCCGGGCAAGGCCATCGCGCGCGGGTGTGTATTTGGACCCAAACCCACAAGCCTAAGTCTCTCAACAAAAACACCTTTGGTTCACTAAGTTAACCAACTAAGTGGAGGGACTAATATAAAGAAGTGAATAAATGTGTTTCCCACCGATGTGGGACAAACACAAGAATTCTTTTGCTTTATATTGCCTTTTCAAGGCATCATTTCCAACAATAACCAGGGATATTGCCGTCTTCAATGAGATTTTGTGTTGTTTCTGTCATACATCTCTTCTTGCCAAGGATAACATTGTGATCACAAGACAGGTCAGGGGGATAGGAACGGTTCATTAAACCGACAAACCCTGGCTGTATGATGTCAATTCTTTCCGTTTCCTGCCTTCCTCCTCGGCATTTTACTGCACTTTTTCTCTCCATCTCATTTATATTATCCGTATTTTATTTTGGTGGTTCCATGATTTCTACTTTGACAGATGCTAGTTTTAATACCGTGCAAAAAATATGACAGGTTGATTTTTATATAATATACAAATACGAAATTTGTTAGTTAGTACAATAATTAGACGTAATATTAAGAAATAATAATTGAATGAAATGATGTTAAATAAATCTAAGGCAACTTTGTGGTGGGGTCAGCTCTAGAAAATGAAATTTTTTCCCCTTAAATCACGGCACTAATAAGAAGCTTTCAAATGATTTAGCTTTTATAGTAAAGGGGATTTTCTTACAATATTTAGACCATTCGCATCCATCGTCACATATTTTCCATCACTTTACTTTTTTTCATCATTTCTCTATCTTAGTTACATATCCACCTCACTTTTCTACCATCACCAAATTTTACTCATTTTTTCCCGCATCAATTAACTATCAAGTTTTTCTCTTTCTTACTTTATCCTACCCCATACATATATTGGACTATACAACCAGTTATACAATCTTTTATTTATGGCTTATAATATGCTACAAACTTTATATCTAGGTTGCATCTCTTGTAACTCTCCTATAAATATTGTAATTACAATTGCTAATAAAATCATTCGATCATATAAACTCTATACTTACAACTTAGTCATTTCAACTAATATCAAGTAAATCTTATTACGACAAGCCCGTCTTAAGTTTTAGACAATCTTATTTAAGACATTGTTCTTTTGTAATTTTTCCATCAACCTATATCTCTTGGACAGTTAATCAATCTCACATTCTCACGTATCATGCCTCTCAACCTAGGTAGCACGGACACTTTTCCTAATTAGCCGCCCCGTGTCCGACACTCCTCGGACACACGCCAAAACGTGTCGGATACCTATAAAGCCGTGTCTAACTTTCTACATTTATTCGGGCACGTGTCCGACACGTGTCTATGGTATTTGGGCCGTGTCCGACGCGTGCCCATGATATTTGGACATCTTTTATTGTGTGAATGATGTTCTTTAAAAGAGAAATGAGCAGTCAAAGAGATTAATTAGAAGATGCATTTTTTTTTTGAGGAGAAAGCCCGTAGGCTTTACTATATTAACGATAAATCAAACGAAACAGCATTGTTCGCGATCGGTGGTAGAACATCCGACCACATAACTCTTCCCACGACTCTAGGACTAACATGGGTGTAGATACCTCATTTCTACACCTCCCGCCAACCACCCGGTGATGATTGGGCCGCATGCTTGGTACGCGGAACGATTTGTGACAATTCGTAAGATTATCGTCAAGTGATTGCTCAAATATTAATGTCGACCTCATAGTTGTCATCTATGCGCCGATACGGTCGTTTTGGCAGTAATTAGAGTACATTTGGAGTCCGGGTCAAAAACCGTCTTCATTTCCTAAAACCGTCAAATCCCGAGTCAAAGCAATGTGCTTGTCTACCTAAGGTTAGGATGTCATAAAATGTTGAGATTATATCTCATTTTGAGTCTCATGTCACTTCATTAGGCTAAACTAAAAGTTTACATTACAAAATGTGCATTTCATTTAGTTAAATGACAACCCGAGCTTTAGGCCCGTTTTACGAGGTCATAACAAGTTTTTTGGGTCAAGCCTATTTCACAGAAAGTTCTAGATATTTCTCTTAGCTTTCCAACGCCACCGAAATCACCTAAATACGAGTCTTGTAGAAAAAGTTATGCCTAAAATACGACAGGCTGTCAAACGCGTTTTCTACGCGCAGAGGAACCTACCCGGGAAAGGACGCATCAAGTGCTGCGCCTCTTCCAAGAGACGCAGCTCTGCTGCGCCTTTTCCTCAAGGTTTTCTTTTTGTCCAAGTTTCCGTGTTTTAACCTAAGTCGGTTATTTCCGGATCTTTCTTTCCGTATCCTAGTCTTACCATAATTCCGTCGCGTGATTAGTATAAATAGAAGCTTTCGTTCCTCATATTTCTCACGCGAGTGTCCGCCCTTCTCTTCTCCCTTTGCATTCTAGACTTCGTTCTTACTAATTGGCGCCTACGTGCTTGGACTTCCGACCACGTAAGCTCGGATCTTTCCGGGTACCAGCCTCTCCGTTGCATGACCGACCAATTTGACCAACTACACAATCAATCAATTTAATTAATCAATCGTTTTCCTCTTACGAGGGCACTCTTTCCTTGCATTCGCGTCGAGCATTCACTAGTCGATATCTTAGTTCATCTCGTTCCGTCAACATGTAAGTCTGAGGGTGTATAATCCTCTTTTATTTATTTATTGTATAATCACCATTGTAAGATTTATGTCGAATATACCATTAAAACCGATTTCTAAAACCGTGCTTTAAAACCTGTTTTTGCGGATTTCCAGTAGACAGACGTCAAGAAAAGACGCAGCAACTGTTGCGCCTCTTCGAAGGAGCGCAGTTCCTGCTGCGCCTCTTCGTGAGGCTGCCGCAGTTCCTGCTTCTTTTCTTCTTCTTCGTCCTATGTAATTCGTCTTTCGTTTATATTTGCTTTCAATTGTTTTCCGTTGATTCGTTCACATCATCATTAATAATTTCACATGTATATAATTAATCATCATCATTAATATGTTTTATTCATTGTTAATCCGACTTAGATCCTAAATAATCGATATTTACGGGTTTTCGTCATCAATATTCAAACCCGGATTTTAGAAGTTCAATTTGTTCATATTGGGTTTCTGAGATTCGTCATTGATATATTTGCATCCATATTCATTGTTCATTCATCATGTGTAGTCTGATTAAATGTTTAGTTTGTTTGTCACTAATTAATCTCATTCATTAACATCGTCCCTTCACATAATTAATCCGTTTGATTCCGTCTTACCCATGTTTTACTGCTTTCACGGCCATAATTCATATGTTAATTAATACATTAAATCACCTTCATCCGAGTCAATTATCAAATCAATCCCTAAAATTAACAATTAACATTAACGGTTTTGCGATTCGGCTTCACAAATGAACTCACCCTTGGAATGCAGACGCAAATCTGCTGCGCTATTCCAAAAGACGCAACTCTATGCGCTTTGTTCGAGGATGAGTTAAATCGTCCCTGAACTCCGTTTCTGTTTTGGCCTAGTTTAATTAGTTTACGTAATTATTTGACTATTATCCGTAATATCGCTAATTCCTGTTCGTTAATTGCTTTATTTTATTCTTTTATTCCTTTTTATCAAATTATCCGTTTTAAAGGTATTTTCGACATAAATCGCCTAATCCAATGTAATTAATGTAATTTTCATTATTGTAATTTATAATTATTGTATTTCTTTTATTGCTTGTATGTCTTCACACGTAAATGAACATTAAATCCTACTTCGACCCAAATTGTTTGCTAATTACGTGTCAACCGATTTAGTTAAATTCTCACATGCTAGGATTAATCTAATGGATGTTGCATTGCATGCATATAGCCGACGATATATCAAGTACGAATAACTTCCCTAATCATTAGTAGAGGCCGCTATCGAGGCGGGCGGGATTAGGTGTTCGATCAAAAGAGCTTCCTAATACGTACCCTCACCCCTTACTCCAGATCTCCGTGAGCACCCGTGTTCATTGGCATCCACGAGAGTCATTCTAGACATAGAATGCTAAGGGTAACGATTGCTTAGTGTTCATGTCACTACTTTGTGTCTTGACATGACGCAAGGTATTCGAACGGTTCCAATTTCCCATAAAAATTGGTGGCGACTCCATACAAAATGCAAACGCTTGTTTCGACCTTCACCAAGCGCCCCGTGGGGCGGCCCGCTGTCCACGGTTTGGCGACTCACGGGGGATAATACACTTACGTGTAGCTAGGGTGAAACTTGAACAAGGTTAGGGAATAATTTGTACAAGACAATTGTCGGTTTTCATAACTCGGTCTTCCTAGACCGTTTTATTCGGCCTTCCTAGGCCCAACCCAACCCATTCGACCAATCGTCCCGTCTAAACGGTCCTAATTCTTATTTGGGCCTAAGGATGGATAGCGATTGACGTCATCCATACCATGATGCTTACTCTTGTTTGTATCAAGGGCCTTCAATACTTGAGGAAATGGACTAGGAATCGGCCTTACTCTTGTTTGGCACGAGCCTCTCCACAGACTTCGGGTTTGATGGTTCGGTATGGCAACCCACCCTTTAAACCAAAACCCTTTTAAATGCACTCAGCATCCCGTTATAATGCTTGTATAAATGTTTGTACCTTACGTGATCACCATTTCTAAACAAAACCATGACAAAATTTTGTAAAATAAAATCCTTTTCAAAATGTAAACATTTTCAAAATAACGCAAAATGAGTCAAAACTCTGTCCGTTTGTCGAGTCAAACTTCGGGCCTCAAACCCATTTCAAAATCCGTGTAAAAAAAAAAAAAAAAGAATCCAACGAAAAAAAAACGAAAAACAAAAAGTCCAAAAGAAAAAAAAGAGTCCGAAAAAAAAGAAAAAAGTCCAAAAAAAAAAAAAAAAAAAGAAATTTTTTTACCATAGTATTTTCAAACCTTGTAAATGTAAATATGTAAATTCAATTGGGCTAAGTTAGAGTCAGAGTTCAAACCGACTATGTCCTAGTCGGAACTCCGTCGAGTCATAAACCCGTCTCTCTTTACATTTTGGGTCTCTTCAAACTCAAGTCAAGTCCTAAGGCGTCACGCCGTCATTTTGGACCCCCTACCCCAATTCAGTTAGGATCTAAACATTTCCACACCTCGACTCACGCACTCGAGGCTAACACATCGAGTCATTCCAAAATCCGTCTCCTGAGTTCTCTTAGTGACACGTTCGGAACACACATACCCGAACCTCGAGTCAAGTCTGTCTTAAACACACAAACTAGAATCAACATGTGTCATCAATCCCGTCAATAAAGCCAATCATATTAGGGTCACTCTGTCAGAGTCAACACTCGAGTCTAAAATCAAGGTCAAACACCGTGAATCCAAACACGAGAGGTCACTCACGACATTTCCTGGATTCACAAGTCAAGAGTCTAGCCATCTCGTCTCGTCGTGTATCCTCTGTTTGTTGCTCTAGTATGCGTGATCCCATGTCAAATCAAGTTGTAATGCGCATCATTTCTGTCGAGTAGGAATCCGGCAAGTTCTGTCAATCAACAAAGTCACGAAGCAGATCAGGCCACAATCGCCATGTCCCTCCAAGACGTTTATGCCATGGTCCTACGAGTTCAAGCTACAGTGGGAAATTTGAGCATTCGCGTCCTCACCCTTGAAAATGGAATGGTGGAAAAGAACACGCCATCTAGAGAAACCTCTAGTCTAGGTCATCCGAAGCTTACCTCTTGCAATAACCATCGTCCTAGAAAGCCAAAAACAGCTGAAAGGAAACCTGGGAGGCATCAAAGGGTGCTTACCGATTTAGGCATGTCTTATGCCGATGCTTTGAAGAGACTTTATGCCCAAGGCAAGCTACATCCAATAGGGCCGACTCCGGATCCACCTTTAGAGAAACAGATGAACCTCTGGAAGGGCAACAAATACTGCTTATATCACCAAGGTAGAGGTCATGATATCGAAGAGTGTTTTCTCTTGAAACACACCATCCAAGATATGATCGAAGAGGGCAAGCTTCCTAAGCCACCTTCTGTCGGCCAATCCAAGAAGACCGACCCTCTTGGGTCCAATATCACTAAACATGATGAAGAATCATTCCTGGATTGTTCTCATCTCCTCGATCCTCGTGATGACAAAGAAATCAACGTGCTTGAAGACGACGATATCCAAAATGGAATGCTCATGCTTTCCATTGCCTTCAACAATAAATTTTCCAAAATAGAAGGAGCCATTGATATCCTAAACTCTCGACTTTCCAACATAGAGAACCAGTTTGCTGAAATGGGTAAGAAGCTTGATGCCCAACCTTTCAAGATAAAGAATGTCCAGACAAACCCTCAACCTCATGGTCTCGAGGAGAAAGCAATAAGTGAGCGACCTGTTCCTGGTTCTTCTCATCCAAGAATCGGAATCTACAAAGGCAACCTCATGGAGCCTTCATCAAAGAAACCTAACAACCCTCCAAGGTCATTTACAAAGGCTTCCGAAAATAGAGGCACACCTCCTAGGGAATTTACCAACATTGGTATTACATACACCGATGTCCTTCAGAGACTCATGGAACAACGAATGTTGAAGTCTATAGGACCTACTCCCGAACCCGAAAAGAAATCCAAGTTCTGGGATGGGAATTCCTACTGCAAATACCATAGAGGCAAAGGGCATGATACAGAGAAATGTTACAAATTAAAACATGTCATTCAGGATATGATCGAAAGCGGGAGGTTGTCCCTCTCAACCTTTAACCCACAAGGTAGCTTGGACAATCCTCATGGATATACCACTTATCAAGAAACTCTTCTTGACTGTTATCCTTCCAATGTTCCCAATGATGAGGACGAGGTGCTCAAATGGGTGAATGCTCAAAGTCGGATGTCGAAGCCCGTTGCTGGAAGAGAAAATGTTCAAGCGTGGGCCGATGATTACGAGTCTAGTTCTAGGATCGAGTCAAAGTCCGAGTCCGAGTCCGAGTTTTAGGCTTTCTATCTCATATTTGTTCTAGTAACTTTCTTTGTGTCCATTTCCGTTTCTAGTGACAACCTGGGGGCTGTCCCACGAGTCACATGTCTTCTCGAGTCTATGTTAAATACATTCTTTATCCATTTCAATAAAAGTACACTTTTCAATCCGCATATTCTATCCTGTCTCTTCCTCTACCCATTTCCTGTGACAACAAGAATTGATTTGAGACATTTTAAAATGACAACAACAAGGCATTCCAAGTCGATGTGAGTACACTTAGATGATGTTCCATTCCAAGTTGTAGAGGACCTGAAACTCCGTGTTCTTTTCTTACCTATTCCATGTCTGGCAATAGAAACCACAATATAACCTTAGTTTAGGACGAGCATATCTCAAGAGATTTTAGGACGAATCCAGACCGTCTCTCTTGTTGACAATCCATGACGGAAGGCAAGCCCATTCCCCACAATAAACAACCCGTGTTACTAAAGACCAACCCGTTTCACACTAAAGGTGCTAGTCTGACCCAAATCCAAGACGATACGAGCCATGATCAAAGACAAAAGGCTCAATCAAGAGAAATACCCGAGATCAATATCCAAGACGAAAGAGTCGAAAGAAGAGGCTCAATCAAGCGAGTCAAGTCAATATCCAAAGACAACGTTATCCTCAAAAAAAAAAAACGAATCAAGAATCTGAGCAAAAGCCGAGATATATTATAGACCAAGAATCTGAGTCTGAATCAAGAACAATATTGTACGGAATACTGCTGAAGTCTATATGGAATCAAGATGCCAATCAAGATGGTCAGCTAGCACCCTCATTTAGCCCATCACACACCCTAAGTCCTTCTCGAGACCGTTACAGGGAGATAGCTAGGAATTTTGAGAATCCTCTCAAGCTCGTCAAATATACCCATCCTTTAGGGCCAAGACATGGAAACTTGAACCCACGTCATTTTAACCTACCTTTACGTGCTCAGGCTACATCAAGCCAAGAGACTCCATTTCCAAGGCATATTACAAGCCGTAACCCCATAAAGCCTTAACACCACAAAATCAAGCTCCAGAGATTTGTTCATCAAAGCCTCTTATTACCGAGCTCCACATTCCAAATATCCAATCCAGTTTCACCTTGACCCATACACGGAGTCTTCAATACTTTGCTACGTAGAATGGGACATACCCATATTCATCCTTAGGGTCCACTAAGTGTGCTCACATAACAAGGAAATTTTACAAATTAGTTATACCTCTTTGGTCTATGATGAGAGGGAGTTATCTCAAATCGATTCTTCGAGTCACCAGAGGAATATACCCTTGTGACCCCTGCACTTTAAGGTCCTGACAACTTAGCTTAGGCACACACTTGAACTACGATCTGGTTTGATTTCACTTCACGTGAATACGTAGGCAGTCCTCAAGGACACAACCATCCCAACTTTTAACCTCAATTATCAACCATCCCAACTTTCAACCTCAATTATCAACCATCCCAATTTTCAAATTAACATCCCTTCTACAACCAACACCTCTATACTGGGGGCTCCTTATTGTCGCCCAGCCTCCTTTTTCACCAAAGTCCAGAGTCATCCTCTCATCCTGGGGGCTTCTCTTCCGAGATGTCACCCTTCTTTTATTCCTCTAAGTCTAGCTAGTGCTCGATCCGGACAATGACAAAGGTCTTAGATCAATTCTCCAAGTTATCGTGCCTCAAGAGGGGTCTCTTTTACAGCAAACGGTGGCGAAAGTAGTCCTAGTAGACAGATGATCCATGACTCATGCCTTGCTTTTATATGCCTTCATCATTCTTGCAATTCTTATGCCTTGGAACTGATACGCATTGTCACCCACACTTGGCTGGGAGTTGCGCATGCTTAAGCAAAGTCTGTCAAAGTTATCCCTGTGTCGCGTCAAACCTAAGTTAGTGTCGCGTCAGTCAAACCTAAGTCTACATTTCGCGTCACGTCCATATAAGGTCTGTGTCATGACAAGTCCTATGTCTAAAGCCCATTGAATATGCATATCGCATTATAACCGACAAATTTCCTTTACACAAGTTTTAAACAACTTTTATAAAGAAACGCCTTTTGCAAAACCTATGTGTTTCCTCATTCGAGGTCCATGTGATAATTGCTTACGTGCATATGTGTTTATGTTCTATTTGCATACTAGATTGCATTCTTGTGTGGCTACTAACCATGCAGGTGAGTATCAGAAGCAGCACTTTATCAAGACTTCGCTTGCAACAACAAGCGGGTTTTACCTGACGATGTTTCGACACACCCCTATCCAAATAGCAAGATATTTTGCGATATTGCTCAAATCTTTATACCCAGTAGCAATGATATTTTGCAAAGATTGCTCAAATCCTTATATCCAGTAAGAGTAGTATTTTGCGATTGCTCACTCAAGATTTCTTCCATGACGATCAAGATGTTCCTAGTCGTCAAAATATTTGTCCCAAATAAGCAAAAAGATATTTTGCAGTATTGCTCACTCAAGATTTCTCCCATGACGATCAAGATGTTCCTAATCGTCAATATATTCCCCAACAAGAGTTCGCTTGAGACCGACGCAAGCAGATTCAACCTCAAGTTTTTGCCAGAGTTCGCTTGAGACCGACGCAAGCAGATTCCCCAGCAGTTTTTACCGACGTCCTGCTATCCTCAATAATATTGTTTCCTCATAGAGTTCGACAAAGGTGTCGTTCTCCGAAAGTTCTCAAACCAAAGCCTCCTTCCTTAGGTTCGTAAACCCAAAGTTAGGATTCTTACTCCCTAGATTCTTAGATCCCAAAATGGCTTCCCATAGGTTCATAAGCCTTTAAGCTCCCACACCAACATCTTTAGGTTCATAAACCCATAAATCCTTTTGGAGTTCTCATACCATAGAAAGCTTAAGCGCACGCGTTTAAAACAAGAATTAGTAACCCAGTAAGTTCCTAAACTTAACCCTAGGATCCCGATTCCTCTTAGGTTCATAAGCCTTTAAGTTCCCATACCAACCGTCCTTTTAGTTTCATATACTCAGGTTCACACACCTAGCTTCTTTTAAGTTCCCAAACTCCCTAGAGTTCATACACTTTTACCTTTTAGGATCATATTCCTTTAGAATCACCTTTTCCTTTTAGGATCATATTCCTTAGGATCACCTTTTCCCTTAGGATCATAATCCTTTAGGATCACTTTTCCTTAGAGTTTCTACACCCAAACCTCGGTTTACCCCTTAAGTTGAACTTACTTTAGGCCTCCTTCCCGTCAATGCTTTCCTTTAGGGCCCCATACCCTAGCACAAATCTTTATATATCTTTTAGGTCTTACCCTTAGCTCCTACGCTTACCCTTAGCTCCTATGCACCTCCGGAAGCATCTCGAGGAAGAAGTCTCAGGTATGGTCTCTTCTTATGGTTGGCGAGCTTTCTTACGTAGTCTAATGGACTTTAAACGACCCTCCCCGATAGTCGACAGACTCTAAAATGTTCCCGACGACAGGTCCTTGGCTCAGACCCCTTGAGCCGCCTCGCGTCGCCATAGTCGTCAGGTTGTAATCTTCGATTGACCTGATGGCTATACTTTGACTTTCGCCTTGTCCAAGCCTCAGTCAAAGTGGGGGCTCTGTAGATACCTCATTTCTACACCTCCCGCCAACCACCCGGTGATGATTGGGCCGCATGCTTGGTACGCGGAACGATTTGTGACAATTCGTAAGATTATCGTCAAGTGATTGCTCAAATATTAATGTCGACCTCATAGTTGTCATCTACGCGCCGATACGGTCGTTTTGGCAGTAATTAGAGTACATTTGGAGTCCGGGTCAAAAACCGTCTTCATTTCCTAAAACCGTCAAACCCCGAGTCAAAGCAATGTGCTTGTCTACCTAAGGTTAGGATGTCATAAAATGTTGAGATTATATCTCATTTTGAGTCTCATGTCACTTCATTAGGCTAAACTAAAAGTTTACATTACAAAATGTGCATTTCATTTAGTTAAATGACAACCCGAGCTTTAGGCCCGTTTTACGAGGTCATAACGAGTTTTTTGGGTCAAGCCTATTTCACAGAAAGTTCTAGATCTTTCTCTTAGCTTTCCAACGCCACCTAAATCACCTAAATACGAGTCTTGTAGAAAAAGTTATGCCTAAAATACGACAGGCTGTCAAACGCGTTTTCTACGCGCAGGAACCTACCCGGAAAGGACGTAGCAAGTCTTTGCGCCTCTTCCAAGAGACGCAGCTCTGCTGCGCCTTTTCCTCAAGGTTTTCTTTTTGTCCAAGTTTCCGTGTTTTAACCTAAGTCGGTTATTTCCGGATCTTTCTTTCCGTATCCTAGTCTTACCATAATTCCGTCGCGTGATTAGTATAAATAGGAGCTTTCGTTCCTCATATTTCTCACGCGAGTGTCCGCCCTTCTCTTCTCCCTTTGCATTCTAGACTTCGTTCTTACTAATTGGCGCCTACGTGCTTGGACTTCCGACCACGTAAGCTCGGATCTTTCCGGGTACCAGCCTCTCCGTTGCATGACCGACCAATTTGACCAACTACACAATCAATCAATTTAATTAATCAATCGTTTTCCTCTTACGAGGGCACTCTTTCCTTGCATTCGCGTCGAGCATTCACTAGTCGATATCTTAGTTCATCTCGTTCCGTCAACATGTAAGTCTGAGGGTGTATAATCCTCTTTTATTTATTTATTGTATAATCACCATTGTAAGATTTATGTCGAATATACCATTAAAACCGATTTCTAAAACCGTGCTTTAAAACCTGTTTTTGGGATTTCCGATGAGAGACGTCAAGAAAAGACGCAGCAACTGTTGCGCCTCTTCGAAGGAGCGCAGTTCCTGCTGCGCCTCTTCGTGAGGCTGCCGCAGTTCCTGCTTCTTTTCTTCTTCTTCGTCCTATGTAATTCGTCTTTCGTTTATATTTGCTTTCAATTGTTTTCCGTTGATTCGTTCACATCATCATTAATAATTTCACATGTATATAATTAATCATCATCATTAATATGTTTTATTCATTGTTAATCCGACTTAGATCCTAAATAATCGATATTTACGGGTTTTCGTCATCAATATTCAAACCCGGATTTTAGAAGTTCAATTTGTTCATATTGGGTTTCTGAGATTCGTCATTGATATATTTGCATCCATATTCATTGTTCATTCATCATGTGTAGTCTGATTAAATGTTTAGTTTGTTTGTCACTAATTAATCTCATTCATTAACATCGTCCCTTCACATAATTAATCCGTTTGATTCCGTCTTACCCATGTTTTACTGCTTTCACGGCCATCATTCATATGTTAATTAATACATTAAATCACCTTCATCCGAGTCAATTATCAAATCAATCCCTAAAATTAACAATTAACATTAACGGTTTGCAGTTCCGGCTTCACAGCCAGAACTCACCCTTGGAACAGACGCAGCGTCTGCTGCGCCTATTCCAAAAGACGCAACTCTGCTGCGCCTGTTCCAGGATGAGTTCTGTCCCTGAACTCCGTTTCTGTTTTGACCTAGTTTAATTAGTTTACGTAATTATTTGACTATTATCCGTAATATCGCTAATTCCTGTTCGTTAATTGCTTTATTTTATCCTTTTATTCCTTTTTATCAAATTATCCGTTTTAAAGGTATTTTCGACATAAATCGCCTAATCCAATGTAATTAATGTAATTTTCATTATTGTAATTTATAATTATTGTATTTCTTTTATTGCTTGTATGTCTTCACACGTAAATGAACATTAAATCCTACTTCGACCCAAATTGTTTGCTAATTACGTGTCAACCGATTTAGTTAAATTCTCACATGCTAGGATTAATCTAATGGATGTTGCATTGCATGCATATAGCCGACGATATATCAAGTACGAATAACTTCCCTAATCATTAGTAGAGGCCGCTATCGAGGCGGGCGGGATTAGGTGTTCGATCAAAAGAGCTTCCTAATACGTACCCTCACCCCTTACTCCAGATCTCCGTGAGCACCCGTGTTCATTGGCATCCACGAGAGTCATTCTAGACATAGAATGCTAAGGGTAACGATTGCTTAGTGTTCATGTCACTACTTTGTGTCTTGACATGACGCAAGGTATTCGAACGGTTCCAATTTCCCATAAAAATTGGTGGCGACTCCATACAAAATGCAAACGCTTGTTTCGACCTTCACCAAGCGCCCCCGTGGGCGGCCCGCTGTCCACAATGGGCTAAAGCATGAGCTACACTAATGTTTGCTCGACTCGTATAAGACCAAATAACGGACTCAAAACAATTGCAAACATGTAAAATATCCTCTAAAACTAAGAACAACACACTCCTTCCTTTCGACTTCCGTCTCAACGCTTCAATAACTTGTAAACAGTCACTTTCCACTATGATCCGCGAATGCCCTTTCCTTGCCGCTTCTTGCACCCCTTCAAGGACCGCCACTGCTTCCGCCATCTGCACCTCCCATACATGTTCCTGCACACAAGAAAAACCCCACAAAACACGGCCACATCCGTCCCTACACACCACCCCCAAGCTCACTCCCTCTCCCTCCTTAACACCGGCATCGACATTGACCTTTACAAACCCCTCCTGTGGCGCCTTCCATCCTGTGCTGCTTTCCTTGACCACCCCGTGTTCACCTCCACCCCGCCCTTTCCCATTAGCCACACCACCTCCATCAATCTCGTCCAAGACATCCAACGCCCTCTTGATGACACCATGCGGGTCCGTCTCACGCAAATCAAAGACAACCTTATTTCTATGCTCCCACAACGCCCAACACCCCACCATAAATCTAGCTTGCTCCCGCAACCCATACTCTCTCCACCTCGCTTCCACCCAATCCCTAATTCCCCCTCCTTCATCCTCCTCCATGTCAAGACCAAGACCCTCCCACACCCTTTTAGCTATACAACAATCTCTAAACAAATGGGTACTTGTTTCATAAGAAAAGGAACGTAAAGAACAGAGAGAGACCTCACCTCGAACTCGAGAAGCGATATTCGCTCTAGTCGCCAAAGCTTCGCTGCACAGCTGCCAGAAGAAAAGCTTCACTCGGGGCCACACCGGGACATTCCACAGCCTATTCCATAACCATTTCTCACGTTCCCAATACGACGCTCCTCCCCATTCTAGCATGTCCTTCTCCCCTGCCAACGCCCTATATGCCGACTTGACCGAATATACACCATCCTTCTCCCTACTCCAATACCAATCATCCCTGGGCCTATTCGCGCTAAGCCGGACCCCACGAATCCTCTCCCTTTCGAAAGGCAAGAACAGAGCAGTAAGCATGTCCTCCCTCCACCCGTGGCCATCCAACAAATCTGCTACCACTAAGTGTTCACGCCCAGGACTACAAGGGGAAAGTACCCGCCCAGATGGAGTCCCCGGTATCCAAGCCTCCGTCCATATCTGTGTCGTGAGCCCATCCCCAATTCTCCTCCGTAACCCACTCTCCACAGCAGCTCGGGCCTCGATAAAACCCCTCCAAGTATAACTCGGGTTGTACCCCAGACAAGCAGATGAGAACACACCATTAGGATAGTAGCGAGCACGCATAATCCTAGCCCACAACCCTTCAGTCTCAGTAGTCAAACGCCAGACTTGCTTCCCTAGTAACGCCAGATTGAACAAGTGGAAATCACGAAAACCCAAACCCCCCATGCCCTTTGGTAAACACAAGCGCCTCCAAGCAACCCAACTAATGCCCCTCTTACCTTCCTCATGCCCCCACCAGAAGCGAGAAATCAAAGATCGAAGCTCATCGCAGAAATTGACGGGAATTTTAAAGATACTCATCACATAGGTAGGGAGTGAATTGGCCACTGCCTTTATAAGAACCTCCTTACCAGCCCTAGACAACATTTTCCCTCGCCAACCGCTTAGCCTCTTACTAAGTTTATCTCGCAATATATCCGTAAGGCACTTTTTTGATCTCCCGATCACCGTGGGAAGACCCAAATAGCGGTTATGTTCCGCCACCTCGGTAACACACAACCGGGTTGCAAGATTACTTCACTTATTTAAATTTAATGAGTTATAATCAGGGGCAAATTTTAACTTCACTTATTTAAATTTAATATCTCATACTTTTATAAAAATAAAATCGAAGGTTTATAATTATAAAATATATATTTTATTAAATTTATATAACGTGTCCCGTATCTTAAATTTCATGGGATGTCGTGTCACGTGTCCGTGTCCGTTTTGGTGCTACCTAGCTCTCAACAGAGGATGATAATATAACTCAAAATGTTATGTTACGATGACCTTAAATATAACACAAAATGTTAAGTTATGAAGACTCGATTAAATACTCATTCATCGCACGGGCATTAAATCTGATGCAAAGATAATCCAAGGATAAGTTGAAACTATTGTGTTATGTTATACTGTACATATGTAACATATCAATCAATAAATCTCGTCAACAAACTAATGTTATAAATGTACGTTACAATCTGTAATGTTACACGTAATTTAATGTTATTAAACTCTATATAATGTCAAGAAAATTACCTTTGTTCAGTACAAACCAAATTAATTAGCAAACAGCATAATCAAAATTAAAAATGAAAACTCTTCCCTTAATCCTCACATCAACCATAACCCTAATAATCTCATTATGGTGCATAAATTATACGTTTGCTCAAAATTTCCCGTCCATTGTCGTGACCAACAAAGACAATAAGCCGATTACTGTGAGTTGTGAACCAACAGGCGATATCAGAATAATTTCGCCTAATACTGTGGAGACATTCCAAGTATCGTCGATTTGTTGGGGACGACGAAATGGGTGTGAGGCTGCATTATATGTAGATACAAATGATGCTAAAATTTGTAAGAAAAAATGTTTCTCTATTTTGGCTAATGTTACTGGGTTTTACCGACGTAATGGCCATTTACATGCGTGGAAGAAGGTTAGTGAGATTTGCGACGGTGAAGGACATTGATTTTAAGACGTCGGAAAATTTAAAGATTTTCTTGATAGCAACGAATGATATAATCGTGTTTTTTCTACTTAATAAGTCTTGAAAATTTTAATATGTCTTGTAGTAATTTGATTAGAATTATAATTTTTCGCATTTTTCATTGATACGAAATGTTGTTCTTGTTTCGTTACATAGTTCACGTTTGCTAATAATCGAAACAACTTGTGATAGGATTTCGCCCTCCTAATAATCGTAAATTCTGGCTCCGCTACTGCGTAAATGTTTTCATCTGAACTCAAGACTGAAAATAAGTAATTGGCTCTTCAAATAGAGACGGAGATGGGGGATAATTAAGCTATGAGACGGAAATATAATTAAGAAATTTAGAGGCAGGCGAACTAATACAATAATATTGTAATCTTAAATAATTTAGTAAACTTCAAACTATCATTAGTTTAGGAGGCACCAATGGCTGCATGCCCCTAACTTCACGTGATGGTCTCCCGGCCTCAAATAAATGGTCAAATAGCAGTCTTACAAAGAAATTAGAAAAGAAATTAACGCCTGCAAGTGGACGGCTGTCAGAAAAAAAGCTAAGGCCCTGTTTGGTAAACTGCGGATTAATTTCAGCATAAGCAGATTGTAAAAATAGATTATAAATGGCAGATTTTATCAGAAGGTTTGACTAGCATATTATAATTAGCATAATTAATTTGAGTGTTTGGTAATTGACAGATTACGATTAGTAGATTGTTAGTTTTATTTGCAAAATGGAGAAAAATTTCCTATTTTACAATATGTTAACCAATATGTTGGGGTAAGCAGCATATTGTAAAACACCATGACCCCAAATATGTTGTTTTATTTACCAAAAACTAAAATTAGCATATTGATTGGTCAAATATGCTAAAACCCTTGAATATGTCAAAAATTGGTCAATATGCCGTTTACCAAACAGCGCCTAAGTCATATACAAAGTACGTACAACGGCCTTATCCACATAATTGGCTCTGTTTGGTAAATGACATATTGGCCAAATTTCAGCATATTGGAGGGGTTTAGCATGTTTGACTTACGAATATGTTGTGTTATTTTATGAAGACAATAGCCAATAATATAATGATATTAATTTATTTTTCTTAGTTTAAAGAATTAAAGGGAATCACACATTTATGCAAACTAGATTTAAACCCTGTGGTCATACTTCTCATGACTTTATTAATTAAACTAGTTCAGATCTACAATATTAATGATGTTACACTATGGACTACAATATTTCCGATATGAAAATTGTATTTTATAATGCGTAGTAGTGTAGTAGCTCTTATTTTTGCGACCAATATTAGCTAGTGCGCTGCGTTGAAAACTATGATGCCTTATCATCCAAATATGGTAATTTGTGGAAGTCATGTCAATGGAATTAATTAGGGAATAAATAAAAATACAATACTCGTAACTGATTTTACGTTAACAATTGTAAAATTATTTTTGCGGTTAATGTTAACTAGGAGTTCTAACAAACGCAAATTACAAAGAGTTAGCAATCTTATGCACTGTCACATAACTGGAGCCTGGAGGACGTTGACAAAGATGAAGTTATCTTACGTCTAATAATTCAAATAAAATAAATATGATATATCTAAAAAACGAATTTAATTTTTTTTAAATATTATTATTATTATTATTATTCCAATCAAATACATACCTCCAACGACTTCTCTATCGATTATTATTTCATATAATTCAGAGAGTCAAGTATAACCCTAAACCACAAGGTCTAAATTAAAACAACGTCTTCTACCAGTCTACCACCACAATCGATCACCATGAGCCCTTTGTCATCTACTCGGGCCACCACTTCCTCCTCAACAATATCGCCTATGTCAAATGAACGCTTGATTAATATGATGGAAGAAACTCAAGTTCATAATTATGGTAACAATTTTATTATTTTTGACTGCTTAGCTACCCCCAAACTATTTTTATTTTCATCTAGCTAGCGTACTTGTCTCGAATTTTTCGAGGACCATCAACCATGCAAAGTTTTACTCGCTCCCTAACATAAATATATTGTCCTTATTTGAATTTGATCGTGAAACACCTTAATTTATGTTTTTTTTTTCTCATAATATATATGTGTAATAGTTAACTGTTCAACATCCAATATAACATTCATAATTTCATATCACTCGTATATTGATAGATATTTTTTTGAAATTGTCACGTTTTTAATCAATCCGTGCTAAATCGGTTACATGAATTGTAACCAGCAGACGGAGCTTTCTTCTCGTAGTATAATAGCTTTGCTAATGCCTCATGTGCTACACTGGAATTTCGGGTCACTTGTGTCGAATACTTGAATTACTTGAATTTTTGATGCAGTGGTGCATGCACGTTGATTTTTCCTTTTTTTTTTTTTTTTTTTTTTTGTCTTTTTCTTTTCATTGGATTACTCAATTGCTGAACGGATTGACTATCCTGATTCAATTCAACTCATGCACGTTGATTCAACTCATGCAGTCACTTTAATTGTCGTCGATCTACTTAATTATAACAGAAGAAACAATTGTGTTGTTTGTTTATAGGTAGGAAACTGATGAATCCCAAACATTCGATGTCATTTAACGAGGTAATTTTAGTTTATCACTTATGAAATTTACTTTTGTAATCGTAACCTCTTACTAGCCATTACTCTCACGGTTGGGTTTGTGTCTTGATTCTGTATCTGTTATTGGGCTAGGTCTGTCTCTGTCTTGGGCCTTTATTAGGTCATTCTGTATTAGGTCTTAGATAGAGTATTATATAAACTCTCTAAGCCTCTACATAGCAGTCATACTTATCATACCGTTTGAATCTGTAATCTGAAAATTCATCACATATCAATAAAACTCTCTCCCTTCTGCGCTGTGAACGTAGCTAACACATCGTTAGTGAACCACGTAAATCTGTGCGTTTGTCTCTTTATTGTTCTTTTATTATTTGTTCTTTCTTGCTTCCGTTATAACACTCACCATCCCGGTCTATTATTGTCCTTTGGTTTTGACACAAAGACCAAGAAAAGAGGAGGGGACAATTACTAGATGACAAGTGGATCAAATTGAGTGTAAATAATCAAAGTGTTATCAAGTTTTTATTCTTAAAATAGAAAAGATAACAATGATTTAGACACCCAAATTAAAAAAGGACAATAAATGACATGAACAGAAGGAGTATTGCAAGTCACATAAAAAGTATAAAAATTGGTGGATAAAATTTCTCAATAATTTTATTAATGGTTTCAAATCACCTAAAGCCGTGAACTATTTTGTAACAGAGAATTACAACACACGCCAAACATTCAAAAGACGTGACAAAAGTGATAAAGGAAAAATTCAACGAATCAAAAGGATACGTTAATGATGATTTAGCGAAATTTAGTCGTGATTTGGGTGATTTGGTTGAGAAGACGAAAGAATCTAACCCGGAATGGAGAGAAACATTGGAGAAATTGTTACGAGTAGCTGATGAATGTACTAAGATGACCGTCGAAGAATTTTGGTTCAAGTGTACAAACATTGTTCAACAATTGGACAATCGAAGACGAGAACTCGAAATTGGTACATTAAAACGTGCTCATACAAGTTTACTCTTTATATTGACTCGCTGCACTCGACTTGTTCAATTCCTAAAGGAGGATAATGATCAAAATCAAGAATTTTGGTTTCTTAATGCACAAAACTTTAGGGCAATATAAATTGTAAAGGACCCATCTGTTAGTCTATTACTGTGTAATTTTTATTTGGGTTTCAGGTATTTGTTTGTTCAGTTCAGGTTAGGTTAGGTTAGGTCGGGTTGCGTCAATTTGGTTCAAATCAAATGGGGTTGGACCATTATGATTTAGTTCGGGTGATACTTATATGAATACTTTAGTTTTAAATTACTCAATTTGATCATCATTGCAAATTAAGATTATGTGAATTCTTATCGACTTTATGTTGTACTTTTCATGTTCATTTCGGTCTGAACGGGTCAATTTTGGTCGATCATTTAAATCGGGTTACTTTTGACATGATATGATATTTGTGAGACACCAGTTAATGTATTATACAACTAGTTGTATATACAACTTATTCAATATAGTTGAGCGAGCTATGATACAAAGTTATTGAGTTTAACAAAATATTTGTTAAGCTCAATAACTTCGTAAAATAACTCAACAATTTTGTGTAAGAGTTCAACAACTTTGAGGCGGTTGTACAGTGCTACTATACAACTGGTTGTAGGATAGTATTTGTGAGACACTAGATCAAAATTCAAAACTCTATCAACCCGATTCTAAGAACGGATGAGAACCCGACTTAAATGGATGAGGAACGAAAAACGGGTAAAACAGATGATGGGTGGATGGTAATGACAGATGAACCATATCCACCTAAATGGCCCGCTCAACCCGTTTCGTTCACGAATGATGAATGAATGAATGAATGTCGGATGCTAAGTTTCACGAATGACGAATAGATGACAAATGTAAGTTTCAATCCAAACCCGATCCATTAACATCCCATTTCAAACCACACCCCACAATCAAATGAAAAATGACATTAAAATGTTTGCTTAGTTATCTCAATTCCTATTGTTTGACAAAATGTTGGCAATCACACCAACCATTTCAAACCTCAACTCCTACATCTCCAACAAGCTTAGCAAATCCCAAAAACAAAAGAAATTACAACGTTATCTTCATCAAATTAATCCAAACAAAAACAAAAATTCTTCATACATAAACCCAATTTTAATCCCTCAAACCCCATTAAACCAAACTAAATTACAAGCCCTTGATGCAGTTGTTCATGATCTTGAAGAAGCTTCACTTAAAAAGGGCATCAATGTCGACACTCAAACATTTTCTTCACTTCTCGAAACTTGCTTCAAATTGAATGCCATTGATCACGGAATTCGCATTCATAGAATAATCCCACCTAAGATTTTAGCTAGGAATGTTGGTGTAGTGTCGAAATTAGTTAGGTTATATGCGGCGAATGGTCGAGTTGAGGATGCACACCAACTGTTTGATGAAATGCCTGAACGAGAAGTATCGGCTTTTGTTTGGAATTCTCTTATTTCAGGGTATACTGACTTGGAAATGTATGAAGATGCACTTGCTATTTATTTTCAGATGGAGGAAGAGGGTGTAGAGCCTGATAGACACACTTTTCCTCGCGCTTTGGCCGCGTGTAGTGGTATTGGTTCGGTTAGTGTTGGGGAGGAAATTCATCGACATGTCGTTCGTTGTGGATTTTATGATGATGGGTTTGTGTTGAATTCTCTTGTGGATATGTATGCTAAATGTGGTGACATTGTTAAAGCTAAGAAGGTTTTCGACAAAATTAGGTCTAAAGACTTGGTTTCGTGGAATTCCATGATAATGGGTTACATTCATCATGGACTTATAGGTAAGGCAACAAGTATTTTCCGCGAAATGGTTGAAGCGGGATTTCAGCCGGATGAAGTTACCATATCGACAATTATCCCTAGGATTTCATCATTAAGAATTGGATGTCAATTACATGGATGGGTTCTTCGACAAGGGCTAGAATGGAGCTTGCCAATTACGAACTCTTTGATTGTCTTCTACTCGAGCAACGGCCTTTTACGTCAATCACGTTGGTTGTTTTCTTACATGCCTGAAAAGGATATTATCTCGTGGAATTCGATCATTTCTGCTCATAGGAATGACACTCGAGTTTTAACTTATTTCGAGCAAATGGAAAGTAATGGTTCAACACCGGATACTATTACATTTGTAACCCTACTTTCCGCTTGTGCGCACCTAGGATTAGTGAAAGAAGGGGAGTCGTTTTTCTCGTTAATGAGGGAAAAGTATGGAATTACCCCAAGCATGGAGCATTATGCTTGTATGGTAAATCTTTACGGAAGGGCAGGTTTAATTACTCAAGCTTACGACATTATATCGAGTAAAATGGAGTTTGAAGCTGGTCCAAGTGTATGGGGAGCATTGTTATATGCTTGTTTCCTTCATGTTAATGCAGAGATCGGCGAGCTTGCTGCTCAGAAGCTTTTCGAGTTGGAGCCTGATAATGAGTTCAACTTTGAACTGCTAATAAGGATATATGACAACTTGGGTAGATTAAACGATTCAGAGAGAGTGAGGAAGATGATGAATGACAGAGGTTTAGGTTCGTAGATTTATAAATCACGACAGCTTCAAAGTTGTACAGTATGATACTGCGATGCTATACCATCTCAGGCAGTATCAAATGTAAAATTGGGAAAGCATCTTGTATATTTTGTGCATTGAGCAGTTGAGGGTATACATGGCGATTAATTTGGGTGTTTAACTGATGTTAATATCGTTGGTAGCGACTTCTTGGTGTTAATGGCACTATTTCGGTACCATGGAAGATCTCAGTAAGCTGTTATCCGTCACTTTGTTGTTTGGCATTGCATCAAGTATGATCACCACAACTGGTGTGTTATTGTGTAGTAGAAATGTGTTACTAGGGTGTCTCCCCCGTCGGGCTTCTCTTTAAGGTGTTCTACCCATAATGAACTAAAATCCGCGGTGTCTCTAAATAAATCCCATAATTTATTTTCCAAAATAAGTTACTCCGTATAATTAAGCAAGGAGTGTACAGTGTACATGCAGTGCAAAATTACATGAAGGCTTAGATTACACAATAATGTTTTGACACACTATTATTACAATCCGTTACATGTACTCCCTCCGTTTCAGTCTCTTCGTTCCAATCAATAGTTTACACTTGTTTTATTCTCCCTCACAAAATAAACAAGTGTAAACTATTTATTGGGAAAGAGGGAATACAATCATAGGTCCATTGCTTTATGAGATAAGTTCCCTCCTATTCCGGATGACTGTCCATATTTAAGGGTGGCACGGGAATTAAGGAAATCCGAATTAAATAAGCTAAAGCATTGCGTTGTGGTGAGTTAATTGGAGAGAGAGAGAAGGTATTGTGAGATATTATTATAGTGGACTGATTAAAATAAGTATTTTTATGGGGGTGAAATGAGTAAATTAAGGGTAATAATAAATACAACACAGTGGGTTGTATTTAAGAAACCAAAAGAGGAAATAAATTCTTAATCCCCTATTTACTAAATGAATAGGTGAACTCACAAGTTTCCCTCCAAAAAGCATCTTTTTAATTAAGGAAACTATTGATAATTTAATTGTATTCACTAAATTAGGAAATTAATAATTATAATGTATTTTATTATATATTTCTTTTCATTAAAATTAATCTTCATCAAAATATATAATTTTCACTAAATACTAAACTATAATATTTTAACTAGTTTGAATGCCCGTGCGTTGCAACGGGTTAATTAACTTATTTATAATGCAAAAAAAAAAAACGTTATAAGGGTTTAATGTTTACATTCTATGTCTAATAATTTGTTTACATATTATTAAAATATCTCTTTTCAAAAAAAAAATGATTAATATAGACGTGGGTTAACTCTTATTTATAATGATATAATTACCCCACCTTATATTAATCTTTACATGTGGGACAATTCTACTATTTATAAGTAATATATTCACCAAACTTGGATTATTTTTCTGATGTGGGACAATTCTACTATTTATACGTAGTATATATTCATCAAACCTATATTGTTTTTCAATGTGGGACAAATAACATACTCAGAAATACACCATCTTTTTTGCATTTAGTTCGACATCCAACCAGGTCCCGAATACCGAATACAGACAATTGCTACTCATTATATCTAATATTTATATTTAAATTTAATAATATGATCAAGTACTCTCCATTAATATTTGTACGTTGTTTTTCTTCAAAAAAAAAAATTAAAATAAATGAGATACGGAAATTTTCCGTAGTACCCCTTAGTTTTGTTAGATTTTCCATGTTACCCCTACTTTTAAAAATCTGCCCATGGTACCCTTGAGGTTCCATTTTTTTGCCCATGGTACCCTCTAATTTAAAGGCTGTTAAATGGACGTTAAGTTTGATGGCGTGACAATAAAATAACAATTAAAAAATAATACTCATTAACGCTCTATTACTGCATTCAGAAGACGGCCATTAGTAAACTCTTTAGTTTTGTATTGTGTCAGGAGACTATCATTAGTAAAACCTTTAGTTATTTTTTGATTTTCTTGTTCATGTTCTTAACTCTTTCCCGGGTAGTTCCCAACGATTTCCACTTTATTTTTTATATCATATCGTAGATAATGATAGAAAATCTTAAGAGCTCTTTAAGACAATATTTATGAGACTCAAAAATTTTTGGATGGATACATAAATTCCAAATATGCATCCTATTTATAATCATAGGAGCACATCACCTTATACTAATTTTTCAATGTAGGACAATTCTACTATTTATATGTAGGCCTTGTTTGGAAAACGGCAGAAGCAGATTAATGATAGCAGATAGCGTTAGCAGAATACGGTTGACGGATTTTAGTAGCAAATTTGACCATTATATGAAATTAGCAGAATTAAGAAAGCGTGTTTGGTAACTAGCAGATTATATGACAAATCTACCATTTCCATGTATAAACTCAATATGCTATTACAATATGCTGCTATTAGCAGCATATTAAAAAATAGTAGATTCCGGCCAATATGCTATCTGAATATGCTATTAACCAAACACGTAAAATTAGTAGAATGATTGGTCAAACTACTATTTAAGCCGGAATCTACTAATTTCACCTAATATATTGTTTACCAAACGGGGCGGTAGTATGTTCACCACACCTACTTATTTTTCAATGTGGAACAAAACATACTAAAAAGCACACAATTTTTCATATTAAGAAGTACACCATCTTTAATATGTGCAAATAATATGAAATTTATACTCTAATGATAGCATTTTTTTTAACACAAAGCTAATTATATTATTTTCATAATTTTTTCAACGATATTTTTTTTGACAAATGAAATGTAAAAGTTTGAAATAAAAATTGGAAATATCAATTGAATATAATTTAGGAAATATACATATTATAATAATTAAAAGATTCTCCACTTTATTTTTTACATCAAAAATTATACTTTCCTAAATTTATTTTTGATGATGTGGACGTTCTCAGATCGCTCGAAAAAACTCTCTTTTATACATATATATAGATTAAAGTATACACAATATAAAACTATAAACCATTAGTTTTGTGGTACAAAAAAAACTTTTTTAAAAAAAAAAAAATATTTAAGCACATTACTCAATTTACTTTGATTAATTTTCAGTTTTAATTTTTTTTTTTTTGATCGAAACAAAATAAAACGAGAAAAATAAACAATTAATGAGATACCACTATTATTTTACAGTTCAATATTACTCAATTTTCTTGAATAATTTTACAGCTTAATTTTTTTCCTCATATAAAAATATAATTACGTGAGATATGAATTATTTTTTTGTACATAAATATAAAAAATTAATGAGGTATTAATTTATTATGATTTAGTAATACAAAAATAAGAACTCTATAAATACCGCGCATTTATTATGCGGGATCTAAACTAGTATATGTATTAATTGTATTAGTTAATGTGTAATTTAGTTCTTAATTTCTAAATCAATACCTAAATTAGAAGGTATTTGAGTTGTATTTAGCATTTCCCATTAATATTTGCTTTCTAACATTGTGGTTATCATTCCTATTAATTAATAAAGTAATATATCTTTTTTTTGGCTAATATGTATGCAAGGTGGCATAGACTTAAGGCGTGACACGTGGCACTTCAAGAGGCACTCAACATGCTTTTTATGTTATTATATAGATCAATAAGTCTTTCTTGTGACGGGTCAAGTATCACCTACTTGGGTAGATAAGACAAAAGCAACAGTACCTAAGGAATCACAAATGACTTGTCTTTATCTACTCAAGTGAGTTTTATTTGATCCATCACAAGCTTATTACGGATATTGTCCGTCACAAATGAGAATTTGTATATATAGAATTGTGAAATGAATAGCAATCGATCTTGAATTCTTGATAAACATTGGCCCAAAACAAAGTATACTGACACTACACAGTGGAATTAAATGCAAATCCAACTCACATGGGCCTCCATCCCAAAGTTCAAAACGGATAAATCCGTCTTAAGATTAAAACAGTCAAATAATATCAAATTTACATAAATAGAACAAGTTTTTTGCTTATAAATAGACATTTTAATTTTGTCTTATCCATGTTATTGGCTCAGTTTTGAGTTTAAGATGGATACTCTCGTCTTAACAAAAACTTTGTGGAAAACAACCCATGTGAAGTGAACACCTCCCCCTCTATTTCATTTCCCATAAAACTCTCCCTAGTCTTTACTCTTCCATTATAAATACACCTACCTTCTAACTCTTCCTATTTACATAAACTCCAATCTACTTAACAATTCACTCACAACATCAAAAATAAAAATAAAAAATGGTTTACCACACACTTCCAATCCTCCTCCTCCTCACCACATTCGCTGTAACGACGAAAATCGCTACAGCAACAACTACTACTACTACCACTACTACAATGACGAATAATTTCATCAAGTCCAAATGTAGGTCAACAACCTACCCTTTACTATGTGTCCAGTCACTCTCTAACTATGCCACTACAATCCGAAAAAGCCCACGTCAATTGGCCCAAACTGCACTAGTAGTGAGCTTAGGCAAGGCCCGTTACGCTAAGGCGTACATGGCCCAATTTAGCCATACTAGAGTACTAAAGCCCAAAGAAGTTGGGGTGGTCCAAGACTGTATGGAACAAATTGGGGATACCGTGGACCGGCTCGGGAGATCGATCCATGAGTTTCAGATATCGGGTCGAGCACGGTCCTGGGATGTTAAATGGCATATGAGTAATGTGCAGACTTGGGCTAGTGCTGCTATTACTGATTTATGTACTTGTGTTGATGAGAGTAATGCCTTAAATTGGAGGATTAAGTCCGGTATTAAGGCACAGTTTATGGGTGTAATGCAGTGTACTAGTAATGCTCTTGCTTTGGTTAATCAGTTTGCTAATAAGTACTCACCTTGAAAAATTTAATCGGTTTCTTGTTGGTTCGGGTTAAAAGTCGTGTACTCGAGTATATATATAATAGACCTGTCAAATGAGTCGAACAGTTTTAGTTTCGTTAAGGTTCGATCAAGTGTCATTTTCAAAGTATAACGATGAGGTGAAATATTCGGATGTATTCGACATGTGAAAATGTCTTAATGTTTGAAGCAATATATTTCAATGAACACAAATTCTAGAATAAGACGGTTTCCTCTTCTATGAATTTTCGATGAAATGCTTTGGAAAAAGGCGATTTGAATTTCCGAGCTCTTACGTCTGAATCCGACAATGCAGCAATTGCCCATTGCCTGGCTCATTTATTATTAGTGATGGGGAAATATATTTTTTAATTATACTATTCGAATATTCATTTTACTATCGAACCAATTTAGCCCATTACTCTCTTCTTTCGAGTCTTTTTCATACGTTTAATAATAGTTACGGTAAGAAAAACTAGATTAGAAAATTCTGCAAACACGTTTAAATTACCCTTCACTTGTGTCGTACTCCGACCTCTGTATTAGTCTCACGAATCACGAATATTTTCTAAGAAAAAGAGAGAAAAGACTAATTTTATTGTGTTAATGAAAATCTAACTCTCTCTAATCTGCATCACAAAATCTCATTAAAGACGGCGATATCCGTCACAAGCTTTTGACGGATACTATTTCGTCTCACAAAATACCCATGAGAGGTGAGTGGGGAGGTACATGAGGGGTGCCCCACCTTGTCCCCTCTCACTTTTTGTGAGAGGTCTTCAGCTTGTGACGGGATTAGCCCGTCACAAGCAAGACGCTTTGAATCTGCATAAACCGTGTAATCTAGGAACTTGGATTTTAGCTAAATTTAGTACACCCTTCAATAAGGGGAATGCTTGGATATGCATAAACCTTTCATCATTCGAGAAGTGTCATAGTCATGGATCGGATATGGATTACATAGCTAAAATTCTTTAGTGTCACGTCGACATAAGAAGCGACACTAGAAGAAGGTTGAAAGTACCACGGAATTGGTGGCACAAAGTAATTCGTGACACAGTAAGATTCAAAATACCCAATGTATTCTCCTTCTCATCTGACAGTTAACCCGAAATTAAGGATCTGTGCACATTTTTTTAGCATCACACTAGAATTTTCATTTTCGCCCAACAAAATGACCATCGTCATAATAAGAATCAAAATATTTCATCCCGCAACTTTTGGGAATCCCAACTATCCGTGAATGTATGTACATCTAACTTTCCGCTCATCAATGTTGAAGGTTACAATACCTTGGGTGAAAAGAGGTGCAAATCCAGATATGTAAAGAAATTCCTCCGGTTAGTAAGCTACTAGTAGTATCTTCAAATAAGTTAAGCCTTCAAAACAGCAGACATCCGCTCATCAATAACTAACTATGCATGAATTTTTTTCGAAGGGCCAAACCCCAGCTACGCATCATACCCACCAACTTGCAGGACCTAAACCCTCCATGTTCATTTCTCCCTGGCAAAGGGAATACAAAGACAATTTATCATTAGTTTGGACAACAAACTTGTACTTCCTTCCATCGAACTTATATTGCCTACATTTTCTTTTTGGTCGATCTCAGAATAAAAAAACGATTTTTAATATCAATATCGAGTGAAACAAAACATAAATGCAGCAATTAGTCTATATCCAGATTCAACCCATGTTATATTGGTGCTTATAAAATGAAAGAACTTACAATAACCACCATTGGAGCGAAAGGCTTGGAACCTTCATCTTGCTCTAAAGGAATAGTTGGATAGTCAACAGAAGTAACTCGAAAGCGTATCTGCAAATGAAGTGAAAAAACAAATCAAACCAATGAGTGTAATATTAATAAAGACAGATAAGTAAGCACTCCTAACCTCGTCTCCCTCAACACGAAAATCTTCCTCATCCTCATGCATCCACGTCCAAAATTTCTCCTTGCTGCAATTCCCAGAAAGGTTATCAGACAACTGAGGTAAAAAGGTCACCTTCAATTTTGTATATCATTAGCACCAAATTTAAACCAGATCATAGTAGTTGCTTACGGTCTCTCTGGATCAGGTACCAGGTGTGCAGGTTGTTGTAGAGCGTATGAAGGTACATATATGTCCTCAAAAAATCCTAGCGACACTGCAATTAGAAAGGGTCACCATTAAATGCAATCATTTCCGACGGAGCAAAATTAAGTACTCTTCGAGGGAGTCAGCAATGAAAGTATTTAATCTCCAATCAGGGGAATTTTAAAGGTGCTGTAAATGTAATCCTCTACAACAAAGGGTCTCAATCAAGTATAGAAATAGTACTCCCTCTATAGTACAATGTCCTTGCCAATAACCTTTATATGGTCTTCAAGATGACATTCTGACCATGTCTTCTACATTAAAAATCACAAGTGTAATTTTGTGAAAGAAATTTTGATAGCAAACTAAATATTTTAGTATCATGTTATAGTTTCTTAGTATATCGTGTGAGAAATTTACAATCAAAGTTCTGAACTTTCTCCGTAACAAGTCTAATAGGAACACCATTATATTACGGAGGAAGTATTAAATACAGTAAACAAGAGGAAACATTGACAAAGGAAAGGAGGTAAAGGCGGAGTTCTAAGGAATAAGGATAGCCAATAAAGCGCGTACTTTTTTAACATCGTAAAACAAGCAATTTAAGTTTGCTGCACGATAAGCGGGCAAAAAGAGTATCGTGGATTGAGTTGTTCTACTACAATTCTACTTTAAACATCAAAGATCTAGCGGCCTTTTTTTCCCGGGAAAGGGATTGGTAATCAAACAAGCAATTACAATGCCTTCCTCCAATTGAGAAAAACAGAAGACAAGAATGTGGAACAATGAACAAAACAATTGCAAATACATACAGCGGACACCCTTTGTGTCTGACTCTAAGAGTTTTCCTTCTATAATTTCTCCAATGTATGGTCGGAACATAATCATGCGAAAAACCACCTGCAATAAAACAAATGAAACAACACAAAGGACAAATTACTGTTCTTTAATACAAAAAAAGATACAAAATTTTAGGAAGAATGACTTTCGACACCCTTCTCTTTTATGGTTCTGCAAGAATCCGCTATTGGTAGAACTAATAACCAGAGTAGAAGATGAGATGATACTGCATTAAAGCAATATTCAAAATGTCCCATTACTCCCTCCATTCCGTTTTGGTCATTTGTTTACCTTTTATATTCTTTTTAAGGGGCATTTTAATAGAAGTTAAACAAATGATTGGGACGGACGGAGTATATTTTCGTAATAATCATTTTGAGAAACACCACTTCTCCATTATTTTCCCTAATGTCAAGTTAACATACCAATAATCCCTAATGTATACTAAGTTCTAACACATCTAGCCGAAGACGACAAATTAAAAATCTTGTGTAAAGCCGTCTTAATCGTATTGGCACCACATTTTCCCTATCAAATGACAAATTCTTGTGTAAAGCCGTCTTAATCGTAAGTTCGCGAAAAACGGGTATTTCAGAACAATTACAGTACACTACTGAATAAAAACTCACTGTATAAGTAGGAGCACCATTATCGGGTAAGACGAAGCCGCCATCAATCGATAAGATGTCGTAAACCGATACACAAAGACCCAATTTTGAAATTATCTGCAACATTTACAAGTAATTAATTTCGCAATTAACTCAATTATAAAAGAAATAACAATGAAATTCGATTAAGGAAAGAACGGAGAGGTGAAACCTTGTCTAAGAAGATGGATTGAAGTTCGTCTGTGATTGATTCTTCAATAGGGAGGTCTAATTTGTGCGGAGGTACCCGTAATTTGTGCTCTAATTTGCTTAGGAAGAACATTTTTTCGGGTTCTATGAATTGAATTGAATTGAATTGGGGGGAAAAGGAGTTTGAATTGGGGGTTTAGGGTTTTTGGAGGGGTTAACTTAATGATATGGTGTTAGACAGTTTTGCGCTTTTGTTACATCCGGAAATTGAAACATGTAGTTTTTGTGACGGGTGAGACGGTCTTATAATAAACGAAATAGTTTTTTCTATAACTTAGCGGTATAATTGTATAATGTCATAAATCATAATTGGCCTGGATTGAAATGATTGAAAGTCGAGACATCTATATGGAAATGTAACTAAATTATCATTACAAATTTACAATTAAAGAAAACATTTGTATCAGGCAATTTTTTTTATAAATTTTACATATTCGGGGCAATTTTTTTTATAAGACATCTTAAAATATAAATAACTTTTCACTCGGGGAAGAGAAAAACTTACATTGAAGACAAACCGCAAAGAGAATTAACCAATAAAACTAATTGAGTAAACTGGACGAAGGTTCCCATATACGTACTATAAGTAATAAGAACAAATTTTATTTTTTTTTTTTGAAAAGTAAATATACGGTTAATTTTACTTATTTTCTTATAAGAAAAAATCATAATTATATGTTCACATATACTATAAGTAATATGAATTATACTCCTATTGTCCACAATTAAAACTTGTGTACGAGTATAATTTTAAAAAGAAAAATGATAAATATTTAATGTACCAAAAAAGAAAAGAAAATCTTAAATCAAGCATTAATAACATCAATTTATGCGTAATTGTGTCATAAATTCCTAATTTAATTTCATTTTGGGAAGTAATTTAGTTATTAAATACAGCCCTTTATCATTACCCTTTTAAAAATCACTACACAAGTAAATGGCTATTTAGACTACTTTGAAAAAGTTTTTGATTTCAATAGGAGTAGTTTTCAACGTACCCCGTTACAATTAATAGAACAATAAATAAAATGCACTCAACATGATTCAAACCCTAGGCATAAATGAAATATTCCAAGAGTCTTACCACTAAACCAAAGGCAATTAGATGGTTATTTGTTACATTGTTCTCTAATTAATGTTCATTTTTAAACTAAGCGAGTAGATAACTCTACTTATTTTTTTCTTGACGAGGAGGTAGATCCGTAGATGCCCCCACGGCCCCCATGTAGATCCGTCCATGATACCATAGAGGTACTAAGGCCCTGTTCTTTTGGACTTAAAGTCACTTAATATAAGTTCACTTCAGATCCTATAAGTTCGATTCGATTCGAATCCTATAAGTTCGATTCGATTCGAGATCTTATAAGTTCGATTCGATCCTATAAGTTCGATTCGATTCGATTCGAATCCTATAAGTTCGATTCGATTCGAGATCTTATAAGTTCGATTCGAATCCTATAAGTTCGATTCGATTCGATTCGATCCTATAAGTTCGATTCGAGATCCTATACCTCACTTAATTTAAGTTCGATTCGAGATCCTATAAGTTCGATTCGATTCGATTCGAGATCCTATAAGTTCGATTCGATCCTATAAGTTCGATTCGAATCCTATAAGTTCGATTCGATTCGAGATCCAATAAGTTCAGTTCAGATCCTATAAGTTAAGTTCAGTTCAGTTCCTATAAGTTCAGTTCAGTTCAGATCAGATAAGTTTCAGTCCAAAAGAACAGGGCCTAAGATATTTGGTACTTCATATCACTTAAACTTGTTTAGTTTAATCTTCTATTCTATGTTGAGGGAATGAAGTTAGAAACTTTATGAAAATTTATTTCTTCTATTGTTATTAAAGTGGTCTGAATCGTAACAAATATCATATTTAGTAACAGCTTATCTGCTTATCATTTCATATTCATTTCATTGGTTTCATAATTCATATAGCCAAATATACAAAGGAACTAGGTAGTATCCCGCGCTTCGCGCGGCCTGTTTTAATATTTTATGATTATAATTGAAGAAAAATTATATAATTCATATATGACCTTCAATATTTTCTCTTATAAATAATTTTTTTTCTCAAATTTAATATTTTTAGGTTTAACTTCAATCTTTTAAAATAAAGGGTAATTTGATAACTTATACCTTGAATAACTCACCTTTTCAAATCTTATACCTAAGATAATTTTCTTTAAAATCTTATACCTAAAATAACATTTTCTTCTAAACTTGATACCAAATCTTAAAAAAATCTTTAAATTAACGATTTTGCCTTTACTAATTTGATGGTTTTTAGTGGTGGTAATCGTGGATGTGTGTGTTAATAGGTGAGACAAAGGATGATAATGTTTAATTAGTAAGTGTAAGATTGTCAACTCAAGGTTTTTTTTAGATTTGGTATCAAGTTTGGAAGAAAATGTTATTTTAGTTATAAGATTTTAAAGAAAGTTATCTTAGGTATAAGATTTGAAAAAGTGACTTATTTAAGGTATAAGTTATCAAATTACCCTAAAATAAAATACATAAGAGTTTTAATTAAAATTAATAAGTGATAATTAATTATGCATGATCAACGTTTTATAAATAAATTATCATATTAATCAAAATAAAATTTATTCAAATAATACAACACTCAACAATAATTTCTCAAATTATATCATTTCACGATACTTTATGTCTCAAATCAATTAATATTTATTCAAAATGATGTGAACATAATTTTATGTAATTTTTAATTTTTTATGTATAACATATGACGTTTATCTATCAAACATATAGAGTTCAAACTCAACTTATTCAAATATTTTGATTGTGTCTTGCATGTGATATGTGTCAAACATATCTATGAGAAATTTGCGCCTTTTATTTTTTTAAACAATTATATATAATGATGTTTAAGAGTTTATTACCTGTAAATATAATAGGTTGAACTATCTCAAATACTCCCTCCTATTTCATATGTTGTTCCCTTTTCAATAAAATACTACTCACATATATTAGAAAAAGTGGAACAACATATGAAATAGGAGGTAGTATTATTTTTTGATGTTTTTCAAAAAGATAACATATAAAATATTTAACTAAAAGTAATACGGAGTATTTGGTTAGTCATAATCAATATTTCATAATTTGATTTATTCATATTTAATTAAAGATATTAAAAAAATGTAACGTATTTTCTACTTTTTCATGTCATTTATAATACTACTCGTATATTACTTAATAATCATTACTTTTGTTTTGATTATTCAAATGCACTCGCGATCACTATGTACATACACACTCGTACACATACTCGTTATCACACTATTGAAACCTATCCAAAATCTCATATGTATTCAATTTGTCCAATATAATTTTTTTCATTCTCAGACTAAAAAACCTTATCTCTTAGTAGTTTTTTTAAAGTTGTGTTTTTAATATATACAATGCCTCTTCCAAATATATTTTTAATAAGGAATTTATTAGTCTAACTTTTATAACTTTCTCAAAATATTTTTTTACGTAAATGTAAAACATTGTGAGACACTCACTTTAATCATCTCTACATATCAAAATAAATATTTCAATAAATATAATGAAAATTATACTCAATTGAAAGCATTTTTCACAACGAACGTAATTATTTACATTTTAGAATTTTTATCAAAATAACTTTTTAGTAAATTAGAATCAAATCACCGTAATTATTTAATAAAATTTTATAATAAAAATTATTAAACTATAATTAATACTTTACTGAGATTTATACAGCATTTAATATGATTGTATTTAATTTCAGCTGTAATTAATACGTGTATTTAAGGCTGGGTTGACACGTTGCGCATTCACAACGTTTCAACCCAGTTTTATATATATATATATAAGATAGGTGACAGAACAATCGGGCAACAGCTAACGTTAGTGGAGTAAACAGTAAAGAGCTGAACACATGCGAACGGACTGGATTAATAACTAAAAAAAAGCATATTAAAACAACAAGCACCAGTGGTCTAGTGGTAGAATAGTACCCTGCCACGGTACAGACCCGGGTTCCATTCCCGGCTGGTGCATACACAAGCTGTGATGATAATGTGCGCAAATGGTAGCTTGTCCGCTACCTATCTCCGATTCTTAAACGAAGATTTCTGCGCACCTGAGCTTGTTTTTTACTTGTAAGTCAGACAAATTTTTATTTAAGATAAGTGTATCCGTTTTAAGCTTAAAACGGGTTAAATATTATGTCTTCAACAAAAGCAAAATGCATAGGAAAAATCAAAATATTTATCTCAAATGCTTAAATGAGATGATAATTATCTTATTTTTAATGTTGAACACGGATAGCTTTATCTTAGGGGACTAACTACGGAAGTCGAACAATTTGAATACTAAGCTAAAAGATGAAAGTGATCAACCACTTTGGTAATGTGTATTTGGTTATAAGAACAAGAAGAGGATCGCCGACGACAGACATTAGATAATTTTGAGTCCCGGACAAGGAAACAGTCGCGTGTAATCCTAAATAATATTGAACTAGTTTAAACCTCGTGTAATAAATGTACCGTATATAGAGTTTTTTTTAATAAATTATTATTTATAAATAGTATTTCTTGTCATTGTATTTTGTTTTGGTGAAAAAAATTGTACCTAACAGTTAATCAAGAGAATTGATAATGTACTGAAATGTATTTTAAATAAAACTAGTTTTGTGACCCGTGAGAATCACGGTTTGATTGTTTTTGTTCTTTTGTTTTTGCGGTATTATTCATGAATGCGTTATTCGGCTTGTTTGTCTTCTTACTTATTATCTTGGAGATATGTTGGTAGGATACCTAATCAAGGCAACAAAATAAATTGCACAAAGGTGTAAGACAATTTAGTACAATTTTAAAAAAAAATGTCAATTAATATTCCAATGGTTAGAATATATAATGTAACATGTCATCAATAACTAGAAATTCATACTACAACTTGATATTGCGCATACATCATAATAATAATTAAAAAATGAAAACCCCAACAAAAAAAAAAATTCAAGTTAAAAGAAAATTGCAAAGAAGTTCCATAATCATTATTTCCAGATTTTATGCAATGTTATTGATATGTAAGTATGTCATCTTCCTGCAATTTCGATTCAAACACAAAAATAATAACTAAATAAGATTCTAACTATTAATTAATTTAAAACATAATAAGAATAAAAAAGTTAAATAATTCATTTGGTTATATATGCATACTTTACCTACCAACTTTTTGGATAAAAATGAAAAATAGAATTGTTGTAATATTTATATAAGGAAATTTTTGTAATTAATTATCTAATTAATTTCAAGAATTTATTTGAGAGAAGAAGAATATTCTGTGAACTAAGGGGAGATAAAAAAAATTGTGGTAAAATAACTACAAAGTATAATAATTGTAAGAAAAACAAAGAGACAATCTATTAAATAAATGAAATAAAAATTAAATAAATAGGTAAATTGATAACAAGTAACAACTTATCATCTCATATTCATTTCATTGGGGGTTCACATAACTCATACAGCCAAATATACCAAGGAATAGGTGTCGGTCGTACAATCGGGCAACATTTAACGTTAGTGGAGTAAAGAGCTGAACACATGCAGCCGGACTGATTAATACATAAAGAAAAGCATAATAAAACAACAAGCACCAGTGGTCTAGTGGTAGAATAGTACCCTGCCACGGTACAGACCCGGGTTCGATTCCCGGCTGGTGCATACCCAAGCTGTGATGATATTATGCGCAAATGGTAGCTTGTCCGCTACCTACCTCTGATTCTTAAACGAAGACATCTGCGCACCCTGAGCTTGTTTTTCCTTTTTATTTCGGGTGAAAAAAATGACTCGGTTTTTTCATTTAACAAGATTTCATTTATACTAAGATTCTGAAGTCCAGCCATATTTTATTTTTTGGAAATGCAAAGGCGGATTAATTCATTTCATAAAAATCAGATATAACAAAGGTTATTAGCCAGACGAGGCAAAATTTCGGGTGAAAGCTTCCTACTTAAACGCATCGAACCTAAATGAGTAAGCTTGTGTAATTAGCAAATGACAATAACATCAACCACTTTGGTAATGTGTATTTGGCTATAAGAACAAGAAGACGGCCGCCAACGATAAACAATAGACAGTTTCGAGTCCCAGACAAGGAAACAGTCGGGTGTAATCTAATCTTAATAATCCTAATTAATATTGAATCTAAAGATTTCATTTATACTTGGTTTTGCATCAATGTATACCAAGATATGAATGAACTTCTTGGTTTGCGGCTTTGCGCAGTCTGAATTGAAACAAATAGGAATCACAGAGGCGACAGTCTCACTCGAGTTTTGACAATGCTTCATTCCTCTGAAATCAAACTCGAGGCCTTTTGCCAAATTAGATCAATCATTTACCTCGGTAAGTACAGATGTCTTTTCCGTTTCATAATTGCTTCATCTAGTCTACACTAAATCAACAACGCCGCAAATCCCTCAACAAGGGGCTGTTTTTACAGTTACACTAATTTCACCCCATAAATCGCTACCATAAGCTACTCTAACTTACTAAAAGTGGAAAACAAAAGTGGACAAATAATAAAGAGCTCCAACATGTTTGTAATCGCTTCAGAACAAGTCGATGAGAACAACGAGCAGTATCAGCAATGCACCGAGAAACTTTATGTTCTTGTTTGTCAGTGTTGCAGAATTTTGCTTTCTGGTGTAAAAAAACAAATCTTCAGTACAACAGTATATTAAGAAGGGTTACCATGAAAGAGCAAGGATAATATTTTGGAGATTAAACTTACGGTTGCAAGCCGGCAAGAGAACCACAGTACATGACATTATCAGGGGCCGCGAATAGTGAGTTTTTGTCTTCTGAGTTGACAAGCCTAATGTAAGTTTCTTGGCCTAAGTACCATCTGTCAAGGTTCTCGGTTCTGATATTCCATACTCCTGGGTTGTCCAGATAAGCGTAGACGGCTGTCCACCCCCCAGGAAAAACCTGCACACAATAACATATACGGAGAACAATTTACTTGGGAAAATGTAAACAGCATGAAGCTAAAAAAAAAAAAATTAGTTCTGAACTTTCCAAGATTCAAGTTATGAAAGTCTTATTTAGTCGAGTTTAATTTTAATATCAAGAGTTCAAGACACTACATACTCGCAATAATCTTACAACCCTCAATCTCAGCCTAGCAAATTGACTAACATACTGAGTCGAAAAGACGAGGAATTCATGGCATTCCTGCTATACTACACATTGTAGGAATGAGATACAAACCTGTACTGTGCAGCGATAAATTGCATCCCACTTGTTATAGCTTCCCCTGTTGTCATTACTCCAGACCCCAAGACCCATCCTGCAGTGATCGACAAATCAAATAGTTTTAGAGTGTACATTTCTTTTACCAAAAGTATGAAGAAAAACACTGTTGTGTGAGACATACCCAACAACATAAAACGAAAATCCATCAAGGTGAAAACTTTGCATCACGGTATCATTGTTCTGAAATACAATTTCAGCAAATCCCTTAAATGTACCATCAATGACAGAGGTATCCATACGAGGTGCTCGTCCTGCCATGGGCACACCGGGGAAATCTCGCTTGTAAGCACCCTTCACATTTTTGAAGTCTGCAATGAGGATGGGAGTACTTGGATTTACAAAGGAAATTCCATTTAGAGTTGCACGGCGTTTTCCCTTGATTGTTGCTGGTGGCAAAGTCTGGAGAATGTATGTGTCGGTCACATTTATACTCCCATAGTGAAAAGACCCTTGTGGGTTTGGACGAGCTCCACTTGCCGATCCGTTTTGCCTGCACATGGTCATAGTACTAGCACCTTCAGACACACTTCACATGAACATTCTAAAATGCATCACAGAGCCAGTCTTTATCTAAACTATGAATTAAACATGGCACGCCCAAAAATACACTCCCTCTTCCCTATGTATGCTATCTACATGTTCTATAGATTACTTCCCGAGTTCCCGGCGAAATGAGAGATTTCTTACCCACTTGCATTTGGCTATATAAAAAGCCTATCAAAAACCAAATTTCAAACTATATGTGGAGACTGGAGACATAGGAGTAGATTTTCAACAAAATTGGGTAAAAAGCGCCTAGGAAAACTTGTTTTACATATCTCGGAAACCACATATCCACCATTGGTGGAGAGCTACATATACACTCTAGGTCAAAACTAAAGAAAATTTGAAAACCATCCTTTAGTAAATCAGAATGTAACTGTAAACAAGGCAATCCATTTAAGATGGAAAACAAACTTCGGCGATGGAACCAGAATTGGAATGTAGACAAACCTGACAGACAGTGCCTGATTCAAAGACCATGTCCTGTCAAATGAATCATTTGGTGGATCAGGGAGAGGCCCGGTAGCCTTTCCTCGTGAATTCGTATACTGTAAGATAGCTACACCGGTGACTCTTTCCCACCCAGATTCATTTATAAACCTAGCACTAGCCACTATGTAGTAGTCTGTACTAGCATCCTGATCCATAGTAACAAGAAATGAATAGGACTGCCCAACATGAATATCCATGCTTGAGTAGTTCGCCTGTGATGTATAGTATCCTTCAGTTTCAACTAGATTTAGAGTGTGATTTTGTATTCTAAAGTTTAAGCTAGTTGAGATCCCAACATTGTGCACACGGAATCGATATGTTCTCCCTGCATTATATTCATATTCAAAGCAAGTTGTTAACACTGGCATAGTGGCATGCTACAATGTAAAGAAAATACCGAAATGGACATGTGTGAAAGAGATAGCTTTCCTCAGGGGGTGATGCAAAATGACACAAGGGGGTGACCCCCGCGTACATAAAGAGGGCAAGAAGATTAAGCATCGAGGAAAATACCTGGTTCAACTTTAACAGTATTGTAGTCAATACCATCAGGAACAAGAGTGGTATTATACTGAAAGGGTCCGTTTCCATTGATAAGAACTCCATCAGGCAGTCCCAATTCCCTGCCGGAATCTAAATCCGCTCTCAAAGCCTAATCCATTAGCATATACTAATTATTTAGAGTCCGAATTTAAGGGATCAAAGGTTCCATTCATCTTTTGATAGTAAAGGAATTACCTTGTGGTCTCGGTTATACCAATCGCCAATCACGAGAATAACATTTGCATCTGGTTTAGGGAATGGCAGAGGGATAATGGTCCTGTTATTAAGTATAATCGGACCAAACCCACCAGAAGCTCTTTGAAACTTGGTAGTAGGGTGGTAAAAAAAGCTGCCAATTTGGTCTTTCGCCTGAAATTGATATGTGAAATTCCATTTCGGAGGGATGGCACAAGTCGTTCCTTGCACACCATCTTGCCAGGGATCATCTTGCAAGTGAAGCCCATTCCTGTCGCAAGTATGTTAGCCTCGGATCAAGCATGAATAAGATTTGCTTTACTTTATTTCATCCCTAGAGATCAGAAACCTATGCTTTGAACCATATCTGAAGTAATACAAGCAAGTTAAACAAAATATTACCAATTAATCAAAAGTTCTTCATCCAATTTGTTTTTGACATGAACAAAAACATTGACATTGGTCGTAACTTCGATCAAAGGTCCTGGAAACTGATCATTGACCACGATAACCTGCCAAAACAACGAAAAATTTCAGACCCATCAAGTCTATTATACTCACATTACAGCACAGTCTTCACAGCTTAGATTAGATGAGTTACTGTCACATTAAACACGCACTCAAACTTCTTTAATTACCAAACCACATAAAGATGCAACTATGCAAGCAAGAATACAAACCAATGCTTCAATTCTTACAGTAAGTTACAGCTACAGCCAACTTCTAATACAAAACAATGCTCCTAATTAACACGCCAGAGATAAACCCTTGACTTCTCCAGCAAAACCGCGAAAGGGGAAGATTAGAATATTAAAAACAATAGAATATCAAACCTAAATAACCAGAATCAAATATTTCCCTTTAAAAACAATCTTGTTGTGTGTTCAACACCTAGAGTGTCCGACAGAGCTCGACATTTCGACACTTAATTTCAGCTCAAATACAGACTTTTTCACAAAACAGCCGTATCTAACACTCCGACACTTGCAGCCGAGTTGGAGTAACATAGATTGTGACATTAGATTACATTATACTACCTCAATACCAAATTTATTGTCTGAATTGACTCTAGTGGTCAGCTCAACTAATACCAACATTTAAAATTAAATTTCTCCAAATATAGTAACTAATATACTTAAATGATTAATAAACCTACATTACTGACAAATTGTAAAACAAAACCCACAAGAGCAGTGACGGAACCAGGATTTGTTGTCAGGGGCAAAGGTAAACTAAATAATCGAAAACTTTAACTAAAAATCTCAAATTTTTCATTATTCAGCGGAAACCTTGGTAAACCCAAATGAGCAAAAAACCTACATTACTGTCAGATTTTTAAACAAACCCAAAAGAGTAAAACCTTGATAAACCCCAATAAGCATAACAAACTAAAAAGATCCCAACTTTACTACAAAAACATGACCAAAACCAGTGACGGATCCAGGATTTGTATTTAAGGGGGCGAACAAGTAATGCAATAAGCTAGACTCGAAAAAAGTTTGAAAATTTTAACTATGGAGACAGCCTAAAACAGCAGAAAAACATAAATGAGGTGAAAAAAGATACTCGGAATAAAAAAGGTAAACAAATGATGGAGACGGAGAGGTAGAAAAAGTACCTGTTGAGGAATACCCAAAGGAGAAAGGGTTTTGTAAGAGTAAGTGAAATAAAAGTGCTGAGAAGGGTCATCACCAAAACAAGGATTAATGAACAAACCAAGAATAGCAACAAAATACAACATTAATAACATCTTGTTAATCCAACAAAAACCCATTGTTTTAACTGAAAACTTAGAAATATAAGAAGATTTGTTGTTAGTATTTAAGGAAATGGGTTCAAAGTTAGCAACTTTTTTTGAAACAGGAAAGTTTTACATGATGAAATTTGAGAAATTAGAAAGAGATGTGAAAAGGGTAGTACAGGTACAGCAGCTGAGAGTGTCGTGTGTGTGTGTGTTTTTGAGAGGGAAAATGGAAAGGCAAAGTAAAGAAAACGGCTTTGTGTAATTGTGTCGTGTTGCTATCATTTTCTTGACTTGTTTTGTTTTGTGTGCAATTTCTAACGTCTATATGCTTGATTTCTGTCGCTGTGTCTCTCTGTGTGTGTGATAGAACAAATACACTGTACAGTGCGACTGTGTAACGCACTAGCGTGGTTCGAGTTTCAGATCGGTTCAGGTTGAGTCACAACTCGGTTCGAGTCTAATATTTTAGGTTTTATTGGTGTATCGGTTAAGTTTTGGGTTGGTTTTGATTCAGCAAATTTCCGGGTTCTATATGGTTGGTTTTCGGATAAGTCGGTCAATTTTTCGATCGGGTCAACTTTGCCAACTCTATAATACGGAGTAATCAATAGTTAATACGGAGTATTAATAAAATAAGACTACAATAAAATGGCTAAGGCTCTTTTTGGCGATGCATTTCAAGTACCTGACTTAGTCAAAGTAGCTTATTTGACCAAAATTTCAGATGCCTTATTTTTTTGAAAGCGTTTGACAATTAGTTTATTTAATCAAATAAGCTACCTAAAATGAAATGCTACATAGAGTAGCATTTGAGATTTCAGGTACTCGATTTGATTTGATTTTCCTTTTCTACCCCTTAAATCTATAGTATTAAATAATTATCATATCCTTTTACGTCATTTTATCAAAATCAGTTACTTTTTTCAGTTAGTTTGTCAAAACATTTTTTTATATAATCAACTACCTTATTAGTTCCTAATTTTCAGCTACCTTATCAGTTCCTTTTCATATTTCAGTTAACTTTTCAGTTAGTTTTACCAAACAGAGCTTAAATAAAGTTACTAGTGGTGGTTCCGTTATTTGAGTTTAAATTTCGTCGATAATATATTGCTTTGTAGCTTCCTTTATATATCAAAATTACTCTTATCAAATAATAGAAGATGTGTCACCATACGTGTAGACGTGTAGTATGTTAGAAACGGTAATAAATACAAAATAATTTTTAGACGGTGAATAATATTGAAAAGTAAAAGAATTTTGTTTAAATATGCATAAATTGAAAAACAAAACGTGTTTTGGAGACAAGTGGAGGAGAAAAAAGATTATGCATCGGATATAATACATCATATCCTTCTAGTTTTTGAGTTTATATGTATGTTTTTTGAGCATTTAAAATTTATAAGGCCTACAATAATTTTTTGATGGCAAAACTCAAAATTAATTGAATTTATAAGTACACAAATTCTTTTTTGAGCAATGTTATATTTTTTCACTTAATGTTTAAATGAATGAGCTCAAAAATTTTATTCTAAAAACTCATATATTTTTAAATAAAACTTAAAAAAATTATCATAAAACTCAGAAAGAACAAAATTCAGATGTACTACCTCTGATGTACAATCTATATATTGCAAATGGAGTGGATTATTATTTAATTGAATTGTAGAATATATAAAAATGGGTGTACACTGTACAATGCATATAACGGTCTTAGTGAGATATTTATGCTTTCAAGTTTTATCAAAATGAAAACGTGAGAGTTGAGATTTTAGATTTGCTGAGTCTAAATTTAGAATTCGAATTTTTTTACTTATTTTGGTGTCTCATCTGATCTCTCATTACTTCTCTATAAATGAAACACGAAAATGTAACCGATGATCTGCTCAATTTAAGCCACAATCTATACTAGATTTTGTTTCAATTGATTAAAGTGTGGTTTTTTTTTCTACCAAAGACGGTCCTCGACCCCTCAGTTTAGGAAATAATAAAAACTTTATTTCACCTGTTTAAATAAGGTAATACTTAACAATTAACCAAGTTTAGATTAAAATGAATATGTCTCTGTTTAAGGGAGACTAAGTCATTTTTTTCTTGTGAAATATTGTTTACATCAAATGTCCTTGATTGGAGGTATATTAATATGATTACCTTTCTTTCTTTAAGAATTTTCGAACGCAAAAATATTAAATTTATAGAGAGCATTATTTATTCTTTAGTGTAGATCTCGAGTTCAAGGCACATCAATCAAAAAAACTAATCCTAAATTTATTTAACTTACAACTTTCATTTTCATGCCTCCAAACATCAATGATATCTTTTTAGAATTTTCATACCATTGAGATTGATTTTGAACTAACCGATGCTCATGGAAGAATGGTCCTCGACTTTGAAATTCCTTTTACTTATCTCGATAATAATAATAATAATAATAATAATAATAAATTGTAATATTTAATAACAATAGTTGTCTCCTTGTCCATACAATATTTGGGTGTGAGCTGCACCGGAGTCGAATCTGAAACATATTATTCATTATACATCCATCTTAACCACTAATCTAAGACAATTTCGGTATAAATGTCAACATTTCTAGACAAAGGATATATATCCCGTATTATTTTAAGACATAACATATGCATTTTTACTATTAAAATAAAAGGTTAAATAGATATCCTTTGATAAATACTCTATGGTATAAAGTGTCTAGAGACTGTTGTCTAGATGAAGTTTGTCTCTACTATATAGTACTCAGTAGTATTTAGGTTCGTTTTAGGGTAAATATTGTCCCAAGTAAGATTAACTCGATCTTATAGCATAAATAAAGCAAACCGTATTGAGTTACTCTTGTGTTAGGCGGTTTTACACTAATACAGATGTGAAATGGACTCAAATAGAACCAGATTAGTGAGTAAAAGTGGTAAAAAAAAAATCATGTTTTACAATAAATTTGTGCAAAACCGTCTTTTTCATTAATTATAGAACGTATACATAGAAGCACAATTGTTCTAGTACTATAGAATTGGGAAGCAATAATTCCCCATAAATCAAGCATCAAATAGCGCCATTGGTGCCCTGACAAAAGGTCATTGTGCGTGTTAAATGAGTCAGTAATTCCTTTGAAATAAGGCTTGGAATTATGTAATTAATTATTACAAGTAGTAAAATATCAATCGTTGGTTGGCGCAGTGGTAGCATGGGGTTGCGCTTGGTAGGGAGGTCTGTGGATCGATCCCCCACAACTGCGATTGGGAGGGGTTTAAATACCGTAATCCTTGGACACGCCCTGAAATCTGGATTAGTCGGCCCAATGTGGTTCGGATTACCGGATGATTTAGACCAAAAAATTACAAGTAGTAAAATTCAACTATGAAAAGATAAACCTATACCTGCCAGATAATGTTATCACTAATTCACTATGGTAGGTAAGAATTTGGTGAAAAAGATAGTGATTTCATACCATCAGCATTCATCAATATGGATGATGTTTTTTTTTACTAGTTATAGCATTATTTACTTAATTGGAGGCTAAGCACTAATCAAAAGTGATTAGCTGGATTATTAGTGTAAACGATAGTAGACAGTTTTACAATAAAGTTAGAATTAGGTTGCGTAGGTTCATTGTAGAAACGAGTATTACACAATACGCATGCATGCAGTAGGGATGAAGCTACGCTTAGGCTGACCATGTTAGCGCCGATGAGAATTTTTTGGGGGAAAAAGAATACACGGTAACTTTTTTTTTTTAAACAAAAATACTCTGATTAGAAATGTAGATAAGATTTGATATTTCGGCCCCTGATAAATAGAATTTGAACCTAGCTATCTCCGATGCATGCATGTCAATAATCAAGATAAATAAGAGGAAAATGTGTTGTTGATATACTGATATGAGGCTTTTGTGTACAAGTATGAAAATGTTGAGTAGATAAGAGTCATGACTATAAGAGTAACAAACTTCCTGACTTTACACAAGCAGTTATAACCAATAAACAACTTAACTGTCCTCATTAATTGATTCTAGGATTCTATGACGACTTTATTATCAGACGTCATTCATTTACATTATTATGAGAGCATCTTTAATGGTTGAGAAAAAAAACTTGCTTGTAATTTTAAGAAATTGCAAGCTAATAGCTCAACTATTGGAGTAGTCCAAATAGATTAAAGCTTTGCTCAAAAAAAATTGAGCTAGTAGCTCCATAAAGCTACTTGCTTAAATGGACCCACAAAATGAACATAACCAATAGGAAAATAGTGGTCTCATTTATAATGTTTTAATTTTATATTTAGAAATTAAAAATTGAATAAAAAAATAGGAGAGTGTGTTAGGTGGGTCACATCAAGCTAGTGGGAAATCGGCTTCACCGTTGGAGTAAGTTGTAGCTTGAAATGATTGTAGCTCAAAAAAATGATGTGGCAAAGGTAAGCTAGTATCAACTAGTTTACCATTGAAGATGCTCTGAACAAGACCGTCTAAGAGGGGGTTCCAAGAGTTGCTTTTAGGAAAGGGTTCCCATAATATAAAAGGCCCTTAAAAGGCCCTTAAAGTGCATGATCTTTAATACTCCCTCCGTCCTGGTCAATTATTTTTCTTTGATTTTGGCATAAAGATTAAGGAAAGAAGAAAGGGTCAATAACTAAATGACAAGTGGAACAAATTGAATGAGAATGATCAAATTACTCATCAAGTTCATTCTTAAAATAAAAAGAACAACAAATGACTAAGACACCTCAATATGGAAAAGGACAACAAATGACCGGGACAGAGAGAGTAATATCTTACTCCCTCCTATTCACTAGGGGTGTTTGGTTGAGGGGTTTGGAATGGATAGGAATGGATTTGGACAAATCTAGTGTTTGGTTGGCTTGTTTTGGAATGGAGTTAGATACCTGATGGATTCTAATTCCATTCTGATGGATTCTAATTCCATTCCAACCCCCTAGAATCTCATACCTAAGTTTTCACCCCAAGTTTCCAACTCCATTCCCCCATAATGTAAAAATAAACATACCAAACAAATTTAGAGTGGTATGGGGATCTCAATCCATACCTCCATGGTATGAGATTCTAATCCATTCCATTCCACCTTCTTGAACCAAACGACCCCTCTTCCCCTTTCCTTTTTGCACAAGAAATAAGAAAGTGAATTTGGACCACACAAAACACACTACCCCACATGCAATTTAATTTGGACCACACAAAACAACCCAAAAAAGAAAATAGGGAAGAAAACCCGAATAATCCGTATAAGGAAATATGGAAGAATATAGTGAATAGGAGGGAGTATAAAAATGAAATTTTGTTATTACTTTAAACAAAATACTCTCTCCTATTCTAAATAACCCTCCTTATTTCCTTTTTTGTCAATTCATAATACTCTCCTTATTTCCTTATTTGTCAAACTTTTATATTTATTTTAATCACCTTACCCCACAACAATACCCTACAATACTCATACTTTCTCTTATTTTAATTACCTTACCCCACAACAATACTTATTTTAATCACACAATACATTCCCTCTCTCCAATCTCCTACCCAACACAAATACTTTACCATATAATACTCCCTTCCTTAATTCTTGTGTCCCCCTTATATAGAGAGGGTTATTTAGAATAAGAGGGAGTATATAATATACGTACCCAAGATGGTTCCTCATATTTTATATCCAAGTTTTACTTATCTAAGTCTCATTCTACATTGTATTTAGAATAAGAGGGAGTATATAATATAGCCTAGTGTTTTCTTCTCCACCCTCCCTTTGTCTAAGTCTCATTCTACATTTTCACCCAAGTTGACAATACTATTCACAACTCATACAGTTGTTCATACTTCACACTACTGAAAAATTCATACAATTGATTAAATCAGCCGGAAATTATCGTCTACATTCACTCTCGCTATGGTGGTCACATTTGATCGAATGTCATAGAATCCGTTAAGTGTATCATCCATCTTCCGGATTGCAAATGAAAGCAACACAGCAGCCTGAGTAACCCCGCTAGACAAAATCGCTTAGATGGTCTCAAAATAAAGGTTCTTAATCTCGTGCGAAATGTACCTATTCTTAACATGAGAAACGATACAAAGAATTTCCCGACGAAAAAACTACAATACCAGTATTATATTGAAGTATAGAATTACAGAGTATTATTCCATGCACAACATACTGCTCAAGTGCTAAGCAAAGATTGACACAAGTCACACCAGCTTGCTACCAAAATGAGCCTATAACACGACTCGACCACCACAACTTTTTTCTTTTTTTTTTCAAGTCACGGAAAAAAATTCAACCGAAAAATGAATGAATTGGAGATGACTAATGCCTAGATTAAGCTACTAAATTACTGCTTCTAAATATAACAAAAGGACTTGCTTGTACAAATGAAAACAGATTTACAAAATAAGTGCAATTTCTACAACCAATTTAAAGTCGATATTGATCGACTGTTGATCTTAAATCTTGCAAATCTTTTGCATAATCTTTCCCATATTGATCAGCTGTATACTTTTGTAGAAGTAATATTATCGTTAGATGATATTTTTCTAGTTGTCTGTTAGTTTAGGCCGAACTGGACTTCCACGCCACAAGCGCCTTTAGAAATTTCATAACCTGTGGCAAGTCGAAAGATTTACTTATCTAAGTAAAGCTTCAACACGGGAAAAAAAAAAAAAAAAAAAAAAAAAGCGATCCAAAAATAAATGTAAGACGATGAACGAAAAATAGGGAATACTATTTACCTCTGATGGTTCTTTCAAAGAGTAGAAGGCATTACTTTCCTTTGGAACAGACGACACCAAAATACCATAGCCTTTATTTCCCTCTCTTAATACCTGAGATTTCGTCAATTTTGCAGGTCATATAAAATCCAATAGACTAGAACAAAACGAGTTACTCATAAAGAGCTTGCAGTCACCTTAAACGCGTCCTCATCAGTGCGGTCATCGCCAACATATATCGGGAGGACATCATCACTATCACTCAGGCCTGCAACGAGTTTCGGATATCAAATAAAAACCTATGTAGAGAGGGCTCTAAATAACATTGCTACAAGGGAATATTATTTACCAAGGGAATCCAGAAGAAACTCGACAGCTTTTCCTTTGTTCCAGTCAATAATAGGCCGCACCTCTAGAACTTTCCGACCATGACTTAGTCTCAAACGCGGGTATTCTTTCAGCACATCGTGGACGCGTTGACCAACACTCTTCCAATCCTGATCATACAATTGTTAAGTCATTTTCTCGACTGAGCGTGATAATCTAAATGGCAAGTACAACTGTACAAACGTGCCTTCAAATGTAAAAACTAATTACCTTTTCATCTACATTCCGATAATGTACAGAAACACAAAACTTGTTATTCTCCACTGTGGCGCCCTTGATGTCCTCCGTACTCTCGACAAGTGACGTAAAAACCTGCTCATTAGAATCATGACTATTATAAGAAAAAATGACTCAAATTACCAGTACTATTTTGAGGTGATTTATATGATGACTAAAGAACTGTATGTGCATTACCTCGTCGATCATAGGTAAAAACTCACTCGCAGGCTGGAAGAGAACAGCTTCCTTACCCTGTCCAAATACATGACACAAAGGATATTAGGGATCACTTCAGTGTTCTTTTATTTACATCTCCCTTTTGTAATTTAATATTCTGCAGACTGCAACTATGACAGTATTTCGGCAAGTGTGTCTTATAATTGCTTAATAAAAAAATACCTGCTTATCAGTTAGCTTGATACAGTTAGGGTGCCCATTAAAGGCGGAGCCCTTAACAGGGCTCATAATGTCCATCCCATGACTGCCGGCATAATACAGTTCAGTCAGTCCTACAAATTCATAAACCTGCATGCACACGAAGACGATGATGAAGACTATTCTAACATGATAATATGTATCCTTGAGAAAAAAACATTGAAAATTGATATCGGTGTATCCTAGAGAAAAACATTGAGAAACATCAAGAAATCCACCTTATCACGACTTCTTCCACTAATAATAGCTGTTGGGAAATGTTTAGCCACATCTTTCACAGCAGAACGCATCTGAGGAAAAACATACGTTGCCATCACATGTACTGTCGATCAAAGGATTATCACGATGACATTGAGTCTGGTATAAGATGGCCTCACATGTGACACCAACCAATATACCTGTGTATAACTCGTTAAATTATATGTATAATTGGGTTGGTTTCACATGTAAAACTGTCTCGTAAATTTTTGTGTTAACATAAAAGGGAAGGACTATTCAAGTATCCAAATAAACATAGGAAAAATAAAACTAACATCCTCGGACATGAATGCCATGTCAGGGTTATCAACAATGGGTGAAAGAGTTCCGTCATAGTCCAAAAACAAAGCCAATCTTTTGCCGTTGGCAAATTCAGCGATTTGCTCAAATGAGTTCAGTGCAGATGGATAATTAAGCTGCAACATGAAGAAATCCAAGGGTAATTAATCAATTTAGTAGCCTTAAGAGCTATTATTAGTTTATTACTAAACCGAAAAGACGAGATGTTTACCATCCAAGTATGATAAGCAACGTCCACATCAGAAGATTCTAGTTCACACAGCTCAGCATTGGCACTAAAAGCCAGCTTCTTAGGTGGAGGTGATGAAGATCTCATGGCATCTAACCAGGAAGCAGTACGAACATCCTCTAAAACTCCGGTTTTCTTCCTAGGGATTGATAACAGGAACCCGGGAGCAAAGATTGCTCGTTGAGGTTGAGGAGAGTATGGCAATAGACTCGAATATATACTTAATCTCGACTTGTTAATGGGTGCAGGATCGGCAATGACAGGAGTTTTGAGGTCCATAGGGTCCAGCTTCGTGGTCAGAGTAACGTTTTGGTTTGGGTTCCGAGCAAAAAAGAAAAATAAATCTAACTTTAGGCGTTTATCCAACTGTTTTGTCTATGAAGAACCACTTGTTTAGAGTTTTCTTGTCACTGATAGGAGGACAGCAATCCATCAAGCGCAAGAATCCTGGAAACTGAACATTTTGTATGTCGATTAGCAAATAAATGATAATAATTAAACTAATAAATGTTGGCGACACTGACAGGTGAATACAGAGGGAATCAATCTAGTTACCTTCTCATTTCAGGGACACTAAATGGCTACTGAAGGGTTATATCAATTTATAACAAGCGCAAGTCCCTGCATCAGAGATAACACGAAAAATTAATGAACAGTCCCACAAATTGCATATATAGAAAAGTCGACATCACCAGAAACCACCAGATGCTCAAAATATGAGGCAAGTTAATATTGAGAAAATAAACAGAACAAAGCACAATAACATGGACACTAATATAACTGAAGCGTAAGCGGAATCAAGAACATAAAAACAAGCTTTCATCATCGTGCACTACCGTGACCAATGGCATCAGATACTCTATCATAATCTAGACTATATAATGCATAATATGCTTAAAATTAGTACATTAGTACACTTTTCTACTTCAACTGTACAAGACTTTAGGACTCCTATAGTTTGAGTCAATTCAACAAGTAAAGAACTCGATTTCAAGCGTGATCCTACTTGCATATCCCACTTACATCCAAAATCGTGATTACTAGTAAAAGTCACTTAATAAGTATCATAACCACTCATTGAAACTAATAAAGTACAATGATTCAACCCTGAACTTTACATATTCATCCCATGACAACGAATTTACTCGAATGTTTCTTCTTAGCATTCAATACGAATTAAGGCAATATTGAAAGCAAACTAGTAGCTATTTTTAAACAATACTTAGCTTAAATCAATTCCATTATATCAAACAGTGGTATAGCCAATGGCCCATAGAACCATATAAGGTTGGGAAATACACTTCCAACTTTCAAGTATCAACAGCCCACAGTGTGTGTTTGTCCCCTCCGTATTAATTAATGGTCCCTTCATTTCAATTAATTCCACCAATAGAATTTTTCACCTAACTAAAAAATCGAGTGACGTGCTAATTAACTAAAATAGAAGGTATATGATACGGAGTAGTACACAAAAGATACACTTTAAAATATCTTAACGACCGGACTAACATGAGTTTAACTTTAAACACTAAAGCAAATATCTTAGTATTCAACTTATCCTTCGTAAGGCACACTGCGAACGACTTTCTTCACTCACAAATTACTCCCTCCATTCAACTCCACTTGCCAACTTTCTATTTTGTGCACTATTCACAAGCGGACATTCAACTTCAATTTTCTCTCGATACATAAGTGAAAATATATTCATGTGGAATCTTATTTGATTCGTCTTTTAAGAGTACATTAAACATATTTAACTTTTATAATTTTTGCAAATACGCCGCTAATGATATTTATCGTGTAAAAACTGCGTTGGCAAACGTGATAAAAGAAACTTGTAAAGTGGAGTTGAATAGAGGGAGTACTTTCTATTGGCCTTGAACTTAAAAACCCAAGAGCCAACAAAAAGTCCATCCACTTTATTCCCCGCTTCTCAACTTACAACCCATGTATAACGCAAGTTGAGTCGAGGCCGAACTTGAGAGGGCGACAACGCCTTAGAAAGAAGTACTCAAGACATGCTTTTTCAATAATTTGAAAGATCAATGACCTTTGGGGTCAAAAATTAGCTATCCATTGAAGTGTAAGGGACCTACAATTGAACCCAAATGTATGAAAGCTAGAAGAGAAAATGTCCCACAAAACAATCTTTGGTACAACACCAAGAATAGAAGATACCATTTGTCTTCAAAATACAATAAAGGAAATTGCCCATGTCACTATCATAGTTTAGCTATATAGAGTTACTACAACATTAGGACAAATCAATAAAAATGAAATTTCAACACTAAGAAAAGACCAAATAAACAGACATAAAAGTTGGCCTTTTCCTACTGAATAATTATTAAAATTGTACAAAGATGAAAAGCAAAATGCAGCTGTTTCCTTTTCATCTTTCTCCATTAACAGTTGACATAAAAGACCTAGTCTTTCTCAAACCAGAATGCCCATATAAAAACCTTATTTTGTCACTTTTCTTAGACTTTTTTAGTAGTCATTGTGTGCGGTCCATGTCCATGGTGTGACTCACAAAAATGACCATTTTACGATCAACCGTGGTCATTTCATAATAATAAAAGGTAATCACTTTTTACCGGTAAATGATCAATTTTGAAGTGGTCGCACCATACGAGGATTTTATAGTAAAAATTGCAAGACTTTTTAGCTTTATTGTCATTTTATATAACTAATTTAATAAAATCATTCCACCTTCTTAAATCAGCACAACTATAGATCAAAATACATTGATATTCAACATTTCATTGATACAATAATCAAATAAAATGCACAACAAAGACTTGAATTGAAACATCCAAATGAACAAAGAACATAACTTTGAGCAGATTCACTTCAATGATGCAAAATAAATCAAAGAAAAATGTATAAATCAAGAAATTGAAAAACCCATAACTCGTTTCTTGCTGAAAATGCAATAAAGAACATAACTTTGGTGTTGTAATGTGATAATGTGAGTCTAATCAACAATGATAAGCAATAAAACAAGCAAAATGAAGAAAAAGAATGCATCTTTAAGGCGTAACTTTCGTCTCAATCATTTATTTGTATCTTCCTTAATTCTTAGTGAAGCGTATTTTAATCAAAGATAAACAAATGATTGAGACGGAATAATGGGAAAATTAGAGGAACCCATGTGAGAAATTAAAAAACCCACATCAAATATGTTAACAAAATTGCAAAAGAATGCAAAAAAAGACAGAAAATTGAAGACTAACCTGTGATTATTTGAAGAAAAATGGCAACAATGAATGCAATTTGTTGTGGTAGAAAATAAAAAGGGAAGAACAGAGAGAACCCTAGAGAAAGACAAACACAATGAACGAGGAGAACAGAGGAGAAAGTACAGAAATATTAATTCCCAAGAAAAAAACAAAAAAATAACCAAAAAAGAAAGAGAGAGGAAAAAAAGAAGGGAAAAATGGGGAGTTACAAAGGGTTTATATAGAAATTGAATTTTTAATTTTGTAGTGGGTGGGAGAAGAAGCCTTGATCCCCAAGTCAATAACTTGGAAGTATGAACTTTTCTTTGACAAATGGAAATTTAGTTGGTTTGTTTAATAGATTTGGAAATGTGCCTTAATTTTCTTAACTAACCACCTAATATTAATTCATTAAGGGATTAATTGACTAATCTATCTACCAATACATGAACTATACAACCAGTTGTATATGTTGTACGGCATAGAATCTGAGTATTGTGATAAAGTATCTGAGCTTTATGTTAAAGGATATGAGTTTTATTAGAAAGTATTGAGCTGATCCATTTACACATTAAAAACATACTCCGTATAACTTTGAATTAGCTAAGAAAGAATACATATAAGCTCGGATTCTTATATCTTGGTTGTACAATGCTTATGGTACAACTGGATGTATAATCATATTTGTGCCTACCTACAAAACTCAATTCTCAATTAAGACAGACACTATCCGTCTTAAGTTTAAGACGGTAAAATAGCTACAACTTTTATAGATAAGATAAAAACAATAAGCCTAAATATAGCAAAAAAAAAAAATCTTGTCTTTATTTATACAAGTGATATGTATTTAACCCGTTTTAATTTCAAGACGATATATTCGTCTTAAAAGAGACTTATTGTTAGAGTATAAAACCGATTTTGAGACTCCAACCATCAGCTTAAGCTAAGCTTTTGGTTGATATGGTTTCTTGACATGGTATCCGTCTATCATAGCTAGTGTGACCAGAAGCTCACGGGTTTGAATTCCACTTCCTTCAATTCTAAAGTGGAATATTAGCATCGGGTATATGGAGGCTGCAAAAGTGGAATATCGGCATCGGAAACGGGAAGGCTTGTAGTTGCATTCACACTTCAAGTTCAAAGAGGGACCGGGGGGAGAGGGGGGAGGGGGAGGGGTAGAGTATAAAACCGATCTCGGAACTTCAACTATATGCAATATATTAGATAGAGTACATTTTAAGCACTTTTTGCGAGGTTTTGTCAGATATGTTACTTTATCTGAATTAAAAATATACGGCTCCATAGCATATTAAAGTTGATTAGTTTGTTATTTATTGTGTTATTAGTTAAATTGAGTGCTCGTTTGGTTCATATAGGAATTGAACTCCTCTGGTAGTTTACAACTCACCGGATTTCAATTCCCTTATGCAATTCAAATGAAATGACAAAAACGTGTTTGATTGCCTTGGAGGAGTTTGTTTTTCCTATAAATTAAATTCCGATGGTTTGTTTGGTTAAACTGTGCAATTCACCCGATTTTAATTTCTAAATACCAATATATCCCTCAATAATATTAGTAGCACCTAATTTTTATTAAGCGTAAATGGGTAAATTTGGAGGGATAATGTAACACCTCACGTTAATTGAAGAGGTCCAGTGATAAGCTTAAATGACTAGTGCTTAAAGTGATAGAAATTACTACTCATATCAACAAAGTGCATTTTCTTTTATGATCATCCATGCAAAAGAACTCCACAATTAAGCGTGCTTGGTTGGGAGTAGACTTAGGATGGGTGACCTCCTGGGAAGGTTCCCGGGATGCGCATCAGTGAGGACAAAATGCGCTATAAAGGACACGTGTTGATTTGTGGGTCATGTACAAAGCCTGGTGAGCTATCATAAGTAACGGCTCCCGACCCGGTTTGGGCGGTGTTACAAGTGGTATCAGAGCAACCCTGCGACCGTGTGGCGATGGGAGGCAGTTGTTATACGCTCCATTGTGATCACCCATCTAGTGGGGGGAGGATTCTTGGTTAGCGGCTATGCTCTCAGGCGCAACGAGGACGTTGCGTTCTTCAAGTGGGGGTGATTGTAACACCCCACGTTAATTGAAGAGGTCCGGTGATAAACTTAAATGACTAGTGCTTAAAGTAATAGAAAGTATTACTCTTATCAACAAAGTGCACTTTCTTTTATGGTCATCTATGCAAAAGAACTCCACAGTTAAGCGTGTTTGGCTGGGAGTAGTCTTAGGATGGGTGACTTTCAGGGAAGGTTCCCGGGATGCGCATGAGTGAGGACAAAATGCGCTATAAAGAACTCGTGTTGATCTGTGGGCCATGTACAAAGCTTGGTGAGTTATCTAAGTAACCGCTCCCGACCCGGTTTGGGCCGGGGTGTTATAGGACTCTGGTCAAAATTTCTTATGCATTATAGATTGCGGTCCGGACCAGACCAAAAACAACCGCATAGATAATTTCCTTATATAAAATATAAAATTCTCCTTTAATGTTGCTTAAATAGTTAAATATGCTTTAATTTGTTGTTATAGACTTCGTAAAAATTTCGGTCCAACCGATCCGGTCACGTCTTGAACAAGAAATATCCGGTCCAGTTCTTGATCATAATTTAATTTCGTTCCGATTTCCAGTCCATCACTTATTGTCATCGGTGTAGCCCAGTATCCTATATAAAACATTGAGGGGTCATTTGGTTCACTGCTTAGGAATGAAATGAATTGGAATGAGAAAGCATAGGAGTATGGGCTCCAACTCCATACCTTTCTAAACTTGTTTGGTTCGTTGAAAAAATAAACATAAAGGTATGGAGATTAAATTCACGGGGAAGAGGTGGGTATGAGATTCCAAGGGGTTCGAATAGAGTTAGAATCCATTGGGTATTTAACTTCATTCCAAAATACTCCAACCAAACTTCTAGAATTGATCAAATTCATACCAATTCATTCTAGTGATGTCAATCAAACACCCTTGAATAAAACGTTATGACCCCATTTCACTATAAAATGATATACGTAAAAAAAAAAAAAGGATATAAGATAATGCGAGATAACTCTCAAGTCCTACCCAAAAAGAGTGAGTTAAACATTTTAATGAGTTTCTCCAAAAAGAAAAAATAAACCTACCACCCGTAATAATCAATCAAAATCACGACACGGTACGTCATGGACCGTGTCTGGGTCAAAATTTGAGAAAAAATATCGTGCCTATCTAGGCAAGACTCAAAATATGAAGAAATATTGTTAAAGTAGAGGGATTTACATCGGCACGTTATGGGTCCTGTCTGAACCGTCATTTCCAATTCATAGGCACGACACGATCCATGACATTTTCTTCTCCTTGTATGGTGAACCGGCATGAGGCACAACCTGACACGATCCATTTATAGGGGTGTTCACTGGTCCAAAATGGACCCGACCGGACGGATAAACCCGCGGACCGGCTTACCACCTAACCTAAGACCTGGGACCGGACCGATTAGAATGGAACCTAGACCAGAGCGGAACCCTTTAGGTCCATTTTTTACCGAGTTTGGACAGGACTCGTACTACTTTACAACTTACAAGGTAAAATGAGTTTTTTTTTTTTAATATGGAGCAGACCGGAGACCGATTACCATATTTTTTGAGAACCGGATACCAGATCGGTATTTATCCGGTCTGGACTTGACCGAACCTAACTGGCTAATCCGAGTCGGTCCGATTTGTCGGTCCGGGCCACTTTTTGTTCACCCCTACCCATTTACATCTCTAATAAACATCATAAATGGTTATCTCATTTCTCCTTAGATCATTATGCCAACAACATAGATAAACAAATAACCAAAATAACACAAATTCTCATTATAGACGGGAGATATTCGTCTATAGTTTTAAACGGGCCAAATATATACCCACTTTAAGCATAAGACAAGTAATAAGTTACATGGTGGGACCCAAAAATGTCACCACTTTAAGCATATTTGACCCGTCGTTCGCTTTAGACGGATATATCCGTCTATAGTGAGACTAATTGTCAAAATAATACTCCCTCCGAAGCGGTCAATTATTATATATTTTCGTTTTGAGATGTAATAGTCATTTGTTATCTGTTTATACTTTGGATAAGTATTTAACAAGTGGGTTAGAGTGTGCAAGTAGATCATACTTTCTTTAATTTATTGGTTTATCTCAGGTATATATACTTTTCTTGATCTTGTGCAAAATAGAATACGTAACAATTCATTAGAACGGAAGGAGTAATTTACCATAGAGTACATAATACTACTCGTACTAACTTTACCTAACTCGTATTACAAAAGATTCACAAATTTTCATTGAAGATGAACAAAATTCGTCTCTTTAAACATATCTCTCATAAAGAGTAGGTCATAAGCGGAAGGACTACTAAGGAAGAACAATTAGTATTGCTGAAAACGGGTCGGAGCAAGTGACGAATAATGTCACTCACAAAACGGATAGGGGGGACAAGGTGGAGGCACCCCCATGTGCCTCCCTCTCTCCTATATTTGGGTCATTTGTGAGGAAAAATGGTATCTGTCACTCCAAAGTGACGGATACGTGCCGTCACAAATGAGATTTTGTGAAGGAAGAAATAGTGACTTATAAAAGGTCACAAGTTAAAAACGGTTATAAGCAAGAGAGACGGAAGCACGGAACAAGATTATTAAGACCATTCCCAAGCAAGGTCAATTGCTTGGTCATGACCTTGCTTGGTCATGGTTAGTGACTTAATTAAACTACTTAATTAGTGACCAAAATTGCTAATTTGTGAACAAAGGTTAATTTGTGACATTTGGAGGTCAATTTGTGACCTCTGCTTAATTCTTGTGACCTCTTCCATGACCCAATATGTGTCAATTTCTGATTTGTTGGATACAAAAAAAGACAACTCCAATGATTGGGTTGATGACCTAGGTCACGACCTTCTGCTTGGAAGGGTGAAAATGAATCAAGGTTAATAAGGTGGAATTAAGAGTAAAATCGGACCGTGACCTAATTAGCGTGATCTTTGCTGGGATGGTCTAACAAACAAAATCAAAGTTTAACCATTGTTTGGAAAATAACGTGCCGCCATCAATTAAGTCACGGTCAAAATATGCTGTGGAACATGAACATCAATCTTTGACCATTTAAACATTTTAACCCCAGACGTGTCGCCAGTGTGTGGGCCCCCACTCCGACAGTTTCCCGAGTTCCAACGAAACTAGCCTTTCTACTTAAATCAACGGCTATCAATCCTCCACGTGGATCATTCTCAGTCCTTGGATTTAATCATATTGAACTGTCACCGACAGGCAACAGCTGTCAGTGATACCGACGTTAAGACGTGGACACGTCAGATTGACATGGTCCCACGTGTCCCTATAGGACCCAATGTCACATCGCCACGTGTCTGTCGTTTTCAAGAATGTTGGTGTGGGTCCCGCTTGTCCGTTTCAACGGTTAAGCATAGCGGTTGGTAGTTATTAGTCTAATGAACAAGGTGTTAAATTAAGAATTCATGAATATAATATTTTGGGTTAAATGTGTGAAACTGTGAGCTATATTGACGTAATTGTGTGACCGATTCTGCCATCAGTCTATATATAATTATTTAACAATTTACGTCTTCAGGAAGACGATATTCTATTTGATAGATTGTCTTTATGGGTAAGGAGGATGGTTTTGATTAAGGGTGTTCAGAATCAACCGAACCGCAATAACCGAACCGCAAAACCGTTCATTTTTAAGGTTCGATTAACCGAACCGTTTCGACAAAGCGGTTCTTTGAACCGAACCGTTAACTTTATTATGGAAAAGGTTCGGTTAAGGTTCGCAATTTTAGATAACCGGTTAACCGCGAACCGAACCGTTTCACAAAAAGTAAGCAAAAAATTAAAATATTATATAAAAAACTGTTCGTTCGTTTAATTTTATTAGTGTATCCAAATTTAAAATTTCTTAAATTGATTAATGCTAAAGTTTAGCTTATTAACTTTATTGTTGGGTGTAATATATAATAAAAATTTAATTAAACTATTAGAAAAATTTCCCAAAAATTAACGAAAACTGAAAAAAAAAGTAATATAGAACGATTATAGGTTAACCGGTAACCGAACCGCTAATAACCGTTTAAAGTGGTTAACCGAATCGTTTATAACCGTTTCTAACGGTGCGGTTTAGGTTCGGAGTTTTGGCGAGCCGAACCGTGTGCGAACCGAATTAAATTAGAGGTTCAGTGAACCGAACCGCGAATGAACACCCCTAGTTTTGATGCGCAACTTTTTTTTCATATTTATTAAATTTTTTGAATGATAAACCTTTAGACACAAATAAGATCCTAACGAATATATTTGTTTTAAATTATAAAACGGGTTAAATAAATGATGATATTAAAAGTATACACAAATTGTAGCACCCCGGCCCAGAACCGGGTCGGGAGCGGTTACTTATGATAGCTCACCAGGCTGTGTATATGGCCCACAGATCAACACGGGTCCTTTATAGCGCATTTTGTCCTCACTCATACGCATCCCGAAAACCTTCCCAGGAGGTCACCCATCCTAAGACTACTCCCAGCTAAGCACGCTTAACTGTGGAGTTGTTTTGCATGGATGACCATAAAAGAAAGTGCACTTTGTTGATATGAGTAGTACTTTCATTCCCTTTAAGCACTAGTCATTTACTCGTTTAAGCCTATCACTGGACCTCTTCAATTACCGTGGGGTGTTACAGTCACCCCCACTTGAAGAACGCAACGTCCTCGTTGCGCCTGGGAGCATAACCGCTAACCCAGAATCCTCCCCCGCTAGGTGTGTGATCACAATGGAGCGTATAACCACTGCCTCCAAGAGCGTATAACAACTGCCTCCGATCACCACACGGTCGCAGGGTTGCTCTGATACCACTTGTAGCACCCCGGCCCAGACCGGGTCGGGATCGGTTACTTATGATAGCTCACCAGGTTGTGTACATGGCCCACCAATCAACACGGGTCCTTTATAGCGCATTTTGTCCTCACTCATGCGCATCCCTGAAACCTTCCCAAGAGGTCACCCATCCTAAGACTACTCCCAGCCAAGCACGCTTAACTGTGGAGTTGTTTTGCATGGATGACCATAAAAGAAAGTGCACTTTGTTGTTATGAGTAGTACTTTCAATCACTTTAAGCACTAGTCATTTAAGCCTATCACTGGACCTCTTCAATTACCGTGGGGTGTTACACAAATTCTTAAGAGAGATGTCTTTTAGGAGATTTTTAGGCCTCGTTTAGTTGTCCACTAAACTCATGAGAATTCTGAAATCCCATGAATTGTGGTTTTTGGAGGTTGTTTGGTTATCCAATTTTTTTGAAAAATGGGGGAGTTTCCAACTCCTGCATTATGGGAGAAATTAACTACCTACCCCCCATGGTCATTGGAAATTCATAGGAGAATAGAACTCCAATATGACAACCAAACGGATTCTTGTTGATGGGGCATATTCTGCACCCGCTGACCAGTCAACATATTGAGCAAGGTCAAAGATATCCACAGCAAGTCAACGGCTTAGACAGCCTAACCGACGAGGCCTCGGCCTGTCAGATGGGTCCCGGCCGGGGCAACCAGCCAGCCGGGGCACACATCCGCGAACTCATATCCAAGACCCCTCGGCGGTGAGTCAACAGGGCCCGCCGGCCTGCCATGGGTCCCTCGGCCGAGGGGTAGGTCAGTCTTTCCACCTGCTAGCCACTTGGCCACTTGGCCATTACGTGACAAAAGGTGAAAGTCTATAAATACTCCTCTACTCTCATTGAGTAGAGGATCTAACCTAAGAATCACTATTCATCTGGTAATATCTTCCTTATCTCTCTACAATATATACTTCACCAAGTAACAACAACTTATCTTTCTAAGTTTACTGACTTGAGCGTCGGAGTGAGTTCGCTCGGCCCAAAGCCGAGCCCTCAGTTTGCTCATTGTTTCAGGAGACCGCAAGGAGGAGTTAACAAAAGACGTCATTCTACAAGCACGGGTGGTAACGTATAACTGCTCTGGAATTACACCCGGAACAATTAGCGCCGTCTGTGGGGAAAGATACTAGAAGCTAGTCGCATTCATTCCCAAACAAAAAAAAAAAAACAAAACAAAAACCCACCCAAAAAGCTAAGAGGATGTCAAAACAACAAGAGGTATTTGTAACTGACGAAACCGAGTTCTGCCAAGATAATACCGTCCACAGTTCTGGAGTTGCGCAGCCCTCCACTGGCCGGGTAATTCAACCGGAGTACGGGATGCCAATAATACCAGATACGCCGCTGCCCGCCAACCAGGTCACCATCATGGGACATGTGGTCGACGCAATAAACTAAAGCTACTCTCCGGACATAATTGGTAGTACGCCGGCTCACACTGTCACACCGACAAGAGCGGCGGAACCCGTCCAGGAGACCAGGGCCCAGAATGTGACTCCAAGAGATTTGAATGGAGCACTGGAAGAAGCTGGACCTGTCAAGACGCCGGGGGAGCCCAGAGCGCTAGTGGTAGACCTCAGTCCTTCCCGCACTCGCGAGAGGACGGCGTCGCCGCAACGCCGACGAGGCACCCCCCCAGAGGAGTGAAAGAAGTCCGACTCGCTAGAGTCGGAGAAGAAGCCCGACTCACCAGAGTCGAAGAAGAAGCCCGACTCACCAGAGTCGGAGAAGAAGCCCTTCCCGCCACGGGGAGAGGAGCCGGACTAGGAATGCGAGGAGCCGATCGCCGCGTGTCGTTCGACACGTGGTCAGACAGCCCCTCAATGCCTACGTCCTTGAAACCGCCGTGCCAACCAAGCTAAAGTTGCCGGCGTTCACATACAAAGGGGATAGCGACCCCACCGATCATGCCGAGGCCTTTGAGTCGTACATGTCGGTGTGGGAGCAACCCGACGAAGTCTGGTGCCGAGTCTTCCCAACAACCTTGCATGGGATGGCTCAGAGTTGGTACAAGGGGCTGCCCGACGGCTCGGTATACTGTTACGCCGACCTAAGGGACGCCTTCTTAGCCCAGTACTCTTGCAATAAAAGGAGGGCCGTGGAGACATCGGACCTCCTGACTATCAAGCAGGAGGGAGGCGAGTCTCTCCGAAGCTATGTTAAGAGGTTCGACGCCAAGGTTCAGCAGATTCGTGAGCTGAACAGCGAGCTGGCAGCCTTCACGCTGATGAAAGGCCTCCCAAGAGGGGACTTAAAAAACGAGCTCATCAAGTGCGGCGGTTTGGGCTTAGACGCCGCTAGGAAGATGGCCGACCAGGCAATCAAGGTGGAAGACTATCACAAAACCTGGGTAGGCCACAGCGAGGCTGGGCACCCATAGAAGAAGAGCCACCGGGAGGACAACCCGGATGAAAGACGCCGTGACGATAATAGGTCACGGTCTGACAGATCCACCAGGAAGCAGCGCTCGGCGGGCGCCGGGGGGAGTTCGGGAACGTACCACCAAAGGCGGTACAATGATCACACCCCCCTGGTTGTATCTGCCGCCGAGGTCTTCGCCCTGAGCAAAGGCGAGGGCCAGAAATGGGAAAGGCCCCCCAAGCCGAAGGGAGACGGTGACACGAGCGATCGTGAGTACCACGGCCACACCGGCCACCTTATCGACAACTCGCCGCATCCGAAGAATGCCATTGAAGAGCTAATCCGGAAGGGGAGCCTCGGCAAGTATGTCGCCAAAGGCCAAAAGACGGAGGCCGGCGGTTCAAATAAGAAATCCGTCTTTGAACGGATAGGAGTGATCCATGTTGTCATCGGGGGCAACGAGAATGGTGGGTCCGCTCATGGGCACAAACGGCACCTGAACGAGCTGTATCAGGCCATCAACTTTGTGCCCAAAACAGCGGTCCCCGCTTCCAACATCCCCGACATGACTATTGGGAAGAAGGACTACGAGGGAGTCATCGCCCCTCACAGCGACCCACTTGTAGTCCACTTGGACATATCCAACCACCTTGTTAAGAGGTGCCTGATTGACACAGGCGCCTACACGAACATCATGTTCGGGGAGTGCTTTCAACCTCGGTCCTGAAGGTTGAAGACTTGAGCCCCCGCACCAATCCGTTGTATAGCTTCTCCGGGCCGGCCGGTACCCCGGGTTGATCAAACTAGGTGATGTTCGGCGAAGGGAATGCGGCGAAGAATGTCCTATCCGAGTTCGTAGTCATTGACGGCTCGTCCGCCTACAACGTCCTCATAGGCCGCGTCACTCGAGCGAGGCCGATGCGAAGAATGTCAATCCGGGCCCTGACACTGATGTATATCTCGGACCGGGGGGAAGCGCATAAGCTCGTCTCCAAGGACGAGAAGGACGAGGTGGTCAACACTCAGATATCCGCCAGAGGGTGCAACATGCAGTCCCTCAAAGTGGCAAAGAAGTCAGGGAAGGGGAAGAACCCATCCTTGCAGCAGGAGGGCGACCCGATGAATACCGACGTCGGCATGGTTAAAGGAACCCCGACCAACCAAGAAGAGCCGCATCCCGGCGTATGGGAAATAACTACTGACGCGCCCCCTACGGCAAACAGCTCAGGAGCCGGCATCCTTATCACCAGCCCAAACGGGGACGTGTTCAAACACGCCTTGAAATCTACCTTCTCGGCCTCAGACAACGGATCCGAATACGAGGCGGTGATAAAGGGAGTCGAGTTAGCTAAGGCTGCCGGGGCGGAACACGTCGTGGTGAAAACATGCTCACTGTTGGTGGCCAACCAAATCAGGGGAGAGTGTGAGGCTCGAGACGACGGAATAGTAAGATACCTGGAAAGGGTAAAAGCCGACACCGCCAAGTTGGGGTCCTTCCAGATACAGTACGTTCCCAGGTCCGACGCTCTCTCAAGACACACCGGCTGACAGACATGGAGGGTGCACCTTTGATGGGCCATTAGGGCACTGACAACTTCGGGAAAATTTTGTATAAGCGGCGGAGGTGCCCAAGACAACTGTGGGCACCCCGACCCACGTTTTTATCTAATGAATCGTCCAAGCTTTCCATCAAAGTGTTCATTTTCCCCCATAGTCACTGTCAAGAAGCAGGCGCCGTCGCAGTCACCCCAAGTAGTAGACGCTACGGCAGTCACCCCAAGAGGTAGACGCCGCAGCAGTCACTCCAAGTGGTAGACGCCACGGCAGTCACCATCAAGAAGTAGGCGCCGTCGCAGTCACCCCAAGTAGTAGACGCTACGGCAGTCACCCCAAGAGGTAGACGCCGCAACAGTCACTCCAAGTGGTAGACGCCACGGCAGTCACCATCAAGAAGTAGGCGCCGTCGCAGTCACCCCAAGAGGTAGACGCCACAGCAGTCACCCCAAGAGGTAGACGCCGCAGCAGTCACCCCAAGAGGTAGACGCCGCAGCAGTCACTCCAAGAGGTAGACGCCACGGCAATCACTATAAGGAAGCAGATTTCATGACAGTCACTACCGGCGCGGTTGATACTCGCAAAAGCGATCAGCATGCCTCAGGAACGTTAAACACAGTTGAGATACGCATTCTAACTGCCTCGGCCAGACCGAGGTAGAAACAAAAGAAGCGCTCAATTAATAACGTAAGAAGACAACTCAGACGAAGACAAGAAAAGACCTCGGCCAAGCCAGAGGCAAAATAAGCAAAGTCTTATTAAAAATGATCAGGTTACAAAGTGAGGAAGATACAGACGGCGGCCGTCCCCATAAGGATAAGCCAAAACACAACCTACCAAAGTTGTACAAAATACAAGGAAAAGAAAGGCAAAAGGTTACAGACATATCATTCAAGCGCCAAAAGATGGCAGGGAGGAAAGGCTTAATAATTAGCCCCCGAACAGCTAAAGCTATCCGAGACGCCGGGTGAGCCTGGTGACGACCGCCCGTCTCCCTATGCCTGTTGCTTCGCTTGCCATCGCCGACGTTAGCAAAGATCGTCCTTAATGGGCGACCCGTGGTCGTCTCGGCGGCCTCGCTTCCTCGCCAGCCTCGGCCCGCCTTCATCCTCTCGGCTTCCTCCCTGGCCGCCTTAGCCTCCTCAGCAAGGGCCGCCTTCTCCGCGGCCGCCCCTTCCTCCTTCTTCACCCTTACCTCCTCCTTGGCCTTTTCCTTCGCGGCTTCCTCCTTAGCTTCGAGCTTGTCGTCAAACAGCTCGTCAAATTTGTCCCATGGAAAGGAGCCATCAAGAGGGAAGAGCTCCTCAATCACTTCCCTGGCAGCCTCTTCGGCCAGGTCCCGATATTGGGCGCACATGTTAGGGAGAAGAACGGTTTGGAGTCTCTCAATGTCCTCCTCCCTTTGGGCGATGATAGCATCCTTGTTCCAGACCACCTTCCCCTGGCACTGAAACAAGTCCCTAAATTTGTTCCTCTGCGTAAGGTAAAGGTCGGCGTGCTTCTGAACGAGGTCACGCATCTCCCGCAACTTAGCAGCTTCAGCCGCCGCAGCCTCGGCCTTGGCTCTCTCAGCAAGGACTTCCTTTTCGGCGTCCTCCCCGAGTTTTCTCTCGGACGGACCGCCTCCTCGGCCTCGGCCTTGGCCCTCTTAGCCTCCTTGTTCGCCGCGTCGAGTTCCGGCCTTAGCCGCTCGAGCCGTGGGGCGACCTCGGCCATGGTCCTCTCTTGCTCCATAATGTGGGAGCCGGCTAGCCGAGTCCATTTCGCCGACCTCTTGCCTATTCTCATCCCCTCCGCCACAAGCTCGGCGGGGAAACCTTCGAGGTAGGGGATCGACGACGACATTTCTATCACCCGCCTTCTCGGTCGCTTCTCCAATTGCCGCACGGGGGAACGGCGCCGACGACGGTTGATCTACAAAAAGTCAATTAAAACATCCGTGTCAGTATACATGGACGTATCGGAAAGCCTGTCATCAGGAACGCCTAAATAACCGGCTAAGCCTGAGTCACAGGATGTATCTGTACCATGCTTGGCCTTCTTGCTCGGAGGACGCATCTCCTCGCCAGCAGCAGTTGCAGCAGTAGCAGCAGAAGTATCAGCAGCAGGGGTGGGCTCTTTTCTTTTACGGATAAGGGGAGATCCCTCCGCATCGGAGTCCCCCCCATCGGTAATGTCAACGATCTCCACCGTCTCCTTCTGGACTGAAGGGATGGAAGGTGGAACGCATGTCGATGCCGTCACCGCCGAAGATTTTGTTTTCCGCGTTCGGCGCGGCATGTTACTAGCAACCCTCGCCTGGGCCGCCTCCACATTCAGGCCTTTCACCGCGATCCATCGGATCATTCGGCGACGTCCTGCGATCACGGGCCAGAGCCTTAGGGTGCAAATCAGCAACGGTCTTATCCTTGTGCAGCCCCATCCTCCGAAGGATATCCTCAGACAGGTCCGGTCCAAAGTGGTCTGCGAAGAAAACAAAGTAAGTTGTGAGTAGAAGAAATAAGTCAAAATTCAAGAAACAGAAACATTGAGAGCAGAGATGGGCCTCACGCCGACCCCACTCACCCTGCGCCAGGGCCGGTATGAGGCCGACATGGCAGAGCGGCTCATCCCGAAGGATGATCTCGCGTCGGGGATCCATCTTTTCGACACCCCACTCTTGTCCGTCTCAAAGAGCCTCATCGTCGACCTCTCATCCTCATTAAGAGGGACCTTGTCGGCGTCCATCTTAAGCTTTTTCCGTTTAACCCATCCGTCATGCTCCGCCTCGCTCGCACCGCAAATTAACTTGTCTTTGGAAGAACCGGGCGGCGGATAGTCATCCCACCTCAACGTACACCCATCGATCTTTCCAGGTCCTTGCGGGAGGAAAGCTTATCAACGGAGATGTAACCCGGCTCCACTTGCACGCTGTACCATCCGACACGACCGGGAAACGACGGCCGAAGGTGGTGAAGCCGACGGAATAAATTAACCGTTGGGACCTCCCCCTTGAAGAGACAGAGCCAGACAAAGCCGACTATGGTCCTAATAGCCAACGGGTGCAGTTGGGCCACGGCGACGTTCATGGCTCTAATGATAGCCATGACGTAATCATTCAAATGCGGAAATCGGAGCCCGTACTCCAAGTGCTTGGGATGTATACGCGGTGCAACCCGGTGGAGGACAACAGATGGCCCGACCCTCCTCGGGGATAATAATTTTGTACCCCCTTCCAAAGTAGAAATGGCCCTCGAAAAATGTCTCGCCGAACAATCGGCGAACTTATGGGTCCAGACACGGTCCAGGCGGACCTTACAGGCTTCGCCGTGATCCATAACGTCTTGCCTCCCTCATCGGATGAGCCCTTTCAAAGATCATCACCAAAGATCATCACCGTCGTCATCATCATCATCATCGTCCTCCCAGTCCTCCAAAACTTGTTGGTCGACCTCGGGGGAAGGAGACCTAGGACCCCGGACCTTAGCGGGACGGCGGCCAATGCCTCCTCTTCATCCGTGACGCGACAGGAATCCCCGCGCGCACGGTTACTAGGTCCGGCCTCAGTAGAAGACATGGTAGCAACAATTATTCAACAAAATAAGAGATCGAGAAAAGTTTGTTTGTTTACCTTGAAGAAAAACACTAGCCGAAGTAACGACACTGAAGATTAGAAAAGAGAAAAGCCCTTGGAAATTTGAAGAGAAGAAAATTTTAGAGAGAATGAAATTGGTGGCCAATTTCAGGGACTAAGTACCCTATTTATAGAGGAAAGCCCATGAAGAAGGACCAATCAGGGCACAGCCCATGAAACGTCAGCCAATCAACAAACAGACGCGTGTCGGATGTAACACCCCCATATCCAGAGGAGCCTTAACTAGGCCTTCCTTAGCATATAAGGGCGTTACCATCTCGGTTACCCGAGGAAAGTAGTTATCAAACGTCAATAAAAGAACTATTAAGCTTTATTACAAGTGATTCAAACCAAAATACCATACAAGATACAACTCAAAGACTAATCGCTATGACCATCATATCTCGTGAAGACTCATCCTGCCCGACTCCGGCTATCCACAACATCAACACCGCTAAGACCGATTTGCTCACCATAAGGGATCACGGCAGACACATAACAAACAAACAACCAAACAAGGTCAGTACTGAGACAAGATAAGACAATGGCAACTAAATCCAACAATACAAACAACTCTACCAACTCCAACCGCCATCACCACAATCCAATCAACTCTGTCACTGACTGTCCACTGAACCAGCCCTGCCAGTGGGGGACCGCAGCCGTTCCCACCTAAGCCCCGCTCATCATACGAGCGATAACCCTGTCCCATTAATGTGCACATCCCCTTTCGTGGCGGGTTCCACGAAGGGCGAAACTAGGGCGTGAAGCCACTCCCGCAAGTGACCCCACTCAGCCGAGAACGCATCTCGAGAACATCAACAACAACCACAACCATCACGGTACAACAATTATAGCAGACAACCAAACACAACACAGCCACAATATTCGACACACTAGACCATCTACAGAAACTGAGTAGGCGAACCTACCTTTACGCGACCGCAACCAATCCATGCCGACAAACAAAGTATCCAGCGCACAAGCAAAGCCTATTACCATCATGCAAACATCTATTACTACAAGCAAAACCCTAACTATAGAAACAAAGGCACGGATGATGAATATGACATACCTATAAGGGGGAAACTCAAAGAAAAGACCGCTACCCGACTCAAGAGACGATCTCCTAAGGCTCAAGAATCTTCAAAAGGCATCCATGGAGGTTTTGAGGTGAAGGGAAGGGAAAGGGGCGATCAAGGATAGGAGGAAAGTGGCGGAAGTGGTTTGCGGATTTAACAAAACGCGATATAAAACCCTCGCTGAAAACACGGTACTCGATCGAGTACCCAACCTACTCGATCGAGTGGCGCCCTACTCGATCGAGTAACCTAGCTACTCGATCGAGTAGCCTCTACTCTATCGAGTACCACTCTCAACACGCAGCCCAAACAAGTTTTGGCACACTTTCCTAAGACTACTTCCACTCCCAAGGTCGGTCAACGACGGTCAAAGGGTCCCTAAAAGGGCGGGTATTACAGTCTTCCCCCCTTAAAAAGAACTTCTTCCCCGAAGTTCACCTCACCCAACTCCCGCTTGAGACACAAGAATAACACCTCACTCATCCTCCCGCTCAACCCACTACTCCCTGGAAACACCATCCCCCCCCATGTCATCATCATCACCGTCTATACTTATCTCTAAAGACTTTTACTACTACCATGCAAGCACTATTACCGTTAACCGTTACTCTATATACCTACGAAACATCAAGCTCATCATGCGAATCACCATCTACAATCACCCGACACACGGTACCGATATACAGTATCAACTATCAAACTATCGATCAGGACATGTCTCACATTAATTATCATATGGTACAACCAACGCCACCATGTTACTTGGCAACGTGATTCGAGCACGATTTATCACATTATAACTATTTTTCATGACCGTCTCTTGAAACATACAACCCCTTCACTTTAAATAACTAAAGTAATTCGTTATATTCCAGAAATTTTTGTAACTAAAGCAAAACACAATACCAACAACATTGGAAACAAGCAAAGCATTATTCAAAAACAGCCTTTTTATTTCGCGACATTACTCTTCCCCTCTAAAAAGAAACTTCGTCCCCGAAGTTCATCACCCCAAATGTCAACGCGTATTGTATCTTAACATTAAAGGAAACCATATTATTTGTTGTGGACATTACCCGCTAAATACATGCTCGTTAATTTAGAAATCATACGCAAGTCACCGGAATAACTAGTTACCGTTGACAACACACGTTAAAATGATATGCACAAATATAGGCGGAGTTACAACTTCGATAAGTAGGTCGTAGTGAGGCGTATGCAATATTAAAGTAACAAGAAAATGATTACCGCTTCACTAATCGTGACCACTATGCTTATAAAAGTTCAACTACAACTTGCAACATATGAATTAACGGTTTAAAGGTGTTACTACGCACTCACAACTACTTTAAACATTAAACTCGCAAATATAAAACAATTGAACATTTTTAATTTCCAAAAACCCCCGTAAATAACTGGTGCTACTCGATCGAGTAACTAGCGGTACTCGATCGAGTGCCATGCTACTCGATCGAGTGTCTTGGCTACTCGATCGAGTAGCCCGAGATCAGAATGTCTCTTTACTTCCCTTCCTGCAGCTACTCGATAGAGTGTGGGGTACTCTGTCGAGTACCTGCAGGTCAAGTACTTTTTCATAACCCGTCGTAAACCAACATATAACACATGACTGTCACATAAATTGAGTCGGGATGATGCCCCGACTCTCAATAATCCTGCAAAAGGTTAGTGTAGCAATTCCGGCCTTATGGCCAATCATACAAATCCGACTAAGTTTCAACAATAAAAGGAAAGAACTACCAAAGTCTAACAACAATATCACCATCTAACATCAACTACTATCAACAACGATAAGGACGAGGAGTATCACTCCTCCCCGCTGCTCTTCTTCTTTGCTCGAACATCACCTCATCATCACCTCCACCACCTCCGGCCATGCCCGCACCTGATGAACCCACTCCCGCATCACCTCCTGCTCCTGCTCCCGGGCCCACGTACCATGGGGTCAAGCCACCGTAAGGGAAGGTCTGAGGTGCCCCCCATGTCGACTGATCCACCCCGTAGGAATGGAAAACCCCTGTGTAGTCCCCGACTCCGCTCCACCACACCGGATGCGGTCCCTCCGTCCCTATCCCCGCGCGTAGGCCATCTCATGCATGTTCCGGAGTGTCAAAGTAGATGACACTCTCTCCGCCAGGTAATTGGATCGCGTCTCCGGGGTGTCGAGGTAAGGGTAGCATGGAAAAGGGCTGCTTCTTCTTTGTGGTGCTACAGTCAGACCTAGTCTCCGAGGCCCTCTCTCTCACTCGACGGGGTCCCCTCACCACTGGGGTCTCTCGCCACCCGCACTCCCGCATTCTCACCCTTCGTCGGCTCCGGCATCTCTGTGAGAATGGCGTCGTCGATGAGGTAGGTCTCGGCCGGCGGGGTACGTCCTCATCCTCCTCCTCCTCATCATCGGAGTCCACCGTCACTATTGTCGGCTCCAAGGGCTCCGTGGGTGGGAGGTGCTCAGGAGCTGGAATTTTCATCCAACTCATCCCATGCACCCTCCATGCTAGGGCTGCCGTCGACCAAGGTTCTCAACCATTTCAGGTCGAGGTAGTATTCACGATCCATGGTAGGCACTGGGGTAGCTAGGGGTACGTACGCCGGAGAAGCCTCAAAGGAGGTTAGCTTTTCAGCTAACCGAGTGGCAATGGCACCACAACTCGTGCCGGGAAGAGGAAGAAGCCATCAAGGCAAGAGCGACAAACTATAGAAGGAGCATTAAAGACCACTTTCCTGGCCCGCTCCGGGTTGAGGTACGACATCAAGAGCAATACTTCATGGTTGTTCAATTTACTGATATCCTTACGGTCATAGAGGAGGTTCGAGAGAGAACGGAGAAAGACTCTCAAGGTAATATCTTGAACATCATTAATCGATGTCTTTTCTAGAGGTGGGAGCTTGCTTCCCAATCAAGCAAGGCATTAGGCGGCAGACGCCGCACTCAGCTGGGATGTCGGTAAAGGAGTCCTTGGAAGGCTTGGCCAACCCAAGGTGAGAGGCAAACAGTCCATAGTCAACAGAAACGGTATTCATCAATCTAAACTCGACAACGACCCACTGGTCATAGTTAAAAGAGCTCATGAACTCCAAGGTAAGAAAAGGGTAAGTATGCTTCCTCAGCCTATACAAACCCGTAAAACCCAAGGTCTCGAATATGTGACGGACATCCGTCTCTATCTCTAACTCCTCTAATACACTGGTGTCTATACACTTTGTAGGTCTCAATTTGCGTTTTTGTAAGGCTACAAAACGCTCCCTTTGCTTAAAGTCAACAAAAACAACTGTAGGGTATTCGGGGACTGCGGGTACCACCAGCCCACTTCCTTCCCTTAACTCAGGTGGGTTACCCCTCCCTCGTTTGCTTTGGCGTAGCCCAAGGTTCAGTCTCGGCATCTGCTTTAGGCATAAGTCCAAACAACTTGTATAAACATCCAAACACTTGTTTCATGTAATTTGAATTCACATACCCAGCTAAGCACACAATTTTCCAACAAATTTTGACATGTGAAGCACATAACTCATGCTATTAACCTTGAATATTAAGATAAGTACTCATGTTTATCAACGGTTTCTAAAATTTTAACATACAAGGTCAAATTATTACTACTTCACAAGCCACGGTGGTGAAGGAAATTATCATGGCGGTTACATATGTTCGACAAATTTGAATACCCTAGCATGGTTCTAAGGTTATTCCAGACACACTTCCAATCACATGTTACTAAATCAAGAGAAAGAGTAAGAAATTTCATAGCATAGCATCATCACTTCCATATTATGTTCAATAACCCAACTAAATTTTTCAGACGGTCTTTACAGCTGAGACAATTTTGGCATAATTTCATCAACAATCGTTCCTTCTATCATACTGAGGTTCAACTTATACTTATAATGTGAATTGCAACATAAATTTTCAATTATAAATCACGAATTTCCACTTGGGGCACTTTTAAGACGGAGTTTTAAGGCGAATTTCTAAGGGTAAAATCATCAAAATCTATCCTCCAACATGATATAAACAATGCTTAAGGTTCAATTCTACCATCTAACCATTGTAAAACAACCAAAAATCAACTTCAATTTTGGTAACCCTAGAAATTTCGATTCCAACTATGTAAGTTTCTAATCTAATCTACAGCAATTAGTCACCAACAAGCACGAATAGGAGGCATGTGAATCATATTTCAACCATCAAAACAACAACTTACTCATGTGAATCGAAATTTTCAGATTATTTCACTATTTTAACACATTCAAAGTAACAAATCACATAAATTAAGAAGAATAACATACCTTGATTGATTAGTAAAGTAAAGAAACGAATTAAACAAGGAAAATCGACCCCAAGAATCACTACTAACCCGAGGGAAAGAGAGGATTTGAGAGGGAGAAAGGGATTTGAGAGTAGATTAGGATGGGGGTGTCGAAATATAGAGGAATAAGAAGAAGAAATAGAAAGAAGAAGGGTTTTAAGAAATCCCGTAGGAATTACTGCACAGTAACCTACTCGATCGAGTGCCAGGGGTACTCGATCGAGTACCACCCTACTCGATCGAGTAGGGGCTAAATCGTCAGTATCTGCAGGGAAAATTTCCAAATCCCGACGTTATCGCCTCCTAACTAGATCGAGTGAGGTCTACTCGGTCAAGTAAGCACTCGCACTCGGTCAAGTACGATTAAGTACTTGGTCATAAGTACGAAGTAACTTGAAGATTCCTGCAAAAACAACACCGCGTGTCGATTCCAACTAAGTCCGGAATTCGGCACTCATTGTCAAGTTCGTTCGCACATTACTATTATTAACAAAGCCTACCACATTATCAAACAAATGAAGTTCATTTCACGTACACTACACCCATGACTCTACTCGGTTTACCTGCTACCGAACCTTCCGTAAGCATAATCACGTCATCGTATTACATTTAAGCCTACTTTATATATTACTACTAAATTGAAACTCTTAACTTACCATTCGTTCATTCTTTCATTTGTCATGTAATTGCATAATTTTCATAATAAATGAATCTATCACCTCTCGCATAATGCATACTTTTAAACAACTCATTCGATCATGTCCTACATTCTATCATAAGCAATTCACCTTGCATGAATCAAATATTACGCAGCGGAAAAATTTCGACCATCCTATAAGGCAACAACGCATTACCATACTCTATATCTCGAATTATAACTCACTATACTATAATTACCATTATGTAAGCTACATAAATTTTCGTCACATTTCTCATAACCATCAGATAAACTCACTACTCATCCAACGAGCTTCAATAACCTTAGCAATAATTACCATACTCGGCCCAAACATTACTATCACACCGCTATTAATTCTAACAAAACTTAACCGGAGGTAGCTCCGGTACAATTAACATACATAACACACATAGACACACGGACTCCACATTCCCACCCCATGTGACTGGCTTAAGCGTCATGGGGCCAAGATTTTGAAATGAGGGCGCCTACTCACCCAAAATCTAGCATCACCTGGGGCTCCCATTACACATACACCAGGTTCATTTTATTAGACTCTCTACGTTCATTATGTTCATTTGTTACAGTTCCAAAATCGTCGCTCGATACCACTTTGTAACACCCCATATCCGAGAGCCTTAACTAGGCCTTCCTTAGCATATAAGGCGTTACCATCTCGGTGCAGAAAAAGTAGTTATCAAACGTCAATAAAAGAACTATTAAGCTTTATTACAAGTGATTCAAACCAAAATACCATACAAGATACAACTCAAAGACTAATCGCTATGACCATCATATCTCGTGAAGACTCATCCTCGCCTCGGACTCCGGCTATCCACAACATCAACACCGCTAAGACCGATGCTCACCATAAGGGATCACGGCAGACACATAACAAACAAACAACCAAACAAGGTCAGTACTGAGACAAGATAAGACAATGGCAACTACATCCAACAATACAAACAACTCTACCAACTCCAACCGCCATCACCACAATCCAATCAACTCACACATCGATCGTCCATCGAACTTGAACCGACCACGCCGGTGGGGACCGCACCGTTCCCACCTAAGCCCCGCTCATCATACGAGCGATAACCCCGTCCCCATTAATGTGCACATCCCCTTTCGTGGCGGGTTCCACGAAGGGCGAAACTAGGGCGTGAAGCCACTCCCGCAAGTGACCCCACTCAGCCGAGAACGCATCTCGAGAACATCAACAACAACCGCAACCATCACGGTACAACAATTATAGCAGACAACCAAACACAACACAGCCACAATATTCGACACACTAGACCATCTACAGAAACTGAGTAGGCGAACCTACCTTTACGCGACCGCAACCAATCCATGCCGACAAACAAAGTATCCAGCGCACAAGCAAAGCCTATTACCATCATGCAAACATCTATTACTACAAGCAAAACCCTAACTATAGAAACAAAGGCACGGATGATGAATATGACATACCTATAAGGGGGAAACTCAGCAAAAGACCGCTACCCGACTTAAGAGACGCTCTCCTAAGGCTCAAGAATCTTCAAAAGGCATCCATGGAGGTTTTGAGGTGAAGGGAAGGGAAAGGGGCGACTGAAGGATATGAGGAAAGTGGCGGAAGTGGTTTGCGGATTTAACAAAACGCGATATAAAACCCTCGCTGAAAACACGGTACTCGATCGAGTACCCAACCTACTCGATCGAGTGGCCCCCTACTCGATCGAGTACCCTAGCTACTCGATCGAGTAGCCTCTACTCTATCGAGTACCACTCTCAACACGCAGCCCAAACAAGTTTTGGCACACTTTCCTAAGACTACTTCCACTCCCAAGGTCGGTCAACGACGGTCAAAGGGTCCCTAAAAGGGCGGGTATTACATCGGACATGCAACCACGGAATGTCAATCGTTGCAACAGTTGAATGTCAATCAATGCAACAGTGAGCAAAAACAAATATACATAAAAAAACATTAATTTTGGCCCCATACCCGTGCAATTTTGCACGGGTTTAAAACTAGTAAAGTGTTATTTAACATTCTATATTTAAAACGGATATATCTGTTTTAAAAAATACCTTATCGCTTTTGTTTGAGTGAGAGTTTTATATCTTTGAATTTTGATCTTTGGTTAGCATGATTTCTCAAAAGCCTACCACTTTTATGTTTTAATTAAGTTCCGTAAAACGTGCCGAAGTGTATATAATGTTTTTTCGGCTTTTGACCCGGTTTTGTTTTACTTGGACGCCATTGACAGTTGACTAGTTGAGCATGGAATCAGAATCTTTATTAAGAAAATTAATAAAATATAAAAATGACAATTTTTAATAAGAAATTCTGTTGAAAGGGTAATTGGGTGGGGGAGAGAGAGTAATTAAATAGAATAGGAAATATGAGAGGGTTCGTATATAGAAATTCAACAGTCAATTAGAAGCCAAGAAAAAACTTGACTTTTATACTATGTAGATTATTAATAGAATACATCAATATTGTAGACTTTAACTGTAAATTTAAAAGTGTAATTATTAATAATGCTCATTTTTCTATATATTACAATCTAAATACTGTGCATTTGCACGAGATATAAACTAGTCGTTTACTAATCAAATAACCAAATACATCAACCTTAAAACGACACTAAAAAAATTGGTTGTGGCCTGTGGAAGAAATTAAGTCTAGCAAAATTTTTCATTTTCAATAAATACTTCTTGATTAAAACTGTGTACGAGTATAATTTAAAAAACCACAACTACTTAAAAAATAAATGAAATGCCTCTAACAAGACTAGAACCCTGGGCACAAGGAAATAATGCTAGAGCGTTACCAACTTACCATTAGATTAAAGGCAACTAGATGAGTATTAATTACATTGTTCTGTCATTAATGTGTTTTACAAAATCGAGCAGGTTTAATTTTTTTCCTTAACGAGAAGGTTGGTGCCCCGACACCCCCCATGCAGATCCGTCCCTGATACCATGAATCCATGATGGTGTGGAAGAGATTTGGTACTTTATACCACTTTAACTTGTTTAGTTTAATCTTTTGTTTTATTTTAAGGAGGAATGAAGTTAGATACTTTCTAAAAATTTATTTCTTTTATTGTTATTAAAGTGATCTGAATCGTAACACAATCCCATTTACTAACAATTTATCATCTCATATTCATTTCATTGGGTTCATAATTCATATAGCCAAATATACCAAGGAATAGGTCTCAAAACAATTGGGCAACAGCCAGAGTTACTTGGCTAAAGAGCTGAACACATGAGGCCAGACTGTCATTCTTTAATAAGGAAAAGCAAAGCAAAATGAAACAACAAGCACCAGTGGTCTAGTGGTAGAATAGTACCCTGCCACGGTACAGACCCGGGTTCGATTCCCGGCTGGTGCACAAACAAGCTGTGATGATAATATGCGCAAATGGTAGCTAGTCCGCTACTTAACTCTGATTCTTAAATGAAGACTACTGCGCACCTGAGCTTTATTTTTTTTTTGGTGTTTTCAATATATGTTTTAAGAGAAGGATGAACGTCGGTCATTTTTAGGAATATATATAACAATTTATATACGCTTTTTTTTTTTTTTTTTTTTTTTTTTTTTTTTTACAAATTTGGAAAAAGTGCCCTACACATCGATACCACGGCTCATTGAACCTTACTTATTACATCATAAAACATAAAAGTACAAATTCCTAGTAATGAACTAGGAGAGATGAGATAAGTCGTGAGGTATCTGCAACATAATTGCGCGCAGTTCATCTTCATCATCTACTGACTACGACATGACCAAAATATGTTGCGTTACATCTTGGGACATATCCCTTTAACTGATTTTTAATATAGAACACAGTGGGCTTTCAGAGTTGCTGTCTAATGAACACTTTCGGGAATATTAGCAACGTAAGTTGCTTGTGCTGGATGGTGATAAATGTCACGGGATGCAAAATACAGTTACACCATATGCAGAATGAATAGATGGAAGTAATGCGACTAACACCGCAGAACCAGTGGTAAATCAGAGCAAAGTAAACTTTCATATACATTTGTACATCTATGATGAAAACTTACAATATTCATTACAAAAACTGCCGCGAACCCACTGGTGTATTTGCTGCAGCTCTCAGTCGGCAATTACACTAAGATTGAAGTCCAATAACAGGCATCTACATCTACATGTACACGACAGAACTAGGCATATCCGCATATACAGAAGCTGATTTGAGACCGTGCTGTGCAAGAATGGCCACATTTTTCAAGTTACATCTCTTCCTAATAGGATTCATAACTTGATTGTAAACATACAACGGTATAACACACGACTGTTGGTAGTAAGTGACTGTGTCATGAGGAAGGTGCGTGTCTCTCTATACGCAGAATTTAGCAGGCCTCATTGACATCAACCTCAAAAGCTTTCTTACATTTAGAACCTGTGTTTGATTTGCTCCTTGACCACCCAAAATGCATGTGCGCTTCGAAAGCTTATTATGAGAAACATGAATCTAGTCTTACATTTGAAGAAGGTTATTAACAGTCAGAGCGACAGAGTTTGTTTGCTGCAAGTCCTGTCATTTTTGAGAAAGAATCACATTGTTTAGATATGATGTACCCAGCAGGGATAAAGAATGATACATAAGTTTCATTATCAGGATACATGATTTCATAATAAAATTTCATTTTATAGATCAGAGACCAGGAATAATAATAATTTGGAAAGCCCCGCAACAAGATTTTTTACATGATCCATAACAAGATTTGGAAAGCCCTGTGTTAAACAACTCAAGAAAGTTGTTTCCCGATACCCATGATGAAAAGTGCACAAAGAATTATAAATCAGTTAGCAACATAACCTAAGTGCCTCCAGGGCTCCACTCCTATGGCAGGGTAAGGAGGTTGGATTTATATAGCCTTACTCGTGTTAACAAAACACAGAGGGACTACTTCTACATGATCCATAACGAAACTGTCCCAATAATTTCATCGAGTGACTGCTATTCTGTACTTGAAAATAAAAAGAAGAGAAACCATTTTCTGAGATATTTTGCTTTATAACATCATAATTCAATATACCAATATTAAGGAATCTTTGAATCCACTGAAAAAAGAAAAAGAGAAAATAGAAATAGTACTAGTATAGCAAGGAACTATTGAAAAAATGCTGAACAGTTGAAGTCGGGAGACATTATACCTGGAAAATAATTTCATCAGGGATGTGAGGAAGCACCTCTCTCACTGTCTCTGCCATGGCAAGTAAATTTGCAATGCTGTCATTTGCAGGACTAGAGGCGGCCCTTCTGTGCACAGTTGTTGCAGGATCTCTCTGTGCAGCAGGCGGTAACATAGTGCCAGATGTCGTAGCCTGGGAGGTGTTTCCTGGCCAGAAGGTCCATGACGTATCTTCCAGTGCTGACTGGGCGTAGGTCTCTCCAACAGATGCCAGGTGTCGCATCATCATTTGGACCCTTCCCAAACCAACAGATCTAAGGGCCGTTGATGGGCCAGCTCCGTCAAGATCCTGGCTTGGCCAAGGCCGTAACCATCTTGGGTCCGTTTCAGTTCCTCTACACCATCAACGCACAGGGAAGACAGTTAAACGAGCTTCATAATACTCACTCCATTTAGTTCATTTCAGCATATCTACTTTTGCACCACAGTTTAGAGGACGAAATATATGTAAGAATAGGGCCCACAATTTGAGATTGCTTAGTGGGTTATTTCTTACATAAAGTGAAAGTAGTGAATTGATATGAACATCTTAAAAAGGAAGCTATAGTGAGTCCAAAAATATGGGGTACAATATTGGGGAAAACATTCCTAATCTTCTTAATAAAGAACATAAGGTTGCGGTCCTCCCGGGACTTGACTTCTGAGCTAATTTCTCTAGTTCGCTACAAGTGACTCAGTGAGGAAGAGGCTATGTATCTTTCTCACATTAAAGACGGAACAAATTTTCACAAGACCAGAATGACAATGTCGGCTTCTCTAGACGTTAACAAATTTCAGAAAAAAATGCCCTTTATAGAATCTTAATTATTATGTTTAAAGTTAAATTAGAAGACAGAAAAGCTTATAAAAAACAGCGTGGATATAAACCTCCAGGCATCAGCACCCACAGAATTTTGGTTTTGGTTGGGAAGAGATCCGCCAAGCCTCCCAGCATTCGACAGATCAAGTCCAGCACTTAGCTGATGAGCAAGCTGTTCATCAGTTGAAATTGCCCTAGTATTTGAGTTTGCCTCTCTTTCAGGCTGACCAACAAATAAGGGTTTTCGACAAGTAGGACAAGAATACATCTCCATAAGGCTTTGATCCAACCTGATATGAAGAAGGTAACGCTCAACTCTCAGTATAAAAGAAGAGACGAAAAAAGGTGACAAATGCTAATCATTGTACAATAATTAGTTAACATACCACGATCTTAAGCAATCAAGATGGAATAGGTGCTTGCAAGGTAACCTTTTAGCCCTGGCCATTGGTTCCTGTTCGTATTTGGAACATCGTCAGGTGACTTTAACTTAGTTTGACGCAATGAGATAAGATGAGGTCTAGAGACCCACCAAAGAAGAAAAACACAAAGGGAAAAAAAAAGACCAAGTAAATGAGAGAGCTGAGGTATGAGTAAAAGACATGCACGGAGTAAAAGCAGATCACTTGCCCTGCAGATGGCACATTCATCGTCATATGCTTGTATCTCCTCTGATGTGGCATCAGGAAGTGCCTCATGAAGAGCACCTAAAGCTATCTTCAATTTGATAAATCCTTTAATCCGCTTCACCACCGCACTCAGAAGAGCCTGCACGAAACAAATCAGAGGATTGTTACAAGTTACGCTAATTATGTTACGTACAGATCTTTAAGGAACGATATACACGAACATTAAAAATATCATCACAAACCATGCTAAATTTCTAATCAAATACATACACGAATATTCAGGAACAGGATCGCATCCACCAATTGGAAAGTCATGCCATGGAACCACCAAATAAGCACATAATGGCCAAGTGCCATTAAGAGTGTCATCAAATCGAGTAAAAAGCCCATATTTCGAACAATATTGCTTTTCCATTCCAACAAAGAACCTGCACAAGCACTCACAGATAAGATCTTTCATGAAGATAAACACAGAAAATGTTTTTAAAGTAAAGGCAGAACATACAATTCGTAAAATACCAAATAGACCACACAGCGAAATTTCACTAAGTTGGTGCTTCTAATAAACAAGAACTTTGAACATTCATCATATATCCAATTCAAACCGAAACTATTCTAGGACTAACGAAACTCCAAGCCAGGGGTCTGCATACAATCATCAAATGTATACGAATAAATCCAATATTGGCACCTGAAATAGAGCATCTTGAATAGAAAGTTACACTACCTTCAAGATTATTAAAGGAAACATCGAAAGTATACTTCTACCTTTGTCTTTACTTCCAGAATTCCAGACTTCCAGTTATGCAGAATACAAAGCCGTCACAAAAACATATACTGGATTTAGTTTGATTTACATTTTTTTGTCAAAGAGGAACTAACCCTCCACTCCACCATCTAAAAATATCATCATGATTAAAGGTTCCTTTAACTCTATTTAAAAAGAATTAGAAAAACTAAAAGGAGAGTAAGGAGACTAGATTCCAGATTGGCAAATGTTTATTGACAGGAAGCCAAACAAGTTACCCGCCGTCAAATCCAAAAGTTTTGATCTTTGGCAATCAGAAGACTCCACAGCAGAATGGTTGAAGCACATATCCATTAACTGAAATCCATGTAATACCATCGCCTGAAAAAAATCAATCAAACAATGAACACTTATCTACGAGGGTGGTAATGTGGTATGCTCAACGATAAATTGGAGGTGGAGTACACCTGTTAATAAAACACACCTGGAGTGTCTCAAAAGCTATGCTGAGAGGCTCAAAGAACAGCAACCAATATGTCGAGGAAACTAGTGGTCCTGCTACAGTTGCACAAACCCATATCCTAGGAATAGACATGAAGATTAAAGCTCAGAACCCCATAAATGCAACTTTCACCAGTCCTCATTCCAATCACTTTAAAGAAGAGAAGACAGCTTTCAACATGATATCAGCCAAATTAAAAGCAACGGTTCAGACAAGTTACTTCACACTTCATTGTAGGCTGACAACTTTATAATACTGAAGGTGCAACGACTCAGACAAGTGACTCCACACGTTATTGTAGCCTAATAACTATATAATACTGAAGATGCCTTGCTTGCTTAGCCCATTTGAAGAAGATTTCCATCCCCAATGGAGCCAAAGACTCCATACTCTTTGGTTCCGGACTATAACGAATAAAGCAAAATGACTCACTAAACTAGTTGCATTGCTTTTCATAATGAATTATAAGTCGCTACTTGTTAACACATATGACCCCCACTTACCCCGCTATTTGTGGGCGCGTCTGAGCTCAGGTAATTATGTTCTATAAGCTGAAAGAGAGATACTTCCAGCAAACAATACTCAGGCAACAAGACTTATAAATCGGAAGTATAGAAAATTTTGATCTTTTTTTTATGAGCCATAAAGTTACTGTTGGGCTAGATCAAAGGCCTATACTTTCCAAGGGTCTATTTAAATCCTAGCTTATACAGAAAATATCAAGGATCTAGAGGCAAATTCTTATTCTTATATTTAATTCAATAGTCAGAACGAGGGTACTCAATCATCACATGGCCGCTACGCACTGCCATTTGCGACAAACAAATGTGCAAGATAGGCACATTCCTTTTAGAATTTGGAGATAACCTTGTATACAAGAAGTAAAACAACAGAACATAACATATCACTCCATTATTATCAATGGATAAAGGAAAATTGATTATACATAACCAAACACAATCAAACATAGAATGTCAAGGATTACCATATAAAATCAACGGCCAAAACGAGCAATAGAGCAGAATATACACGAAAATATTTCCAGGGGGTGGCAGAAGGAGATGTATTCAATCTTTCCAGACGATCTCTTGCCAATGCTTGAAACATCTGTACAAGAGATGATAACGAAGTCAAACACAAATAAAAGTAACTGCTACCTACAAACAGCAGATGATTATGTAGTACCTTCAAGGAACAAAGAACAGTCAACCACGTAGACCACAGGCCGGCTTCAAGTATCGTTGGCATAACTATTAGCGGAAGAAATACCCCCTATAACGAAGAAAAAAAGAAAAGAAAAAAGCAGAATGATCAAGATTTTGACAAACAAGGTCTGAGAGAAAAGAGTTCAAAGGTCAAGCATGTAGCTGTGTCTGTTGCAAATATCCTTGTCCATCAAATCCTTTATACCAAACTTAGCTAACAAAACTACCATGCCACGGTCAGAAAAAGGTCACTTGTCAACATGGACAGGGAAAATGAACATGGGAGGCTAGAAGTGACTAAACATTACGCTGAATGTGAAGGGACACATAATCATTGCACTTAGTGAAGATACATCAATTTCTGAGTACCTGAAGTAACCGACTCTTCAGGAAGAGAAACATTTATAATGCTAAAATGCATTAAAAGACAACGCAGACATGATTAGTTGAACTAAATAGTCTTCCACCAAGAGAGTAAGAACCCTCTTGGTTTGTGAATGGTTGATCTTTCACATTCAGTCGTTTCACTTTAATTTACTACTTTACTGGACTGTGTCTGAGTATAATACTATAATCTACATAACTGTCAAGCACAGTCCAACGGTCATACGGTCAATGTTGGGAAGAAAAGATCATCTGAGGGTCTCCGTTAAATTTATTACCCAATAAATACAAGAATACTGAGTTGGTGACTGTGTGAAATGATGCCACTCCCTCACTTATTAGGCCTTTTACCATGCGTCCTTTTTGTTTAGTGCTTACATAAACACCATTTCATGTCTCCATTCTTATGGAAAAAGAAATAAGACGCAAGCTCACTTCCTGCCACATACTCCAAAGATGCGGAGAAGAAAAACAATGAGAGACCACTAATTAAAGACTTCAATTGAATCAGAGGGAGTTCACAATATGACCATGCCTATTAGCAATTAGTTGCATACTCAAACATTACCTTGTAAATAACATAATTCACAAGCCGTTCCACCAATTTCCTAGTTTCAGATGCATATAGCTCTCCGAAAAAGATCGTCTGGAAGAAATAAGAAATAATCAATCCATAAGATACTTAAAACAAATAATCAAGGCAGTCACATGAAATAAGCACATGTTTCCACATCATGAAGACTAATATCAAGTGACCTATATCTAAGCAATGCTTTCGTAATTCCATGCCCGTTTGGATTTTCATAAACCACCTTCTTAATACTAATTTGACAATGCACTCATTTGATAAACAGCCAAAAAAGCATACGCTTTCTTCCCACCAAATAACACGGTGACGAAGATCATGAATAGAGAGACACACCAACCATGCATCGCTTCAGCACAAATCATACTTATATTGAAAGACTTCCCGAGTTTTCTCACTTCATGCTTTGATTGCTTTTAACCGCTTCACCACTCTCCTTTCACTTGGATAATCCCCTCTTTGCATTAAAAATTCAGAATCCAAATGCCCCAGTACAAGAAGACAGTGACCCAAAAGTGCCAGCAGGCCCAACACCAAAAGTATGACTTTAAGAGAGATGAGTGCTTGACACTTGACAGAGAAAGTTTGCTGCCTGGCCATGAGTTCCAACTTTTTATAGTGTCACTAATATAATTCCAATCCTGAGGGCCACAAACTACGGTGTCTTGTCTAAAACAAGCCCCTTTATATTAATGTCTCTGGCTAGGGCAATAACAAATTTTGCTAGAACTCCTCTAACATTAATATGCAATATGGTCTCAAGAGGACGCAATTACTACAAGGTTTATGTGTCAAAAATTGCAACCAAGTTTGTTGCTTTCTGCAAGTGATCTAGCAATTAGACACTTTGGGCATGGGATAGAAGTCATAAAACTATTAAATTAGACCTATAAGATTCCACCATCCTTAGAAGCTTGAAGAACCAACATAAAACAATCCCCGACCCCATCAGTCAAATGTCCGCTTCCTATCTCTACACCTTTTGAACTGCTCGAGAATATATCCCTCCATCCCAAAGTTATTGTCCTACTTAACTTTGATGGTTAACTGATTTCAACGTTAACCTTTAATTTTCCCATACATGTGCTGTGATTACATATACACAAATTGTCAAGTTTGGTTTATTAAAACAAATATTTTACAGGGCGTTTGGTTAGGGCCTAGGGGTGTTAGGAAGGGTAAGGGACATAAGATTAATCATACCCTTTTCCCATTCACCCTTCCTTACCCCTAAAATCCTCCACATCTTTTGCCTAACCCCCAAAGGTTTCCCATTCCCTTTTCCACTAACCCAACCAACCAACCACCCACTATCTCCTCCACCACCACATTGCACAACCCACCTCTAGTCAGCTGTCGGTACAGGTGACCCACCCCCGTCACTGGCACACCGGCACAACAATGAAAATCTAGAAACATTGCAGCACTACAGAAATAAAGTAAAGATTACACTTTTGGAAGCACTGAAATAGAACTAGTTTACCTTAAGGCATAAACTAAATAGCAAAAATGCATTGATCACGCTAATTGCCAACAACGTAAATGTTGCAGGAGAACGCAGAAGTAGCTCAAAAATGTGACTAGCATTCTCCGAGTGAAGTGTATCCCTTCCAATGAGTCCATCTGACTTGAACTTCTCAACCGATATCTCAGTCCAACACTGCAAACCTATGAAACTGACCACTGTACACACCGCAGAAATAGCTAGATAGCTCACTCCCATCGCTACCAATAACTACACTCTTTTCACGACTTATAACCCTTCCAATCTCATCGAAACATCCACATGATCCTCTGTTCCCCCACAATCAATTGCCTCGCTAAATCAACTATATATACCGCTGACTATTATCTCTGAAAAACTCCAGCTTTCAATGATTTGAATTACTTCCTTGCAGACAAAACAACACCTGCATAAAAAGTCGAAATTTAGGCAACTAACAAACAGCAACATTATTATACAGTATGCATGACCTTGTAGTAATCTTTAATCAGTACATGCTAAAATTCGATATTTTCATATTCGGCAAAATTTCTTTCATCAGCAAAAAATCGACTTTTGATGAATAAACAACAAAATCAAGGAACTTGAAATGATCAGCTTCTTAATCCTGCCTAACTAAGACTATCGACAAACAACAATTTCGCACGATTGTGTGATTGGCAAAACAATTTTTTTCCTGAATTTCAGCAAAAGCTAAACAAAGCTAAACAACAAATTCAAAGAAGTAGAACCTAATTGATTAATTTCGAACGATTGACATGATAAATTTCCTAAATTTGAACACAGCCTAAGCAAATTGACAAATTCGAGTCAACAATCAATGAAAAAACAACTACAAGATGAAATAAAAAAGCAAGCAATCGTCGAAAATTCAACAACGATCATAAATGGACAAATAATCAGATAAATTACCTATGAATGGATTGAATTATGAGATGAACCCTAAATTCGACGAGGTTTCTGCTGTAATAAAGTATGGAAAGAGGAATGAGATTGCTGACGAAGAAGAGAGAGACGTTCGAGGATTTGTTATTAGGAATCAAGTATGAACGGTGTGTTACATTTTGATTCTGAATGTCCGAATCACGTATGCTCGAGGTTTACCTAATGCCAACAGGATCTCAATAGATAATCATTTTTGTGTTGACCGTATTTGACCCCGTGTTATGAATATTAGCTTTAGTAGACTTGAGCCATCACCCCGGGTGGTTTCACGCAGTATCGTGGTTTGCGCTATCACGACACCTGGCTTACCCTTGTAGAAGGTAGCGGCTGCGGGTTCCCTCGTTACCAAAAAAAAAAAAAAAAAAAAAAAAAAAAAAAAAAAAAAAAAAAAGGTAGTAATAGTAGTTTATCATTGTTTTTTTTAATGACGAGTGGAACCGCAATCGCTAAGTAACAAAACTTTACCCCAAAAAAAAAATTTAATTTTTTTTAATGACGAGTGGATCCGCAATCGCTAAGTAAACTTGTATGTAGAGATTGTTTTAAGTTTGTGAAATTAATTTGTTTGTTCAATCTTTAATTAAATTATTTGATAATTATACAAATAAGATTTAAAAAATGCCTGACTTGGTTAAATGAAATGGTAATTATTTGTCGACTTGTAATATGATATTTGGATTAGTATATCTGGTCATCGGATAATTCAAACCATTCTTAAATGTCTCTTGTAAGTTGTAACTATATTTGATTGTTGATAGGGATAAATATGGAATACAACATGGACTAACTTTGTACATTATATTTCATCCCAAGTTTACAGCATCAAGCTTCTCCCACCACATTTCCTAATACAATTAACAGTTTGTTGATTGATATATCCGTTTTAAATGAGAATTTGTGTACAATTAATGGAGATTGAAAATTAACCAATGTTTTTCCTAATTGTCTGACATTCAAGGAGTTCAGGACATAAAACACCTCCAATGTCAGAAGAATACATTTGTTGAATCCTCCACACAGTTAAAATTTCGAATAATTATCACAGGTAAGAAAGGAGGTACTTAGCAGGGTTGAATTCATATGTAAGCCAACTGATAGAGTACGTGTTAGGCAGTGGTTAAGCTAGCACTGTTTGCTTATTGTGTTGTTGATGTAATTGGACGGTTCTATTGGTTATTAATATACTTACATTTTACCAAAAAAAACGAAAAAATTTCGAATAACTTTATCGGTTAAAATTTTCCTGGTTTTTTCATTTTTCAAACAAGATACTCCCTCAGTACGCTTGAATTCCGTGTTCGATCAATCTTTGCACGAACCTCTTCAATCACAAGCTTAGTAAGAAGCAAACCAGCAATCAAAGCTGCAGTCATCAGCATAGTAAAAACAGCATCCCAACTGATACCTGAAATGTAACCTGTAAGCAAAGGCCCAACAGCGGCCCCAATTGAGCCCGTCCCGTCTATAATCGCAGTTACAGTAGCAAGTGCCCTAGAGTTACCCTTCAAGGACTCATGTGTCCCTAGATCAGCTGAGACTGCTGTTGTTATAAGGGCATATGGTCCATTTACGAACATTCCTGCTATAAACATTAGCGCGATATTTAAGTAAAGATTAATGAATCCGTAGTTTCTGTACAAGTATAATGCTGGGATTGTGAAGTATGTGAAGGATGCTGCTGTAATTGCCCTTGCATCAAGTTTATCAGAGAAGAATCCTGCTAGGATTCCTCCGATAACCCCTCCAATGTCGAAGAATGTTGACAGATTCCCTGCTGTCTCACTATTTAAGTATTTACCTCCGATTTCTGAGGTACACATGGAAAAAAGAATGATTAGTTTCCGCAAAGACATGGTAAAGCTGAACTGACCAAACAATCGTAACCAAACCTGAACACATTTTCGGGCTGTTCTGATACTGACGATTTTCTTAACTGATATCTACGACTTTAACAAAATTTGACTCGATCCAAAACCACACGACTAAAAAATGACTAGTTTGAAAATACACTAACCACATTAATAGCTACGACTAGAAAGTTCAAATTCGAACCCAACTTAAAAAATTGACCTGTCTGATCAAAACGTTACAGCGAGACACGACTGTTTTTTTTTTTTTTTTGGTGTTGACCAGGAGTATCCCCTACCGACAGCTGGGACAATCTTCTTCGGGGTACTGAAGGCAATTTAATGGGTTGACCCCTCCTAAGTTTGACTTTTTCATTCGCAAGAATCAGGAATCGAACCCCTGACCACTTGTTTAAGAGATTGCCCCTCCTAAGTTTGACCCGTCTGATTAAAACCTTACAGCGAGATGTGAGACAGTCATATATGAGTACTAGTGGTGGAGCGAGGGGGGGCGGGGGGCTAGCAGGGGCGCTCGCCCCAACTGAAAATGGAAAATTTCAAAATTTCTAGTTAGATTTTCAAACATTTTTCAAATTTCCCTTATGAAATTACTCGTTCGCCCCCACTGAAATTTTTCGCCCCCTAACGGGAAATCCTGACTCCGCCACTGATGAGTACAGTTTCTAGTACGAAAATGTACCTGTATAACTGATGTAGAAGGGAAGCCAGTATAGAAAGGTATATGCAACCAACTTAGCAAAGAACAAACAAAGAGCATAATTAGCAACACCCGGAATCTTCCAAGCTTCTATAAACCCGACTGCACACGCCTCCGCCTCCTCCGCCTCATCTAATTCGTCATCCAAACCCGAGTACATAAATGATTCTTCCAACACTTCTTTCTTAGGTGAACTCGGGTCATCTTCACCAATACGCGTCTCACAAGGCAAAAAAGGACTAACAGGCAAGAAAAAGAACACAACCAACCCTGCAAACCCGATTGCAAGACCCGGAACAAACATAGACCATCCCCAACCATACTTCAACAATGATGATGCAATCAAAGAACCTGATATATTTCCAACTGAAGTATGAGCATTCCAAATCCCCATGATCAAACCTCGGCCACTTTTTCCGAACCAGTTGCCTATTACAGCAACTACTGATGGCCACCCGGTGGATTGGATAAACCCGGCAAACATTTGGATGATCAAATAGTAGTAGAAATTATGGATATTGAACCAGTAACCAAATCCAAATAACGCGGTAAATAAACCAGACCCCATCATTCCGATTGTTAGAAATACTCTTAAGTTCATTCTATCACCAATGTGGCCTGAAAAGAACATTCCTAGTGCATAGAATGCTAGGAAAGCGACATCTAAGTAACCGAGCAATTCCGTCCCATTCCTCCCATTGAAGGGTACCCATCCAACATTACTAGTATTAGGATAGTATAGGGATGGTGATGAGGGTGATTGAGGGTCAAGAGCAGTTTTAACTATGCTTGTCGTTTTTCGGGTTAGATGGTAAGTTGTGTAAGACAAGAATGTTACTATCAAGACAATTGCTTGGTAGGTATGAAATGAGAGGGATTTTTTGTAAGAGTTTTCGAGATATCGAATTCCTAATGGCCTTTCATCCTTTACTTCAAGAGGATGTATTTCATGGATTAAAGACATTGATGAATTGAAACAAATGTAGCCAAGCTGTAAACATAGAGACAAGAAGCCATGATTGAGTACAATTTTCACCACACTACATGAAACTAACAATGAATATTATGTAGTGGAGTATATGATCACATTTCATTTTTCCAAACAGTGAATTACGATGGAATAAAACAAAATGACAGACTAAATTGATTGAGCTTAAGCTGATGAATGGAGTCCCAAAAACGCTTTTATACTCTAATTCTCAAATTTTTTGTATTTTAACGCTGGGTAAGGCTGCATAGATTCGACCTGTTCATTCTTCATGCAATAAATTCACATAAGAAACAGAAACAAATAACTAAATGATCTAAATAGTTATATCCATAGTATATCGTTCTATAATATTTTTTTTTAGTGTAAAGGGAGCCATGAACGTAAATTTGATACTGACGGGATTTGCACTCAACCACTCAAGTTATGAATACCACCTCTAATGACTTTTCCAAAATAAACGCTAATATGTGCTTGTATAATATGTATAATGCAGCGGGAACATAAAGATATGAACGTAAAAGAATGTAAAAGAGAATATGAAGAGTAAATGGTAAGAAAGTAAAAGAATTACCAAAGCAAAGACTTGAGCTTTACTTGAAACTTTCTTCTAGTCTTCAGTGTGTTTACAAGTTTATATGATATTTCCTCTGTTTTTTGTTAGAAGGTTGTTTTCTAAACAATGAATGTTCGAAATTGGTAGTATGAGCTTCTTATAAATAAAGGCCGTAAAAGTGTGACTTCTTTTATGACATATTTTTGAAATTACTATATTACCCTTAGCAATAATTTTTTGCTCCGACTTGTTGACATTTATTTTGACACAAAGAAAAAAAAAAAGTAAACACAAAATCTCATTGAAGACGGCACGTATCCGTCACTTTGGAGTGACGGATACCATTTCCTCTCACAAATGACCCAAATAGAGGAGAGAGGGAAGCACATGGGGGTGCCCCCACCTTGTCCCCCTATCCGTTTTGTGAGTGGCATTACCCGTCACTTGCTCCGACCCGTCTTCAGCAAGACTAATTGAAAAGTAAATGACCGGTTTTTTGTTAGTGTTTTTGGATATCAATGGAATTGAGTTGTATTTTTTTGCAAACAGATGACTTAAATAAATGATTGAGATATCGATACAAATATGTAAATATATGACCGGAATTCGGATTAGAGAAGCAATGAATAACTAACCAACTATTTTTTTAAAATAGCTGTAACTTTTGGATGATACGAAAATAATTGCTTAAACATCAAATTGATAAATTTGACAATATATTTTATAAATTTTTGGAGATATTAATCATCACAGTCAATCATCAAAGTAAAAAAAATGAACAATAACTCTTCATTTGTAATTCAGCTTATTTCAATTCAGGTAAGATCCGCTCAATTACCACATTATCTACGAACCGAGTTTTATCTCTTAAAATTCCCTTAAATGTTAATGAAATAACCAATAATTATGGTTTAAAAGAACCTTATGGCATAATTCTTAGGAATATAGTTACTTGTGCAACCTAATTAAAAACAGTATCAAATGGATACACTGTCTCTTCTTTTAGGGGAAAAGATACAATTACAGCATGTGTATAGGTTGGAGTTTGATGATGATTTGTCCTTTCTCCAGTTGCATATCCCATTTGTTACCAAATGCATCTACGGTTAGTTTGGAATTTTACATGTCCGATACCTGATTAATTGTTGTTTATTTTTTTCATTTATTTTAACGGTTTTTACCGAGTTAAAAAATCATGATACGATACTATATTTTACATAAGTAATTTACAAAATTTACAAAATGTAGAATAAACAATGCAAGTGTTATTTTAAAAACTTCAAAACGTCAAATAAGAAAATCATAATAAAGGGTAAACTCGCAATTTTGCACTCAATATAGAATCAGACAAAAGTTATCAAATACGGAGTATAAGAGATACTCGTATATAAGTGTTTAGTTAGTCTCTCGTAGTCTTATGACCGTTTACAATAATATAGTGTCGAGAATTTCTAAACCGGACAACATTACAATATCCTACAAATTCATGGGCATAGCAGGCTACCACAATAATTTGTGATAATTTGTCAAAAGCCCATTTTATTTAAAACTCATATTGAAACTACTCATATCCTAGCTACCAAGAATCCAAGATACCACCAATCCACCATACTACCTTCCACTAGCTATTTCCAACTCTTTTACGGAGTAGTCTCTCCGTTCCGGTTAATTATCGTCCTTTTATTTTAGTACAAATAACAAGTAAAGAGTAATGAACAAATTATTAGATGACAAGTGGACTAATTGACTGTTAATGATCAAATTACTTATCAAATGCAATTCTAAAATAGAAAGGACAAAAATTAACTTAGACACCTCAAAATAAAATAGGACAACAAATTACGGGAATGAAGGGAGTTCAATTTTATGTTCCAATGATTATGGATTATCTCACGTGTATTATTTCCTACGCTCTATTCATCTATGTATCTTTTAATTTAGAAAAATGATATATACGACCCTAAAAGTTGTATTTAAGATTCTAAAAAAGGTCAATTATATAGATCATATCAGAACGCCATTAAATGAAAACAATAATCGAGCCAAAAGATCACAGTCAGTAAATTCATAAGTCGTTAATCGTCCTAGTAACATAACATGACCTTCTTTTGCCGTACATAGACTGTACGTATGACATATCAAATCAAATGACATTTAGGCAATATACATTTAGTCTTAAAATTCCCAAAAAAATCATACCTTAAACCCTTTTCCCAGTTGCAGAGGTTAAATGAGTATGTGTGGTGGTCATCACAACGGCTAGTTATCAGAGATGGTTAATTTGGGTTGTTCAATGATATCCGCTCACCAGAATAAGGTTAATTGCTGTGTATAAATGTTGGTAATTTGCTGTCAAAAAAAAAAAAAAAAAAAAAAAAAAAAAAAAAAAAAAATGTTGGTAATTGGAAAAATATTAGAGTAAAAAGTACTCGAATGTAATACATCAGATGTAACGTCCTTTCTTTTGTAAGGTAAATTAAACTATAATTGGGGGATATAATTGCATGTGGTGTTGATCTGTGTAATTTGTTCGTAGTACATTGCTAGTAAAGCAAAATCGAAGTTGGTGATGATTCCATTATTCTACCGCTGCATATTCCATTTTAAACCAACCAGATTTGTCCATAATAATGTCATGATAAGAGTGTTTGGTATATGCACAAGCACAAATTCTATAACGACGCTATAGACGGATAGTGTCATCTCACAAATTAAAATGGGTAGTGCAAGTGGGTGAAAAATGGATACCCCACTTGCACTGCCCACTTTAATTTGTGAAAGAGACACTATCCGTCTATAGCTATAGACGGATAGTGTCCGTCTATAATGAGACGGACTGATGCACAAGATTTGTGATTAAACAAATTATGGATATGATACTACTCCCTCCTATTCTTAATAACCCTCCCCATTTATGGAGGTCACGGGAATTAAGGGAGGGGAGTATTATATGTGATGGGGCATATTCTGCACCGCTGACCAAGTCAACATATTGAGCAAGGTCAAGGGTATCCACAGCAAAGTCAACAACTTAGACGGTCTAGCCGATGAAGCCCATCGGCTTCACCTAGGTCTCGGCTGGACAACTAGCCACCGGGACACAAATCGCGTACTCATATCCAAGACCCTCGGCGAGCCCGCCACAGTCCATCTACGAGGGTACGACTCTTTTTCACCGATAGCCACTTGGCCACTACGTGACAAAAGGTGAATGCCTATAAATACTCCTCAACCTTCATTGAGGAAAGGATCCACAAATTGACCTAATAACCACTATTCATCTGGTATTATCTTCCTTATCTCTCTACAATATACTCTTAGCCAAGTTACAACAACTTCTCTCTAAGTTCACTGACTTGCGTCGGAGTGAGTACGCTCGGCCAAAGCCGAGCCCTCGCCTTGTTCATCGTTTCAGGAGACCGCAAGGAGGATTCAAGCAAGGACATCATTCTACTAGCTACGAGTGGTAACAAACATCTGCTCTGGAAGTACACTCGGAACAATTGGCGCCGTCTGTGGGGAAGGCAAACTAGAAGCTAGTCACATTCATTCCCAAACAACAAAAACACAAAAAAAAACCCACCCAAAAAAGCTAAGATGTCGAAACAACAGGTAGTCGTGACCGACGAAACCGAGCTACACCAAGATGATACATTTCACCATTCTCGAGTAGTGAACCCTCCACCGTGAGTAGTCCAACCGGAATTCGAATGCCGATAATACCGGACACACCGTCCGCCAACCAGTCACCATCATGGGACAGTGGTTGACGTAGCAAAACCGAAGACACTCCCGGACCTCATTGGGAGTACAACAACTCGCATAGGCACGCCGACACGAGCGGCGGAAGCCATCCAGGAGACCAGGGCCCAGAACGTGACTCCAAGAAACTTGAACGGAGCACTGGGAGAAGCAGACCCTACCAAGACGCCGGAGGAGCCCAAAGTGGTCGTGGTAAACGTAAGTCCTTCTCGCACTCGGGAGAGGACATCGCCGCCGCACCACCGACGAGGCACACCCCGGAGAACTAGTGGCCCGACTCGGAGAGTCGGAGAAGAAGCCCGAGCCGAGAAGAAGTCCTTCCCGCTACGAGGAGAGAGGTTTACTAGGAATGCGAGGAGTCGGTCGCCGCGTGTCATCCGACACGTGGTCAAACACCCCTCGGTGATTATGTCCTGACACCGCCGTGCCAACCAAGCCGAAGTTGCGGCGTTCACATACAAAGGAGATAGTGACCAACCGACCACGCCGAGGCTTTCGAGTCTTACATGTCGGTATGGGAGCAAAATGATGAGGTCCGGTGCCGAGTTTTCCCAACAACTCGCACGGGATGGCTCAAAACGGTACAAGGGGCTTCCCGACGGTTCGGTATCTTGTTTTGCCGACCTAAAGGACGCCTTCTTAGCCCAAGACTCTTGTAACAAAAGGACGGTCGTGGAGACATCGGACCTCCTAACTATCAAGCGGGAGGAGGGCGAGTCTCTACGAAGCTATATGAAGAGGTTCGACGGCAAGGTCCAGCAGATTCGGAAATCAATCCCGAACTAGCGGCTTCCGACCGATGAAGGGCCTCCCAAAGGGAAACTTAAAAGACGAGCTCATCAAGCACGGGGCCCGGCCTAGACGCGCGAGGAAGATGGCCGACCAGTGCCATCAAGGTGGAAGATTACCACAAGACTGGTAGGCCCCAACGAGGCCGAGCCCTCGAGAGGAAAAGCCGGGATGATAGCCGGATGAGAGGCGCCGTGACAATAATAGTCACGATCCGATGATAAACGCCGTGACAATAACAGTCACGGCGATCGATAGATCTGCCCAGAACAGAGTAGCGGCCGTGCCGGCGACGGTTCGGGAATGTTTTACCAAAGGCATTACCATGACAAAACCCTCTCGTCGCACGGCCGCCAAGGTCTTCGCCCTGCGGCGAGGCCGAGAGTGGAACGGCCTCCCAAGCCAAAAGGAGACGGTGACTCGAACCGATCTGCGAGTACCACGGGCTGCGCGCCACCTCATCGACAATCTATACGCATCCGAAGAATGCCATTGAAGAGCTAATCCTAAGGGGAGCCTCGACAAGTATGTGGCCAAAGGCGTAAGACCGACGCCACGGCCAGATAAGAAATCCGTTTTTCAACGGATAGGAGTTATCCATGTAGTCATCGGAGGTAACGAGAACGGTGGGTCGGCTCACGGGCACAAACGGCACACGAACGAGCCGTATCGTGCCATCAACTTTGTGCCCAACGCAACGACCACCGCCTCCAAAGATTCCCGATATGACTATTGGAGGGAAGGACTACGAGGAGTCATCGCCCCTCACAAATGACCCACTCGTAGTCAACTTGGACATATCCAACCACCTAGTGAAGAGATGTCCGTGTAGACACAGCGCCTACACGAACATCATGTTCAGGAGTGCTTCCACACCTCGGCGAGAATCAAGGACTTGAGCCCCCGCACCCATCCACTATACACTTCTCCGGCCGCCCGGTACCCCGGGTTCAATCGGACTCACCTCGGTGATGTTCTACGAGGGGAATGCGGCCAAGAATGTCCTAGCCGAGTTCGTCGTCATCAACGGCTCATCCGCCTACAACGCCCTAACGGGCCGAGTTACTCTAAGCGATGCCGACGCAAAGTGATGTCCATCCGGCCCCGACACTAATGTATGTCTCGGACCGGGGGAAGCGCATAAGCTCGTCTCCAAAGACGAGAAGGACGAGGTGGTCAACATCCAGATATCTGCCAGAGGATGCAACATGCAATCCCTCAAAGTGGCGAAGCAGTCGGAGAAGGGGAAAAGCTCATCCTCACAACCGAAGGGCGACCTTATGGATGCAACCGACTACGACGGGGAACAGCGCCTCTAATGAGGCATTAGGAAACTGATAGACCTTGTATAGCGCCGGAGGTGCCCAAAACGGCTGTGGGCACCCCGACGCATGTTAATATCAAATGTAAAATCAACCAAGTCTCCCATGAAGATGTCCATTTTCCCCATAAATCACTGGCAGGAAGAAAGAAGCCGACGCCGTCTCATACTGTCGATTCGACAAGAGCGGCATCGTTATAAGAGGCCGACGCCGTCTCATCTGTCGATTCGACAAGAGCGGCAGCGTTATAAGAGGCCGACGTCGTCTCATCATACGTCGATTCGACAAGAGCGGCGTCGTTATAAGAAGCCGACGCTGTCTCATCTTTGTCGATTCGACAAGAGCGGCGATCGTTATAAGCCGACGCCTGCCTCATCTGTCGATTCGACAAGAGCGGCGATCGTTATAAGAAGCCGACGCCGTCTCATCTGTCGATTACAAGAGCCAGGGCGTCGTTATAAGCCGACGCCGTCTCATACTGTCGATTCGACAAGAGCGGCGATCGTTATAAGAGGCCGACGCCGTCTCATACTTGTCGATTCGACAAGAGCGGCAATCGTTATGAAGAAATGTAGCGTGTGCGATCACCCCAAATAGTAGACGCTTGGCGATCACTTAAAGTGGTAGACGCCGCGTAACACGCTATCCGGCGCCACTCACACATCATGACAAGAGCGGTGGTCCCCATGAAGAAATGTAGTCTTTGTGGCGATCACCCCAAATAGTAGACGCTTGGCGATCACTTAAAGTGGTAGACGCCGCGTAACACGCTATCCGGACGCCGACTCTTCATCGTCGTGCGACAAGAGCGGCGATCTCCATCGAAAGCGACATCGACGATCGCGGCGCGCCGCGATTGATAAACAAATCAAAATGCCTTAAAAGCGTTAAAAACAAATGAGATGCACACTCTAAACTCGCTCGGCCAAACCAAGGCTCAAACAAAAAGGGACGCTCAATTAATAACGTAAGAGGGCAACTCGGACAAAACGAGAAAAGACCTCGGCGAAGCCGGAGGCAAAGTGGAAACACTAAATACCGTTGAGACGCTCAAAAGAAATAAGGTAAAGACCTCGGCCATGCCGAAGGCAAAAGAAACGAACTCTTATTAATAATAACGGTTTACGAGCAAAGAGAACGGAGATGACAAAAGTCCCCATTGGGATAAACCAAAACACAACCTACCAAAGCGGTACAGAGTACAAGGAGAAAAGCAAAAGCTACAATTATGTCATTTAAAGCACCAAAAAGATGGCGGGAAGAAGGGATTAATGATCGGCCCCGAACAAATTTAAACAGATCTGTCAGAAACATGTTCTCATCAAGCAAAGACATGATGGTGTGTGAGGAGTCAAGCGGTCTCTGCTTTGTAAACTTGTTCTCATCAAGCAACCTATGCCTGGTGCGCTTACCATCGATGGCGGTAGCGCATCTTCTTCAATAGGCAACCCAAAGAAATTTTCCTAGCGGCCTCGGCTTTGGCCTCGGCGTCATCGGCCGCCCTCATTCTCTCGGCTTCCTCCTTGGCGCCTTAGCCCTCTCAAAGAAGAGTCGCTTTCTCCGCGGCCGCCTCCTTCTCAATCTTCGCCCTCACCGCCTCCTTGGCCTTCTCCACCATGGCGTTCTCCTTAGCCTCGAGCTTGTCATCAAGCGACTTGTCATATCCGCCCCACTTGAAAGGAACCATCAAGAGGGAAAAGCTCCTCGATCACTTCCCTAGCAGCTCCTTCGGCCAAGTCCCTAATTCGACGCACGTGATTGGGAGCATGACATTTGGAGCATCTCAATGTCCGCCTCCTTCGCTTGATGATGGCCTTTTTGCCCCGAATCACCTCCGCCCGGGCCTTAAACAGCCCTCGGATTCGTTCCTCTGGGAGATGAGGTCGGCACGCCCGAACATGGTTACACTTCTCCAAGCGGCTTCGCGGCCTCGGCTGCAGCCTCGGCCTTGGCTCTCTCGAGAAGGACCTCCTTTTCGGCGTCCTCCCCGAGTTTTCTCTCGACCCAAGAGCGCCTTCTCGATCTCCCCTAAGCTTCCGCTCATTGAGGAGATCCGGCTTCGCCGACGCAGCCCACCGCTTAGTGGCATTACGCTCATGGATAGCTCGAGCCACGGCCTTCTCCCCGCTCCACGAGACGAGCGGCGGAACCACGTTCCACCTTGCGAAGCTCCCTAATTAGCTTCGTGCCTTCCTCATGAGTTGGGAGACGGAAGCCTTCCGAGATGAAGGGACGGCGGAATAATTTGACCACCACTGCGGGTGGGAGAAGGATGCCCTCCGGGATGAAGGGTTGACGGTGGCGCCTTGATCACCAACTCGCGCAGGACCCTCCACCCGTCCGCCCAACGAGAGCGAAGCCGGCCATGGTCTACAAAAATTTAATAAAGACGTCGGTATCAACGTATATCGACATGTCGGGAAGCTCGTCATCGGGAGCACCCAATGACTCGGCTAAATTTAAGCCACGGAATGAATAGGTACCGTGCTTCGCCTTCTTGGCGGAGGAGGCACTTCCTCGCAACAACGGTAGAGGTCGCCTCCTTCCTCTTTTGGATAAGGGGAGATTCCTCCGCATCGGAGTCCCCCTCAGAAGGAATATCAACAACCTCCGCCGTCTCCTTTTTAGGAGGGGGGGTGGGAGTTGGAACCAGCGTCGACGCCCTCGCCGCCGAAGACATTGTTTTCCGCGTCCGACGCACAACGCCGCTAACAACCTTCGCCGAGCCTCCTCCACGCTCAAGCCCTTCACCGCTCCATAAGATCACTCGGCGACTTCCTACGGTCGTGGGTTTGAGCCTTGGGATGCAAGTTGGCAACTGTTCCATCTTTGTGCGGCCCCATTCTCCTGAGAATATCCTCGGACAAGCCCGATCCAAAGTGGTCTGCGAAAGAAACAAAGCAAGAGTTAAGTAGAGGAAATAAACCGAAATTCGAGGAGCAAGAGCATTAAGAACGGCGATGGGCCTCACACCGACCCCACTCACCCCGTGCTAGGGCCGGTATGAGGCCGACACATGCAGAGTGGCTCATCCCGAAGGATGATCTCGCGTCGGGGAATCCATCTTTTCGGCACCCCACTCTTGTCCACCTCAAAGAGCCTCATTGCCGACCTCTCATCCTCCCGGAGATGTACACCGCTGGCATCCATTTTGAGCTTCTTCCGGAAACCCATCTATCGTGCTCCGCCCGAGTCTCACACCGCAAGTTAACTCTTGTCTTTGGAAAAAGGTGGCGGCGGATAGTCATCCCAAGACCTTAACGTACACCCACCGCCTTGCCGATCCTTGCAAGAAGAAAGTTTGTTGACAGAGACATAACCCGCTCCATCTCCACACTGTACCATCCGACGCGGCGTAAAATGGTTTGAGATGGTGAAGCCGTGGAATAAATTCACCGTCAGGGGCCTCTCCCTTGAAGAGACAGAGCTAGACAAAGCCGATTATGGTCCTCATAGCCAACGGGTGCGGTTGTGCAACGGCAACGTTCATGGCCTCTAATAATGGCCATAACGTGCTCATTCAACTAAACCGAGCCCATACTCCAAATGCCGCATATACACGCCTGGTGGGCCCGGTGGAGGGCAACAGACGGCCTGACCCTCCTCGGGGATAACAATTTTGTATCCCCTACCGAAGAAAAAATGGCCCTCGAAAAATTTCTCGCCCGAACAATCAAGGCGAGCTTATGAGTCCAAGCACGGTCGAACGGACCTTACAGCGCGTCGCCGTGATCCATAACATACGCTCCCTTCGTTAGGACGAGGCCTTTCCACTTCATCACCAAAATCATCACCAAAATCACCATAGGAATCGTCATCCTCCCATTCCTCCAAAATCGAGGGTCAACTTCGGGAGAAGGAGGCCTAGGGCCCCCGACGCAGTTCACTAGGTCCAAAGATCGAGAAGACATGTTCACAACAAATTATTAGCAAGATAAAAAGAATGTTTGTTTACCTCAAAGAAAAACACTCGCCGGATCGAAGACCGAAGATTGGAAGAAAAGAAAGCCCTTGAAAGTTTAGAGAGATGAAGATTTTGGGAGAAAATTTTCGAAAATTTGAGGAAATGAAAGTAATGGCCAAAATCACTTTAATAATCGCCTATTTATAGGAAAAGCCCATGAAGAGGGACCAATCAGGGCACAACCATGAAGCGCGTCAACCAATCAAACGGTGTGTCACGTGTCAGACATGCAACCACGGAATGTCAATCGACGCAACAGTTAAATGTCAAATCAATGCTACAGTTACCAAGCGTATTCAACACGCCCATTCACATCTCTTCGCCTGTTCATCTCCCTCAACAAATTCCTAGGCACCGCTCTCTCCGCGCCACATGATCGACCAAGCCGGAAGCACGGCACGGGGCAATCAAAAATAACCGCAAGACTCTCACTGGTCTCGGCCAAATCATATTATTTCCCACATCGGATACCCTTTACGCATCCATGTGGAAGGGGGATATATGGTACGGCCTAACAAGAACCACGCCGATGCTTCGAAGAAGCCGATACCGTAAATTTTGCAAAAATACTTGCGCAGAATATACGCTCAACATACATCTGAGCCCATACCACTATGCATAGACTACGCCTGGGGCAAATTGATGGGCATATTCGCACCGCCGACCAAGTCAACATATCGAGCAAGGTCAAGGGTATCCACAAAGAAAGTCAACAACTTAGACGGCCTAGCCGTGGCCCATCTACTGTCACCTAGGTCTCTGGTCGACAACTAGCCAACCGGACACAACCGCGTACTCATATCCAAGACCCTCGGCGAGCCCGCCACAGTCCATCTACCGAGGGTACGACTGCCTTTTTCACCGATAGCCACTTGGCCACTTGGCCACTACGTGACAAAAGGTGAATGCCTATAAATACTCATCAACCTTCATTGAGGAAAGGATCCACAAATTGACCTAATAACCACTATTCATCTGGTATTATCTTCCTTATCTCTCTACAATATACTCTTAGCCAAGTTACAACAACTTCTCTCTAAGTTCACTGACTTGAGCGTCGGAGTGAGTACGCTCGGCCAAAGCCGAGCCCTCAGTTTGTTCATCGTTTCAGGAGACCGCAAGGAGGATTCAAGCAAGGACATCATTCTACTAGCTACGAGTGGTAACAAACATCTGCTCTGGAAGTACACTCGGAACAATATGGTAAAATATTGTAGTGGAGTAGGAGATTGGAGAGAGGGAAGGTATTGTGTGATTAAAATAAGTATTGTTGTGGGGTAAAGTGATTAAAATAAGTATTGTTGTGGCGTAAGTTGATTAAAATAAGATAAAGTATGAGTATTGTGGGGTATTGTTGTGGGGTTGAGATGATTAAAATAAGTATATAAATTTGCCAAATAAGGAAATAGGGAGAATATTGTGAATAGACGAAAAAGAAAATAAGGAAAGTTATTTAAAATAGGAGGGAGTAGTATTTAATTATATCTATATAAGGTAAGGAGTATATTATTTTAAATTAAGGTTTATACCCAAGAAAGGTTTGTATGATTGTATGAATTGGGATTTTAGGAATCATGTTCAATCCCACAATTAATATTTAGATTACGAAACTAATAAGAAAAATATAGATTTCGTTTTTGATTGGATTTTTTTTTTTCTTTTGATTACATTTGGGAAAGTCTTTTATTTGGGCCCGTTTAATTGCAGGGAATGAATTCTATATACGAAAAGTTGTTTGATTGCGTGTAGGAGTTAGGACGTAGGTTTACATGAAAACTTTTGTATATCTAAACTCTAAAGGGGTAAACAAACCGACCAGCCATTTTTACCGCTTCACAAAAATTAGATTTCCAAATTTTTTTTCAGTACGCAATCAAACAACACATTGGATTACTCCAAGCTCTTGTATCCACACTGTTTAACCTGAATAAAATTGCATGTACAGACTATACTATCAGTAAAACCAAAATTCCATGAAAAAAAAGTCTGACCCTAATAGTTTATTGACATTTGACAATCTGAAAACAAAAAAGAGGTCCATAGCCCACAGGCCGAGGATGTACGGGGATTACAAATGGATATCTGTGGGGCTATGGTTTACGGGTCTGACGATCAAATGAGATTGCTAAGTGGGCTACTCCTCCATGAATAAAGTGCAGCTTTAGGGTAGGGAGCACAAGGTTGTGTCTAGATAGCCAAGTCTTAGTTGCACCAAGTTGTGTCTTTATTAGGCCCAAATCGACTGCAACGATTGACTAAAATGAACTCAGTCCAAACCTGATTCTACTCCGAAAGTACCAAACCCAAATTGAACCAACATAAAATGATCGAACCCAAACTGACCTTATCTCCAAACACCCAAATTGACTAATTTAAAAGAAAAGAACCTAATTAACACGATCCAATCGCTAGTTCCACCCCGTGCAGCTTCCCCAATTATAAAGCCAGCGGAATGATGATTAAAAGTTACCCTAATGGGCACATCACAGTATTTGGTTATTACACATTACAATCAACATGAAACATAGAAATGTTATTTGGCTACTACTCAATGCTCCGTCCAGGTTTTACGATGATGCACAATCCAATAGAAATTACCCTAATGGGTCACTTACTCGTGAAATTTTTAGGTACAACCAGTATACCATGTCCTCATATACCCCAGCCAAACTGAATCGACAAAAAAAATAAAATAACAAAGTACAATCAAAGAGAGATTGAAAATGATAGTTCACGTTAGTTGGGGTGCATAGTGACGTGGTACACTAGAATACTAGATTACTAGATAGTAACTACGAACTTTTCCACGTAGAAATACCTTAGAGCTATCTAAAATCAATTTCTAAAGAATGTACCTGCCGAGGCACACAATAAAGACGCGCAACTCCGCAAATCACTCTCCGGATAATGGATACCATTTAGAAAACACATTTTCAGCTATCCACCTTGTTTTTACCCTGCAAAGAAGTACCCTAAACAATTTGTAGCCCAGGTATGGAGCATATTTTACCTTAGGACTTCTGCAGATGCTCGCTCCATTCCCCCATGAGTTGCAATTTGTAATTTTGCAAACTTCTATCAACTAAAAAGCAAGTGAACATTCATGCTCTGCAACAACCCTCGTTGAATAACTTGGAAACACAAACCAGCTTCTCAAAGAAAAAATAACGGAGGGAAATTACCTAGGCTAAAACCCGGGCAGAATTCACATTCAGTTCCTGGTACGCGTTCTTCTACTTGCAGAAAGTTATAACATGGAAATAAGCAACGGAGTTTTTTTGTTTCCTTCAGCGAAATCAATAAAAAGGACACCATCATCCAAAGTCAATTATTAACTACTAGTATGTCATAAAGAGATACATCCTCCATTCATTTGGATTTCATTACATTTTTAAACGGCAGAAGACTCCAGAAATGGGAAAAAGTAAAGGTATGTAAGTGGATGGAGAGTGCAAGTACTGGGGATCCCACGTTGTTATAAAACGATTCGTCTTTAAGAATCAAAATTGAACAAAGAGGGGAATGACAGTGATTGACTTGGACAATCCAAAACATAAAATGTTGTGAATCCAAATGAATGGGAGAGTAATATTAATGCAGGTGCATTGACAATCACCAGCAACTCCAATATATCAGAGAGAGCAAAAATAGGAACGGACAATTACCCAGAACCATGAGTTAAAAGTACCTAACAGTCACAAGAAAGCCACAGCTCAGAAGTTCCACAACATCATGAAGTTAACCCTCACGAGTCACGACCACAGAACACAAGCCTAAGGAAAGTTACTGGTGGCCATACCCAAAAGCATATAATAGAACAAAATTTGAGCTAAACTGCAGATTACAACAATGAAGTTTTACCTACCTCAATCCTTCTGACCTCTAATAAGATGATAACAGACAGTTTCAGTCTCAAGCAAAGCTGTCGGACAATAAACAAAAGTTCAACTCCCAATAAGACACCAATGCAACATCCCAATGAGACACACATAAACATCTGATATATTAAAGTGTCTACCTCATTAGGTTAAAGATATGGTTATCTACATAACCATTTAGTGCTGGAAACTACATTGCTGGACCTCTTAATCACCTTCGACGGCCATGCCTAATAGGCGAACGTGACCTACTCCTTCGGGAATCACGATCATAGTACCTACTCCTCCCCCCATCCCTTCCATTACGATTATCACCATGCCATCTCCTGTCTGCCCCCCTTCCCTCATCTCGATATTTACCATTCCATTCTCGATCACGGCTATTTTCCCGATCACGATGTCGCTCCCTATCATTAGAGCTACTTCTTCTACTTCTGCTCTCATTTTCTTTCTCTCTCTGCTTTCGACGTTCTTCTGCTTCTTTCTCCCTTGCTAATCTTTCCTCTTCCTTTGCTTTCTCCATAGTTGTCTGTTGAAGTGAAAGTGCACTAGAGTTACAAATCAACTAAAAACAATTTGTTGGTAGTAAGAGGATTATCGAATGAGGAACACACTGTCTAACCTTGTATTCGGAAAGGAAATCACGAACCATGCCATATCCAATGTGCTGCTTTCCTGTAATATGGGATTGAGCCCTCTCCAAAGCATCATTGGCTATAAGAAAAGAGCCACAAATTTCGCACAGTGCCATCTTTTTCTCCTGGGTCAACATTGATAAGGCAGTCTGTGGTGGTTGAATTAAAGCAGTCTTCTCTGCATTAAGACTCTCAACCTGCAAAATTACTCCGATGCTTTTTATCATGTCAATTGACAAAGTGTAGTTTACAAAAATACACGGGGCGAACAAAATAAAAGATTTCCTCAGCAAAATATGGCCATCCTATGCTACAAGTAAAAGAGCTACAGTCGCTTCTGATATCAGGGGAACATGCCAGAAACTACTCAAAACAAATGAGCTGAACAAACAGCCGCACCTTTCTCATTAATGCTTCTGCTTCATCAACTTTTCCAACTTCACCCAGTGATTCAACTTGTTCCAGCAAAATCTTTATCTTCTCCTCCAACACAGAGAGTTGCTCAGCCTTTTCAGGCGTGATTGGAGGAGGTGGAGGAAGTTCAACCTCCTGATCAAGGCGCTCTCTCCCACGCCTAACTTTTCGGTCCAGGTCTGATACCTGAGTAGGAAAGCAACAGGCAGTATTACTACATAAGAAAAAGAATAAAGAAGGTGTTGTACAGGGTATAGCTTACCAATTTCTCACAGAACTGGGCAAGCTCAGCTTCAAAGCGTGGAACAAAAGTATCATGCCTCGGAGAATTTTCAAAGCTGCACATTCAAATCAAAGAAAACATTAAAACTGGTCTTCAAAGATAATGTAATACTCAAGAAAGATAATCTACTAGACAGCATTAGCCGTAGCGAACTAGAGATACTTTACATAAAGTAAGCAATTAACAATAATTGTAGCTAACCCTCCCCCTTCCAAGAGAAAAACTCTCCTTGAAACTTGCCAGCTGTGAGACAGAACAAACAAGCAAAAACATCTTCAACTGAACAAACTAGACATTTTGTATCATACAACATCCATCATATTAAAACTCCTGGATATAACATACACATCCATCACACTAAAACTCCTCAGACATTTTCTTTCACTCAATTAATTGTTTCTGAAGCAGAACTATATTTAGACCCTGAAATGACTAAATGGTTGCCAAACTGATGCAATTACTGCCATAAAGGCAACTTTGGGTGACAATTAAACTACCCAACAACCCAGTCCATGGGGCGTAGGATGAAACAAATTAACTGCTCAGATAAAGGTTCTTTCACAAAGAACTAGATGCCTGACTTTGACCGAACAAACACAAGAAAGCCCAAAATTCTACGACAATCCTTCCCTAACCAATATAATTAGATGCCTTGGTAAATGATACGCGGTTTTAAAAAATCAAATATCTGATTAGCACAAAATGTATGGCTAATACTTGCTCCAAGAAGACTTCATGACTATAGAAAGACATTCAAAAACTGAATGTGGCATGTCAAACAAATTATTCCTTAATACCAGTACGCATTCCCAGACGGCTATGTAGTAAACCATGGTATCTAAAACTGAAGAAGAATCCCTTCCTCTTAAGGATTTTTGTCAACAGTCATCAACATTGAATCAGTTACCTCAATGAGCATCAGTTACCTCCATGTCATATTAGCAAAGAACCCAAGTAACTACCTAATTCAATTTCATCCTACACCACACATATAAAGAAGGTAGCTAATATAAAGACAACAAAAAACGTGACAAACAAAGATCCAAAATGTGGAAAAGAGTCGCACATTTAGAGACAAAATACCAATTGACTGAAGACCAGTGGTACACTATGTTGGATACACATCCACAGCAATCTAACTCACATTTCTCTCAAAAAGAGTAACAATAGAAAAAAATTGGATAACTCACCTTTCTTTCAGCTTTTGGTCATGAACTCTTGGGCATGGACCTGATACAGGATGCATATGTCAAAATAATGCAAAAATCGATCAGGATCTAAAATATAACATCAAGATTCAGTTCTAACAACCCTCGATGAAGTTAAAAAAAAAAAGACTATAAACCGTAATTCCACTACAAATACCATTAGTCAACTAATAATTATCTCCAATAAATCAAACCTCTACATCAACAACAATCGATTTAACCCGATAGTCTTAATTTTTAATCACATATATTCCCTTATAATGATCGCAAGATGTTAGCTTCAATTCAAGCAGATATTAGACATTCAATGTATGTCAATGATCAATATATCCAGAAATGTACCTAGAGTGACGGTATAGAGAACACATATGGCTCAAAATCGCCAATTACCATCGGGATTCAGCAGTCTACGCCGATTAAGTTGAGGCACTCTACAGTGCCGCCCTTCCTTAAATATCCACATTTTATTTTTCGATATTTAATACGCCCGAGCAAAACTATCAAATTCATGTTCAACTCTAATGTCCTCTTGATAAGACAATAAAAGATCCTATAACACATGGTTTTCCCTCATATCTATGCTCAGGAATATTCGAAGACACAATTAATGAAGTGACCAAACAATCTACTAAAATTCGGTCCTATAGACTTGCAAATTAAATTCAGTACACTATCACACTGAACTCATTGATAGTTTTCCATTTCCAGTGGAGCCAAAGCCTTGTCATTATTTGGTTCTAGATTATAATAGAATAAAGCAAAAATGGCTCGCCAAATTGGCTGCGCTTCTTTTGAAAGTGAAATAGCAGTCACTGGACGCAATAACGCAGTTTGTCAATTTGGGTCATCAGAAAAAAGTCTCTCTGTGTTGATAGCACAGGAGAAAGGCCGCGTACATCTGACCCCCTTACACACCACAGTGACTAAGATCACCCAACAAACAGCGCCATAAATTTCGGAATATACATATTACAAATAAAAAGCCAGCATTCAGCTAAAACAAGCTAAAAAACAACAACATTAAAATCAAACTACATTCGCTCATACAACTACAATCACACAAAATCCATTCAATTAAAACAAAACATATGAAAATTAACTAATACGACGTAATCGAGAAAAAGAAAACGCACCAAGATCACTGCGAGTATTAACGAAGAGATCATGAGGACAAAATCGAACCATAAAACACGCGCAAGCCTCTCTATCATCCCACTTTAACTCTCTATACCCTTTCTTCTCTTCATCGGTCAAATTTCGAGCTGAAATCGAATAATTGACACGAGTTATACATAAACTTCGAGAATTGATTCAATTAATTAACTAATTAAGCGATTAAATTAGACAAAAAATAATAGATGATGAGATTAATTGAGAAGTACCTGCACCCATGAGTTCGTCGAGGAGAGCTCGCTGAGCATCCATGGCGGAATTAGGGGAGAATTGAGCAGGAGAAATTAAGCGATTTGATAAATTAGGGTTTGGGGTTGAGGAGAGGATGGAAAAATATTTGGGGGTGAACGATAAAGAGGATTTATGCTTGGCCCTAATACGGTATCGACTATGTCGATCGGATTTTATTACATGCCTTTTTGGCAAGTCACAACGTCACAATTCATGTGGCTTGAAATCCGATTCGGCCGAATCTGAAAATTTTGTTGAACCGTAATAGATTTGAGATTAGTTGATTCGGTCGAATTTGAAAACGTTGTTGAACTGTAGTAGATTTAAGATCAGTTAATTCGGTCGAATTTGAAAATTTTGTTGAACCATAATAGATTTGAAATCAATTGGTGTTATATTGATGATTAGCTTTTAGCGATGGCATTTATCATTTTGAATTTTAGCTAAATTTAAATATGATCGGCACGATATATGAAGTTGAAATAAATATTTCGTAATGGTTTATTTTAAATAGAGAAAATGCACTTAAATATGAAATGATTAAATTCAATTTGAAGTTGAAAGTATAAAAAATATACTCCGATGTAGGAACATTAAACGTGTTGGTGAAAAAGAACTTCTATTTAGTAGCACCGCAAGGTTTCTTGAGTTCATTTATGTCCATTTACCTTACACTTTCTGCTTCAAATTAAACTTTAGAAACACCAAAACGATTTTAATATGGTTCACCAATACATGTCATTTCATTCAACCCAGGTTTAATATCAATAACCTATCTCGATAATGATTTGTACAAAACCTGGTTCGACCTATTATCCAATGCTGGCATATTTAATGATGACTTTACATGATTCTAAGTCAAGACAAAGGATGATACTGATATGCCAAAACAGAAACCAAAGATAATCCGATCCGCTTTAGCCTTACACAGTTACACATAATCAATCCGAGTGACCCTATTATAACCTTTCAACTCATGAGAATATTCTAGTATAAGATTATTATTATACTCCGTAGTAGTTTAAGTTAATCTAGATTATAGATACGTTAAAGCATTACATGAGAGAAATACGTTTAATTAGAAGTTGATTGATGTCAAATTTTCCTGATTTGATATATTTATTATTTTAGCAACTTAAAATTACACTCGACTTAAATGATTTTTATCACACGGTATACCATATCTCCATACAAGACTTCACAATGATCACTAATATCACACACCATTTAACATTGATTGAGAAGTTACATTCATCAAATCAAATTATACATACTTAACACAATAACTACTATCCTACAATAAGCATTCAACAATATAATGACCTAGAATTTTACAACCGCAAGTAAGTCTTAACAATATTAGACAAACAAAGTGATCAATGATTCAATTCCATCATTTAGTACATACTAACAATAAACATTCAAGCTAGACTCGACCTCCTTCGCAAGGAGGATCCGACTCCAATGGAGGGTACACCACATTATCATACAAAAGGCCCGCGGTTGCTGCCCCGAATAGAGGTCCAATCCAATAGACCGCTTGATTCCTGAAACTCCCACCAACTACAGCCGCTCCAAATGAGTATGCCGGATTCATTGACCCACCCGAAAATGGTCCAACTGCTAACACATTTGCTCCTGAAATAAGCCCAATTACTATGGGCCCAATTGAGCCCAATTGACCATATCTTGGGTCACTTGCAGCATAGACTGTGTAAACTAGTCCGAATGTCACCACACCTTCCAAAATGGCTGCTCCGAACCCGGTCATTTCCGCTGCTATCTTATGGGTCACAACATTCTGTGACATTTACAAAAAAACATCATTCGGCAATATTAAAAAGGCACAACAACTAACCACAGAAGATTTTTCTAACATGTGACTAATGACACATAAACTATTAAAGTAGCCTAAAAAAACGCACTTCATACAATTTTAAGAAAACCGTTTAGCAAAATACATGTTCGGTTTTATTAGTACTTTTATACAAATCCGTCTCGAATTTGGACTAAATTGAATCGTAAAAGCACAAAATACATCACCATAAAAAATAATTGTTTAGAACTAGTGTAGCTCTCGTGCAAATGCACATTATTTTAGATACAGATATTATTTGACAACTAATTAAACTAATGCAGTTTACCTCCATTTTAAAAATAGTAGAAAATTGCATATGTAATTTCAAGACGATATTTTATTAGCCTTATTTATGTAAAAGTTAAAAATGATTGATGTTATGAAAATAAATTAAGAGATAAATATTGTTTAGTAAATATTGATAGTGAACACTAATTAATTAGGAAATCAGTAGAATATTACCTAGGCGGGAAATTTAAACATGAGGATTTAGAGATCTATTAATGTTTTAGTATATAGGAAAATCTTTTGCATATCAAATTTGTCCAGATTCTAAGCATTTCAATTTTATGAATATATCCAATTAAAAGATTATATCCATTTATAGTTCAAGATATACCTATAAAATAAACTATAATAATAAGCCCAATTGTAAATGCTAAAATTTTAAGCGGAAAAATTTGGAGATCTACCTATTGTTTTAGTAAATAGGGGATTAGTACTTACATGGTCAACGGTGGTGATCTTGAGTACTAAACAGGCCATTACAGAACCCATAATTTGGGAAATCCAATAGAACAGGGCAGTAGGAATAGGAATGTGGCATCCGACCACCTTCGCGAACGTCACAGCCGGGTTAACGTGACCACCCGAAATGTTGCCGGAAATATACACGGCAGAGCTCAAGCCAAATCCATTTGCCAAGGCTATAACCACTAGGCTAGACGGGTCGGATCTTGCGTCCGGTAGAATTTTCCCTGCATTTTGATATTCCCACGTGAATTATGTCAAATTATAATACGGAAAATTCACGTGGTATCCTTAAACTTTGTCATTTTGCACGTGGTACCCAACTTTTTAAGTTTGTTCACATGTTATCCTTGAGATTTGATTTTGACCTTTTTATTGTTTTTAAAATTTTCAATTGAGCATAAATCATAGACCAGAAATCAGAACTGACTAATTTTTTTCAAATTGATTATCTCTTCGCGATCTATAGATTGATAAAACGAGTTAATAGTGACTAATACCATTTAAAAATAATAGCGCGTCATCAGGTAACATTCTCAGGTGTTTTTATAATTTGTCAGTCATATAAAATCACACCAACCGTACTATGTAACACAATATGTAAACTCGTCCATTGTCAAATTATTTAACCCATTTAAAAGATAATAGCGCGGGATTTATACTAGTTAACCATTAATCGAGTTTTTGTAAACCCTCGTGAAACGAAGAAAATGTGAAATACATGAATAAGTTGGTGCTTTAATTTCTAAGGGTGTTAATTTCACGTTACACTACATTCGTACTAACTCGAATTGTGAACAAGTATGAAATTGTCTTTTCTGACTCCGTTATTAAGTATTAACTATAAGTGCATACGATAAATTAAAAAGAAAAGAATGGCAAAATAAAGAGACTGACTAGAGGACATTGCAGAACCAGCAGCGACGAAGACGTAGATGAAAGTGGAGATAAACTCAGCAAGGTACGATCTCAAAGCCTTGGAGGTGACGGATTGTTGGAATGCAACAATGAATGTTGTTCTTGGTGCCATTTCTTCTTGTTTTTAATTTGTTTTCTTTTTATGATGTGAAATAATTACTATTAAATTTAACAAGAGATTATATTTGTGGTTGATCAAATGTTAGAAACTGTAAAAATGTGACGAGAATTTGTGTTTTTATTGAGCGGTTGCATGTTTTTGAATTGAGTAAAAACTGCCGATTGACAGTTTAATTCTTGCAGTTAACGTACAAACTGCTAGCCAGTATTTTATCTTGTTTTTTAGGGTTGACAACGAGTATATCGTACCGACAGCTGAAATAATAAATTTACACGTTATATAAAAGGTGTATATTTTTGTCGTATATATGTTATGATTATCACCAGTGGCGTATACATAAGCGTTTATGTGTAAGGTCAATTTTAATGTAATTGTTGTTTATTTCTTTTATTACAGGGTCGTAAAGACATAAAATTTTCAAATTAAACTAATTTTGAAAATAAAAAACATCAATTGTTGGAAAGTTGTGGCCTGTGAGGTCTCAAGACCCCACTAGCTTGTATGTGGTTACGCCACTGATTGTCACTAGTCACTAGCTACCATCGTCATCCAACATTATTGGTATGATATTGTCTGCTTTGGTCCAAACTCGTATCTGACTTTGTGTTATGTTTGACCTTCTTTTCAAAAAACATCGTACTAATGAATTGGTAGGTGCCTCGTAAATAAAACAATACTCTTCTAATTTTTTCAATGTGAGAGTTTGATTTGTACACCACAAAAAAATTATGGTATTTCTTAAAAGATTTTTCAAAAGGGTATTTGCAAAAATTATCTTGTGATTTTACAGATTATACCAACTTTTAAAAGAATTTGTGATATTTTTATATGGTATTCTTTGAATGTTTGATAACTTTCTTAGGATGCAATCATGTTCAAATTAAGCGGAATAACTTTTTCATACTCGAATCTGAACTAAATTGAATAATGTTACAAAAATGCTCATGTAAGAATGGTTAAGCTTCAAATTTTGCCCTGCATACTAAATCATTAAAATCAAAAATAGAAAATTACAATAATCAAATTAAAATTGATTGATGTACAAAAGAAGCCAATTCTCAATAAGTGAAATAACAAAAGAACATAATAACATAATGCAAACAATTAAACAGGCTAAATTAAAAGGGTACGAATAATAACTTATTGAGAAACTGTCTCTTCAAAGTCTTTGTGATTACTGTAAAGGAAGACATGTCAAAGCCTCAAGGACAAATCAAGACATTGGGTGTTCTCAACCTTCACTTGGTCTATGTTGCTTGAGTTATGAGCATCTATCTCATTAATTGAAGTATCCTTAAGAGTAAGTTTGCCAATTTTTTGAACTTGCTCTTCTTCTCCAATTGTAGGCAAAGATCTTGAAAGATTATTCGAGTTGTTGAAGGCCGAAGAAGCCACATTATTATGACTCGACAATCCCGATTTATTATTAGATGCTTGAGAATTTAATAACGACTCATATAGTTTAATATTACCAGGTCCATATCTATATCCATATCCATGAGCCAACGGCCAAGAATAGGTAGGTTTGTGGATCATGGAATTCGTCTTGACCACCCCGAGTGGTGGTCCCTTGTAATAAGGTACACTACCATAAGGTGAGACATTATTGTACTTACTAGAATAACGATTATACATAAAATTAGGTGGGACGAGACCCATTGCACGAGTCATTTTATCTCGTGCCCTCTCTTGTTTATGAGCATTTTGATGACCACCTAAAGCCTGAGAAGTCGAAAACTCCCCTTTACAATAGTTGCATGTGAAGACTCTAGGAGACGACTTCTCATCTAAGGCTTGTTCATCTGTCGAGGTTTTTGGTTGAGATGATCCTTCTGGAGTAAAACTCGAAAGCTTAAGATCAAGAATTGTGCTTTTATCAGTTGAAGCACAATGTGACTTAGCCTTAGGGTTGGTGTAGTCATTATCATCTATAGCCACCCCTTTCATTTTCTTGTTCATACCCTTATGATCTCCATTTTTGCTTAATGAAGATGATAATTTCGAAACCATGGTTATATTATTATCGACGATGATTGTGTTTATTAATTGGTAATTAGTTTATTTGATCTTATTTACTTAACATGAATTGATGAATATATGAATGAAGTTTTGAATTGCTAAGTACTAGTCATTTTATAGGGAGAAGACTTTAAATGCAAAAGATCTTTCATGTATGGGAAGACAACTTTGTAAATCTCATGGAATTATGTAATAATATTACCAAAAATAAGATAAAATTGACGTTTTAATGTTTTATTTACTTCATTCAAATAATATCTCAAGTTTAACTATGAAGATTACTTTTACATTGAAATGAGCTAAACCATATATGGAGCATATTGTTTTTTTTATATGCTAATAATATAAGAATCAAAACGGAAAAATTAACTTTAATTATACTACTTGACAAAGATACTATACTTTGTGCATTCATAAGCTCTTTATAAATAAAAGAAAAATAAGAGTGATTTAAAATTATGGCTCTGTTTGATAATCAGGATATTATTATGGCATACGTGAATTATTAAACAAAATATAAATGGGTCAAGAAAAAAATTTAGGAATCTAAATCGCTTATGATAATATAGTAGATTAAAGACAAATAAATAAGCTGTTTTAAATCTGTTATTACCAATTACGGAGTATATGTTTCTATTAGTTTAACAAGTCAATTCTACTAAAACGGATTAAATATGTTGTATATGCATTAATATATCGTTTATTAAACAAGGTCGATGACAAGAATAGTTGAATTCGAATATTCGAAATTTAAATGTAAGGTAGGTTAATTACACTTTTATTATAAGATCTCATTGTTGGTTTTCTTATTTCATTTGTTTCAAACTCCAATTGCTTTGAATAGAAGGTTTACATTTGAACTAGTGATGCCATAAATAGCATTATTTCCTACACACTCTCATATTCACTAGAATGATTTGGTTAATAAACAAGGGATTTTATATGTAAACAAATCATATATATGGATATTAATCATCTTGACAACATAAAAATTTTGAGTTTATAGTCAAACTTGACATTTAAATGAAGGTGATCATCTTATGTTCGAAATTTGAACTTTTAAAAAAGATATACGATAACTAAACCATGACAATCAACCCGAAGATTGTTGTATCGCTTATTTAGAAATACGGAGTATATGGTTAATGAAACCGTCTCATATACTGTAGTATATACGGAGTATACTTCCAGGCCCTGAAGCAAAGAATAATCAATAGAGAAAACAATAAAATGTATAGATGAGTCAAATATCACACCATTTTCATAATAAGACAAACAACAAGTAGAATGTCACCACTTTGTCTTATATGTAAGTGGTGATTGGTGACATATTTGACCCATCTACACTTTCGACGGATATACCCGTTTAAAATAAGACTAATTAATTTCACATTAGCTACTACAACAAAGGCACAAAGGTGTCAAACATAGAGTATTTTCATCAGTCAGAAAAAAGGGGCTTTTCACATTGTACGTCTGTACACGACTGTACATACTCCCTCCGTCCCAATCATTTGTTGAACTGAACTTTGATTAAAATACCCTGATAAAGAAATATAAAGGTAAATAAATGATTGAGACGGAGGAGTATTTGATATTACAGCATTAACATTACAATTTTACAAGTAAAACAACCTTCTTCTTTAACCTAAAACGAGTTAAAGAAGTTTTTTCCGCAAATATATATTCCTCGGGTTAATTTCTACAGTCTGATACGATGCCACGATGGAAACTACAGCGCCTGCACTTCTAAAGGATTATCCTTGCCAGTCATTTCTTGAACGGGTGGTGGATTGATGACAGTCATGGGCATGTCAGTCTCATCAGATAGACGGGATTTCATCTCGCGATGCTCCTGGCACAAGGCACACCAATGCATGAAGCAATGCACTAGGCACGGGTCACAGGGGGAGTTCTGCACAGTTACGAGACAATTTAACTGGAATACTGCTGGCTGGATTTCACCGGGATATAAAGAAAGACGACTCAATATAAAACAATAAAAGGTCATAACTAAACCTTTAGGTGATATTTTCCTTGCAGCGTTTGTCGAGCAAGACCAGTATAGATCCCGCACATCCACCAAGCAAAAAATAGGCCTTCCCATATTAGACCTGTTGCTCTAGGGTCGATGCCATAAGTGAAAGCTGTAGCAGCGGCAAGTACCATCCCACCTTCCACACATACTGCATGACAAATACATGGTGTAGTCCAAGAGGTTTCGTCTCTCAATCTTTCAATATTCCGTCCAAATAAGACACAAGGGCAAAAAAGTCCAGTCCAACCTGATAGGAAAATAAGAGCGGGTTTGCTAATTCAACAAAAATCTAATACCGGCATCAAAAGTAATCTTGGAGCGTTAAACGGTTCTGACTGTAAGCAACAAATCGGAAAAGAGAAGCAGTGATGAGAACTCACAACTTTCGGTATCTTCAGTACAACCAAAGATTCCACTGGACCAAGGCTCGTTAGCAGGAGCTTCATAGCTTTCAGGTAAAACCTGTCCGCATTCATTACACTTCTGAACATGCAACTGCACAATCAAGAGCAAGCAGAACAATCAAAGAATCATTATTGCTATCTGTAAAACAATAGAACTAGAGATATCAACAATCATGGTGGCACCAAAATCTTAACAGGTGTAATTATTTTTGCTATTTGTAAAGCAAATCAGAATGCAACTCCAAACAAACCATTCTACTCATTTGAGGGGTCAATCAATTATAACCGCATTCATGTGACCAAATACTATCGAATCCACACAGGATTATTTTTGGTTTAAGGACACTAAAAGTCCCAACCCTAAATGGATAGGAAAAAACAATGGTCAAAGTACCGTCTAGGAGACCGTGTATAAAGCAATGGCCAACAGCCAGGTAATCATTCTTTCTGCCATAAATACTGGAAAGCTTTAATCCTACCACACTGGCATATTCTTTACCAATTCGTCTACAATCAAATTGTCGTAGATCGACTTTTGGGTGTGCACGGTCCTTATAAGGAGATCATTCAATGTTTAAAGAAAAAAGTCGCGAGCTTTATAGAATACTCCCTCCGTTCCAATCATTTCTTTCTACCTTTGATTAAAATATCTAAAAGGTAAACAAATGATCAAATTTTTTGCCCTTGTTATATACCTACATGATCTAAGTCAAACCCCTAAATGCTAACACAATGCACAACATATCAAACAACAATTACAAATGACACTCCCAAACGCAGATGTCAACTAGCTTAGTTAGTAACCTCATGAGAGGTGGTATGCGCGACTTAGTTTGAACCCTGTCGCATCAAAATCGCCCTTGTGGCTCCCTTTACACCAAAAAAAAAAAAAAACAAATGACACTCCCAAATTCACAAAAGATCACACATTCCCATCAAATTCAAATAAAATCAGCAAAATCGCGACATGGGCTCTATCGGTCAATTGATAATTACAGCACAAATACTTGTATAAGGCAACCTCAGACAACTTTATTGTAAAATAGGTTATTTTAATAACTACTTTTATCCACCAATATATATGGTTATGTTTGAATCCGTTTTACATTATGTTTGTGTAAAACCGTCTTCTAAGTGATTGATTAAAATGAGAATAACACGATGAAATATTATGAAAAAATAAGAAACCTGAGAAGTGGGTATAGCTTGATTAAGTTCACCAGGTTTAATATCTTGATCATCAGCAGAGACTTGAGCTCTAGTCAACTTTACATATCCAGATGTTTGAGTTTCTTCATCCATCATTTTTATATATTTATATTATCTACCTGTTCATAAATGTTAGCTCAAATTATTGAAACCCACAAAAATATAAACAAAATTGAGAGAAGAGATCAAGAAAAGTTACATGAACTTTTTGCAGATTGAGGGGAGACAGAGTTTAAGTTTTCAAGTCAAAGTCGTTTGTACTTGTTTTTTTCTTACAAATCTGCACTTTTATTCGATGCACATATGTCCGACTTTGGGGGGCTAAAAGTCCAAGAGAATTTCGAAACACTTTTTTTATTTCACTTTTTAAGATTTTGGCTCGATTTTTCGAGATTTTTTTTTTTTGTTGACAATCGGGTTAACGGGTTCTATAATTTAATAGCACGCTTAGCTAACCTATGAGCGGCCTTATTACAAATTCTAGGAACATAAGCAAAAGAAACACAATGAAAGTTTGTCGTTAGTTCAGTGATGTCTTCAACTGCATTCCTAGTCCAATGTTTGAGTTGAGAATACTTCAGGACTTGAGCAAGAACCTGTAGACAATTAGAGAAAATGGTAACATGAAAGATATTGCGAGAGAGCGCCCATTTCAAGGCCTCTCTAATTGCCAAATCTTCTGCTTGCTCAGCATTCTTAGCACTTCCTTTGATACAGAATTCAGACACAACCTCGTTATCAAACATGATACACCCACCCAAACCAGCAGTAAGCTCTTTGGACCACGCAACATCCACATAAATAAGAGACTGAGAGCAGTTCAGAGAACCCTGAATCAAAGGAAAGAGAACTCCATTACTAAGGTTAGTCAAGTCTTCCTCCAAAGGTGTTTGGAAAGTTATGGACCCCGATTTCCTATCCTCGGCCAAAAGAGCCAAATTAAGAGATTTATAAACAAGTTTTTTCGTTATTTTTTTTTGGGTGACGTGGGAACTCGTAGCCATTACCTTGGGTGCGCTGTGTGAACCCTCGTAACCTCGGGTATACGAGATAGCCTGCAAACCCCGCAGAGTGACAAGCTCAAAGTCTATAGGGCATGGACTCATGCCATAAATACTTCACAAAATTGCTCCTGAAAAAGCTTGAATTAGGGTCTCCACCTTGGTTTTAACAACTAAACTACACCATTACCGGGTTTCGTTAAAATATTACTCACTTGATTTAAAAGTCAAAACTTTTCTTTTCTAGGTGTCCAAATATCGGGATGGGTAGTATAAGATTATCATAGTTCATAAGGATGAAGGAAATTGTAATTTTAATAGGATGATTTAGAACGAAAAATAAAAATCAATTTTTTTTTATTTTTTTTTTGAAATACAAAAGTTTTATTTTTAAGTTCTTCAATTGGTTTGATTAACAGGGACCCAAAATGATTAAGATAGCACCTTATTTTGGGTCTGGGTCTCCATTTAGTACACGGGTTAATCTCCCGTAAAATGATTTTACAATTAAGCATTTAAAATCATATCCCCATGCATTGTGCCCTCATCATTGAAAAGTGGGGTTGCGAAATTTATTTTAGTGGGATTATTTAGAATATATCACTTGGTTTGATAATAAAACTTATGTAAAACGATTTTATACAAGAATTACTTTAGAAGAAATTTGAATTTAAAAGTCGAATACGAACAAATTGGATCAACATCTCAATTATTTTTCATGAATATTAGTACTCTCTCTCTCTTTCATTGAAACATAACCCACTTTGGTCTTTGGTCACAAAATCTCCAAGTAAATATCCGGGGAAGCAATGCAGACAAAGACAATGCTTCAACTGACCCGAAGCGAACCAAATTCCATCATCTCTTAATTGTGATGCCTGGCTGCAATTCAGGAATGGGGAGTTGCTCCATGCTATATAACTTTTCGGATGGTGAAGAGTGAATGAAAAACGATAATGCTCACAAAAAAAAAATTACAAAGTTAACCACAGATGAAATAATTTACAAGGCTTAGTTTTTCTTATTCTGATAACTTTATAGAATCAGGAAGACCATTGGCAAAATCACAGCATTCAGAAATTCTCGAAAACCTCAAAAGACAAATGAACAAGCCGGTAGCTGTACCATGGCATTTGCAATGAAAACCCCGAATAAATAAGGAAAAATCACTTTCATGTAAACTTGTACTTGTAGGATTAACGTGGACAAAACGTCATTGAAATCCAGCTACGACAGGAATCCTTCTAGCCGGTGACTGCAGTATTGTGGACGACTCATACTTGTGATTCCACGAATGGTTCCAGCAAGGTCTGTCCGTTAATTACTTTTGTGGTCGCAATAATTACATCATGCGCCAGATCCTACAAGAGTAGCATTTAAAGAGCATCAAAGATCTATAAATTGAGAATTTAGAAACTGAAAATCTAGAAGACTAGAAACAACCATGTTTGAGACACTAAGACAATGATGCTGTCATTTTTAAGATCCAGAGATGAAGGTGCTGGAAGTAGGACTGGCAATTGAGGCCGAAACCCAAAGGAAAAAAATCTGATCCAAACCGAACATTAAAAAATCCAGACCCGATCCACTATATTTAAAAAAACCATAATGCAAACTATTGGAAAACCTGAACCAAATTCATTACAGATCCACCCAATTATTTTTTGAAAATTTAGGTTGTACTGTATTAAACTTGAAATTTCAATTTTTGTCTTATAAGATGAATTTTTCTATAATTAATTTTCGAATATAAATTATGTAGTGGATCAGGTATGGATTTTAAACTTTTGGATATGGATCGGTGATCCAACATGTAAGTGAATCGGGTTTGGATTTTCCAAAACCCGATCCATTGCTATCCCTTAGCTGGAAGAAAAGCTATACAATAGATAATAAAAACAATTATTCGTGTGGTTGATACTGGAAATAGAGGACCTATATGCATGCATCAACCCTTTCATACATGGTATAACTATATTACCAGGAAAAAAGGTCAAATGGAAAACTATTTAAGCTTCAATGATAGTGAAGCAAACTAAAAATTTTCCAAACAGTGTTTCTTACAGAAACATGCTTCATTTTGAGTGGAATGCCGCACGTCATTCATAAGATTATATAATAGAGCATCAGTAACTTGGTCAAAGACGCTCAAAAGACATGCGCAGCTGGGGGGCTATAGACTCGCTATATTTTGGTTCTAGATTATGATGGAATAAACAAAAATGACTCACTAAATTTGTTGCTTTGTTTATTGTGAAATGACAATCATTCAATGCAATTATCAAAGCAATATTCATAATGGGCCATCTGGAAACAAATTCCCAACTCCCTACTAATCCACTGGGGAACTGGGGTAAGGTTATTGTACTATTGACAGTAACTGCAATAAATACCTGAGAAGTGAGGAAGCGAAGTGCAGATATCTCGGCAAATGTCACTCCACCAATGAACACCACCAATACCAGAGAACGTCTTTCGACAACCGCTCTGAAACATTTAAAACCAAACAACACAAAATTGCCAACTTATGAGTGGTGATAGTTAAGCTATGGCCACTATAGCATTAGCTGCAAAGTGCAAAGTACACTGCTACTAAATAGCCCAAATCTACCACAAATCCAACAAGGCTCTAATAGGGAACATTTCCATATGTTTTGTTTGCATGTGAAGTTGTGAACATCACGAGAATTTTTAACATGGTATTTTAAGTTTCTCAATCAAGTCGATCAGCACATGCCTGCCAACAGTAGTTGATCCTCCCGATAATGACTCGTATGATGAAATCCGTGATAATGCTCCCTGCACATCAAAAAGGAAGTAAATCATATCTAGGAATAAAATGTTGAAGAACAAGAACAGTATGGAGTAATTATTAACACAAAAAGTATCACAAAGCCATGACAGATGCTCACTCTTTTTGTTTCTAAGTGTGGTCCAGGTAGTAATTTTAGGATTTCTTCGATGGGACGCCTGCAAAATCAATCATACAACAAGTCAAACATTCATAGAATTCATATAAACCCTTCAAATATATGTGAAGGACATCCGCTTACAGAACACTCGAATGAAATGAGTCATTGCACTCATTCATATCATTCCATGACTGCCTAGTCAAAGACTTTTTATGAGCTCAATGCCCTTCACCATAGTATGCAATCTCGGTTTGAAACTTCATCTCACAATAGTTCGTTGCGATGCATAAATGTCATTGCGCCATAAATGTGGCGAACACCACCTTAAAAAATGTCGTAGAAGAAGGGAAAAAACAACTTCCAGGGCACTTAATAAGAATATCCTTACCATCCTGATCTGATGGCTTGCTGAATAAGGCGTACACTAAGTGGTGCATATCCTGAGAAGACATACGAAATATCTTTGGGACTGTAAAAACCGAGAGATAAAAAGCATTGATCAGATCGACATTAATGCATTAAATACTGATAAAACACAAGAGAAGCACCGCAAAAAAAACGTAATATCAATGCATATGAAAGACACCAGCGAACATCAATGAGACTACTCCATGATTTACGATTCTGTTAATCCAGGTCATACAACCGCTAGAATCTTAAAGGCGCCAGAAAATCAAACATTCAAGTGGGTTCAAAAAGAACACAACAAGAGACCTAATGTTCATATGTACTGACACTAAACCCAGATTTCACACTAGTTATCAGGATCTGCATAGAAATGGACGAAAAACCAAAATGATAGATCCCAATTGGTTGTGAGGTTACTAAGTGGACATACTGAACAGGGTTGTGCTCCTGTGGAGCATTTACAGGGTTGATATGCAGAACAGAAGAAGTAAGGAGACCAAAGCAAAAGTAGATAATGAGGAAGTGTGCTTCTATGGCTACATTTAGGTGCCTTTGGTTTGACAGGAATTCTCAAGTGATGACAGGAGTATAGTATATTACCCAATTACAATTATTTATATACAAGCCTGTTTACAAGGGAAAAAAGGTAAGCTCGTGGCAGAATGCTAATAACCTAATCTTAACTATATGCTGGAGATTTAATTGCAAATTCATATTGATGACAAGTGACATAAAGAATAGCAGAAGAGATTAGCATACATACTCAGCTGTATCAACGTTTTCAACTACAAGATTCAGAGCTCGTTTAACTGTCAACCAATTGCTTCTTAATTCCTAAACAGTCAAACAGTGTATAGTAATTAGTAAGCTACCATTGATTTAATGCAAAAATTAAAGCTTAACAAAATAATGAAACAGATTAGCAATTAAGTATGACCTGTTTCCTAAACAATCCAGCCTTTTCCAAATTATTAAGTGTTGCCACGTGCTCAAATCCATAGCTGTGCAGTAGCTCTCTCCTTCATCGAGCAAGAAATCAATGATACTCCGTGAACAAAGGGACCAAAGAAAAAAAACAGTGGAAGGCATAGCCACAACTGTGAACTAAGAAGGCACACAGAAATCAGATGAGTGTGTAAAACCACCTCAAATAATCATATTGCTTCTTGGGCAATCCTGAATTTGTAACAGAAAATAAGATGAGAAGCCGAAGGACATTAAAAAGAGATTCCTGTTTGTGGATCATTTCTTCAATATATTCAAAGCATCTGCGTCAAAACAAGCAACAGTTGCAACTCGTAAATGACATACTCAGGCAGCTAATTGGCAGAGACAAACATCAATGTAGACTCAACCTAACCAACAAAACAGAGGTGGCACAAGCAGGCAGCATAGCTATCAAATTCATGGTAACACAAATTCCTGCCTTCCACTCTATACTGTAGAGTGAGGCATAGACATTTAGTGATGCCGCTTGAATCCATAATTCACCATAGATTTTACACCATCCAAAGAGAGTACCAAAAACAGCAAGTACGCAACAGAGACGCATGGTAAATGAAAGAAAACTAAATTGAAAAGGAAATTATAGTGGAGCCCATGGAGGATACACTAGTGGCAAAGGTGGTCAGGTGCCTAGGAAAATACTGTACCATATATACTCGAAAATGGATAATAAACCTAAGGGAAAACAAGAAAAGAGTTTAACATCAGCCTCGAGTCTCATTACAGGGGTAATGGCATATTCCCCACAGTCTTCACTATTAAATGTGCAAGCATTGTCAATCGTTACTCATCAGTACCAACCCAGTCAACTTTTCCCTCATCCTTTGTACCCTAATTCTTTCTCTCACTATATAATCCATAGTCTGCGAACTCAACACTCCTAGATCTCCCAATGCTAATTTATTAACCATAAAGAAGCAATTTTTAAATGATTGCACAGTATGTCCAGCTCTATCAATAAAAATCATGTGTGCTACTTACATGTCATAGCTTTCGGACTCCACAATGGTTTGTTCCATATCAAGACGACTGAGAAATGATGGTTTTGATGTATATGTTGACAGATGTTGAGCAAGACTTATGTGCCTCTAGACAAGCAAAAGAAAGGTCAAAACTCTGAACCATTGAAGCATACTACACATACATTCTTTCAATAATTGGGACATTAAAAAAAATACTCACATTCATCTCTGGCAGTGTATTAAGCTTTTTGACAAAGTCTTTCAGTTCAGATACACTTTGATTCTGCATCGATACAGACAGAAGAAGACATCAGAACTCCTCTGGCAACTCTTATTTGTGTCAAGGCTATCACAACCTAACTATTCCCCAAGCGACAAAATACAAGTATACAACTGGGAACATCAATCACATATTCAATTTTTCCATTTAAATGAAAAAGATGTTAACAGAAAGGTGGAAGGTCCATAGTTTTCTCGGACTTTCCCATAAAATAAATTTTAGGAAGTGAATGAAAACAGATAGTAAACCTTTCATCTATAAAATAACTACCAAAATTGACACTATACCGTTCTAGAATATTCTAAGACATAATTATATTATTTTACACAAATTGCAAGTATTTTTTTTTTCCCGTCAATAGAAAATACAGATTTTTGAAAGAGAAATAAGCCGTGAAAGGACAATAAGTCATTGCTACAAGTTACAATGTAATCCAACAAGAAACTAAAAACATTGAAGCATTAATTAAAGGCTTGATCAAAAAGTAGGTTCGGCTATGTTAGAGAGTAGAATACAACTAAGTAAAAAATAACAGTCACGATTAATGATGTGAAACTCCAACAACAAGGATACGATTTTCAGTGTCATTTCGCGACAAGAGATTATAATATAACAATGGTGATGATACAAGTGCTACTCCCGAGACAGTATTGGCCGCAAATCGTGGTTTTTGCGTCATACATGCAGTCTTGGTAACCTCAAAACATTTACAAAGCGGTTGTGGCCTTGATTTGATACAATGGATATAACATACTCCCTCCTTTTAAGTCCCTTCCATAAGAGAAATTTTGAACAAACGTATGAAAATAACTTGAAAGGGGGGAGTATTTGATACTACTAATTAGATTTATTTCAAATACATCCGTGACTATCTCAAAAATAGACAACTCACAGTTGCCGATATGTCAGCATAATCTTGTTTTATGGACATAGCTTTTTGACGTAGGACCTGCACATGCACAAAAAAGGGTTACAGTTATATCAGTAACATTCCCAAAGGACCACAAAACAAATGAGAGTACTACAGTACGCCAACCTGGACAACAACTTCAAAATTTAGATCTCGAGTCTCCTTAAAAAGCTTGTCACTGGAAAATCAATATGGAAATACATGGTAAGATTAGCAATGAATAGGGCACTCATCTGTCTCACTTCTATGTTTTTAACATACAAGAGATTCTGACATTGAGCAGAACAATCCACTCTTTTTGTCCAAAATATCTTTTAGTTATGTTTTACACAAAAAAGGTGATATTTATATTGGGAAGTAGAGAGGAGAAAAAATAAAGCTCAAAAAGGAATGTAAAAACAATTATTTTGGGACACCTCAAAAAGAAGAATACGAAGATTATTCTGGGATGGAGGGAGTATAAAATTTGTCTTAGATGCATGACCAATTGCAACAAGCATTTAATAGGCAGATAGACAAAGGAAAGAGAAAAAAGGACTGCTCGCTTGATAACACTAGCTAATAGCTATATAGCATTTTTTCCATCATGACATTCACAACAACTGTAAATTAGAATCCAATCAGTAGTCAGTTTTGTTAGAACACTTAGAACCCAAGGAATTTCCTAAATCAATTGCTCTTCAAATGGCTTTGAAAAAATGAACAGTAAGCTCAACAGCTATCTTTTGTCACGCCTCACTGGTTACATGTCGGAGACACTCCTTTGACGAAGGAGTGTCGTCATTTCTGAGAGAGTAACACCAGATAGATATCTACAGCAATCAACTTTAAAATGCACACCATGAAAGCATAATTTTTTCACTTACCCTTTCGCTTTGTTCTCCTCTTTTCACCAAGAAGGAAATAAAAGAAGGGCATTTTCTAAGAGGGTGGATTGTATAAATAAGAAAAATTTACACATGAAGTAATTGATTGACATTCCAACCTTCACAACAACTCCACATATAACAGTAGCTAAAACCAAAAGGGACGGTACAACATTCACTTCTTTCGTAGAAATTGCAGAAACTAAACAAGTTTGGCACTACAATAATGACAAGCTCCAAAGGGGATGAAATACTAATTTTTAAAGATTTCCTTCCCTGAACTTCAAACTACGCCTATGGACAGCAACAAACAAACAAGTACCCATAGTGTAAGCTAAGTACAACCTAACAAAAAACTACATGTATAGTAATAAACAAAAACCCTTACATAAAATTATAAACAATACTGACAGCCGGGACAAGTTAGGTTTAGGCACTAACCAAACAGTACAAAAATAGCGGAAAATGGGAACTACTTGTGGATTAGAATCTTGAGGTTACCAAGTTCAGAGACAGATCAAATAGCAGTCTCCTGGAACAGAAACTAGAACTTCTAAACAACTTTTTATGCTTTACCTGGAATTCAGTGGAACTTTGACCTTTTTCCCCTCCGCCTTGGCATCCATAATAGATGCATCAAGCTCCACAGCCCCACTATTCACATGAAAAAACTGCAGGTGTAAAAGGATAGAGAGAACAAAATTGTTAGAATATCATGGAGAATAATCACATATCACAATCAACACAACCATTTCTTTAATATTTCACATAAATTAAAGACTTTCAATAACAATAACATTATCCCAGTGCCTCAATGGCTCCCGCAAATTGCGGGGTAAGGGGGTCGGATGTACGTAGAATCGCATCAAAGGACCGCTACTTCACAAGGGCAAGAAACGCGGCCACTTTAGTGCGCCATTTTGATTTATTCCATCATAATACAAAACCAACGAGTTATCGTGTCTTTGGCTCCATTGGAAAAACGGAACAAATAAACAAAAGACGTTGGGGGAGAGAAAAGGAACTTTTTATCTTTGATTTGCATGGGAATGTTTTTACTTTCAGCTTTTATGGTTTTTTATTAGATAAGATTCTCCAAACTGGTTAGGTAGGACATTATCAACCCCAGAAGAATAATGCCCTTAGATCAAATCCCAAATTTTGGTAGAACAAGCTAGCCAAATGAGCCACACCACAACCCGGTTTAGACTTCAATACATATACATTTCAACAGCGCATGCTATAACAATAATGATTTGTAACAGTGAAATACTTGTAGCCTCTGATATGTGGTCTTTCAAATGCAAAACTGAAAAATGAAAAAAAAATCAAGGTTGCAGTTTTCTAATCCTGCTTCATAGCCCTCTCACCTCATCCACCAAGCCTTCATATGTTAACTGAGAGCACATAGGAGTGACCATGTCCACCTGCATCAAAAGCGTTATCTATCAACTGTCTTGCATTTTACAGACAGCAACAGCACAAAAAATAAGAAGATACAGAGCATCACGTGAATTTCATTTGCCCTTTACCAATGAGATACTCCTCAGCTTAGCCAAATGTAGTGGTGAGCCAGACTGGTGGCCCACCACTATGTTGCATGTTAACAGACCGGACAACCTAAACTAAGAATATCAGCTCAAATCCAAAAAAACAGAAAAAACAAGGCTTAAATTTCATTTGCCCTTTACTAATGGTATACTCCTAAGGTTAGCCGAATGTACTGGTAGGATGGGGGGCAGACCCACCTTTGTATTAACCTACAAATACAACTCGTGGAGATTTGTCAGAATAGTAAAAAAGCGGTTGACAAACTTACACGCTTACCTCTCTATCTAGCAAGATCAGAGTACTTATCTCTGGCACAGCCTGAAACATGCAAATTGACAACCAGCAAAATATGCATAAATAACTTCACAAAAACAGTTGCATAAGTTTGATACAGTGAACAGTTTTAAGTACTAACATCCTACGGTATGTTACGGTAAGAAGTGGTGAGGATACAAAGGTCTGGGTGAACTTGAAAAGTTTCATATTGAAAATTCACCCTAAATCCTTGAAACGTCACCTTGCTTACCATGTTTAACTGTAGAATGGTCTTACCCAAAACTTGCTCTCAATATAGTAAAAACTAAATATCAGTTACATCAGATGTGTTGACAGGATCTTCAAGCTGCATCCTGTCCAGAATCTCCGCTACGCAAAGTGAAGCCTTGCCCTTTGCCCGCACATTTGGAATTACACCAAACGACGACTATGAACACCAAAAAAATTAAAAAATTAAGAAAAAGGAGTAAGAACATTATAATCACAAGATATCAATGACTGAACTAATGTAAAAAAGAACTAGGTCATTGAACATGAATTTTTTCGTCTCCGATGGAACCAATGACATAAAACTTTGGCTTTTAAATAAAATGAAATAAAGCAAAATGGAAAACTAGAATGTCTACTTTTCTTAGATAGTGAAGCACTGAAGCACTAATGTCAACTAGCTTCGTTGGTAAGTGGCTAAGTGGTAATACTCAACAAAACTGGAGGTCGGCTCAGGTGGCTTCTTCAGTAAAATGACGAATAATTACCGCAATTTGGTGAAATATTCATTGGGGCCATGTGGAAGTAGCAAAATGTCTCACTAAACATAAGAATACATTAGATACATCAGGTCCTCTTTTGACCCCTCTATAGAACACTATACCCAGGAAGCCTTTGAAACATTAGACTAATGTTATAGTTGTTGATTAGATCCCTAAAGTAACATAGCTCAAAAAAATATACTCCGTATTTATGTTTCTCGCAGCCTCTCTGTGTTTTCTCACCCATATTTTTAATAATGACTCAAACTTAGAGGCAAGAGTTATGTACATCCTTGTTCCAACGTTCCAACCCCCTTGCCTCGTCATAGAAAAAAGCTTTTGAGGGCCTGAGGCAATGTGATATGTTGTCGGTGTACTTGACAATGGTTCAGGACACTAAACGAATCTAATATACTCCCTCCCAGTCAAAATAAACTTCCCTATTTCCTTTTCCGTCTATTCACAATAACCTCCCTATTTCCTTTTTTGGTAGGTGTTTGTGTGGTCCAAATTTAATTGTATGGTGGGGTAGTGTATTTGTGTGGTTCAAATTTAATTATATGGTGGGGTAGTGTGTTTCCTTAATATTTGTGCCAAAATGAAATGGGAGGTTTATTGTGAATGGGAGGGAGTATGTGTTTGAGCCTTATTTGAAGCGTCCAAATTTCATCAAAAATAGTTTAAATGTAAATCAAGGGCAAGCAAAGAGTACATAACTGAACAATTTTCGGAGTGTTGGCCTTAGACCATCCCCAAGCAGAAGGTCGCGTTAATCGGGTCACCAAAAATTTTTCTCTTAATCACACCTTATTAATCTTGACCCGCTTTTACCCTCCCAAGCAGAAGGTCACGACCTAGGTCACCAACCCAATCATTTTCCACCCTCCAACATTTCCAATCATTTAATACATTCACTACCCACCAAAACCTCTCTCTTACTTTTTCAATTATTACTAACAAATTATAAATAAATTATTTTTTTATATTTAATTTTGTTAATATCTTAATATTAAAAAAATGATCCGGATAATAAATAAAAAATAAATTTTAAATCAGTATTAAATATAAAAAAAACGTAAAAAAACAATTACTTTGATAGACGGTTATATCCAATCGAACATTCAAAGTTTAACTACATTGACATATAATCTTGCAATCGTTAGTTACTTCAAAAAAATTATTTTATTATGATCTAAACAAATATATCGTCTTACATTATAAAACCGTCTCATACAATAATTTAACCAAAACTTAATAAAAAAAAAAAAAAAAAAAAAAAAAAAAAGTCACAAAACTAACAAAATAAAGGTATCGTCTTATCCCTTTCCCAACCACTCATTTCATCACTTTCCATTGTGTTCATTCCCATAGTTCCTCATTCTTCATTTCTTTCTTAATCATTCATCCAAACTTCCTTCATTTCATCAATCAAAACCACACCATTCATCATAAATCAACTTTAAATCACCATTCCGATTAATCAAAGTTCAACCAAATAAACATTAATCGCCTTCATTTTTTTTTTTCGACTTTCGATTTGGGATTATTTTCGATTTTCAATTTATATAAACCTATTTTCGACTTTCGATTTACAAATAAACCTTAATCGCCTTGATTTATTTTCGATTTACAAATAAAGATCATTTTTTTCGATTTGGGATTAATTTTTTCGATCATTTTCGGCAGATTTAGGGTTTATTTTCTGAGTTATTGATGAAGGCAATTTCTGCAAATGAAGGTGATTATTTTCGCCAGATTGATGAAGGTTGATCATTTTTTTTATGAAGGTTGATCGATTTGGGTTTATTTTCGCCAGATCTAGAAAAAAAAAAATTGCTCAAATTATGTCAAAACTAAGTTCATTTTGTAGCTAATTAAAAAATAAAATCATTTTGGATATGCTCATATTTTATTTTTATTGTGTTTTACTATATAATTGTTGTTTTATATCTTTATTATTTTCTTATCTTTTTGGGACACATGGAGATGTGCAGCAGCAGCAAAGCTTTCAAGGATTTTCGTCCTTTGTTTTGATGGTTGTCTTTTTTTGTTTCCAACCAATAAGGGAGTGCCACCTACCGGGTCACCAACATTCACCACCTTCTCAACTCAAGGTCACCTGGTGACCTTCACTTACTCAAGGTCACCAAAATCATCCCCTTAATCCTAATTTAAGGGGTAATTAAGGTGACCCAACACGATCACGACCCAGTCGGTGACCTTGCTTGGGGATGGTCTTAAAGGCCAAAAATATTTCAGTTGGCACCCTAAACTATATCTAGCTGCATGTTTCGCTAACATGAATCATCATAAGCAATGCATGGAGAATCATTTTCCTAATTTGAATAACATAATTAGATGCAAAACGGAATTAATTTGATAGAAAACAAACCTCAAGCTTATGAATGGCTTTTGCAACATGCCAGAGAGAACTTGTATCAGCATCAACTAGGCATTCCTAGACCAGGTCACCAATAACAATACTAAGAAATTACCCATTTTACACCAAAAGTTAACTGACCGAATTAAGTCCAGTACCTTGTATGCAAAGTCAAGTTCAAACGATATTACATCCTCGTCAAGTGGAATCATGTATAATGGGTACTCCCCTATTGTTAAAAATTCATGTACTTTTTTCTCTTTCAGTAACTGCACATAAAGACATGACAATCATAACAATTAAAAACGCAAAAAAAAAAAAAAATGAATTACCGTTAAACAGAACTGCGTGAAATGCAATAGAATTAGACTTGATGGAAAACTAACACCCATGTACTAAAAGATACCGTGGGCTAACACCACATCGTCTGTGCATTCAAACCATCAGTAGAAAATACTGGACGTTATTACAGCTTTGTGAATTTTCTAAAAAATATATCCTTTCTATCTTGCATCAAACCTGCCCCTATTTATAATAGCTTGGAACTATCCGAAATTCAAAGAGGCCGATGCATTTGAGAACTAGTCAAACAAAACAACAAGAGATAACCTGCTCACAAGCGACCGAACGCCGCGGAATGAAGTAAAGAAAACATTCCCTTTGTAATCCCTTTGAAGCATTGTCATGAAGATGCAAGGATATATGCTTCATTAACTCAAGCTTACTAGAAACAAGGTACACAATCTTCGTACATTCAGTTTCAAGAGGTTCTGATGATAAAAGACGCAATTCAGCTCCATGCTCCTGTCCAAGGAGCCAGTATATTTCATCAACAGCGGAAGTAAAAGAGCCAAACATAAAATGACATATAGACCAAGTAACAAACCAGTTGGCTGATTTTTATCAGCAAAATCGAAACTCAGTATTACCAGATACTCTTAAACATATTGAGTCATTGTGTAATGGTTAAACCATAGGCATTGACCAAGTATGATTCCGAGTCCAAAATCCTTCCCCTTATAAGTTGCCATTTGCTGAATGTCGACTAAAATATATGCATCTCCGCTAATTTCAATTTCTACTTTCTACGATATAGCTCACAAACGACTACGACTACTACTACTACTACAATAACAACAGAACCCTAATCCCAGAATGAATTGGGGTTAGCTCACTAGAATCATCCTCTGAAATCGTCTCCAACCAGTAGCATCCACATAATGGCACAGATACGTAGATACTCTTATTTCTAGAAACAGTCGAACAATTAATAATAACGCGAGTAAGAATTAAAAGCATCGGCACACACAGAAAAAGTACAATAGAAAATTAACAAGACAACAAACATAATTAAATTAAAACTAAATCGAAACTCTTAATAAACGATTACCTTAAGAAGTGCAGTCTCTACAATCAGTGAAAGCGAGCCACTAAGCTTCGGCTCGATAACCAGACATTTTTTACCACGAATCTACAGCAATTGAATAATCGCAAAAACCATAAAATCAATATAAATCGATTGTCAAACACAAATTAATCATACAAACAACATAATTAAAGCAATAACTCACATTTTTCAAGATGTTTAAGAGCTCCTTCTTCGATTGTTCCCTAAAATCATCATCAATTTAAAGAACACACAAAACGAAAATACGATCACAATAAAGTCAAAATTCAGTAAACAAATTGAGCAAGAATACAGAAACAAGAGTGTATGATTGAGTAATGGAGGAAATTACCTAAGAGAAGCAAGATCAATGGTAGCATTGTCTAAATTAGGGATTTGAGCCATTGAAAAAACGATCAAGCGCGCGGAAATTATCCCCAATTTCGTTGCGATTCGGAAAATTTAATTCGTGCCGAGTACCTATCTATCCATCTGAGTTTCTGTGCTGATCATGGCCGGATCGGACGGGTTTGGGCTGGGTGTTCACTCAGTGGTCCGGATTAAAGACCAGATCGGACTGGACCATTTGGTCCGAAACAGGCTAGACCGAATTTTATTTCGACCGGTGCGTGATTCACTTATTTACTCTACTTTGTTCTTCCGTCCGGTCCTGGATCAAAACAAATGGACCATGGACCGAACTTATAAGAAAAGAATATACTCCCTCCTAGTCGCTCATTTCTTCTCTCTTTCCTTTTTTATGGTAGTCGGATTTTCTCCCCTCTTTCCTTTTTTGGAAAGGTTTGTGTGGTCCAAATTCAATTGCATGTGGGTTAGAGTGTTTTGTGTGGTCCAAAATCATTTCCTTATTTCTTGTGCAAAATGGTAGGGGAAAGAAATGAGCGACTAAGAGCGAGTAAAATTATAATATTATTGGTTTTATTTTCTACTTTGCTAACACGTATTATAAGATGTGTAATTATGTACTTGAATCTAATAAGAATATAATGTTGTTACTTATTTTGATAGTCATTAACTTCTTGAGTTTAATTTTATAGGCTAAAACATGACAGTGACCATCATTTTGGTCCACTTTGGTCCATTTGATCCGGTCCGATCTGATCCATCTATTTTTCTAGCCCAGGCCGGACTGGACCAATATTAATATGGTCCGGTCCTTGGTTCACCTTTTAACCCTTATTTGGTCTTCGATCCAGAGAGTTTGATCCGGTCTGGTCCGGTCTCAGACCAATGAACACCACTACTATATTGGGGTAAATTGGTTAAAGCACGTACTTTACTATATTGGGGTAAATTGGTTAAAGCACGTACTTTACACAAATTAATTAACTTAGTTATTCATAAAATAAAATCGTTTATAACATGTTAAAAAGTGGCACATCGCATATGTATATCCTTAGCAATCCCCTATTTACTAAATGAATAAAAATTATCACATTTTTTCCTCCAAAAAGCATCTTTTTGGTATGTATTTGACTCGTTTTAAGTTTAAGATGAATAATGTCCGTCTTAAATAATGAGATTTGTGCATCCCAGTAATAATGACCACAAATGGCCCCTGTCTTTTTTGATCTTTGTACTAAAACCAAAGATATAGGTAAACAAAGCAGTAAAGCACTGGGGACGGAGAGAGTATAAGGTGTCACTCACTCACTTGTCATCAATCATATATCTTTGCACTTACAAATTCTTGTTTAAGACGAAATATCCGTTTTAAATCTTAAGACGGGTTAAATATATATCAAATCACATGACAAGTTACCCAAAAAATGCTAAAATTTTTATCTTTACTACTAACATATATTAAAAATGCTAAAATTTTTATCTTTACTACTAACATATATTAGTTTGACCGGTTTTAAGATTTAAAACAGTTACTTAGGTATATCTTTGAGAGGATATGTAACTTGTGCTTTGATTTGCTTTGGTTTTTACTCTACATAGTCATGCGCATTTTTGACAAAGCAATCCAATCTACCTAGTATAAAAGCTAGGTTCTTTAAAGACTTTTAATTGGCCGATAAAATTCAACTTTGTATGGGTCCCCCCATGTTTTACCTCTTATTTAATTACCCTCTCTCCTCTCTAATAAATTTCTACTTTATTCTGATTATTCAATTGTCAATTCTTAATTACTCAATTCAATAATTAGTGATAATAATTGTAAACCAGTTATCACTCTCCAACCCATTTTAAATAATCTTCTTGGCTTTTAATTTCAACAAGTCAACTGTTACATAAAAAAAAAATAGTTTCATGTTAAAAAAAATGATGTTTAAAAAAGAAGTACGGAGAATAGTAAATAATTATAAATTCCTTAAAAAATAATATCTTAATAAAAAAAATATCAGGTATCTAAAAATATTATGTGTATAATTGTTTTGCGGAAATAAATCTAATCATTCGGAATACATCGACCTATTTAAAAAATTAAATCACCATAATAATTATAATTATAATTATACTACTGAATCTTTTAAAAATTGTAGATTTGAAGGTTTTCGAAAAAAAATATTGATAAATCTTTTAAAATGAAAAAAATACGAGTAACAATGAATGTAGAAGTGGAGATATTTGGAGAAAAAAAGCAAAAAAAAAATATTTACTAATAATTCTCTAAAAGAAACATAAAAAAACACTTTAATGAATATACTAAAATATAATAAATAAGAAATAGTCAAATAAGAAGCATATTAGATCTGAAAAAATCTTGGAAAAAACATATTTACAAAATTTTAAAAATCGAAAAAAAAAAAACATGTACATTGAAATGGACCAAGCGAATAAAAGAACCCAGAGTATAATTTTTGGATCATACTTACATGAATTTCTTCTACTTATACTCTTCAATTAACTCCAATATTGACATTAAATTTATTAAATTCGAATCTAAAAGGCATTAAAGATTAAAGAATATATATATTGATGTAAATTGTCGATAGGCGAAAAATTAGAGGAAAATTTATCTTTATTTTTTCTGTTAGGGTGGAGACCCGATAGAGATCGGAATAAGAGGTGAAAAGTGTGAAGGTGATACTTGAGAATGGGTAGCTACACAAAAGGAGAAAGATGATGATGACAAAGATTGGTTTAAATGAGCTTAAAAATATAAGAGGTGACTGATGAGGAGTGCGACGGAACTTTAAGACAGGGGCGGCTATGACCAAGTGCGGGCTGAGCGCGCGAACTGGGCCTCCAAATTTTTGGGCCTTGTGTTCGTATAAAGTATGAAAACTTTAGTCATATATACATAATAATCTCCATGTATATTAACAAAAGTGTGATAGCACATTGGTGAAAACATGTTTCAATTGCCCAAACCACCCGAGTCCGAGCCTTGCCATAACCATTTTTATTTATTTTCTCAAATTTTGAGGGCCTCCGTTTTCATTTTGCACGGGGCCTCCGAATTATTCGAGACGTCCCTGCTTTAAGATAGGGGTAGAGAGCCACATGAAATGGGACGAGGGGGTAAAATGAGTGAGGAGGTGGCTGACTGGCTGGGTATGGTTAATTACTTAAAACATATTTTTGGTTATGTATCATTTGTTTAGCTTTTAAGTTTTGGTAGGTTTATCCGTTTATATGTCAAAATCAGAATTTATAATACGGACTTACGGAGTACGTAGTAGTGAATAATAGAGCGTACGATAGTAGTGAATAATAGAGCGTACGATAGTAGTGAATAATATGGGATATGGTAGTTTTTGTGAAGCGGTTTTGCCGACAAGACGATTTTATTGTCTAAAAATACAAATTATTTATTAGCATTAAATAAAAAGTTTTCTAATAAAAATAGACCGTTTTACAGTATGATGTCATACTATTCTATAATTTGTGTAAGGGGAATATTTGTCCTTTTGTAAAAAGTTATTTACCCGATATGAAAATAGATAACGAATGAATAATATACTTAAAATAAACAGATAACAAATTATTCGGCCGGAGGGAATAATAGTTTTGAACTCATATTTTAGTCATATTTGCATTTAAAGAACTGAAAATGTCGGTCCAATTACAATTTAGGCACATTAGGATTGTTGATCTAAATATTATAGGAGTATAATTTATAGATGTACATTTATTTTAACATGTCGAGATAATATATAGTTATTTTCACTTCCGTCGGCTCTCCATATAAGATTTTTCTTTGTTCTTTATATCAGTTTAAATGTATTAAAATCATGTTATATTCACTAGATACTTTTAACCAATTTAATTGATCATGAATTTAAAATTCATTTAAAAACATATACTTATATTTTGCTTTTATCTTTACTGCTGGCAAAAAAAAAAAACTTATATTTTGCTTGAATATATTCTCATCGCTGTTTGTTTTGCGATGGCAATAAAAAAAGTCAAGGCTAATCATACTCATTTAAGTGTTCTTATATACAATGATAAATTGATAACGCATGTTATTAATTACGACCCGTGCATTTTCTGCACGGGTTTAAAACTAGTTAAGGAACAAATCACGGCCACCATAATAATGATTAATGAGTCGACCCACAAATGCCACCATAAGAGTCACTTGCTCTTTAGATTCAAGAAGAGGCTTTCATCTTCCTCCTAAATATATGATGATCATGGATTTTAATTATTTTTTATATTTCCTAGTGTATGAGTGATGTGTATTTCACTATGGAACAAGACAAAATTAAAAAGATGGGCCAATGACATGGCTAAATATTGGGAGTGGTTAATTATATGATTGAAACGCATTTTTGTGGATAAAACCATTTTCAAAGATTAAGCTTAAACAATTAAAAAAATTGCTTCGAATTAAAAGACGATTATTTACTGGATTAGATATACGGAGTATAATTTATCGAAAATCAACCTAAAAATTTTAAAATCTGTGATCAAATCATTCTACAATTTTTTTGTTGAAATTTTATTATTTGAGCTTCTATTATTTTTTATTTGATCCGCAAACATTATTATTATTATTATTATTATTATTATTATTATTTTTGTATTTTTTTAATTATAAAAATCGCAAACTTTTATTAATCAATCAAAAGTTTACAAGAAATTGGTGGGCAGCCGAGATACAATTTGGGCGCCCACTCCCTTAGCAATAACAAAGCTAAGTCTAGAAAAAATGTAAGCGGCCGCAGGAGCCCCTGCATCCTGAGAAACAGAAAATTTCTGGATCCGCTTCAGCAAAGCCACAACGTCCGTATCCAGCTCTCCCAGCGAAGAGAAAGAGAAGGGTAGGAAATCATAACCAGTCGTCGTGCACAAATTCCGATACTTGACACATTTTCGCTGAGCAGCATCAACGACAACTCGACCCAGCACAAAATCAGACAGCCCACTCTGAGACAAGGGGGAAGACCCCGTCAGATCGATACACACATCGCGCCCCATGTCTCAGGTATAAAGAAGTTGATCCGCCGGACGAAGGGAGCTACCATGCCCATCAACCAAACCAAAATCAACCTCCCTACCAGCAGAGATCCCCCGACCTGTAGCAGATGTCCAATAAAGTGTCGCGAACGAGGTTATGCCGATGCTTAACGCCCACAGTACCAACACATGACACATCGTGATCGCCAAAGACATCCCCGTCAAAAACCCGAGAACAAGCAGTACATGTCAGGGCTTAGACACCGTGAACAATGGGACATGCAGTCGATAGCTAAGCACACTACGATAGGTCCTCCCATTCATAGTCTGTCCCAACCCACAAATAGGAACCGCACGCAACCAATCAGAAGAGTGAGCCCCCTGTTGAGACTTCCACAATGCAACCTAACGCGGAGTCAAAGAGAAAACAGAGTCCGAAGTAGCGGCAACTTTCGCGAAATATATATCTGCCAATTTCTTCATAAGTTTAGGGGCAGCGATATTATTATTATTATTATTATTATTATTATTATTATTATTATTATTATTATTATTATTATTATTATTATTATTATTATTATTATTATTATTATTATTATTATTATTATTATTATTATTATTATTATTATTAATGTATTCGGTATAAAGGGATTGAAGGTAGTATTTGCAAAGAAAGTTCAAGTCCAAGTTATAAATATTCTTTGGTTTTCATTAGATTGGTTTTCAATTATGCATATCATTTGTAAGTGCAGTAAAGCGGTTCTATTAATGAATTGTTTTTCTTTTTTTTTTTAAAATGACTTATGTAAGTAAATTAGTAATTTACAAAAAGATCTATCATAACTCATAATCCTTCATCTCGCTAAAAATTTGAAGAAATGCGTTTAGTTTATATGATTAATAATGGATGAACGATTTCATCAAAAAAATAAGGGCAATTTTGATGATTCTACAAAAGTTGTCACATTGATGTTCTAAAGTTGGGAGGAGAAAAATGTAAGGTATAAATATATTCTATTATTTCCCTTGCACAAATAGAAACCTTGATTATCTCTATATAAGAACCAGAAAAAAAAAATAAAAAAAAATGAATAAATATATTTTATTGATCTATTGCAACTAGAAACCTCGATCTCTATATAAGAACCAGAAAATAAAATAAAATAAAAAACGAATTTAATCTACATTGCACAAATAGAAACCTCGATCTCTCTATAAGAACTGGAAAATAAAATTAAAAAATCTAATAAATATATATTCTATTAATCGGAACTGCAAATAGAAGTAAACCTCGATCTCTATATAAGAATCAGAAGATAAAATAAAAAAACTCGAATGAGATCAAACATTTTTATTCATCTCAACATAAGGGGGTATTTGGTAAAAGACATATTGACCGATTTTTAGCATATTCATGGGTTTTAGCATGTTTGACCAATCAATATGCTAATGTTAGTGTTTGGTAAATAGCATATTGAAACAACATATTTTGAGTCAATATGTTGTGTTACAATATGTTACTTAGCCGAGCATATTGATTAGCATATTGTAAAATAGGAAATTTTGCTCCATTTTACGAAGAAAACTAACAGTCTACTAATCGTAATATGTCAATTAACAAACACTCAAATTAATTATGCTAATTGTAATAAGCTAGTCAAACCTTCTATAAAATCTGTCATTTATAATCTGCTTATACTGAAATTAATCCCCTATTTAGTGAAATGTTCATATCTTTTCATCGGGATAACACCTTTCATCTTCGTGCATAATTATCATAATCTCGATTTGATATACCGATTCTATATATGATTTATTTACGATCCAAAGCATAATAACCGACATCTCGTTGTAGCAGGCGGAAGAAATCTGGCAATCCGCACAACCCATTTGCCTCTCGATCTTAAATGTGTAGGATCTTACGAATAATTGATTGAAAAATGTTGCAAAATAGAATTTGTGATATATCAATCCAAAATAAAATCCCAATTTTAATAACATTACTTCCATTTCCCTTTTAAGAGTTGATTGAAGAATGTTGCACTAAATAGGACAATAACGAGAGATAATGTCAGAAATAAGTTCCCTCTTGCTGGAACCAAAAAAATCACCGCAAACAAAGGTGATTTTAGATCTCAAGAGACAAAGCAAATCCTTAGGGTTCTGATTTGCCATCTGTAAGACGATACACATATAACATTACTTTATTTTTTATGCCCAATTGTCCTCTAGACTTCGGTATATTTTGATTCTGATGATCAAAGATTTGGGTAAATAATACTTTGATATCTTTGAATTATTAAGGGTAAATGATTGCATAATTTTTTTTTTAATGGCAGTATCTTTTGGTATATCTCAATCAATACTGTCATTATTTTATGACAATTAAGCTAAAAAAATTGTTTTGTACATGTTCATCTGAATTAATGTCAGGAATAAGAGTTAGCTCGTCATGGTTTTTTTTTAAGCTGAATTAGATGGTGCTGAACTGAACTGAACTGAATTGAACCGAGCTGAACTAAACTGAAATTAAGTCCAAATGAATAAGGTTTTACTCCAAACGTGAGGTTTATGGTTTGATTCTTATCCACGACATAGAGTGCTCATTTGAACCTAAAATACTTGTTTTTTTAATGTTAACATAAACTCATATATACTTTATGTAGTCTCAAAATATTGACAACTTAGTGCTGAATGGAGCTAAGCTGAACTGAATTTAGCCGAACTGAACCGAAATAAGCTTAATTGAATCAAAATTTGCTGAGATAATAAAAATTTTTGAAATAAGCTGAGCTGAACTGAACTAAACTGGGCTGAATATATAAGAGCTGAAATTAATTAAGATGAAAAGAACATAGCCTTAGCTGAAATGCTTATATTGAATTATTGATAATACATGATTACATACCAATTTGACTCGCTGATAACCGGGGTAATCTCTTTCGAGGACCGAGGACCCCGACCTATCATTAATTACTTGTAAGTTATAACAATCTTATTTTCAAGGTGATTCACGTCAATCACCCCCGATTCTATTAATTAATTATTACAAGTTTACAACCTATATATTAATAATCCTTATATGGAACGTACACTCACATCATATATATGCATACATATACACGAACAAATATAGCAAAGAAGAAATCATTAAAGAAAGAGAAAGATAGAGAGATAAGATGAAGAGCAATCAAGCAAGATTAAACACAGGAAGTGTTGTGCCTCTCCTTGGTCTAGGAACTTTCTCCATTTCTTACGACTTTCATCAAACCAATCTAGCCATTAAAATGGCTCTCAAGGTATCCCTTTTTCCTTGTTTTCTTACGTAAACCGAGGTTTGTGAGATGTCTTAACTTATAAAACGATCTTAAGCAATACCACCTGGTGTTCCTAATATCAAACTCCTTATACGTCCCAATTATTTGTTTTTCTTCTTTGATTAAAATACTTTTCACGAGTTTTTTTTTTTTTGGGTACGAATGAGGGGCAAAGCCCCGAAATTTAACTACTAGCTATTACACGAAGAATAGCTACCCCAAAAATGTCTTCCCTAAGGATGGAGCGTAGCTCGTTAGTCAGACTATCTAGATGAGTAGGAATAGTACTCGAATTCACTCCTCAATTAGCTAAGAAATCAGCAGTCTTGTTAGCTTCTCTGTATGTATGCCCGTAGCTAGTTTGACAATAAACTTCAAACTGTTGCTGACAAGTTGATCTTCATTAATAAGATTTACGCAAGGAGAATTATCCATATGAATAATCATCACCATGAACTACCCTACGTAAGAGTATTGTACGTCCAATAATTATTGTGTTAATTTAAAACTTAAAACCGTCTTATTCTGTAATTTGTGTTAAAAAATAAAATAAGATTGGACAAAATTTCTTGACAAGAGTTCATTTATACCAAAAAAAAAAATGCAGATGGGATATAGACATTTTGATACAGCAAAAATATATGGATCTGAATCAATTCTAGGGCAAGCTTTAATGGAGGCAATTAATGATGGCATGGTAAATAGAGATGAGTTATTTGTAACTTCTAAACTTTGGTCAAGTGATCACCATGATCCTGTTGCTGCTCTTCAACAATCACTCCGGTAAGCACTTTAAATTTTCTCGTTAAATTCTCGTGTAAGGCTTCCTTATTGCTCACCGTAAAGTAAAATAATATAATATGATTTTGTTTAATCAATAACAAGACTACCTACAATATTTAGTTTTGTTTATCGTAAAATATTTTTCATACGTGATACGAAATTTTAAGGCTAATCTTGTGAGTTGTGACGATAATACATTCATATTATGACCTGAAAATTATGATTGTAACAGATTGGAGTTAATCAATGAAAAATGAAATGACGCTACCGAGTGATACTCAAATTAGGATCCTAATCAATTTATTTAAAAAGAAGGTAAATTGGAGTAGTTAGAAATGACTCAATTCTCCATTGTTCCCACTAACTAAAGTAATTATGCATCATCACACGTGCAACACGAAAGCAATGATTATTTGATTATGTAGATCACTAAATGCTAAATTCCATGTGTTTGACTAATTTCAAAGTAAAACTCCCTCTATTTTTTAATATATGACGTTTTGTTTTTCCAAGGCGAGCCTTTAATTTTAATATTTACAAAAATATATTTGGTAAAAAATTATAAAAATTATACCATTAAATTTCTTATGAAAAACTCTTTCATATGAGTATACATATCACTATATTTAAGCATATAATTTGAGAGATATTGAAAAGAGAAGTGTGTGTCTCGAAATGTTGAGTATACATATCACTATATTTAAGCACATAATTTGAGAGATATTGAAGAGAGAAGTGTGTGTCTCGAAATGTGAGAAAGTCATATATAGAAAAATAGAGAGAGTACCTAACTTATTATTTAATGGATCATTATATGTTTAATCATCAGTTTTAAGTGTAAAACTGGTCAAATACTACTTTATAGATCTGGTAAAATCGACTCTTCCCGAATGTCCCGACTCGACAATACCCGAAATCAAGTTTCGAGCTTAATCCAAACCCGAATTAAACCGATCTGAATGATTATTGTTGCATACTACTTCCTCCGTCCCTATTATTTGTTGTCCTTTAGTTTTGGCACAAAGATCAAAGAAAGGGGAGGGGGTCAATTACTAAATGACAAGTGGAATGAATTGAGTGTAAATGATCAAATTACTCATCAAATTCATTCTTAAAATAAAAAGGATAACAAATGACTGAGACACCTCAAAATAGAAAAGGACAACAAATGACCGGGACAGAGGGAGTAATTATTATTCATAAATAATGACTTGATATTGACTCGAAAATTACCCGACCCTACTCAACCCAAAGTCTGCAAACCAAAATTGACCCGACCCACTTGACTCGTTTGCCAGGTCTACTACCTCATATAGGTAGTAGAGACAAGGGGGTTCCATGGTCAACTCCACCATGGAACCAAGACTATTATTGAAGATATCCTTAATTTGGTCCACAATTTCCATTGTATTTCTTTCTGTTTTGTCCTTAGAAACTGTAATATGATAGGTCATAGATTAGCTAAGGGAGCTATCCGTATGTAATATCTACTCGCTTTCCAATTGTCAAAAAAAAAAATCTATTTAACTCGTTTTATTGCTTAGCCGAATATGTCCATCTTAAACAAGAAATTATGAGATTTAGTAGATGTTTACCCACTTTACATTAGCATAATTGTTGTACCGGGGCTTTGCCCCTCTCATGCAACCAAAAAAAAAAAAAAACATTAGCATAATTGTTGAGTAAATTGGGCAGAAAAATGGGAATGGAGTACTTGGACTTGTACATGGTGCACTGGCCAGTAAGATTCAAGTCATGTGCTGAATATCCAGTGCCAAATGAAGAAGACTTTGAAGAATTGGACATGAAATCAACATGGGTTAATATGGAGAAATGCCTTGAATTAGGCCTTTGTAAAGCTATTGGTGTTAGCAATTTCTCCACCAAAAAACTTCAAAATCTCTTAGATTTTGCTTCCATCCCTCCTTCTGTTAATCAGGTTAGTACGATCGACCACAAATACTTGTCAGACACGGTCTCTCGCAATATTAATAAAGAGGCTATAAGGGTGAATTTGTTGATACCTGAATTTGAAATCAGGTCATAAGTAACACCCATAGTGACTTTATCAGCTATGCTAGCTGACATCTGCATATAGACCACAAAGACTCATGAGACATTGTCTCTCACAATGTTAATATATAAGATTCTATTTTTTCGTGCCCTTTGCTGTATTTTTCGTAACTCTTTTATTATAATCTAAGTGTTGTATCGAATGTGAATAGATTGAGATGCACCCAATGTGGAAGCAAAACAAGCTAAGAAAATTTTGCATGGAGCATAACATACACATTAGTGCATATATGCCCCTTGGAGGTCCTGGAAATATTTGGGGATCAACTTCGGTTATACAAGATCCCATTATACAATCTATTGCTCAGAAATACCAAGTAACTTCTGCTCAGGTATTACTCCCTTCGTCCCGATCATTTGTTTAATTTAATTTTTGTCACGAAAACGAAGGAAATAAGAGGGGACGTTTATTATCATAGTTATTGAATGTCAAGTGAACTATAATGGATATGGAATATCAAATTACCTACTTTATTAGAAATATTCCTAATATAGAAAGGTAAACAAATGAACGAGATACCTAAGAATAGAATAGGTAAACAAATAATAATTAACCGAGACAGAGGGAGTACAATATACAATAAAGTCACATAATTTCATAAATATATTATGATATCAGTAAGCTACTGGCCTCATGACTTCATCAGTTAAGCTAGCTGATATCTGCCATTTTACGCAGTTATTATTAGTAATATTTATGATTAGTTTATAACTTGTTTAATAATTTTGATATGAAGGTTGCTCTAAGATGGGGAATGCAAAAAGGAGCAAGTGTAATTGTAAAGAGCTTCAATGAAAATAGAATGAAAGAAAATTTTGGTGCTCTTGAGATCAAATTAGATGACCATGATATGATCAACATTGAAAAAATGGTGGAAAGAAAAATAATGAGAGGAGATCATCTTGTTAATAAAACTACGAGTCCATACAAGACCGTCGAAGATTTATGGGATAATGAAATTTGAGTCGAGAATTATTCGAACAAATAGATAACAACGCGAGTAGACGTGAAGTTAAGCCTAATGTTGATCGACTCATTACGATTAAACCTATGCCAGCCATGTATAATATGTCAAGTAATGTGTATAGTACATTAGTACCCGTTAAGATTTAATAAAGCGAAAATAATAAAAATTACCGCGGCAATTATTGTAATGTATAGTGTAAATTAACAATTATTTCTTTTTATAAACCACTTTTTTAAAATAACTCCCTTATGAAATTTTCAATAAATTACTCCCATAAACTGTTCTCAGTCAAAATTACACTCATTTGCACTTTCAGGTAGGGGTGAGCAAGTTTAGGTCCGGACCGGAAAAATGGACCGGACCGGACCATTTGGTCTGGACCAAACCCGGACCGAATTTTTTAGGTCCGGTCCTCGGTCCTCATTTTTTGAGTTTTCGGTCTCCGCGTCCGGTCCGGACCAAACCCGGATATTTTAGGTCTGGACCAAATGGACTGAATTTTATGTTTCTAAAGACTATCATTAGAATATTATAAACTAAATTACCATTTTATCTTCACAAGACATTATAAATTAATATTGAGTATTTTTTTCTTAAAAACAATCATCTAATTATTCATCGACATTTAATTTAGTGAAACTTAAATGTAATTATCATACACAAAATAGTGAAAAAATTAGTTCTAGGTCCATTTCGGTCTAAGACCGGACCGGACCGAATATTTCGGGTTTGGTCCGATCCAAGACCGAAAGTTTTAGGTCAGGTCTTCGGTCCACAAAAAGTTATTTTCGGTCTTCGGTCCGGTCCGGTTTGGTCCGGTCCGGTCCGGTCTTGGACCGATGCTCAGCCCTACTTTCAGGTGGAAAATCTTTTTTTTTTATGACTGTTTTGCCCCTATAAATTCGTCTTCTTCCCCATTTGTAAGACATGTGTTCTGGACAACCACCATCCCCATCTTTAATTGCGAACTCGGAATCGAAACCGAGTCAGCCATTCACCACCAACAACTCATCTCTCCATCATCTGCACCACCAATTCGCAGCAACTCAGGTGAAAACGTCAAGCCCCGACGCATGACAAGTCGACAACTTAGAGTCGCTAATTTTTTGCCACTCGACATCATCAATTATCATCACCAAAAAATAAAATTGTTCAACCCAGAAAAATTGAGGGTTTATTTCACCACCTTATCAATAGCAACCAAGGAGACATCAAAAGTACCGCCACCAAGATCAAAAACCAACACATTCTTTTTCCTTCCAGCAGCAATTTCGTCCTAAATTTAGGCTTTAAAACAGAAAATTTGAATTTTGACGGAATATGTCACCGGAATGTGAAAATAGGTGTAATTTTTGACGTGAGAACATTTTATTGGAGTAAATTATTAAAAAAATTTCATAAGGGAGTTATTTAGAAAAGTGGTTTATAGAAGGAAGTAATTGTTAATTTACTCTTAATGTATATGATGTACTATAAAGAAGTTGTTGTACACTTGTACGATCTTACACGAGACTAACTGATATGCTATGATACTTACGAAGAAGATACCAAATATACCATCACGTCTTCATGAGACGAAGTTTTTCAATTGTCGCGTTCATTTCAGTTAAATTGTTCGCTGTGTATATATAAATTGAACTTCGTTATTTCGATTTTTTCATTAACATGTCTAATTAATAGCCTTTCGATATAAGTCACATAACCATTGATAGTGCGTGAAAATAGAGAAAGCAAATCTAAATATAGATGAACATAAACCAATTCTTCTTCTTTGCAATTCTTTCATTTCCATTTTCATAGATTTCACCTAAAACATAAACAAAATAAACATTTTTTTTTTATATTTACGTTCAAAGTAAATTAATTTACTTAAAGCGTAGCATGGTTTGATTAGCCTTCATGTCATCAATGTCATCAGATCCGCCAAAAAAGGCAATGCGGAGCCAGGGGAGCTCCGGGAGTACTAGCTCCCAAACCACTCAAGCCTCGACTGGTGGCGGCGGTCAAGGAGTTAAGTTTGCGAGACGAACATCAAGTGGTAGGTACGTAGGTGTGTCTAGGGAAGACCTAGACATGTCAGGGGAATATTCAGGGGATTATATGAATTATACGGTCCATATTCCTCCTACGCCGGATAATCAACCTATGGAGCATTCATCTGTTGCGACAAAGGCCGAGGAACAATACGTGTCAAATTCGTTGTTCACCGGTGGGTTTAATAGTGTGACACGTGCGCATTTGATGGATAAGATGACGGATTCTGAGGCTAGCCAACAGGACAAGGATGCTAGACGTAGAGCCGGGTTTTGTCAAATGCCGGTTTGTGATGGTAAGGCTATGGTTGATAATAGAGGCAATCCTATGTATCCTTGTGAATGCAGGTACGTAAAACCGTCTCACACAAAAATTACTTGAATGTCGTTTTGTTTTGAAATGTTGGCTGATAAATGTAATTAAATGTGATGGCCTTATCGAGGTTTCACCCTCACACATACATCCTTTATTGAAGGGTCCCCACTTATTGCATGTGAGAGAGTGGCGCTGAGATTAAGTGTCATCTGGTGGCGCCAACTCATTTTCCTTCGTCTAAACAATGCAGATTTAGGATATGCAATGACTGTTTCATAGATGCTCAAAAGGGAATCGGGTTGTGCCCCGGATGTAAGGAACCATACAGGTTAGGAGATTACGACGATGAGCCACCCGATTTCTCGGGTGGGGCGCTACCATTGGCAGCACCGAACAAAGAGAATGGAGACCGACGTATGACAAGTCAGAAGAAAACCGGCGATTTTGACCATAACAAATGGTTGTTCAATGAGACTCAAGGAACTTATGGACACGGCACGGCGTATTGGCCTCCTGAAGACTCTGTTGACGGAGGCGCGGGTGGTGGCATGGGTAGTGGCATGCTTGATGCTACTGATAAGCCCTTTAAGCCTCTTAGCAGAATTGTTCCTATTCCTAGTGGCATTATTAGCCCTTACAGGTTCGAATCATTTTACATTTGTGTCGGGTCATTTTGAATTTAGGTATGTTTATGTTTCGAGTCACGACATTACTAGCCTTACCTATCGATTGACCATCATATTAAGGTCGTCGAGTTTGTTTTAAGTCATATTCGGATTCATCTCTACGACTCACACCGTGTTTTGTTCTAGTCGATAGATAAAACCGCATATCTATATACTATAAAAGAATAGAAGAAGCTTTAAGTTTTCCCGCCTCAAGCACATTTCCTATTTTGATAAAATATCTTATTTACTTTTCTATTTTAATATAATTTCTTATTTAAAATTTGTCTCTAAGATTTTTGTGATAAAAAAATTCGTTCTATATATGCTAAATCGTAACTAAAAGATATGCTAATAAAAATATTTATGAACAATTTCATTAATTTTGTTTAAAAATATATACATTTCACATTACTCAATTTTTTTATTAGTTTTATACTCCGTAGTTCAATTTTTTTTTTTTTTCTAAAAATAAAAACTCTATAAATACCACATATTCATTGCGCGGGATCTAAACTAGTTTTATACTAATAGTAACGACTATGAAACTTATATAAATAATCGAAAAATTTCCAATTGTTACCAAACTGTTGCAATGTTTCGAAAATTTAGGTTTATCTACCTGTAACATAATATAAAATGTTGGAATTTAGTTGCGGAATATAGTGAGCCCGATATTCTCAACATAGATGGATGATTTGATTTTATTTATATGTTGAATGTGTACGATATTACATGATACGGGTTAAATCTCGTTTTGTTTCAGGCTACTAATCGTGGTGCGGCTAGTGTTTTTGTGTTTGTTCTTAGTATGGAGAGTACAACATCCAAATGAAGATGCTGTTTGGCTATGGCTAATTTCTATAGTATGTGAAATTTGGTTTGCATTCTCATGGCTTCTCGACATTATTCCGAAAATTTGTCCTATAAACCGGTCCACAGACCTTGACGCGCTACGAGAAAAGTTCGAACTCCCCTCCCCTTCGAACCCAACCGGCCGGTCTGATTTACCCGGGATTGACCTTTTTGTATCGACGGCCGACCCGGAGAAAGAACCGCCCCTTGTAACGGCTAACACTATACTTTCAATCTTGTCTGTTGATTACCCTGTTGAGAAGATTGCTTGTTACGTGTCGGACGATGGAGGGGCCCTCTTGACCTTTGAAGCAATGGCTGAGGCTGCTAGTTTTGCGGAGTTGTGGGTCCCATTTTGTAAGAAGCATGATATTGAACCGAGAAACCCGGAGACGTATTTTTGTTTGAAGGGTGACCCGACCAAGAATAAACTTAAACCCGATTTTGTTAAGGATAGGAGGAAAGTTAAGAGGGAGTATGAAGAATTTAAGGTTCGGATAAATGGGTTACCTGATTCTATTAGGAGACGGTCCGATGCATTTAATGCGAGAGAGGAAATGAAGATGATCAAACAAATGAGAGATAAGGGAGCGGAACGACCTGAACCTATTCGGATCCAAAAGGCTACTTGGATGGCGGATGGGACTCATTGGCCCGGTACTTGGGTTGTCCCTTCTACTGACCATGCTAGGGGTGACCATGCCGGTATTCTTCAGGTATGCCTATCATTTTTGAGTTCGATTCACTACATTTTTCAAAATATGTGACGGGATATTGAGAAATCTTTCAAACATTCATCATCAACTGACGATAATTAGTAAAACATAAGACAGTATTCCTTCTGTTCCAGTGATATGTTTACCCTTCCTTGGACACTTCCTTTATTTCCCTAAGGAAGTGTAAACATATCACTGGAACCTTATGTTTACACTTCCTTTATTTCCTGAAATAAAGGAATTGTAAACATATCATATATTGTGATTTCTGAACGAAATGTTACGTTGTGAACGGAATAACAACATTGCAGGTTATGTTGAAGCCGCCACCTCCTGACGCAGTAATGGGATCACCAGATAGCAAACTTTTAGATTTTGAGGACACAGACGTACGCCTCCCTATGTTCGTATACATGTCACGTGAGAAGCGGCCTGGCTACGATCATAACAAGAAGGCGGGAGCTATGAATGCGTTGGTACGAACGTCTGCTATACTGTCGAATGGACCGTTCATGCTCAACCTCGACTGTGATCACTACTTTTACAATTGTAAGGCCATTCGAGAAGGAATGTGCTTTATGCTGGATCGAGGAGGTGAAGATATTTGCTACATTCAATTCCCTCAACGGTTTGAAGGTATCGATCCTTCTGATCGATATGCCAATCGTAACAATGTGTTTTTCGATGGCAATATGCGTGCTCTTGATGGCCTTCAGGTTTGAACTTTCACCTCACTATATTTTAACAAGTATGATTATTGTGAAGAAACCCAAAGTTCCATGTGAGGGTTGTCCCACATTGACAAAAGAGGAGAAAAATTAACTGGTTTTAGAGTGGAACCCTCTTGGATTTGTATTGTGTACTCTTACTACTCCGTTTGGGTGGGGCCCAGACCCGTTGTTAAATTTAACTATTATACAATGTGAGGTATTGATCTAGTGGCTGTAATTGATCAACACAGGGTCCGGTTTACGTGGGCACGGGTACAATGTTCAGGCGGTTTGCGTTATATGGGTTCGACCCACCAAATCCAGATAAAACAATCATCAAGGATTCGGAGACCCAAGCATTAAAACCGACAGACTTTGATCCGGAGTTGGATGTGAATCTTCTGCCTAAAAGGTTTGGAAACTCAACAATGTTGGCAGAGTCAATTCCAATAGCTGAGTATCAAGGACGTCCTTTGGCTGATCACGCTGCGGTTAAGTATGGACGGCCTCCAGGTATTCTTAGGGTCCCTCGCGAGCCACTTGATTCTACCATCGTCTCTGAAGCTGTCTCGGTTATCTCTTGCTGGTACGCCTCTTCATTTTCGTCAAACCCTAACAAAAAGTTTGCTGCAGCCTGCAGCTATATCGGTTATCTCTTGCTGGGGCCGATGTACTCCCTCTGTCCCGGTTATTTGTTGTCCCTTTCCATTTTTGGGTGTCTCGGTTAATTGTTGTCCTTTCTATTTTAAGAATGAACTTGATGAGCAATTTGATCATTCACACTTAATTTGTTCCACTTGTCATTTAGTCATTGACCCCAATGGCGGAGCCAGGATTTGAACTTAGGGGGCGAAAAATTTTAGGGAGGGCGAACGACTAATTCTATAAGGTGCACTCGAAAAAATTTCGAAAAATTTAACTAAAACTTCGAAATTTTCATCTGCCAGGGGGCGACTGCCCCTGCTGGCCCCCTCCTCTTTCCTTGGTCTTGTGCCAAAAAATAAAGGACAACAATTGACCAGGACGGAGGGAGTATTATTTATGTTTCGGTATTACTGAATGGTCTCATATGTCGACAGGTACGAGGACAAGACAGAATGGGGAGACAGAGTTGGATGGATTTACGGCTCAGTGACAGAAGATGTGGTGACAGGATACAGAATGCACAACAGAGGATGGCGGTCCGTCTACTGCATCACAAAGCGAGACGCCTTTAGGGGGTCCGCTCCAATCAACCTTACAGACCGACTTCACCAAGTGCTACGATGGGCGACAGGGTCAGTCGAGATCTTCTTCTCACGAAACAACGCCTTTTTAGCCTCACGTCGCCTTATGCTCCTACAAAGATTGGCCTACATCAATGTCGGCATTTACCCTTTCACCTCGATTTTTCTCATCATGTACTGTTTTCTTCCGGCTTTGTCTCTATTCTCCGGACAGTTCATCGTCCAAAACGTAACCATCACTTTCTTAGTCTATCTTTTGATAATGACAATCTGCTTGATATTGTTGGCCATCTTGGAAGTCAAATGGTCTGGTATCGAGTTAGAGGAATGGTGGAGAAATGAACAGTTTTGGCTCATTTCCGGTACTAGCTCTCACCTTGCTGCCGTTGTTCAAGGTCTTCTTAAAGTCATTGCAGGTATTTTTCACTTTTACTTTTTATCGAGATGGTTAATCTAAATTTGGTAAACAGGTAATTCGGATTGGGTCATTTTTAGGTCGATAATGACAAGTTATGCGCGATCATATTCAGTTCAATGGTAACAAGTTTTATTTCTCGAGTCTTAGAATTGTGCATTTTTTGCAATTCATTGTACAGTGTAGAATCTGAGCTTTGTGATAAAGTATTCGAGTTTTATGTTAAAGAATATGAGCTTTATTAGAAAGTATTGAGCTTATCCATTTACACATTAAAAACATGAACTTTGAATTAG